>NC_058087.1:74153975-75353975 GCF_014858855.1 Bufo gargarizans
AGAAAGAGAGATGACAAGGGAGGGAGGGGGAGAAGAGAGAGTGACAAGGGAGGGAGGGATGAGAAAAAGAGAGTGACAAGAAAGGGAGGGAGGGGGGAGAAAGAGAGAGTGACAAGGGAGAGAGGGGGAGATAGAGAGAGTGACAAGGGAGGGAGGGGGAGATAGAGAGAGTGAGAAGGGAGGGAGGGGGGAAGAAAGAGAGAGAGTGACAAGGGAGGGAGGGGGAGAAAGAGAGAGTGACAAGGAAGGGAGTGGGGGAGAAAGAGAGAGTGACAAGGGAGGGAGGGGGGAGAAAGAGAGAGTGACAATGGAGGGAGGGAGGAGAAAGAGAAGGTGACAAGGGAGGGAGGGGGGAGAAAGAGAGAGAGAGAGTGGCAAGGGAGGGAGGGGTGAGAAAGAGAGTGACAAGGAGGGAGGGGGAGAAAGAGAGAGTGACAAGGGAGGGAGGGAGAGAAAGAGAGAGAGTGACAAGGGAGGGAGGGGAGAGAAGGAGAGAGTGACAAGGGAGGGAGGGGGAGAAGAGAGATTGACAAGGAAGGAGGGGGAGAAAGCGGAGAGTGACACGGGAGGGAGGCGGGCGAGATAGAGAGAGTGAGAATGGATGGGAGGGGGAGAAGAAAGAGAAGGTGACAAGGGAGGTGAGGGGGGGGAAGAGAGAGGAGAGAGTGGCAAGGGAGGGAGGGGTGAGAAAGATAGAGTGACAAGGGAGGGAGGGGGAGAAGAGAGAGTGGACAAGGGAGGGAGGGGGGAGGAGAAAGGAGAGTGACAAGGAGGGAGGGGCGAGAACGAGAGTGACAAGGGAGGGAGGTGGAGGAAAGCGAGTGATGAGGGAGGGAGGGGGGTAGCAAAGAGAGAGTGACAAGGGAGGAAGGGAGGGGGAGAAAGAGAGAGCGACAAGAGAGGGAGGGGGGGAAAGAGAGAGGACAAGGGAGGGAGGGGAAAAGATGAGAGTTGACGAGGGAGGAGGGGGGAGAGAGTGAGAGTGACAAGGAGAGTGACAAGGGAGGGAGGGGGAGAAAGAGAGAGTGACAAGGGAGGGAGGGGGGAGAAAGAGAGAGTGACAACGGAGGGAGGGGGGTGAAAGAGAGAGTGACAAGGGAGGGAGGGGGAGAAAGAGAGAGTGACAAGGGAGGGAGGGGGGAGAAAGAGAGAAATACTACACACTATTGCAGAAACAGCCCAGCTGAGAAAAACCAACTACAAGAAACCATCCAACAAACAATCCAATAAATGGTTCGACAAAGAATGCAAAGCATTAAGGAACACCTTACGGACCGTCTCCAATAACAAACACAGAGACCCTGACAACGCTGACCTAAGGATAGCCCATAGCACTCTACAGAAAAAGTACAAACAAACCCTTAAAAAGAAAAAGCAAGACCTCATCTCCAAAAACCTGCAACAGCTGGAAGAGACACTTCAGGAAAATTCTTTCTGGGAAACATGGAAGAATATTGGCTCAGCACCCAGGAAAAACAACCTCCACATCCAAAATGGCGACATCTGGCTCAACTACTTTAAGGACCTCTACAAAAATATTCCAGAGGAGGCTCTAACTGTAGAACAAAAAGACATCATCAAAAGACTAAATGACATGGAGGAAAAAATTAAGGACTTCCAGAACCCCCTAGATGTACCGATCACACCACAAGAAATTGGGGAGAAAATCCAAAACCTGCAAACCAAAAAATCCAGTGGGATGGATGGAATCCTGCCAGAGATGATTAAACACGGCTCCCCAGAGGTACACGCTGCAATGTGTAAACTGTTCAATCTGGTCCTGAGTGCTGGTTACTACCCTACAGTATGGAACCAAGGCCTCATAACACCCATCCATAAGAGTGGAGACCAGTATGATCCATCCAACTACAGGGGGATATGTGTCAGCAGCACACTAGGGAAACTATTCAACAGTATCCTCAACAAACGGATCCTCAACTTCCTGACACAACACAACGTCCTCAGCAGAAGTCAGGCGGGGTTCATGCCAAACCATCGCACTACAGACCACATCTACACCCTGCACAGCCTCATCAAGAACCATGTCCACCATACAAAACATAGGAAGATATTCGCCTGCTTTGTGGACTTTAAGAAGGCATTTGACTCAGTGTGGCACCCAGGCCTGTTCCTCAAACTATTGGAGAGCGGAATAGGAGGGAAAACATACGACGTCATCAAGAGTTCATACACTGAGAACAGCTGCAGCGTAAAGGTGAATGGGAAAAGAACTGAACACTTCCGGCAGGCCCGAGGAGTCAGACAGGGCTGCAGCCTAAGTCCAACCCTCTTCAACATCTACATCAATGGACTGGCAGCAGCTCTAGAATCCTCCCCAGCACCAGGACTGACTCTACATGACACCGAGGTGAAGTTCCTGCTGTATGCGGATGACCTCCTACTTCTGTCACCAACAGAGTAAGGCCTACAAGACAGCCTGGAAGTTCTGGAGAAATACAGCGCCACATGGGCACTACCAATCAACTCGAGCAAAACAAAAACCATGGTGTTCCAAAAGAAAAATACAAAACAAAGAGCCCTTCCTTCACAATAAACAACTGCACTGTAGATGAAACTAACAGCTACACATACCTCAGCCTATACATTACCCAATCAGGAAGCTTCAAGCCAGCCATAGAGGCACTATGGCAGTGAAGTTTGGGGTCCTGTCACCTACCCAGACCAATCCAAATGGGACCCCAGCCCAACAGAAATATTCCATCTGGAATTTTGCAAGCACCTCCTCCAAGTCCATCGGAGCACCTCCAACAGTGCTTGCCGGTCCGAGTTGGGCAGATTTCCCTTACTTCTCGCAGTACAGAAGAGGGCGCTATCATACTGGGACCACCTACAAAACAGCAGACCCAACTCCTACCACCATAAAGCCTTACTGGACAGTAAGAACCAGTCCAAGCTGTGTGGCCTGCAACAACTCATCAACACCTTGTCTCCCCAAAACTCTCAACAATGCGGCCTGACAAAATCTCAAATAAAAATCATAATTGATAACTCCAAAGTAAAACATGTTGGAGAATGGAGATACGAAATAACAAACTCCAAAAAACTATTGATTTACCAGTCACTGCAGAGAGACTACAAACTGGCCCCGTACCTGGAGGTGCTACAACACCCCAAAGACAGACAGACAATGAGCCAGTACAGACTGAGCGCCCACAGCCTGGAAATGGAATTAGGGCGGCACAGACAAACCTACAAACCCAGGGAGAGGAGACTGTGCCAGCAATGTGACCAGGGGGTCACGGAGGATAAGGAACACTTCCTGCTACATTGCCCCAAGTACTCATCAGTGAGGGACACTCACTTCCAGAGACTCTCCGCTTTCATCCCGGACTTCAATTCTACAGAAGAGAAAAGGAAACTCCAAATTCTAATGGGAGAATAGGAGCCAATGGTGAAGAGAGCTGCCCAATATGTGACAGCGTGTCACAGACTGAGAAGGACATGAGAAACTGAGGACTTTCACAGACTTATGTCCATTCCCCTTTATATTACCCCATTCCCCTTTTCCTATGCAAACTCAACTGCTTTGGCAATGCTAACATAGATTTGGTCATGCCAATAAAGCTTATTTGAATTTGAATTTACATTTGAGTGACAAGGGAGGGAGGGGAGAGAAAGAGAGAGTGACAAGGGAGGGAGGAGGAGAAAGAGAGAGTGACAAGGGAGGGAGGGAGGGGGGAGAAAGGAAGAGTGACGAGGGAGGGGGAGGGGGAGAAAGAGAGAGTGACAAGGGAGGGAGGGCTGAGAAAGAGAGTGACAAGGGAGGGAGGGATGAGAAAGAGAGAGTGACAAAGGAGGAGGGGGGAGAAAGAGAGAGTGACAAGGAAGGAGGGAGAAAGAGAGAGTGACAAGGGAGGGGGGAGAAAGAGAGAGTGACAAGGGAGGTGGGAGAAAGAGAGAGTGACAAGGGAGGGGGGAGAAAGAGAGAGTGACAAGGGAGGGAGGGGGAGAAAGAGAGAGTGACAAGGGAGGGAGGGGGAGAAAAAAGAGTGACAGGGAGGGAGGGTGGAGAAAGAGAGTGACAAGGGAGGAAGGGGGATAAAGAGAGAGTGACAAGAGAGGGAGGGGGAGAAGACAGTGAAAAGGGAGGGTGGGGGGAGAAAGAGAGTGACAAGGTAGGGAGGGGGGATAAAGAGAGTGACAAGGGAGGGGAGGGGGAGGAAAGAGAGTGACAAGGGAGGGAGGGGGGAGAAAGAGAGAGTGACAAGGGAGGGGGAGAAAGAGAGAGTGACAAGGGAGGGGGGAGAAAGAGAGAGTGACAAGGGAGGGAGGGATTGAGGAGAAAGAGAGTGACAAGGGAGGCCTGATGGAGAGGCACTGGGGGCTGCTATGAGGCTACTGGGGGCTGATGGAGAGGCACTGGGGGCTCTAGGTATACATTCTTCACTTGCACTGGGCCCAAGGAACTTAAGCATGTTTCTAGAAAGTTATTGACACAATCTTTACTTATAGAACTTATTCTCCTCTTTGATTTAGCTCCATTAATTAAACATATCAGTTTTACCTCTAAAGAGAAGGCCTGTCAAGTATATCAAGTGTATTTAAAGACAATAAAAATATATCTCAACAGCAGAGATACTTTTTAGTACTATACATTAATTTTATAGAAACAAGTGCTGTCAATGTTCAACTATAAAACCTGGATATTGTTCAAGGATTGAAGACATTGGAAAAGATAGACTTATGAGCTACTTTCCTTAAATTATAAATAAAAAGGTTAAAGTTCACCTATTAAAAAAAAATTATAGCCTCCTCACACGCCCCTACAGCTATCCTGTCCAGCACCATTATAGGTGATATTTCTACTATGTAGGTAGAAAACATCTTTTACCAATTTTCTTATAATTTAGGCAAAGTAGCAGAACAAACTCTATAAATCTGGATTATAAACAATAAATTGCATTTGACTAAAAACCGTGCTATTTCACTGCCATAAGATTTTTCTAAGCATAACCCCATATTTGCTTTTCTCTCTACAAAGTAACAGCTATCGATCTATAGGAACTCATCCTGCAGTTGGACTGGGTCCTAGGAACTTAAAGCTATTGTTTGACTTCTGAAACTGATATTTATTATATAGATAAAGGCAATACTACTACTAATATATTACAATTAATTCTATTGCTTCCTTTGCTGGCTGCATTAATTTTCCTATCATATTATACATTGCTTGCTTTCAAGGTTACAAACACCCTGCTATCCATCAGCAATGGTCTTGCTTGCACACTATAGGAAAAAGCTGTGGCCTCTCTAGTGGATGGGACTATGGGAGCTCAACTAGGCCGGTGTTTTATCCGATATTGTGCAATCATGGCCACTGCTATAGGATTGTAGGGTGGTCATAACTATGGTAAATGAGCAATGCATAGTGTTCTCAATTTTTTTTTATCAAGCTAGCAAAAGTGGCAACTGAAAAAGTGACCATAAAATAGTAAATGCCTAACTTTACATTGCATGATAAGTGCTCTTGGCTAAAGTGAAGCAACCTAGATAAACACATCTCTAATAAGATAATGACGTGGTCTTTACCTCTAGGTATACATTCTTCACTTGCACTGGGCCCAAGGAACTTAAGCAAGTTTCTAGAAAGTTATTGACACAATCTTTACTTATAGGAACTTATTTCTCCTCTTTGATTTAGCCTCCATTAATTAAACATATCAGTTTTACCTCTAAAGAGAAGGCCTGTCAAGTATATCAAGTGTATTTAAAGACAATAAAAATATATCTCAACAGCAGAGATACTTTTTAGTACTATACATTTATTGGAAGAATACAAGTGCTGTCAATGTTCAACTATAAAACCTGGATATTGTTCAAGGATTGAAGACATTGGAAAATATAGACTTATGAGCTACTTTCCTTAAATTATAAATAAAAAGGTTAAAGTTCACCTATTAAAAAAAAATAATAGCCTCCTCACACGCCCCTACAGCTATCCTGTCCAGCACCATTATAGGTGATATTTCTACCATTTAGGTAGAAAAAATCTTTTACCAATTTGCTTATAATTTAGGCAAATTAGCCGAACAAACTCTATAGTTCTAGATTATACACAATAAATTGCATTTGACTTAGAACCTTGCTATTTAACTACCATAAGCTTTTTCTAAGCATAACCCCATATTTGCTTTTCTCTCTACAAAGTAACAGCCAGGGCTCGAGTCCTGCAGGAACACGTGGGAACGGTGTTCCTGCCCTTTTTTCTTAGCCGGAACGCTGTTCCCTTTCAACAGGGCAGCGCCTTGTGCCCCTCAACACTCTCGGCACCCCGCTCTGGTGCAGCATGAAGAGAGGGACTGACAGAAGGAAAGCGCCTCAAGTGTAGCGTGGCCGAACTCTGTCCGGTCCGAGGTAAAGGAGCTTTTGTTTCCTGTACCCGGCCGGACTGACAGGAAGTGCTCACTTAGTGTGCACTTCCTTTGAGTCCTGACGGGTACAGAAAACAAATGCTCCTGTACAGCGGACAGAATAGAGCTCGGCCACGCTACACCCGAGGTGGAGGGAGGGGGGAGAAAGAGAGAGTGACAAGGGAGGGGGGATAAAGAGAGAGTGACAAGGAAGGGATGAGAGAGAAAGAGAGAGTGACAAGGGAGGCATGAGGGAAAAAGAGAGAGTGACAAGGGAGGGAGGGGGGAGATAGAGAGAGTGACAAGGGAGGGGGGAGAAAGAGTGACAAGGGAGGGAGGGGGAGAAAGTGAATGACAAGGGAGGGAGGGGGAAAAAGAGAGAGTGACAAGGGAGATAGGGGAGAAAAGAGTGACAAGGGAGGGAGGGGGGAGAAAGAGAGTGACAAGGGAGGGAGGGGGAAAAAAGAGAGAGTGACAAGGGAGGCAGGGGGAGAAAGAGAGAGTGACAAGGGAGGGAGAGGGAGAAAGAGAGAGTGACGAGGGAGGGAGGGGGAGAAAGAGAGAGTGACGAAGGAGGGGGGAGAAAGAGAGAGTGACGAAGGAGGGAGGGGGGAGAAAGAGAGAGTGACGAGGGAGGGAGGAGGAGAAAAAGAGAGTGACAAGGGAGGAAGGGGGGAGAAAGAGAGTGACAAGGAAGGGAGGGAGGGGGAGAAAGAGAGAGTGACAAGGGAGGGAGGGGAAGAAGAGAGTGACAAGGGAGGGAGGGGGGAGAAAGAGAGTGACAAGGGAGGGAGGGGGGAGAAAGAGAGAGTGACAAGGGAGGGGGAGAAAGAGAGAGTGACAAGGGAGGGAGGGGGAGGAGAGAGTGACAACGGAGGGAGGGGGAGAAAGAGAGAGTGACACGGGAGGGAGGGGGGAAAAAGAGAGAGTGACAAGGTAGGGAGGGGGAGAAAGAGAGTGACAAGGGAGGAGCGGGGAGAAAGAGAGTGACAAGGGAGAAAGAGAGTGACAAGGGGGAGGGGGGGAGAAAGAGAGAGTGACAAGGGAGGGAGGGGGTAAAAAGAGAGAGTGACAAGGGAGGGGGGAGAAAGAGAGAGTGACAAGGGAGGGAGGGGGAGAAAGAGAGAGTGACAAGGGAGGGGAGGGGGAGAAAAAGAGAGTGACAAGGGAGGGGGGAGAAAGAGAGAGTGATAAGGGAGGGAGGGGGGAGAAAGAGAGAGTGACAAGGGAGGGAGGAGGGAGAAAAAGAGAGTTACAAGGGAGGGAGGGGGTGGGGAGAAAGAGAGAGTGATGACGGAGCGAGGGGCGAGAAAGAGAGAGTGACAAGGGAGGGAGGGGGAGGAGAGAGTGACAAGGGAGGGAGGGAGAGAAAGAGAGTGAGAAGGGAGGGAGGGGGAGAAAGAGAGAGTGACAAGGGAGGGAGGGGGAGAAAGAGAGAGTGACAAGGGAGGGAGGGGGGAGAAAGAGAGTGACAAGGGAGGAGGGAGAAAGAGAGTGACAAGGGGGGGAGGGGGAGAAAGAGAGAGTGACAAGGGAGGGAAGGGGGAGAAAGAGAGAGTGACAAGGGAGGGAGGGGGAAGAAAGAGAGAGTGACAAGGGAGGGAGGGGGAGAAAGAGAGTGACAAGGGGGAGCGGGGAGAAAGAGAGTGACAAGGGAGAAGGGAGAAAGAGAGTGACAAGGGGGGAGGGGGGAGAAAGAGAGTGACAAGGGGGGAGGGGGGAGAAAGAGAGTGACAAGGGAGGGAGGGATTGAGGAGAAAGAGAGTGACAAGGGAGGGCTGATGGAGAGGCACTAGGGGCTGCTATGAGGCTACTAGGGGCTGATGGATAGGCACTGGGGAGATGGTGGAAAGGCACTGGGGCTGATGGAGAGGCACTGGGGGCTGCTATGAGGCTACTGAGGGCTGCTATGAGTCTACTGGCTGGGGGCTGATGGAGAGGCACTGGGGGCTGCTGGAGAGGCACTGGGAGCTGCTATGAGGCTACCTGGGGCTGATGGAGAAGCACTGGGGGCTGGTGGAGAGGCACTGGGGGCTGATGGAGAGGGACTGGGGGCTGCTATGAGGCTACTGGGGGCTGCTGGAGAGGCTCTAGGGGCTGCTATGAGGCTACTGTGGGCTGATGGAGAGGCACTGGGGGCTGCTGGAGAGGCACTGTGGGCTGCTATGAGGCTACACGGGCTGCTATAAGGCATGGGGCTCTTATCTGGGGTCTGATTGGGGGTCATTCATATTGGGGTCCGAGCTGAGCTCTGATCTGAGGTCTTATTGGGTTCTTATTAACATTGGGGATCTAATTGGGACTGTTAGCTGAGGTCTGATTAACATTGGGGATCTGATTGGTGGTCTGACCTAAGGTGTAATGAAAAATTTGTTTTTCTTATTGTCCTCCTCTAAAACCTTGGTGCATCTTATAGGGCGAAAAATAAGGCACTTGCTTGCTCCTCCTCCCGACATTCCCTGCCCTTTGCATACGCCTCGTGCCGTGACTTCACGGGGAGCTACTGGATCTTGGGTGAGTTCCCACACTTTTTTTCCCAGGACTTGACCCCTGGTAACAGCTATAGATCTTTAGGAACTCATCCTGCAGTTGGACTGGGTCCTAGGAACTTAAAGCAGTTGTCTCACTTCTGCATCTGATATTTATAATTTAGATAAAGGCAATACTACTCCTAATATATTACAATTAATTATATTGCTTCCTTTGCTGACTGTATTCATTTTCCTATCATATTATACACTGCTTGTTTCCACGGTTACAAACACCCTGCTATCCATCAGCAATGGTCTTGCTTGCACACTATAGGAAAAAGCAGTGGCCTCTCTAGTGGACGGGACTATGGGAGCTCAACTAGGCCAGTGTATTGTCCGATATTGTGCAAGCATGGCCACTGCTGCTGGATTGTAGGGTGGTCATAACTATGGAAATGAGCAATGCATAGTGTTCTGGAAAAATGAATCAAGCTAGCAAAAGTGGCAACTGACATAGTGACCATAAAATAGTAAATGCCTATAATTAACTTAACACTGCATGATAAGTGCTCTTTGCTAAAGTGAGGCAACCTAGATAAACACATATGTCATAAGATAATGATGTTATCTTTACCCCTAGGAATACATTCATCATTTGCACTGGGCCCAAGGAACTTGAGCATATTTCTAGAAAGTTATTGACACAATCTTTTCTTATAGAACTTATTCTCCTCTTTGATTTAGCCTCCATTAATTAAACATATCCAGTTTACCTCTAAAGAGAAGGCCTATCAAGTATATCAAATGTATTTAAAGATAATAAAAATATATCTCAACAGCAGAGATACTTTTTAGTACTATAAATTTATTGGAAGAAACAAGCGCTGTCAATGTTCAACTATAAAACCTTGATATTGTTCAAGGATTGAAGACATTGGAGAAGATAGACTTATGAGCTACTTTCCTTAAATTATTAATAAAAAGGTTAAAGTTCACCTATTAAAAAAATAATAGCCTCCACACACGCCCCTACAGCTATCCTGTCCATCACCATTATAGGTGATATTTCTACCATTTAGGTAGAAAGAATCTTTTACCAATTTGCTTATAATTTAGGCAAAGTAGCAGAACAAACTCTATATTTTTGGATTATACACAATAAATTGCATTTGACTTAAAACCTTGCTATTTCACTACCATAAGATTTTTCTAAGCATAACCCCATATTTGCTTTTCTATCGAAAAAGTAATAGCTATACTTCTATAGGAACTCATCCTTCAGTTGGACTGGGTCCCAGGAACTTAAAGCAGTTGTCTCACTTCTGCATCTGATATTTATTATTTTGATAAAGGCAATACTACTCCTAATATATTACAATTAATTATATTGCTTCCTTTGCTGACTGTATTCATTTTCCTATCATATTATACACTGCTTGTTTCCACGGTTACAAACACCCTGCTATCCATCAGCAATGGTCTTGCTTGCACACTATAGGAAAAAGCAGTGGCCTCTCTAGTGCACAGGACTATGGGAGCTCAACTAGGCCAGTGTATTGTCCGATATTGTGCAAGCATGGCCACTGCTGCTGGATTGTAGGCTGGTCATAACTATGGAAATGAGCAATGCATAGTGTTCTGGAAAAATGGATCAAGCTAGCAAAAGTGGCAACTGAAAAAGTGATCATAAAATAGTAAATGACTATAACTAACTTTACACTGCATGATAAGTGCTCTTTGCTAAAGTGAGCCAACCTAGATAAACACATCTCTAATAAGATAATCATGCTGTCTTTACCACTAGGTATACATTCTTTACTTGCACTGGGACCAAGTAACTTAAGCATGTTTCTAGAAAGTTATTGACACAATCTTTTCTTATAGAACTTATTATACTCTTCGATTAAGCCTCTATTCATTAGACATATCTGTTTTACCTCTAAAGAGAAGGCCTGTCTAGTATATCAAGTGTATTTAAATATAATAAAAATATATCTCAACAGCAGAGATACTTTTTAGTACTATAAATTTATTGGAAGAAACAAGCGCTGTCAATGTTTAACTATAAAACCTTAACATTGTTCAAGGATTGAAGACATTGGAGAAGATAGACTTATGAGCTACTTTCCTTAAATTATTAATAAAAAGGCTAAATTTCACATATAAAAAAAAAAGTAATAGTCTGCTTACATTCCCCTACAGCTATCCTGTCCATCACCATTATTAGTGATATTTCTACCATTTAGGTATAAATAGTCTTTTACCAATTTGCTTATAATTTAGGCTAAGTAGCAGAACAAACTCTATATTTCTGGATTATACACAATATTTTGCATTCGACTTAAAACCTTGCTATTTCACTACCATAAGATTTTTCTAAGCATAACCCCATATTTGCTTTTCTCTCTAAAAAGTATCAGCTATAGCTCTATAGGAACTCATCCTTACAGTTGGACTTGTTCCCAGGCATTTAAAATGGTTGTCCAACCTTTTCAACTAACATTTATCATATAGATAAAGGCTATACTAGTCCTAATGTATTGCAATGACTTCTATTGCTTCCTTTGCTGGCAGCATTTATTTTCCCATCATATTCATACACTACTTGTTTCCACATTTACAAACACCCTGCTATCCATCAGCAGTGTTCTTGCTTGCACACTCTAAGGTAACGCAGTGGCCTCTTTAGTGAACGAGACCATGGTAGCTCATCTAGGCCGGTGTTTTGTCCTCTCTTGTGCAATCATGTCCACTGCTGTTGGATTGTAGGGTGGTCATATTAATGGAAATGAGCAGGGTATAATGTGCTGGCAAAATGAATCAAGCTAGCAAAAATGGCAACTTAAAAAGACACCACAAATTGTAAATGCCTTTTCTTAACTTTACACTGAATGATAAATGCTCTTTGCTAAATAAACACATCTCTAATAAGATACTGTTGTGGTCTTTACATATATGTATTTATAGCTTCTATGTAACAATGCAATCCCTGGGTTTATAGCTTTAGATGATATAGCCATCCACTTACCATTAGCTGGGGGGGGTGGGGATCTTTTCATGTGTGGGCAGTGCGATTGTGCCAGATGTCTTCCTTTCATTAACTGTCGTAACATATTTGGTTTCATCACATATAACTTACCTTTAGCTAATTTACCTACTTGACCACATGTTGCAAGGGCCTAAAAACATATATAATCTTTTGCAGTTCTCCCTTTTCTTTTATCTCCAAGATTTATTGTAGATGAGGAGAAGTATCATAAGTGCAGTGTGTGAGATAATTACACTGCCCATTGATATTGGCATCTTGATACCAGAGGACATGCTAATGGGGTGCGATTTCATAGCTGAAATTATTTATCAACTAAAAATAGGAGTATGTAATCTATTGCTCTCTGTTATCAGAGATTTCCAGCTGAGGAGAGAGTGGCTGTTATAGGAGAATACAATTTACTGCTTCCAGTAAAGCTGCTTTTAAGACGAGCGACCGTCATGCTCCAGACTCGCAGCGCAGCTCCCATCCTAAACTTCCAGCATTGCCTAGATTGCATTGTATTATATTGATTTATAATGCTATGTGTCCCTTACAGTTCTAAAATGTATTAGATAACACTGACATAATGCTGTTAGTGTATACAATACATTCCAGAACTGTAAGGGTTACATAGCATCATAAATCAATATAATCCTTTACGACCCCTGCAGTGCTGGAAGATCAGGTAAATATTAAAAAAGTTGGCCAATTTTTGGTTAGTGTTGATCAATAGTGTTGATCGCGAATATTCTAATTGCAAATTTTTATCGTGAATATTGGCACTTCGAGAATTCGTGAATATCTAGAATATATTGCTATATCTTCATAATCGCAAATATTCTAGAATTTTTTTTTTTCATCAGTACTCATGATCCCTCACTTCTTCTTGCTTGTGGGCCAATGAGAAGGCTGCAAATCTTTGACTTTAGGAGTGGTGTTGATCGTGAATTTTCAAATTGCGAATTTTTATCGCAAATTTTCCTATTGCCGATTTTCGCAATCAAGAAAATAATGATTGGAGATCATGAATTCGCTAATTCATGATGAAATTCGAATATTGCCGCTGCTCATCACTGTTGATCAATGTGTTTGTGAGACGATTAAATGGCACTTACTAATAAAGCCTTTATGAAATATAGAAAATTATGCAGAATTTCAACAATGTATCTTCCCTTGTTTGTCAAGTCTTTTGTGCTGTCCACACATAGGTCCTGTTCATAAGATGGCCACTAATGGAGGATCATGTGACCAGACAAATCATCTGTGTGTGATGTATCCTCCATTCAAATACATTGCACCTTTGATATTCTCTTGTTCTGTTGGGAGTTTAGTGCAGATGCAGTATATTTGAACCTGAGGAGACATCAAACACAGATAATTTGCCTGGTCACATGACCCTCCATCAGAAGCCATCTTGTGGACAGCACAAAAGACTGTGCAAACAAGGGGGCATAGCTTATGAAATATAGAAAATGGTACAGAATTTCAACAAAGGCTATATTAGTAAGTGCCACATAGTCATCTCATATACACATTGATCAACAGTAGCCAGAAAGTGGCAAACCCCTTTAAGGCTACTTTCGCATGGCTGTGTGGAGCCTATTAAATGCGGTCCGTAGTTATGGTCCCATTTGCCAGACCAGCCATGGCTCATGGGAGCTGAACTTATTGCTGCATAGTCACCTATGCCCAGCTGCGATTGCCCCATAATCAAATCATGCTGTGAGCAGAGGACAGTAGACCCGCAGTTAGGCTGGAACTCACAGTATCATAGATCACTACAATGTAGTGAGTTCAGATCACATGAACCACAGCTGGTCCAGGAAATGTGGCCATCACAGGGACTGCATTTCACAAACTATAAACAGTAAGACACACTGGGAGTTGATTATCAAAGACTGGTACTTTACACCAGTCCTTGATACCCCCTGTGCTGTCAGAGGTTGCGTTTAACTTATGACGAGGTGCATTCCTCCTTATAAATTAGGTGCAAGCTCCAGTATTCCGTCCGCCTACAGAGAAAAATACTCCAGCCCCTTGACTGGAGTAGATTTCAATAATTTATGCCGGGAAACAGGTGAAAATCTTGGTGAATTTGTCATGGCTGATGGCCCCGGCCCTGCCACAGTTCATTATATCCGCCATAGACAGATACTGCCTTTGCCCGCCAGAGCGTAAGCACTGTTTTTTGTCCAGCTGAATCCTAGCACTAATGCCAAAAACAGGCTGTGCCCATTATAGTCAATGGGGCACCCAGGTCCTATTATAGTCAATGGGCCCTAGCGGTGCTCCGATTCTTTCTGGCTAATGCTGGATATATTGAACTCCTCAAGACTTCCTCAGCCAACACAACCTGCCAGAAGATGTTATTAACACCAGTGTGAAAATATCCTTAGACAGGGCTGAGATCTCTCATACAGCTGCTCAGAGGCCAC
Organism: Bufo gargarizans; assembly: GCF_014858855.1. Lineage (NCBI taxonomy): Eukaryota > Metazoa > Chordata > Amphibia > Anura > Bufonidae > Bufo > Bufo gargarizans. Next base: position 74,168,284 of record NC_058087.1, read on the forward strand.
TCTGACACTGTATGTCAAGCTCCCAGCAGTAACTTTTCCTGAAGAACTGAATGGCTGAAAGTCCAGCTTTCTACCAATCAACAAAAGGAAAGCGCTGATTGCACCCAGTCTGGTACAGGAAGGCACCATTGGCATGAGTGAAAAGGGAAGGCTTCCTGCTCACAGTCATTTCAAGCCTTGTGCCAGCAAATGAAGATAATATAAGCTAAAAGAGAAGGACTCTGGGGCACATTTACTATAGTGTATGTGCCTGTTTTCGTGAGTAAAAAACCTGATTCCAGTTTTTCTCTTTTTTTAAGTCTCATTTACTGATTTTGCTCCTGTTTTGCAGGTATTTTGAGTTATAAGACAAATTCAACCATTTTCAAACTTTTGCCTTTTTTGCACCTGAGTATTTCTACTCCACTCCTGACCAGTCTTATTTTTCTAGTCTGTTTTGAGGGGGGGGGGGGGGGGGGGTTCATACACAAACCACTAAACAAGTAAATTTGAACCTGCCTTACAAGAAAACAACCACTAGATGTCAGACAAAAAACTAAAATTGAAAAAACATATTTTTTAGGGATAATAAATGAGAATGAATAAATTAAATATAGGACAAACACCAGATCCAGATGTTACATGGAAGTCTATAGGAAATATTAAATACAGCAAATGCATATTTTCTGCAGTAGAGTCTGTTAACACTTGAAAACCACCTACCGTATTTTTCGCCCTATAATACGCACTCCCCCCCCCCAAAAGTGGAGTCAAAATGGCAGTGCGTAATATGGGGTGAATGATGCAATTTATACTGATACATCGCCACCACGATGCTGCACAGCGCGGCCAGCGGGTGTATCAGCGTGGAGGGAGGAGGGGCTGGGGGTTGGCATCTGGTTTTGTAATAGCACCAGGCCCCACTCACTGTAGTAATCATATCTAACCTGTAGTCAATTTTAAACTATAGAAATCATGTGCAATCCAGCCTGTAGTACTTACTAAAATCTTCCGTAGCAGGCAGGAGGTCGGGTGGGCGGCAGCATAACTCACTACGTCACGCGCCTGCTCCTCCCACTTTATGAATGAAGCAGGCGGCGTAGGCGCGTGATGTAGTGAGTTACGCTGCCGCCCGCCCGGCCTCCTGCCTGCTACGGAAGATTGTAGTAAGTACTACAGGCTGGATTGCACATGATTTCTATAGTTTAACATTGCCTACAGTTTAGATATGAATACTACAGTGAGCGGGCCCAGTGTAATAGAATACAGTGACTACACCAGGCCCCGCTGCCATTACAAAACCAGATGCTGACCCCCACCCCATGTATTGGGGGTCATTCACTACACAGAGACACTGTTATGGGGGGATCTGTGGATGACACATAGCATAAGATGCTATATATGTGTCATCCACAGATCCCACCCATAGCAGTGTTATGCCATCCACAGATGCCCTCATAACAGTGCCATCCACAGATGTCCCCATAACAGTACCATCCATAGATGCCCCCATAACAGTGCCATCCACAGATGCCCCCATAACAGTGCGTCATCCACAGATCCCCCATAATAATGTCACCCACAGACAACCATTAGTTCAAAACACACCAAAAGCACACCTTTTGGTTCTAAATATTTTTTTTCTTATTTTCCTCCTCAAAATTCTAGGTGCATCTTATGGGCTGGTGCGTCTTATAGGGTAAAAAATTACGGTAAGTGTTATTCCTCTTTCAATCACATCATGCTCTGGTTGTAGCATTTTTTGTTTTTTTTACTCAGTCTTCAGATGTTTTTGTCCCATATACAGCCATAGTTTTTGCCCACTTAAAAAAAATACACATGCAAGTGTTGGTTTCATTTCTAATTGTGCTTGCTATTTTGACGTTTGTTTGTTTGTTTTTGCCAATGCATTTTTTGCATACTCCTCTCTACAGAGGAAGTGACATATGTAGCAGGACATTCATGTCGCACCAATGTTGCACAACATTTATTGGAATGATAGCCTATGGCGTGACACGACAGTAGCAAAAAATTCAATTGTCACACGAAAATTCAACTGCCACACGATTTTTGTGTGACTGTCATGTTGCAGTTGCAGCATGTCACATGCCTCAGTGCAATACCATAGACCAGGGGTGCACAACCTGCGGCCCGGGGGCCACATGCGGCCCTCGATACCATTCTGTGCGGCCCCCAAACATCTGGTAAAAAAGACATGTAGGTCTATGTCTTAAGGCTTCTTACATGTATCTTTCATGTAATCTCCTATTAGATGGGAGTCCTAGAACGGTAATTAGACATTTATAGTATATACTGTATGTTCAATATGCCAAAAATACATTATTTCAGTTGGTAATACCCCTTTAAGTTTTACTTTCGGCCCTTGGAATTGGTTCAGGCTGACAATGTGGCCCCCAACCAGAAAAGGTTGTGCACTCCTGCCATAGACTATAATTACAATAAATGTTGCACAGCATTGGTGTGACATGAATGTCACGTGACACATTTTGCAATGTAGTTGTACCCTTTTTCTTGCATGACACATGTCATTGTGTAGCTCTAGCCTTACATTGGGGCATATGCTGTCCTATATGAAAATGTAAGACATATTAAAAAATAAAAAGAAGCAAATACCCTGTGCTCAAACAAACCATGTATCCAAAAATGGCACAACTACAACAAAAAAACTGCAATAGTCAGGCTGAATTCACATCACTATTTAGTGTTCCGTTCTTCTGAACTGTCAGAAGAACAGAAAAAAAAAAACAGCCATTATTTTGAGTGTCAGTTATGGTCAGTTAACCTCAGTATAATTTAACTTTCAGCCACCATTTAAAAAAAAATGTATTTGTTACCACGAAGTGTACGGAAATTCGGCTTTGTGACAAATCAGATTTTTCCTGAAATTCGTATCGAAGTCTACTTAGGATACTTCGATTTGCTCAGCACTAGTCACTAACAAAGCAAAAGTGCACAAAACACCACTATAAACCTATGTGTGATTGATCCTTACCTGCTACTTCAGCCAGAGCCTGGGATGACTAATTGACATTCTTACAGAGATGGTGAAAATGCTGATCTTCTCTAAGAAATAAAAAACATGTCTGATCACATGAGGACTGGCCTACTCAAATGAGTTGCAGCAGGTGCTACTGTATGAACAAGACACATCACAATGCCTTAACATTCCATCAGCTGTGATGTCATAAGGAGGGAGAAGCCTAGCAATGCATCCTAGAGGAGTTCATTATTTTCAGTGAGCAGAAAACATGTCTATTTAATTTTAAATTCTGAAATAAATATGGATTTTGAGGCAACTCAGTATGAGAACAAAAATAACAAGGCATTAGGGTGATTTACCCCAGAATCACTGCTCTTGTGGTTATGTAAATATTTCTAAGTATCTGAAAAGCCTATCCTGGACCAGTTGTGAACTTCTTATGGATGCCCTAAAGGGAATGCATCATCCGAAAATGGCCTGCTCTTTAAATCAGATTTTTATGTTTAACATATTTTTGAAGAATTTTTGATTATGTTAGTTTTAATTTTCCATTTTAATATGTATAATAAAACACAAACAATAAAATACTGCAGTTTTCGCACTGGTCACTAAAGATATGAATAGGCACCACTTAATGAATTGTACAAATCACTTTATGGCAGTTAACTTATTTTTCAGGCTTGAAATATTTTTTTATTTTATATAGGTTTTGAAAAGCCAAGATGGGAATAATCTCAGTAAGTCCTGGCTGGGGTTCGCCAGAATAACAGAAAGCATAGCACATTGTAGCTCAGCAAAAGTGCACAAAACGCCAATAAAGCCTATGTGTGAAACCACACTCAAGCAAAATGAATACAGAATTGGATTCCTTACCTTCTACTTCAGGGTCAGATTTTCTTGCAGAGCCTGGGATGATTATTTGACCTCTTCAGTACTTTCTCCGTGTCTGTTTCTTCTCTAAGAACTAAAAGGAGATGTCTGATTGCTTGAAGACTGGCCTGCTCAAATGAGTTGCTGCAGCAGGTGCTACTGTATAAACAAGATACATCACAATGCCTTAACATTCCATCAGCTGTGATGTCATCAACTGAAGAGAGAAGCCTAGGAGAGGCATAGTAATATATCCTAGGGAAATTCATTATTTACAGAGTTCTGTAAACGTCATTATGTTTTTATTCTGAAATAAATACAGATTTTAATACACATGTCTGGTTATGGTAATATAAAATATATATATATATATATATTTGTCATTCTTGTTTTATGCGAAAAATAGCTCTAAAACAATGTTTCCTTTACTTATAGGACTTGTCTAACTTCATCAAATTGTATTCATCATGTAGATAAAATTAATACAAGGCACTTACTAATGTAGCGCGATTGTCCATATTGCTTCCTTTGCTGGCTGGATTCATTTTTTTCATCACATTATACACCACTCGTTTCCATGGTTAGGACCATCCTACAATCCAGCAGCAGTGATCACTACCCCTACACATTACAAAATAAAAAAAGAATGACAGTTACTTTTTAAATACTTTATATTTAAAATATATTTATATTAAGTATCTAAAGGGCTTATCTTGGACCAGCAGCCAATAAACATGCAGGTAAGAACTGCCCTCACTGTAATGCCAGTAGCCATGTTGGCTACTGGCATTACAGTGATTGGCTGGCCGGAATGCGTCATTGGGTGCTATATAGCACCCGATAACGCATGTTCGGTTCATTCATAGTCAGGGAGAGCTGAGCATAGTCAGGGAGAGTTGTACAAAAAAGTTTCAGAGACCCAAAAGTCCTTGTAAGGACTATTGTATGTGACAGCCGCAATATGTTTGTAGAGCCACCTGCGCTAAATTACTCAGTGTTAGGGAGAGATGTGCATAGGAAGGGACAGACAGTGTAGGGAGTGTAATAGGAAGACTCAAAAGTCCTTTTAAGGACTATTGTGTGTGACAGCACCAATATATATTTTTAGTGCATCCTGAGCTAAATGTCGTGTAATAGCCCGCTACGGACAGTTAAATTATCTGTACCACATCTCCTGTTTAAAGTGTGCGCATCCCTAAAATATCAGTGACACCCAGTACACATTTTCCGTATACAGTGTCCATTGCGAACAGTTAAATTATCTGCGCCACATCTCCTGTTGAAAGTGTGTGGATCCCTAAAATATCAGTGACACCCAGTACACTTTTTCCGTAGACAGTGTCCGTTGCGAACTGTTAAATTATCCACAAAACATCTCCTGTTTATAGTGTGCTCATCCCTAAAATATCAGTGACATCCAGTGTACTTTTTCCGTAGACGGTGTCCGCTTCTGACAGTGACCTTACCAGGGCCACATCTGCTGTGTAACCTGTGCGCTTCTAAAATTTATCTGTACCATACAATTTAATTTTTCCGTAGACAGTGTCCGCTTCTGAGTGACCTTACCAGGGCCACAACTGCTGTGTAACGTGTGCGCTTCAAAAAAATTCTGTTACATAAAATTTCATTTTTTTCATAGACGGTGTCCGCTTCTGACAGTGACCTTACCATGGCCACATCTGCTGTGTAACGTGTGCGCTTCTAAAATTTTTCAGTGACATACACTGTACTTTGTCAGCTTTGCAACCATACTCCCCCCGGAATACAAAGACTTTGGTTTTCTGGAAGCAGCTCGGTGGGTCATGGGACTAACGCCACCAGATCGGCAGTCGTCATCGATTATGGTCAGAACTACGACGGTATCTGATCGTCTTCGAACCTCCGACTTTCATTTTTGAATGATGAAAATATTTTTGGCAAATGCTTTCGCTTTGGTTCGTCTTGCACCGGTCCAAGAATTTAACCTCTAGCGGCACAATAGGGATGCAACCGGCCATCCCTCTTATTCATGGCCCCAGTTCCGAAAACCAACAAAATAGAACCGGAGTCCTATTCCATTATTCCTAGCTGAAGTATTCAAGCAACCCGGCCTGCTTTGAAAACCGTAAATTTTTTCAATGGTCAGCTCAGCAGTAGGCCCTCAACCATAATTTTTTACAGGGTCATCTCACCAGCAGGCCTTCAACTACAATCTTTTACAGGGTCAGCGCAACTGAAGGCCCTCACCTGATTATATCTGATAGGTAATTTCCACACATGCTGCCTTGCTTGGATGTGGTAGCCGTAGCTGTTTCTCAGGTTCCCTCTCCAAATTCAAACCATGATTCCCCCGTTACTCATAGTCTACATGGTTTGAGCTGAAAATAACCTCGGAAGTTGATAGGCCAGACATCCGAATGGATCGTTGCCGTCAAGGGGTAGAGCACCCGAGCATCCCGATGTGTTTGGCTCAAGCCCCCTAGCACTATGGTGCTCGATCAAAACTACTCAAAGGAGATTTTTTTAAATATCAGCTGTTTAAGAAGGCAATGGCACTTGCAGTAGCGCCACGACCTTCACTTCGCTCACCAAGCACAGTACCTTGTATACTGGATGTGCTTAGTAAGCAGCTCAGCCCCACTCACTTCTATGGGGCTGATGTGTCTAGGCCATGTGACCGATGAACGGGAGATCCGGTGGCCTAGGGAAATCTGTAAGAAGGCCGCAGCACTACAATGAGTGCCGTTTCCTTCTCAAACAGCTGATCAGTTGGGGTCCTAGTGTTGAACCCCACCGATCAGATACTGATGACTTATCCAAAGGATAGGTCATCAGTTAAAAAATCCTGTAAAACACCTTACCCGGTAGGATACCAGCGCTGTACATGTACGGCGCTGATATCTGGGTCTGAAATCCCAGCGCCATACAGCATTTGCCAGATTACCTGCAGGGGTCCAGCAGTCACTGATAGCCGGACCCCTGCTGTATGCGCCTGCATTCGTGAAAACAGCGCTGACCGTGGCACATGCGGGATTCTGCCGGGTGCAGGTGGCTATTGGGGGCAGGGAAGGCAGCCTGATGCCTTCTGTAGGCATCGTGGCTGCCTTCCGTGACAGCCTATGAGATCCAGGAAGCTGTAAGTGAATTACAGTGACTAATACACTTACAGCCAATGCATTACAATACAGAAGTATTGTAATGCATTGTAAAGGGGATCAGACCCCCAAAAGTTGAATTCCGAGATTGGGACAAAAAATAAAGTGAAAAAAGAAGTAAAAAATAAAAGTTTTACCCAAAAAATGCAAAGTTTCAAATAAAAAAAAGTTTACTTTTTCCTAAATAAAGTAAAATAAAAATTGTAGACATATTAGGTATCGCCACATACTTATCGACCGGATATAAAAGTATCACATGACCTAACCCCTCAGGTGAACACTGTCAAAAAATTTACATAAAAACTGTTTAAAAAAAACTATTTTTTTGTCACCTTACATCACTAAAAGTGCAACACCAAGCAATTAAAAAGTAGTATGTCCACCAAAATAATACCAATCAATCTAACCGTCACCTCATTGCGCAAAAAATGAGCCCCTACCTAAGACAATCACCCAAAAAATAAAAATAAATATTGCTCTCAGACTATGGAGACACTAAAACATGATTTTTTTGTTTCAAAAATGCTTTTATTGCGTCCGTAACTACCTGCTCTAAAAAATTTTTGTCACATTACATCACAAAAAGTATAATAAGCAAGCGATCAAAAAGTCATATGCGCCCCAAAATAGTACCAAACTGTCATCTTATCCCGCAAAAATGATACCCTACCTAAGACAATAGCCTAAAAAATAAAAAATAAACTATGGCTCTTAGATTATGGAGACACTAAAACATGATTTTGTTTTCGTTTTAAAAAAGATATTATTATGTAAAGCTTAACTAAATAAAAAAGTATACATATTAGGTATTGCAACGTCAATAACGACCTGCTCTATAAAAATATCACATGATCTAAACCCTCAAATGAACGCCATAAAACAACTGCCCCAAAATCTTTTTTTGTCATCTCGCATCACAAAAAGTGTAATACCAAGCGATCAAAAAGTCTTATGTACGCCAAAATGGTCTGATAACCGACATCTCATGCCGCAAAAAATGAACCCCTACCTAAGACAATCGCCCAAAAAAATACAAATAGGGATCTCAGAAAATGGCAACACAAAAACAAGATTTTATTCTGTTCAAAAATGATTTCACCGTGTAAAACAAAAATAAAAATGATACAGTAAGGACAGGGATCTGAAACAGCTGCAGATGAGCCAAAGATCACTACAGCTGTCCCAGATGTTGTTTTTGTTCTTCTGAAAAGCTCTAAGTGAAAAGCAGTGATTTATGTGGTAGTACCACAATTCCCAGCCAACAACAAGCAGCACAGAAGGGCACAGGTCCTCTCTGCAAGCAGTCACCAAGTTAGAATGTCTGCCTGCAGAGAGGCACCAACGGTTCTTTCTGCTGCATAGCGCTGCCATTGACTGGAGCGTTGTTCCAGCCAATCGCAGCGCTGGGAGGGGACATCAGTGTCTGATGTCCCCCCCCTGACCTCGGAGATGACAGGGGCTGATGTAATCAGCCCCAATCACCTCCGTCCCAGCCACCAGCAGCACCACAGATTGGCTGATGTATAGCATTGCACCAGCCAATCGCAGCGCTGGGAAGGGACACCTGTGTCTGGTGTCCCCTCCCTGACCTAGGAGGAGACATGGGCTGATGTCATCAGCCCCCTCCCACCTCTAGCCAAGCCCCCCCTGCAGCTCCATTCATTGCAGGCGCTGCGATGGGCTGGTCTTCACTAGCCAATCGCAGCGATCGGGGCTGCAGGGGACAGAATAACTACTATTCTCCTTCAGCTAAGATGGCTGACTGCCGATTAGTGCAGTCAGCTTACTTCGGTCACCGCAGGATTCGCCGCGTTGACTGGAGTTATTTTCCGGCGCGCTTCTCTAGTCATGCTTGAAGTCAAGGGAGCAGCGGCCTCCTTGCTTCAAGTCAAGATAACCACACCCCCTTCCCTGCCCCTTCGCTGTGACTGACAGCCAGTAGCTCGGCTGGCTTTGCCGAACTCTCTGCATAAGCGCTGTCAGTCACAGCGAAGGGGCAGGGAAGGGGGCGTGGTTATCTTGACTTGAAGCAAGGAGGCCGCTGCTCCCTTGACTTCAAGCATGACTAGAGAAGCGTGCCGGCAGGGGATAAAAGAACGTTTTCTGAGCTTTAGCCGCATCGGCCTTCAGGCAGAAAATTATCGTTAGAAACACACTGCTGGCGGCTTGGGATGACTTTTGGAGGTGACAGGGTCCCTTTAACCGCCTCCGGACCGCCTAACGCAGGATCGCGGTCCGGAGGCGGCAGCTCTGCGCAGAGTGACGCATATACACGTCATCTCGCGTGAGCCGAGATTTCCTGTGAACACGTGCACACGCGCACGCGTTCACAGGATCGGAAGGTAAGCGAGTGGATCTCCAGCCTGCCAGCGGCGATCATTCGCTGGCAGGCTGGAGATGCGATTTTTTTAACCCCTAACAGGTATATTAGATGCTGTTTTGATAACAGCGTCTAATATACCTGCTACCTGGTCCTCTGGTGGTCCCTTTTGTTTGGATCGACCACCAGAGGACACAGGTAGCTGTGTAAAGTAGCACCAAACACCACTACACTACACCACACCCCTTCCTGTCACTTATTAACCCCTGATCACCCCATATAGACTCCCTGATCACCCCCCTGTCATTGATCATCCCCCTGCAAGGCTCCATTCAGAAGTCCGTATGATTTTTACGGATCCACGGATACATGGATCGGATCCACAAAACACATACGGACGTCTGAATGGAACCTTACAGGGGGTGATCAATGACAGGAGGGTGATCACCCATATAGACTCCCTGATCACCCCCCTGTCATTAATCACCCCCCTGTCATTGATCACCCCCCTGTAAGGCTCCCTTCAGACGTCCGTATGTTTTTTACGGATCCACGGATACATGGATCGGATCCGCAAAACACATACGGACATCTTAATGGAGCCTTACAGGGGGGTGATCAATGACAGGGGGGTGATCAGGGAGTCTATATGGGGTGATCACCCCCTTGTCATTGATCACCCCCCTGTAAGGCTCCATTCAGACGTCCGTATGTGTTTTGCGGATCCGATCCATGTATCCGTGGATCCGTAAAAAACATACGGACGTCTGAATGGAGCCTTACAGGGGGGTGATCAATGACAGGGGGGTGATCAATGACAGGGGGTGATCAGGGAGTCTATATGGGTGATCACCCCCCTGTCATTGATCACCCCCCCTGTAAGGCTCCATTTAGACATTTTTTGGGCCCAAGTTAGTGAAAATTGTTTTTTTTTCTTACAAAGTCTCATATTCCACTAACTTGTGTCAAAAAATAAAATCTCATATGAACTCGCCATACCCCTCACGGAATCCAAATGACATTTATATTCCAGACTTCTTCTCACGCTTTAGGGCCCCTAAAATGCCAGGGCAGTATAAATACCCCACGTGACCCCATTTCGGAAAGAAGACACCCCAAGGTATTCCGTGAGGGGCATATTGAGTCCATGAAAGATCGAAATTTTTGTCCCAAGTTAGCGGAAAGGTAGACTTTGTGAGAAAATACAAAAAAAAAAATCAATTTCCGCTAACTTGTGCCAAAAAAACTCGCTATTCCCCTCATTGAATACCTTGGGGTGTCTTCTTTCCAAAATGGGGTCACATGTGGGGTATTTATACTGCCCTGGCATTTTAGGGGCCGAAAGCGTGAGAAGTCTGTGATCCAAATGTCTAAAAATGCCCTCCTAAAAGGAATTTGGGCCGCTTTGCGCATCTAGGCTGCAAAAAAGTGTCACACATGTGGTATCGCCGTACTCAGGAGAAGTTGGGGAATGTGTTTTGGGGTGTCATTTTACATATACCCATGCTGGGTGAGATAAATATCTTGGTCAAATGCCAACTTTGTATAAAAAAATTGGAAAAGTTGCCTTTTGCCAAGATATTTCTCTCACCCAGCATGGGTATATGTAAAATGACACCCCAAAACACATTCCCCAACTTCTCCTGAGTACGGCGATACCACATGTGTGACACTTTTTTGCCGCCTAGGTGGGCAAAGGGGCACACATTCCAAAGAGCACCTTTAGGATTTCACAGGTTATTTTTTACACATTTTGATTTCAAACTACTTACCACACATTAGGGCCCCTAGAATGCCAGGGCAGTATAACTACCCCACAAGTGACCCCATTTTGGAAAGAAGACACCCCAAGTTATTCCGTGAGGGGCATGGCGAGTTCCTAGAATTTTTAATTTTTTGTCACAAGTTAGCGGAAAATGATTATTTTTATTTATTTTTTTCTTACAAAGTCTCATATTCCACTAACTTGCGACAAAAAATAAAAAATTCTAGGAACTCGCCATGCCCCTCACGGAATACCTTGGGGTGTCTTCTTTCCAAAATGGGGTCACTTGTGGGGTAGTTATACTGCCCTGGCAATTTAGGGGCCCTAATGTGTGCGAAGTAGTTTGAAATGAAAATCTGTAAAAAATGGCCGATGAAATCCTAAAGGTGCTCTTTGGAATATGTGCCCCTTTGCCCACCTAGGCTGCAAAAAAGTGTCACACATCTGGTATCGCCGTACTCAGGAGAAGTTGGGCAATGTGTTTTGGGGTGTCATTTTACATATACCTATGCTGGGTGAGATAAATATCTTGGTCAAATGCCAACTTTGTATGAAAAAATGGGAAAAGTTGTCTTTTGCCAAGATATTTTTTTTTACCGGACTGTGCAGGATAAAAGAACATGGTGTGCTGCGTTTTTGTATGCTTTTTTTGTAACTTATACGTCAAGTGGGGGCATAAAACATGATGTTACCTTGCCCAGTGCGTCTTATAAATATTATATATTGCCTGTAAAATATAAATAATTTATGTTTTCTCATTTTTTTCCCAGAAGGAAGGCCCAAGTATGAAAAAAATTAGGAATTGAATCAGGAAATTCTGGCCTCTTTCAAACGAGCATGTACAGTGCAGAAAACATTCTTAGGGCTCATGCAAACGGCCATTGTGCATTATAGGAGAACGGAAAGTACGCATTCGGCACGTAACTGAGCTGAACGGAGCCTACGGACCCTATAGACTATAATGGGGTCCGTTAGGTTTCCGCTCAGAGTAAGATTTCTGAAGAAGAGACAAAAGTCCTGTGTGCACAACTTTTGTCTCCGCTTCAAAAATCTTCCTCTGAGCGGAAACCTAACGGACCCCATTATAGTCTATAGGGTCCGTAGGCTCCGTTCGGCTCAGTTACGTGCCAAATTCGTACTTTCCGTTCTCCTGCTTCTATAACGGAACAGAGAACGGAAAGGCTGAACGGTGATGTGAAATCTGCCTTAGGGACAGTCCCTGCAAATTCCGTACTGTTGAGCAACTATGAGATACCAATTTTGTATAGTTTATTTTTGTAGTTTTTTTGTCATAATCCTCTTTTATGTTAAAAATACTATTATAATTTTTTTTTACATATTTTTTTTGTGTGTACTAATTTGTCACACAAGGGGACTTCAATGTGTGATCCTTTCATCACTTACGTAATACACGGCACTTTTATGTAGTGCCGTGTATTATGTCTGGCAGACCCAGAAGCCATAGTGAGGCCTTTGACTGGTAAAGCAAACCGCCTTCTCTCAGTCTAAGGCCTCATGCACACAACCATTCAGTTTTTTGTGATCCGCAAAAAACGGAAGCCGCCCGTGTGCCTTCTGCAATTTGCGGAATTTGTAGAAATACCTATTCTTGTCCGCAAAATGGATAAGAATAGGACGTTATATTTTTTTTTGCGAGGCCTCGGAACGGAGCAACGGATGCGGACAGCACACGGAGTGCTGTTCGCATCTTTTGCGGCCCCATTGAAGTGAATGGGTCCGCATCCGAGCCGCAAAAACTGCGGCTCGGATGCGAACCAAAACAACGGTCGTGTGCATGAGGCCTAACTGCTTAGATGCCTCAGTCATATTACAACCATCTCCGGCTGCTACTACTACGATGCCTGCCCCAAAACTACACTGAGGTGCAGGAATTAGACCTCTCCTCGATGAACATTTACGTCAGGGTGCAGGACAGAGGCGGTTCCCATCTGATATACGGTATTATATCCAAGGAACACAACATAAACGCCTGCCTAGTGTAAGCCCCATTCTTCAATACCGCATGGCTGCAGTTCCCATCGTATTCAATGGAGAGGTGACTTGCCTGGTGCATGGCTCTCCCTTTAAGTATATGGGAATTCACTGGAATTCTAACTGATTTCACTGGCGAGCACAGCACGCATGCTGGGAGTTGTAGTGCAGCTATAACTGGCGCAGCATAGGTCGGATACCACTACTATGTGCACTGTATAGCCATTATTGAGTGTATATAGGGGATTATCATGTATTAGATATGGGTTTTACGCCACAGCAATGCGAAAAGACGGACGTCTCCTTAGCAGAAGGGAGTAAGGGACTGCCCTGCAGTGACGTCACCCTCGTGGAAAGGAAGTGGTGCTGGCGCAGCAGCCGGAAGAGGGTGGTGCGCATGCGTGCTGGCTTTTTTGGCGCACACGTGTCTCGATTGCAAGGGTCCGAGTGTAGGTCTCCGGGTCAGACGTACGCGGCGATCCCGGTTTCGCCATGTTGGTGCTTTTTGAGACCGCGGCGGGATACGCCATATTTAAGGTAATGTGGGTGCCACGTCAGAGGAGCTTGTAAGGTCGCGCGTGTAGGTCCACGTGCCGGCTCCCCTCGTGTCTTCATGTTATAGGATGATGAGCGGCTGGCCGTGTTCACACCATTAGTCGGCAGCAACCCGATAGATATGGGGGATGTGTTAGTGCGGGCTCTGCAGTGAAATGCTGCCAGCTACAAGCATGCTGACCCCGAGGCCCACCTTCTGCCCTCACCCAATTTCCATATTGATTTTAATGATTGAATGTTAACCCCTTTTAATGATTGAATGTTAACCCCTGCTATACTTTAGACTTTGGGATATTGAGTGGTTGGAGCAGTATGTGTTATGCATGTTCCTAGTTCTAACCCTTGGGCTGATCCACCCCTCCTCATGGCCACAATTAAAGGGGTTTTCTGTGACTTTACAACTGAGGACCTGTTCTCTGGTCATCAGTAGTGAATTGTTCAAAGCTTCTGATTTAATACTGTACAGAGATCCGTCTCCATACAGTATTTGGCTACTTTCACACTCTCGTTTGGTGCGGATCCGTCATGGATCTGCACAGATGGATCCGTTCAGATAATACAACCGTCTGCATCCGTTCAGAATGGATCTGTTTTTGTATCATCTTTAACTTAGCCAAAGCGGATCAGTCTTAAACACCATTAAAAGTCAATGGAGGACTGATCCGTTTTCTATTGTCCTAGAAAACGGATCCGTCCCCATTGACTTACATTGTGTGTCAGAACGGATCCGTTTTGCTCACTTTCTTCAGACTGATACCAAAACGCTGTAAGCAGCATTTTTGGTGTCCGCCTCCAAAGCGGAATGGAGACTGATCGGAAGCAAACTGATGCATTCTGAGCGGATCCTTTTCCATTCTGAATGCATTGGGGCCAAACTGATCCAGTTTGAACGCTTGTGAGAGCCCTAAACTGATCTTGCAAACTGAAAGCCAAAACGCCAGTGTGAAAGTAGCCTTAGAACGTATGGGCTCCGATTAGCTTCAGCTCCGAGGTGCCAGTCAGAACTGAAGCAGAGTTCGGTTTTAAAGTGGTTTTCTACTTTAAAAATAAACTACTTAACAAAGTCACACTCAACTTTGCAAATAGCTTTGGCATATTGGAGCCTATACATTTTCTAGACAGATTATGAAGATGGATCTCTGAACAGTATTAGGGCCCATGCAGACGGCCGTATGAACAGGTCCATACCTGTTCCCTATTTCAATGGGGCCTCAAAAGATGCGGACAGAACGCTGTGTGTTCCTGTTCCGTCTCTCCATGGAAAGGATAGAGCATGTCCTATTCTTGTCCACAATCGCGGACAAGAATAGGCTTTTTCTTTTATGGTTGCAGCCATGTGTTGTCTTCAAATTGCGGAATGCACACAGCAGGTATCCATGTTTTGCAGATCCGCAAAACACTAAGTCCATCTGAATAGGCCCCTAATCCGAAGTTTTAAATGAAGCGACTTGGATGTAGCATCCAAAACTCTTAGTTTATTACTATCTGAAAGGTGGGAGTCCCGACACCCAGGGCCCCCACTGATCAGCTGTTGGAGACGGCACCTGTGCTTACAGTAGCTCTGTGGCCTTCTCTCAGCTTTTCCTAGGCCAGTTATGTCACATTCATGTGTCACGTGGCCTAGTTGCAGCTCAGCCACATAGAAGTGATTGGGGTAAAGCACGATACCAAGCAAAGCCACTATACAATGTACGGCACTGTGGTTGGTAAGCGCAGAGAAGGCCGCAGCACTCGCAGGAGAGATGGTGCCTTTTCAAACTGCTGATCGGCAGGGGTCCCAGGTGTCGCACCCCCACTGATCGAAAACCCTTTTACTGCCAGGAGAATCGGGTATTATTCGGACTCCCTTATAATATGGCACCACTTTCAAGTTTTTTTCCAGGGCTACTTTTAAGTTCCCAGTCCTCCTCTACCTGCATACCATGGAGGGGATCTAGCATATTATAACGTAGGGGTGGGCGGCATAGGTGATATGCGATATAAATTTGTGCATATTGCCAGACTGCGATATGACCACGGAGCGGCAGTTCCGATCAGAGTCCCAGCAGTGTAATGCTGGGGCTCCGATCGTTTACCATGGCAGCCAGGACGCTACTGAAGTCCTGGCTGCCATGGTATGTCAGTGAGCAGCATTATACTCACGTTCGCCGTGGCCGCCGGGCACTCCTTCTGTCTGTGCGGCGCATTGCTAATGCTTATAGCTCACGTGCGCTGTGGCCGCCGGGCGCTCCTTCTTCTCATAGGTCTGTGCGGCGCATTGCTAATGCTATAAGCATTAGCAATGTGCCACACACACAGACAGAAGAAGGAGCAGCCACGGCGCACGTGAGCTATAAGCATTAGCAATGCGCCGCACAGACAGAAGAAGGAGCGGCCACGGTGCACGTGAGTATAATGCTGCTCACTGACATACTATGGCAGCCAGGACTTCAGTAGCGTCCTGGCTGCCATGGTAACCGATCGGAGCCCCAGCATTACACTACTGGGACTCCGATTGGAACTGCTGCTACCAATGATTGGGGGGGGGGGGGGGGGGAGAGAACCCTGTGGCCACTGCCACCAATGATTAATACTGGGGTGGGTTTGAGTTACCAGAGGGGGCTGATAAGAGGGAGAGGCTAGGGGGGGTGGATCAGAGGCTGGCTGGGGTGTGGATCAGAGGCTGGCTGCCATGGTCAGCTCCCTGCTGTTGTGTGCACAGAGCAGCAGGGAGAGTGTAAAGTCCTATTCACCCTAATAGAGCTCTATTAGGGTGAATATGACAAGGGTTCTAGGCCTTAAGGGGTCTAATAGTTCTTAAATAAAAAGTAAAAAAAAAATAATTTAACCCCTAACACCCCCCCCCCCCCCCCCCGCCAATTTTTTTTTTAAAACAATATATTGCGATATATATCGCACATGCTTAACATTATATCGCAATATAGATTTTAGGCCATATCGCCCACCCCTATTATAACGTATGCTTAAAGGGTTTCTGTCATGAGAAATAACGTTATGTAGCTGGCTGACATTAGCGATGTGCTAATGTCAGCAGTATAACATTATGCTATATAACTCCCTGCCTGCTAATGAAGCCTCTAGGTGCTATTAGGGCATTGCTTCAGCACCTAGAGGCTCGGTCTACGCACCCTTTGGCACGCCCAGGTCCAGTTGATTGACTTTCGAGTTCTCCTCAGTGTCCCGTAAATTCCGCGCCGTCCCGTTTAGTATTCGGCGCAGTGAGTGAAGGACGAACGTGCTCCTGCTGCTGGCTTCTTCACTGCGCTGAAGGAAGGAAGTCGGCAGCAGGAGTGCGTCCTTCATTCACTGCGCCGAATACTAAACGGGGCGGTGCGGGGTTTACTGGACGAAGAGAACTTGAAAATCAATCAGCTGGATCTAGGCGTGGCAAAGGGTGAGTAGACCGAGCCTCTAGGTGCTGAAGCAACGCCCCACTAGCACCTAGAGGCTCATTAGCATATTATAAAAGTCTTTATTTTGAGAGAACGGCGCCAGGCAAGGAGTTATAAAGCATACTGTTATGTACTGCTAACATTAGCACATCGCTCATGTCAGTCAGATACATGACGTTATTTATCATGACAGAAACCCTTTTAAAAGGGGTTGTCCAAGATGAATAATCTCAGACATTCTCCCGAATGGCACTGGGAAAATAATTGTCTGGATGGAGTGGGAGCCATAGTGGAATTTTTTTAGCGGGTGTGATAGAAAAATGAAATATATCTATGTATGTCTGGCATTGCTGTGGCTCTATAATGGGAGAAAAGCAAAAGGAAACTTGGATGTTTCCATTGAAATAAAAGTAAGAGAGTCAGGGACAAAAGTGAGGTTTATGTTCTCCTCTATCTGGCTGACATTATTAGATCACTTGTATAGAGCTGAGCTGTAGTACCTGAGGACAGTCACTGCCGGTATCTCTGGCTGACTGCTCCTCCCGTTTCATTCCACTCTCTATATCCAGAAGAGCTAAGTTCTCCCTGTAGTTCCTCACCAACGCCTGTATGTGTGGGTGCAAAGACGGCTTCGCTGTAGGCTCCGTATGCTTGGGTTCATACAGTATTTCATGTAGGCACCATGAAGCAGCTTAGTCTTTCTGCTGTCTGCATGAGGCCTTATGGCTAAAGAAAAACGCTTGTTCTCCCAGGTATGCCCATTGTGTGACCGTAGTAAATACAGCAGAACTGCATAGCTGTGACCAACCTCTTCATTAATAATTCTTGCTCTTTAATCGTTTGTCATCTTATTAGGTTCTAGATGAAAGTAAGTTGCAAGAAGTGGACAGTATATGGAAAGAATTTGAGACCCCGGAAAAGGCAAATAAAGTGTAAGTCCAAGAACCTCCACCAAGTGCATCTTATCTCCTGTTGTATCAGCGTTCTGTGAAACGGGTTGAAGAATTAAAAATTCCTCACGTGACGTTACATCATATGGTCAGTCTAATGACTGCACTTCAGTAAATATATAGACACATGGGTCTCCATTCCATGGTTATGGTGGGGGTGGAGTCTGTCATCCATTCTCTACAGCACCGAGCAGTTGTCCTGTCCAGGATCTGCCAGTGATGGCTCCATAAGTGATTAGATTCATCATCATTACCTCACTACCTGGCCACATACATGGCAGTATCTATTTCTTAATACTTGAAATAAATCAGATTGAGCTGACTCCCCTGTAGATGTTCTGCGGCGATTATTAGACCAGCCGTGTCACTATTTCACTTGGCTTTCCTTGTTTTTTAGAGTGAAGTTAAAACACTTTGAGAAGTTTCAAGACACGACTGAAGCGTTAGCAGGTATGTCCTTCTTCTGCGTTTGTGCCCTTTTTAATATTGACTGTTGCCAATGATGGATTTTCCTTAAACTGAAACACAATGACTTTAACCGAAAGTTTCGTCACTACCACTGAGGCAACATATTTTTTTTTTTCCTTCTATGACTTGGAAAGGATGTGTCTAAACTACTTTGAACCTTCAAAGGGATCCTGTCACAGTGCAGGCCCATGTGAATGCTAAGAATGGGTACCAAGTGGGGTGAATTTGTGGACACTTAATGAGTCATTAAGGGGCAGAGTTTCAGGGGAACAATGATATGGCCAGTCATTTGTTTCATTACCATCATAATTCTAAGGGAAAGAATGAGGAAGAAGCCATCTACACCAGCCATTGCCTTAGCTGGTGTCTTTATTTATACTGTGCTGCCCTGTTATAGGAGCAGACAAATGGAAATGATGAGATTTGTCACGACTGACAGACCACACTGACTTTAAAAGGACT
The DNA here is from genome assembly GCF_014858855.1 of Bufo gargarizans. Taxonomy (NCBI): domain Eukaryota; kingdom Metazoa; phylum Chordata; class Amphibia; order Anura; family Bufonidae; genus Bufo; species Bufo gargarizans. The sequence continues at coordinate 74,187,172 of NC_058087.1, forward strand.
TGTCGCCAGGAAATTCATGGTTTACTGTGCAGTATCCTGGGCCTGTCAGTTATTTAATTGCCGGAGGGGCTGGCAGAGGAAGGAGCAAGGATACACAGACTGAATTGGGCCCACCCTCAGTGCACGTAACTGCACAGTAGCATTTAGATTAACGCCTTGTTGGCGCTGCTATGTGAAATTACGTTGGGGGGTTAAAAGCTGGCACGTGCTCGCAGGCACCTGGGACTAATGAATGCAATCGATGATGATGTCGATCGTATACATTTAACTCCTCAGGTGCTGTCGTGAAATGTGATCGCAGCATCTGGGAGGTTAAATAGGTTATCCAATCCATATATTGGACCCCCCCCCCAGAATGCCCAGGCTCCTCCGCTAGAGCATACTTACCTGCTCCCCAGCACCCGCTTTCCTTTGGATCTCTGCATGGCGCCCCCTGCATCTCCTTGTCGAGCAGATCAAAACATCTGGCGATGAGGGGAGCAGCCAATAGCACGCCACGATGGTGACTAGCCTCCCTAGCATCACGAGTGACGCTAGGGAGGCTGGTCACCATTGTGGCCTACCTACTGCATTGAAGTCTGAGAGAAACAATCTAATGATTGCTTGTTATATTTCCCTGTTTTTCAAAATATAAAAATTCAAATCGCCCCTTCCCCAAAATGAAAATAAATACTTAAACAATAAAAAGAAAACATCTGGGGGCGTGGCCAGCCGCAGGAATGTACAGACGTGCTTGAGGGAGCTCTGCTCCACGCTATCTCAACTCCTATCATCCTGATCTTTAGTCACAATTCCTCAATACAGAGGCAGGTGGTCGGACAGACCCCGGGGATGCAGTATGGCAAGGAACAAGTCCCTCACAGCAGCAGAGAAGCTAAAATTCTTTGCACGCACAGAAGCCCAAGTTGGTGCTGACTCACCATCCTGACCTTCCTCCCCGGAAGCTGCAGATCGAGTAGCGGGAGCTGAACCTACTTTTAAACATTGTGCTGTGGTTTGCTTTCCATCATGGGATGCGGAGCATGACACGATAGAAAACAAATCTGTCCCCCATTGACTTTCAATGGAATTTATGACGGATCAGTCTTGGCTATGTTAAAGGTATTGTAACTGGATCCGTTCATAATGGATGCAGATGGTTGTATTATCAGTAACGGAAGCGTTTTTGCTGAACCCTGCCAGCTCCCGCAAAAACGCTAATGTGAAAGTAGCCTTAAACGAAAAAAGGTAAAACCAACAGCTTGCTGCCAAAAGCTAGGATTTACATTGACTTGGTTTTTTCTTTTCTTTTTGTAACATTGGGTTATGTCCTGATGTCGGGTTCCCTTTAAATGCAATTTCTTCTATAAAAATCTGTGCATTTTATAAATGAGACTAAAGAGCCCTTTTAATCAAATTCTTTACTTGTACATTTCTCAGCGGCTACTGCTTTGGTAGAAGGAAAGCTCGGCAAAAACCTAAAGAAGGTACTAAAGAAAATCGCAGCAAAAGAAGCACATGAACAGCTGGCAATTGCAGATGCCAAGCTCGGAGGTGTCATTAAGGTATTGATCTGGAAATTAGAAGACATTTTACACGTGTTTTCTTTAAGAACATTCTTTTCTCATGGAGTTGAGAGGATCTGCTGATTGGTTTTTCTTTCTATGTTCATAACTTTAGGACAAGGTGAACATCAGCTGCGTGCACAGTGCCATGGTGACGGAGCTCATGAGGGGTATTCGCAATCAGGTCGATGGACTTATTACAGGACTGTCAACTCGGGAAATGGCTGCTATGTCCCTTGGCTTGGCACATAGGTAGCTTACCTGTATTCTACTTAGCCCAAATGTGATTGATGGATTGAAAATTATTATTATAATTATTATTATTTATTACTTGCCGATGATGGAGTTTAGTTGAGCTGAATATCTATGATTTCATTCAACATTTCGTCACTACCACTGAGGCAACCTTTAGAATGTGTATTAGTCCGCATAGTACCTTTTGCATGGAAAATAGTGCAAGCTAAGCTGTAAACCAGCCTCCTTCTGTCATATCCCCAGAACCACATGTATCTAGCTCTGTATTTGATTACTGTGAGTAGTGTACTTCTTACACTCCCTTCTTGTATCTCCACAGCCTGTCCCGCTACAAACTAAAGTTCAGCCCTGACAAAGTGGATACAATGATTGTACAAGCTATCTGTAAGTATCTAGTTGGTAAAAGTATAAATTGGCGGTGATGAAACTTACTGCTATTAAAGGGAATCTGTCACCTACTTTTGCTGTATGAAACGGTGTATGTAGTGCTGTGTAACATGATTAAAACCTTTGTCTGGTTGGTGAGCTTTCAAAACAAAACAAAAGTAGGTCATAGATTTCCTTTAAGGTGTTTGGTTATTTTCCTAACTTGACTTTTTCCTCCAGCCCTTCTAGATGATCTGGATAAAGAGCTGAATAATTACATCATGCGTTGCAGAGAGTGGTATGGCTGGCACTTCCCCGAGCTGGGCAAAATTATCACCGACAACTTGGCATACTGCAAGTGTTTGCGGGCTGTGGGTGAGTTAACATTCTATGCCTGATATCTTATCCCAGAGTAAGACTTTACATGTGCCAAGGATCAAGACAATGAATGTTCCCAATGATTGGCCCTTTGTAAGGCTACTTTCACACTAGCGTTCGATCGGATCCGTTCTGAACGGATCCGATCATAATAATGCAGACGGAGGCTCCGTTCAGAACGGATCCGTCTGCATTATTTTAGCATATAAAAGCTAAGTGTGAAAATAGCCTCGTACGGATCCGTCCAGACTTTCAATGTAAAGTCAATGGGGGACGGATCCGCCCGAAGATTGAGCCATATTGTGGCATCTTCAAACTGATCCGTCCCCATTGACTTACATTGTAAGTCTGGACGGATCCGCACGCCTCCGCACGGCCAGGCGGACACCCGAACGCTGCAAGCAGCGTTCAGCTGTCCGCCTTTCCGTGCGGAGGCGAGCGGAGCGGAGGCTGAACGCCGCCAGACTGATGCAGTCTGAGCGGATCCGCATCCATTCAGACTGCATCAGGGCTGGACGGCTGCGTTCGGGTCCGCTCGTGAGCCCCTTCAAACGGAGCTCACGAGCGGACCGACGAACGCTAGTGTGAAAGTAGCCTAAGGCTGTTGCTGATCACCCATTGGCCAAGCAAATACGTGTTGGGCGATTGCCTCTCATATTTGGCAGCACATGGCTCTATGTAACCAGGAATGTGCTGCCAGTGAACATTGAATCTGTATGGGGATGTACGATTGTTGATCCCTGTGCAGAGGGGATGATTACTCCATGTAAATGTGGCTGATTGGACAGTTTGTTCCTAATTATTGCTGCGTTGAGTTCTAACTACCCTGTTCTTGCTTGTAATGGGAGCAGTTGACTGGTGTCTTTACATTTCACGTGAACTTTTGCACTGACTGTGGGTTTAATAAAATGAAGGATATTTAAAATGACCACAGTGATAAGTTACAGCTCCATTTTGGCCAATGATGATGACTTTATCTAATTGCCTGATTTTACTATGAAGGCAATTTCAGTCACTACCTCTTCTGAGGCCAACCACTGAATGCTCACTTTATTAGAGACACCCATCTAGTAATGTATTGGACCTCCTTCAGAACAGCAGCAGTTTGTTGCATAGATTCCACTAGGGCCGTTTTGAAATCGCTCTAAGAATACTATCCCATGCAGACAGGGTAGCTTTTCGCAGTTGAAATTAGATGGAGGTACTAACACATTCTGCAACACTTGTACAACTTGTCCCACAAATGCTCTTTTGGATTAAGGTCTGAGGACTGGGAAGGGCAGGAATTTAAGGAAACCTCTGTCATGTTCATGTCTTGCTCTGCCATGATCAATGAACTTATAAGCCCTACTGTCCAAATGTCTATCCACAGGTGTATACCTAGAAGGCATTCCCCACACCATTAGGGTCCATTCACACGTCCGTGTTTTGCGAATCCGCAAAACACGGACACCTGCAATTTTCGGACCTCATATCTCACACTATAATAGTAAATGCCTTTTCTGGTCCGCAATTGCGGACAAGAATAGGACATGTTCTATTTTTTTTTCAGGAGCGGAATGGCGGATCCCAGAAATGCGGCTTCGCATCCGATCCAGCCCCATTGAAAGTGAATGGGTCTACAAATTGCGGAATGAATGAGGACCCAAGTTACGAACATGTGAATGGACCCTTATTCCGCCAGCACCATCTGGTGCTGGCGGAATAAGGGTCCATTCACACGTCCGTAACTTGGGTCCTCATTCGTTCCGCAATTTGTAGACCCATTCACTGTTGACACCTGACAGGAAGGGTTCATGCAGATACAGTGGATATAAAATGTCTACACGCCCCTGTTAAAATGTCAGGTTTCTGTGATGTAAAAGACAAAGAATAAATAATTTCAGAACTTTTTCCACCTTTTTTAGGCCTCATCCACACGACCATTGTTTTATTCCGTGTCCGTTGCGCAGTTTTTCGTGATTTTCTGCGGACCCATTGATTTTCAATGGGTCAGTTAAAAACTCGGCTAATGCACCGTTTGCCGTCCATGATCCAAGGTTCCAGTCTGTCAAAAAAAATATAACCGGTCCTATTATTTTTGTGGAAAACTGTTTGCGGCCCCATTCAAGTCACACAAGATTGTCATCCGCGTCCGGTTTTTTTTCCTATCATTTGCATGGCAAACCTGTCTTAGACTATTTTTTACATTCCTTTTTATTCTGGTGGTCCTCCAAAAATAAAGGAAGACAAACGGAACCCGATTTTTGCGGAACGGAACACAACAACGGTCGTGTGCATGAGGCCTTAATGTGACCTATAAACTGTACAACTCAATTGAAAAACAAACTGAAATCTTTTAGGTGGAGGGAAAAAAACTAAAATAATGTGGTTGCATAAGTGTGCACACCCTCTTATAACTGGGGATGTAGCTGTGTTCAGAGCGAAGCAATCACATTCAAAATCATGTTTTAATAGGAGTCGGCATACACCTGTCATCATTTAAAGGGCCTCTGATTAACCCCAAATGAAGTTCAGCTGCTCTAGTTGGTCTTTCCTGAAATGTTCTTGGGCTACTTTCACATTAGCGTTCGGGGCTCCGCTTGTGAGTTCTGTTTAAAGGCTCTCACAAGCGGCCCCGAACGCATCCGTCCAGCCCTAATGCATTCTGAGTGGATGCGGATCCGCTCAGAATGCATCAGTCTGGCAGCGTTTGGGCTCCGCTCAATGTAAAGTCTGGACGGATCCGTCTGAGCAACTTTCACACTTAGAATTTTTTCTACAATATAATGCAGACGGATCCGTTCTGAGCGGATCCGTCTGGGCAGACCCCAGACGGATCCGCTCTGAACGCAAGTGTGAAAGTAGCCTTAGTCGCATCCCACAGCAAAAGCCATGGTCCACAGAGAGCTTCCAAAGCATCAGAGGGATATCATTGTTAAAAAGGATCAGTCAGGAGAAGGGTACAAAAGAATTTCCAAGGCATTAGTTATATCATGGGACACAGTGAAGACAGAAAATATGGCACAACAGTGACATTAACAAGAACTGGACGTCCCTCCAAAATTTATGAAAAGACTAGAAGAAAACTGGTCTGGGAGGCTACCAAGAGGCCTACAGCAACATTAAAGGAGCTGCAGGAATATCTGCCAAGTACTGGCTGTGTGCTACATGTGACAACAATCTCCCGTATTCTTCATATGTCTGGGCTATGGGGTAGAGTGGCAAGACGAAAGCCTTTTCTTACGAAGAAAAACATCCAAGTCAGGCTACATTTTGCAAAAACACATCTGAAGCCTCCCAAAAGCATGTGGGAAAAGGTGTTCTGGTCTGATGAAACCAAGGTTGAACGTTTTTTACATCACAGAAACCTGACATTTTAACAGGGGTGTGTAGACTTTTTATATCTACTTCATCTGACCAGGCGAGGTTTCTTCACTGCTCAGTCATCCAGTTTTGCATTCTTTTGCTCACTCGAGTCGTGCCTTTCTGATTCTCATAGACAGCAATGACAATCAAACTTATAGTCAGCATTTCTAACCCATCCGTGCTAAGGGGATGACAAGTTGTAAACAGGCAGGTGTCTCATAAAGTGGCCATTTAGTGGATTTGTGGGATGCGTTCAACGAGCCATCAAAATGCTGTATCTTTCCTAACAACTATTTTTACTGAAATGTTTACTTTTTGTCATTAAATAGGAGACAGGGTTAATTTTGCAGCCTTTGACCTCTCTGAGATCCTTCCAGAAGAGGTGGAAGCTGAGGTGAAAGCTGCTGCAGAGATTTCTATGGGAACAGAGGTGTCGGAAGAAGATATAAATAATATCTTGCACCTATGTGATCAGGTGAGTGTCTGCTTCTGCTGATTTTATTCGATTATGGCTACTGTGTTGGAGCCCTAGTAACTGCATGATATCATTAATTGCAATGGTTGAAGGTGCAGCCACAATGGAAAACAGATCTGTCTCCCATTGACTTTCAGTGGAGTTCATGACAGATCCGTCTTGGCTATGTTACAGATAATACAAACGGATCCGTTCATGACGGATGCATGCAGTTGTATTATAACTGATCCGTTTTTGCAGATCCATGACGGATCCGCCCAAAACACGTGTGAAAGTAGTTTAAGTCATTCTGCTTGCTGTTAGGCTATTGGTGCTATGCCCGTTAGATTACATGTGTAGTGTATTACTCATGTTTTGCTATCAAACCATATGGAATGTAGGCATTAAAATGAAAAATGGTGGAAACATGAAAGAATAGGTTTATAACTAAGCATGTAGGTTTTCATCATGGCTGTAAATAATATGCACATACCTGCCATTGATTTAGCTTATGCTTTTTTTTAGGTAATAGAAATTTCAGAGTACAGGACGCAGCTGTACGATTACCTCAAAAACAGAATGATGGCCATAGCGCCAAACCTTACTATCCTAGTAGGGGAGCTGGTTGGTGCCAGACTCATTGCCCATGCAGGTAAGTCAAGTCTTCTGTGCCTTTAATTTCAAAGCCTCGCATTACTTCTGTGGTCAGTGATGAAGATTACATTACATTGCCTGACTTTCATGATGCCATTTCTAGTCACTACCTCTTCTGAGATCACAGAACCCTCTGCATTTGCTTGCAGTATTTTTAGTTATTTATTTTCGCTCTTATTTCGGGGATTCCTCATGTATTTATTCTTGTCATAGGCTCCCTCCTGAATCTGGCGAAACATCCAGCATCCACTGTGCAGATCTTAGGGGCTGAGAAGGCACTGTTCAGAGCTCTGAAGACCAAAAGGGACACTCCAAAATATGGTCTTATTTATCACGCATCCCTTGTTGGGCAAACTACACCTAAAAATAAGGGCAAGGTGAGTTGTATTCTGTGACTTAAGGGGAAGCAAGCATCTGGTAATCAGTCACTCGGTCATTGCTTCCAACTGGCCATTACGTATCTACCAAGCTCTTGTATAAGCGGATTTAATGAAGTATTCAAGTGGTCTTAATGCTTGTCAAGATCCCGATACAGGTCTACAGAATTAGTTTAATTGTGTCTTACGTCTTAAAGGGGGAAATCCAGTCTGAATGGTCTGGTGTCTCATGGATATTTGTGAAAGATCACAAAGGTGAAGTCTGATCTCGGACCACTTCTGATTTCCAGAATCTTTTTCAGGAATGAAGAATTTAAATTTGATGACCAGCACTGTACATGTATGGCGGAAGGCATAGCTTTAAATATGGCACCTGCTTGCAAAGGCAGTTGGGCACCATAGCTGCTGGGTTTCTGCTGTTCTAAACAGCGTAGGCCTGGGCCTAACGTCTAAATTCAACCCTCTGAGATGCTGTGGTCAAATGTGACCACTGCATGAGAGCGCTGGCTTGGAACGGCTTCTCCCCCCTTGGCAATCAGGGATACTGTTCGTTTACACTGATGGCTGGGGTTCAGAAGAAACTCAGTGTATCAGAGGTGTAGGTCCTGTGGAGGCCAGCAGGTGGCATGGTTCCATATGATAACAGCAAATGAGGCTTACAATGCAGTGCTAATTCATTGCAATGTAAGCTAAAAGTGGTCTAAAGTTAAAATAAAATAAAAAAATAGAAAAATTCAAATTACACCCTCTTTCCCCAGAATTAAAATAAAAAATAAAATGCACAGTCTCCACCCCATATGCCAAACTATTAAAATCTAAATGTATTTATCTCGTACGATTATCCACCATAACAGAACAAATATCAAAATGGCTAATACGCAATTTTTTCATTGCTTCATTACCCTTCAAAAAATGCTATGAAAAGTAATCAGAAAGTCATACACGCTCCAAAATAGAAATTGGTTACAAATCATGTGTTCATTGCCATTTTAGGCTGTATGCACATTTTGGAGATGGTTCTTTATGTAGCTTGGATGCTTTTCTATACAGTCGCTAACGCAAAGTATACAATAAACCTAGCTGGGAAAAACATATATTTGTGTGTAAGTGCAATGAGTGTACTTTATTAGTTGTAGATAGTGTCTGATATATGAAAATAAGAAGCTTACTGACTTATGATGTTCATAGTCTGAAATGTTTCCTTCATTACCAATTCCTCTTTATTCAGATTTCACGTATGTTGGCAGCCAAGGCATCACTTGCTATCCGATACGATGCTCTTGGTGAGGACACAAATGCAGAACTGGGGATAGAGACGAGAGCAAAGTTGGAAATACGTCTACGACACCTGGAAGAGAAGGGGGTAGGTACTTTGTGCAGCTGTGATTTCAGTCTTGTAGTCTGTGATGATGACTTAAGTTAATTGCCTGAGGTTTCTATGAGGGCAATATCAGTCACTACCTCATCTGAGACTTGCCGTAGATATATGCATCAGAGATGTAGCTATATGATCCGGTGCTAATTTGTTCTATTATTCATAGCTGAAGAGAATTAGTGGCACCGGGAAAGCACTTGCCAGAGCTGAGAAATATCAACACAAAAGGTAGAAAAATGCTCTATAAACTGCAGTGTGTGTGTATACATGTGTATATGAAAATGGTGAGCACTTGAGTCAATGCTTTTCAATGTGTTACTAGACTCCAGTGCTCAATTGTTTTCGACAATAAGTCAAACAACTTGTAGAAAAATATGTAGAGTTAAAACCTGCTTTGATTATTCAATGCAACTGAGTTTTTAATTATTATTTTTTTTCCTGCTTATAGTGAGGTCAGAGTTTATGACCCATCTGGAGATTCCACCCTGCCCTCTGTTCCCAAGAAGAGGAAGATTGAAGAGGTGGAGGAGGAGGAAGAACAGCCTACTGAGGTCAAAGTGAAGAAAGCTAAAAAGCCAAAAATTGAACCGGTTGAAGAAGTAGAAGGTATTTGCTGGGATAACGTTGATATTGACCATTAAACTACTATTCTCAGGAGACTGGTTTGGTTTGCTCTGGTGGGACTTTAGTTACAAATGTTGAGACCATATTGTGGTATCTTTGCAGAAGAACCAGAAGTCGAAGAGACGCCAAAGAAGAAGAAGAAAAAGAAGAAAGAGATAAAGACTGAAGAGGAGGAAGAACTACAGGAAGAAGCACCTACTACTAGCACAGCTGTTGAGGTGAGTGTCTGTACAGGTTAACCAACTACATTTGTGACCCATTTTTGTTACAGCGGTGCCGTAATATACTTTCACACTCTTATGGACTTTTTGCATTGTTTCCTGTTAACAGCCTTCCAAAAAGAAAAAGAAAAAAAAGAAGGTAAAACAGGAAGATGATTGAGGACTGAACTTTTTCTTCACAAAGCATTGACAATATCCATTTCAAAATCGGACTTTACAGAACTGGTTTTACCAGCCGTTTTCCAGGATTCCTGTTAACCCTGCCTTTGTCTGTACCATTATTTCTAAATGAACAAAGCTGTAAAACCTTGTCATTTTTTTTATACAGTAATGTATGATATGCACATCAGAGTTGAGAACTTTTATATTGGTGGTCTGTCAGGCTGCATAGACTTTATTCCTTTATTTTTGTGTATGAGTAGATCACATGAATACAGACAGTAACCTTTCCTGTCTTAATGAAACACGTTTACGAAAGTCATCATTCTGTGCTCGTTCTATTAAAAGGGATATCCAGGTCTTAATAATCATGACAGATTCTCAAGTTTCCAGTCAGTGGGGGATACACTCTGGACATCCTCAATGATCAGCGGATGAAAGATGCTATGGCACTTGGGGGGGGCGGGGGGGGGGGGGGACAGCCACTGTACGAATACCAAGGACAGCCACTGTGGACAGTGGACAGCCACTGTCCACTACCAAGGACAGCCACTGTACGAATGTACAGCACTGTGCTTGGTCCACAGTGCATTTCCAAGCATTGTGGCCCCTTCGGTTTGATGTTGATTACCTATCCCAGGGATCAGCAACCTTTGGCACTTCAACTGCTGTGAAACTACAACTCTCAACATACACACTTACTTTGCTATTCTTGTAACTTCCATATAAGTGAAATGAGGATTCTGGGAGTTGTAGTTTGACAGCTGGAGTGCCAGACGTTGCTGATCCTTGACCTATCCTGAGGGTTGGTCCTCAGTATTAAATGCTAAACAACCCCTCAAACCACTTTTTATTTTTTATGTTGTGAACAGTTGTGGAACAAGTTGGAAACTTTGAATAGAAAGGGAAAGTCCAGTCTAAAGTTTTTGCTTGTGTAAATGTGACCGGCATGGTCCTTTTCCCTCTGTGTGCAACTTTGATACAGCGAAATGTTTGTTGTCTTGGGGGGGATTTCAAGTAATAGACCAGGTTCTCCCAGGTAAACAACTGCTTCTGCAGAGTTTTAGGGGAGCCCCAACATTCACCAACCTCAGTAATTGCTTTGCAGCTATTGATGGTATCATTTGCTTCGGCAGGCTCTTCCAAAGTGAGGGAGATTGTTGTCACTGGATCTCCTGATTTGAAAAATATGTTTTGGCTCTGCAGTGTGAAAAAACTTAAAGGGGTTGTGCAGGCAGCATATAGTGATAACCTACAGTTGTGTCCAAAATAATAGCAATCAGATATAACTACAGATATTTCTACATGGCAAAGAATTTACTAGCAGGTGTAGTAGAGTAATAGAAATCCAACAGTCATGACATGCATGCTGCTGATTCTCTGTAATTGAATCACTAATTGAAAGGGGCATATTCAAAATAATAGCAGGGTGGAGTTCAACGAGCGAGGTCATTAATTCTTTGAAAAACAGGTGGGAATTATTGCCCTTTTTTAAGGAAGGAAGGCAGCAAATGTTGTACATGCTGGTTACAGTGCATTTCTCTGAAATTCTGAGGAAAATTGGTCATGCCGGACATTGTTCAGAAGGACAGCGTACCGTGATTAAAAAGTTAATTGGAGAGGGGAAAACACAATGAAGTTCAGAAAATGATAGGCTGCTCAGCTAAAATGATCGCAAATGCTTTAAAATGGCAACCAAAGCCTGAAAGACGTGGAAGAAAGCGAAAAACCACCATTCAAATGGATAGAAGAATAGCCAAAATGGCAAGGACTCTGACAACAATCAGCTTCAGGAAGCTAAAATTACCTGTGAGTACTGTTACAATTAGAAGACACCTATGTGAAGCCAAGCTCTCTGCAAGAAGCCCCCGCAAAGTCCCACTGTTGGAAAAAAAAAAAGACATGCTGAACAGGTTACAATTTGCCAAAGAGCACATTGACTGGCCTAAAGAGAAATGGCGCAACATTTTGTGGAGTGATGAAAGTAAGATTGTTCTTTTTGGGTCTAGTGGCTGGTAAGTTTGTCAGATGACCCCCAAACACTGAATTCAAGCCACAGTGCACTGTGAAGCATGGTGGTGCAAGCATCATGATATGGGGATGCTTCTCTTACTACAGTGTTGGGCCTATTTATCGCATACAAGGGATCATGGATCAGTTTAAATACATCAGAATACTCGAGGGGGGGGGGGGGTGCCCAGCCCGATTTAACACCACTGAACTAGGGCTGCGTGAAAAACGCAGAATATAGAACATGCTGTGATTTTCACGCAACGCAGAAGTGATGCGTGAAAAACCCCGCTCATGTACACAGACCCATTGAAATGAATGGGTCAGGATTCAGTGCGGGTGCAATGTGTGTTCACCTCACGCATTGCACCCACGTGGGAAACTCGCTTGTGTGAAAGGGGCCTTAGAGGCATTCCATATTGATCCGTCATAATAGAGGTCTAAGGCCCTCCTGCACACGACCTTATGCATTCTGCATAACGGATGCGGACCCATTTGCTTTTTCATTGCCAGAAATGGGTTAATGTCACCCACCAATGGAACAGATGATTTTTAAAGATTTTGGTCCCTGTCCCCTATGCAGAGCAGGGTTTTATTCACAGCAAAAATGGTAAAATGTCACTTAAGAATGTAACAGAAAAATTAGTGAAATGTTACCTGTCTACTAGGTAGAGCAGGGGTATATCACAGCCAAAAATTTATGAATTTCACCTGAATATGCAACAGACAAATTAATGAAATGTTTTTACCTGTCTACTAGGTATAGCAGTGGTATATCACACCCAAAAATTGGTGAATTTCACCCGAAAATGTAACAGACTAAGGCCTCTTTCACACGGGCGTCTTATTTTTGTCCCGGATAAGAGGTGGGTGCGTTGCGGGAAAATGCGCGATTTTTCTGCACGAGTGCAAAACATTGTAATGCGCTTTGCACTCACGTGAGAAAAATCGCGCATGTCTGGTACCCAAACCCACTTGGGATTGATGTTCTGAAGATTGTATTATTTTCCCTTATAACATGGTTATAAGGGAAAATAATAGCATTCTAAATACAGAATGCATAGTATAATAGTGCTGGAGGGGTTAAAAATAAATAACTCACCTTCTCTTGATTGCGTAGTTCCCGGTCTCTTTACTTCTTGAATGATGAGCTGTGGGCTAAATGACCTGTGGCGACGTCAGATCACGTGGTCCATCACCGTGGTGATGGAGCATGTGATCTGACGTCACCACAGGTCCTTTAGCCCACAGCTCATCATTCAAGAAGTAAAGAGACCGGGAACTACGCGATCAAGAGGAGGAGGTGAGTTAACTTTTTTTTTTATCCCCTCCCGCACTATTATACTATGCATTCTGTATTCAGAATGCTATTATTTTCCCTTATAACCATGTTGGGAAAATAATACAGTGAATAGACTGTCACCTAGCAACCATGCGTGAAAATCGCACCGCATCCGCACTTGCTTGCGGATGCTATGCGATTTTCACGCACCCCATTCACTTCTATGGGGCCTGCGTCGCGTGTAAATCGCACAATATAGAGCATGCTGCGATTTTCACTCAATGCACAAGTGATGCGTGAAAATCACCGCTCATGTGCACTGCCCCATAGAAATGAATGGGTCAGGATTCAGTGCGGGTGCAGTGCGTTCACCTCACGCATCGCACCCGCACGGAAAACTCGACCGTGTGAAAGGGGCCTAATTAGTGAAGCGTTTTTACCTGTCTACTAGGTACAGCCAGGGTATATCACGCCCAGAAAGTGGTCAATTTCCCCCGAATATGTAACAGACAAATTGGTGAAATGACATAAAATATGTACAAATAAAGAAAAATTTATGGAGTGGAGGTCCATATGGAGTAGGAGTTTGAGGAGGCGGTGGAGGAGGACGAGGTAGCCAACACTGTTGCTGCATGACTTGGGGCTCAAACTGCTTGGCTGATTTGCAAGGGGGTGAGGTGAAAGACTGATGGACATTGGCTGCAGGTGCCAACTCTGATCTTTCAGCAGGAGACTGGGTGGGAGAGAATGTAAAGAAACTGGAGGCACTGTCAGCCACCCAATCTACTATCGCCTGTACTTGTTATGGCCTCGCTATTCGTAGAGCCGCATTAGGCCCGACCAAATAATCCTGAAGGTTCTATCGCCTACTCGCACCTAAGGAAGGTGTTTCACTTGTGCGTGTAGCTGGCACAGATTGACCACGTCCTCTCCCTGCAACAGGAGCTCCACCAGCAGCACCACGACAGAGGCCACTTCCCTTATTTGACGCTCTCCTCATATTTCTCAAATTTAGGATCTTGCCCAAATTGGGTGTTTTTTTAGTAACAGAATAGAACAGTATCTAACGCATGTATCTCACTATGACAGATGCCTCAAAGGCTGCAAAATTATGTTTATTTGCCCTAAATAGGTGTTTTTTTAATAGCAGAATATAACAACATTATCTAGAGGGTGTATCTCACAATGACGCATGCAGCAATGCCTCAAAGGCTCCAAAATTAAGATTTTTGCCCAAAATTTGTATTTTTTTTTAGACCAGAATAGCACAGCAGTATCTAAAGCGTGTATCTCACATGTACAGATGCAGACAAGGCTGCAAATTAAGATTTTTGCCCAAAATGGGTGTTTTTTAAAACCCAGAAAATGATAGCTGTATTTCTAACTTAAATTGACACTGACTAATGCGGCAGAGGCCCCAGATGGAAGGTATTGCAAAATATAGGTGTTTTTTAAAACTCAGAAAATTATTGAAGCATTTCAAGCTTGTTTTAACAATAACATATGCAGCAAAAAGCTGTAATATTAAGTACTTTGCCCAAAAATGGTGAGTTTTTTAATAACAGAATATGACCGCAGTATATAGCGCTTGAATTTCACACTGACAGATGCAGCAAGGGCTGTAAAATTTAGTATTTTGCCCCAAAAAGGTGATCTTTTAAAACCCAGAAAATTATTGCTGTATTTCTAGCTTAAATTGCACACTGACCAATGCGGCAAAGGCACCGGATGTAGGATATTGCCAAAAATTGATGTTCTTGTAAACCCAGATTATTATTTCAGTATTTCAAGCTTGGATTTCAATGTCACAAAAGCACATATGCTGTGCTGGTGCACTGAGCTTGCATAAAATGGCCGCCTACACTAGTAACAGCAGAGTGACATGCAGCGCTACGTGATTCCAGCTTATATAGAGGCTGGGTCACATGCTGCACTGGCCAATCACAGCCATGCCATTAGTAGACATGGCTGTGATGGCACAGAGTTAAACGCTGCGCTGCAGCCTTTCAAAAAGTGCCATAAAGTAGCCGAATCCGAACTTTTACTGAAATGTTTGGGTCCGGGGTCCAAAAATCCAAAAGTTTGGTACGAACCCGAACTTTACAGTTCGGGTTCACTCAACCCTACTTATTAGTTATCAAATAATACCACTATATATTACCACCTTGCCTCCTTAACCCTAGGAGGATTTTTTGTTTTCGCATTTCCTTTATTAACTCTGAGCATTTCCGATTGCATACATTTTTATTTTTATGTTAACATTGCTGTATTAGGGCTTGTTTTTTGTATGACAAGCTTTTCTTTTTAATAGCGCTGTTTAACATTGCATACAAAGTAGCGGGAAGCTGGAAAATATTCCAAATGAGGTAGCATTGTTAAAAAAAAAAAATGCAATTCTGCCACAGTTTTATGCATTTTGTTTTTACGACATTCTCTGTGTGGTAACTATTGCCTTTATTCTCTGGGTCAGTACGATTATGGCAATTCCAATTTTTGCTGTGGTTTAATACTGGGGGAAAAAAAAATCTATTTTGACCCACATCATTTTTTATAGTTAAATCTACAGAGCTGTGTGAGGGCTCATTTTCTGCGGGGAGATCTGTAGCTTTCACCTTTACCACGTTTTCTTATGTATGACTTTTAGATCACATTTTATTCCAAATTTTTGGGGAGATGAAGCAAAGAAAAAATGGCAAATCTAATTTTGAATTTTTTTTCTCTTCTACAACGTTTGCTGCATGGGATAAATATTTTTATAGTATGGGCATTTTTAGATGCCTAGGATGTTTATTTTTTTAAATTGTTTATTGGAGTCTATGAGAATTTCACTATATTCCCATGGAGCCCTCCCACAGGCAGAGTCTTCATAGGAACAAAGCTGTAGCAGCCTTGGATCATTCAGGAAGATTGGGGCTGCTGCAGGAAATCACCGCTAGGGGGAGCCATTCCAGGCCCAGAAGCGTAGCGCTTCTAGGTTGTCAGCCTTCAGATGCTGTGGTCACCTCTAACCATCTGATGGTTAATTGTCTGAGATCGGCATTATTGCCAATACAAATGTTAGCCCCGGGCCTCTGGTGTTTTAAACAGCAGAAAACCGGCAGCTATTGCGTCTTCTGCACTTGCGAGCTGGTGCTATATTTAAACAGACAATTTCCACTGTACACGTACATCAGGATTAATGTTACTGAATAAAATGCACTATGCAAAAAACACAATTACCATCATTACTACTATACAAGGTGCAAATAATACTACCACAAAAGTAATGGAATAATGTTATATTAGCCACACAGCTATCCCTGCACTTTGAGTCCCTGTGAACAACGCACATTACAAATGTTTGTCATTGTCACTGCTACACAAAAAAATCCAAATGATAGCCTCATCAACCAGGGAGCGTCGAGAAGCTGTACCCAGAGACAATGGTAACCCCCTGACTTCCACATGCCTGATGACTTGTAGCACCTCATGAGATCTACGTCCAGATAACCTGATGTAGGGTTATTAGAAATATCTTCATTACTTTTCATAACCTCCGTATCCCAGATCCTAAAGGGCCCTTCACACGGGCCGAGAATCGTACAGATTATTGTTAACGAGCGTTAATAGTGCTAAAGCTCATTACCAATGATCATGTGGTATAAATGTGCTGCCCATTACCCGATGAACGAGCGAAACATTTGTGCGCACGCAAAAATGATCGTTTACCGGCAGTAGGCTGTGCCGTGTAAACGCGATCTCGTGCCAGCAAACGAGTCCTTATGGGGAAGAGCATTAGCATTAGCGATCGCTCCTCCCATACTCTGGAGGAGATCGCTGCATGTAAATGTGCTGGTCTCCTCAACTAGCGATCAGCAGATTGTCGGGAAGGAACACTTCCCTCCTGACAATATGCTGTAATATTGTCCCGTGTAAAGGGAACTTAACATATTCGTGATCGCTCTCTCTGCTCAATTATTGAGAAAGTTCTGAGGGATTTGGCACATTACCTGAACTGCCATCATTCTCACCAGGATGTGAAAACCAGAGGGATTCCATACATTTCAGCATATAGTCTTTTACTGAAGCAGCATTGTGCTTACAACTAACCTGTATGTCTCCTGTCCACTCAGATGCCCGTCTACCTGCATCCTAGAGGTTACTGTCTCAACTCTCTCCTTCTTCAGATCAGCAGTCTCGTGTACAAATACACAAGGCTGGTTTTAAAGTGCGGAGGCATTATTGTGACTTCTGACTAAGGTTGCCAACTGGCCAGTACTCCACCAGCAGCTGGCATTTTGCTCAGACTGTCGGTGCCTGTATTTTTTATTTTTGTTTTACCAACCTATTGACTTGCCTGTATTTTTTTTTAATTCCCTGCTGTGACTCCATATATAGCTTAGGAGTCCTCACTCTGTATGGAGTCAGTGCTATGACCCTGAAGCCTTGGGACACCCCTGTGTATTTAAAGGAAATGTCAGTTAAAACCAGATAGTGGCACACGTCCCTTTTCTCTAATCTCTTTTTATTTTCTGATTGCATATTTATTTATTCTATTTCCTGAACATGATTATGGGGGCGGTCATCTTGCCTGAGCTGTTAACAGTATTTAGAAACCATTAAGATAATTCCTTTGGGCCATAATTCCTTTGGGCCATAGACACAATGGTGAGGAGGAGAACTCATTGACTTCTATGGGAGAGTTTTATGGGCATGTTCTGTGCCCTGTGCAGAGGTTATTATAGAAGGAAAGAATAGATAAGATTTGACAGTCACCTATTGTGAATTGTGGATCCTGTCTTATCTTTGATTCTAATCCTGTCTGTAATGATATTATCTCTGTGTATAGATAAGCAGGTAACTTCAGTAAAGTGTACAGACCAAGAAGTGGTGCTTATTATTAGGCTTAGTGGCAAATGTGAAAACTGCTCTATTTTATGGGGGGGTTTTAAATATAAAAAATAACATCACCAAGAATTATTTTAAAATATGTTAAACAGAAATTAAATAACGGGTCATTTTCTGATGACCCATTTCTTTTACCTTTCTTCAATCTTGATTTTTAGGCTACATGCACACGACCGTATGTGTTTTGCGGTCCGCAAAAAAAAAACTGATGACGTTCCATGGCATCCATTTTTTTTGCGGATCCGTTTTTTTTGCGGATCCATTGTAATAATCCCTATCCTTGTCCGCAAACTAGAAAGAAATAGGACATGCACAATTTTTTTTGCAGAGCAACGGAACGGACATACTCATGCGGACAGCACACGGTGTATACCCAAGGGCGTAGCTACCATGGAAGCAGAAATTTCTCACTGTACCCCATTGAAATATTCCTTGGGGGGTATAGTTTCCAAAACTTGGATGCTATCCGTGTTGCGCGGACCATTATGAGGAGATGCAATAAAAATTAATTTTGAACTTTACAGTTTCCGTGAAACACAGATGACAAACGGAGAGCGAAAAACAGACACAGGGACTAAACACAGATCCTTAACGGACATCTTCACAGATGAATCACTGACCATCTTATCACGGATTACATCACAGACGTGTGAATGAGGCTTTACAGTAAAAATAAATAAAAATGAAAAAGCTGCAAAAAAAGTGAAATTTTGCAATTTCTCCTCTATGTTCCTTTCTTTTTGGTGGAACACCTAAAGGGTTAACAAAGTTTGTAAAATCAGATTTGAATAACTTGAGGGACATAGTTTCTAAAATAGGTGGTTTCTTGTGTTGATCGAGCACCATAGTTCGCTACGTGGTGACTACGGGTAACAAGGAATTAGGGTTTAATTCCAAGAGGGAGCCTAAGAAATGGCTATGGCTACCACATCCAAGCAAGGCATCATGCGTGCAAGTTACCTATTAGGTATAATTAGATGAGGGCCTGCAGGTGAGCTGAACCTTTAAAAAAGTATATGCGAGGGCCTGCTGGTGAGCTGACCCTGTAGAACATTGTAGGTGAGGGCCTGCTGTTGAGATGACCCTCTAAAAAATTATATGTGAGTGCCTTCAGGTGAGCTGACCCTGCAAAAGATTGTAGGTGAAGGCCTGCTAGTGAGCTGACCCTGTAAAAAATTATATGCGAGGGCCTGCTGGTGAGCTGACCCTGTAAAACATTATATGCGAGGGCCTGCAGGTGATCTGACCCTCTAAAAAATTATATGCGAGGGCCTGCTGCTGAGCTGACCCTCTAAAACATTATGGCTGAGGGCCTGCTGCTGATCTGACCATTTAAAAAATTATACTACAAGAAAATTTAGACTAGCACATTCATATTCAAAGTCACAGGTGCATATCCATCAAATATGGTTCATAAAAAAATGGCTGCACAATATTTTACATACAAACAATAGAGCTGAGAAATGGAGATCATTCTAAATTAAAGTGGTATTATACCTACTATAAATGGAAAAATAAAAGCTCTTTGCGTACATTTTCGATCAAATGTGTGTCGGGCCCATCTACCAGGCGTCAAGGTGGCTTCCTCTTTTAGACTGGGTAGCGCCTCTTTTAGACTGAGCAACGCCCATCTGCCTGGGGCTTCTGAGAGAGTATAAATGTAGCTAGTTCCTACACTGCCCTGAAAATTGTAAGCTTAGGTAAGTCCAAGAGAGGCGGTATATTAGTGTTAGGTACCTATCTGCGGAAGCCACCTTGACGCCTGGTAGATGGGCCCGACACACGTTCAAAGAGCTTCTATTTTTCTATTTATAGTAGGTATAATACCACTTTAATTTAGAATGATCCCCATTTCTCAGCTCTATTGTCTGTATGTAAAATGTTGTGCAGACGTTTTTTTATATACCATTAAAAAAAATATGGGAGAGTGCCTGCTGCTTTGTTGACCATTGAAAACATTTTCAGTGTTCAAAGCAGGCCGGGTCGCCTGAATACTTCAGCTAGGAATAATGGAATAGGACTCCTATTCTATTTTTATGGTTTTCGGAACTGGGGCTATGATGAAGAGGAACGGCCGGGGGCATCCCTATTGCGCCACTAGAGGTGAAATTCTTGGACCAGCGCAAGACGAACCAAAGCGAAAGCATTTGTCAAGAATAATTTCATTAATCTAAAACAAAAGTCGGAGGTTCAAAGACTATCAGATACCGTCGTACTTCCGAACAAAAACTATGACGACCAACGATCCGGCGGCGTTATTCCCATGACCCGCCGAGCTGCTTCTGGGAAACCAAAGTATTTGTTTTTTGGGGGGAGTGTGGTTGCAAAGCTGACAGTGTATGTCACAGAATTTTTTTTTAAGCGCACACGTTACACAGCAGATGTAGCCCTGGTAAGGTCATTGTCAGAAACGGACACCATCTACGGAAAAATGTAATTTTATGTCACATATAAATTTTAGAAGCGGATTTGGGATTTTTTAAATAAATAAACATGAAACATATCTACTCAAATTTACCACTGTCATGATGTTATGCAAGCAGGTGTCGACCCACTGTGCCACTGACTGGCTATACTCTGGAGGAGCGTGACTAAGCAACTACCTGGTCTTCACTAAAGCCTCTGATGGTGAGAATAGGCTTGGGCCTTTAGGGTAGTTGCCAGCTGCCACTCCAGAACAGTCCCCGAGTCAATGGCAGATGACCAGGGGGTCAGAGATAGCGGTACAAGCACCGAGGGGAAGTATGTGGTCAGCAAGTCGGGCTTGCAGCGATCAAGCAAGGTCTGCAAACGAAGTCCGAGGTCAGAGGCAGGCGGCAAACAAGCAAGGTCGGTAAATGAAGTCCGAGGTCAGAGGCAAGCAGCAAACAGGCAACATTTAATAATTCCAAAAGCAAGGTCCGGTACACAGCAAAGCAGAACTTGAAGACCACCTTCACACTTGGAACTAGACAAGCTAGTGACCATGAGTTGCTCAGACATCTTCCTGGGATAGGAAGTGCATTTAAATACCTCCTGCAATCCAGCCATAGGCTAGTGAGACAGAGGGCGTGTACGTGCTGCCTCACAAGTGAGGAGAGACATACCCATGCAAGCCCTAATACACAGTACAGGTCTCCAGTAGGAAATAAACTCTGGCATGGAGCACAGATGCAACAGTTAAGCTACCTGCTGCCCGCGCTTGTCAGCGTGGCGCATGGCAGCAGGAGGGAAAGAGGGAGCCCCGCGCGGGTAGGGGCAGCAGCGCCGGCACGGACCGCTGGGCTAACACATGACATACCATGTGTCATGGGAAAAGAGTCTCAGAAAAGCTTGGATAAGTAAAAGTGTTCCAAAATTATTACTACATAAAGTGACACATGTCAGATTTGCAAAAAAGGTAGGTAAAAACTGGTCAAATTGACAGAAGGTGAGGCAAAGGAAAGCGGGGCTAGAAATACCACAAAGCAGCACTAACTACTGTTTTAAACAGAACCAAATACCACAGTGCAGCACAGAATACCACCCCTGCAGAACCAGATACCACAGTGCAACACAATATACTGCCCTAGAAGAACCAAATGCCACAGTGCAGCACAATATACTGCCCCAGCAGAACAGAATGCCACAGTGAAGCACAAAATACACCCCCATCAGAACCAAATACCACAGTGCAGCACAAGATAAGATAATGTCCCTGCATAACTAAATACCACAACATGCTACCCTAGCAGAACCAAATAATATAGTACAGTACCACATACTGCCTCAGCAGAACTCAACAGTGCAACACAAAGTACTGCTCCAGCAACAGTACATACCTCCCCAGAGCTGTCCCTGTGTGGTGGTCAGTGCCAGCTGCAACATTCTGTCCTACAATTTTCTCTAATTAAAGGGGTTTTAAGAGATACACTACTACTATATTTGGCTTGTGGGTGAAATTTTAAGGTGTAGAGTTACAGTGTCACATGTAGAGCTTAAAGTGTCAGAGTTAGAGCTTAGAGTGTCATCAGCAGGTTGCAGCAGAGAGACTGGAAGAGTCACAGAAAGGCATAAAAGTGGACGTCTTTTGGCCACATCCCACGGTGATGACCGCTTCATTGTGAACAATAAAGTTTGAGATGAGGAAATCACCATTCTACTTAAATGCCCTACTTTCATGATATAATTTCACTGTAGTGTGAACTTTTTACGTTTTCCATAAATTTCACCCAAAAGCCAAATATCTCTAACTTTTAGTGAGTAGTGTATCTTTATTAGTGACCTATCCTCAGGATCTGACACCTGGCAGCCCCGCCGATCAGCTGGTTCCAGAGAAGGTGCGTGCCATTCCAGTGAAGCCATCCATTCATTGTTTACCTGCTCGCTGTCGACATTGCAGTGTTGAGCAGGTGTAATTACAAGAAGCAGTCCCATTGACTTCTAAGGGATGGCTCTATAGTATTCACTTGAATAGGAACAAGCTGTCCCATAGAAGTAAATGGGATGGCTTATTGTAATTACACTGCTCACTGCTGCAATGTCGACGGCGAGCAGGTAAACAATGAGGGGAAGGCTGTACTGGCATAACGCGCGGCCTTCTGTGGAACCAGTTGATCAGCGGGGGTTGCGAGTGGCACACCCCTGCTGATCTGATATTGATAAACTATCTTAAAGGACAGGTCATCAATAAAATGTCTCGGAAAACCCCTTTAAGATATGGAGGAGTGGGATGTGGAAGTGAGACGTAGGCTACAGCAGAGAGCCAGCCCTACTGTCAGCATGCTGTCTGGTCATACAAGAGAATACAGCACAACAAGCCTCTTACATCCAGTGTAGACATTCTCTTTACTCATGTTTGACATTTAGACCCGACCTCCATGACAACTTCTTTTACCTACATCTCACCTATGCAGAGTTTGTTATGTAGACATCTTAGATGCCCCACTTCTCCGTCATCCTCCCCCTCACCTTCTGAACACATACTCCCCATACTGGGGCTCCAATACTGTGCCTACTGTGCTCACGGTATTCTTTAGTGCAGAGAAAATAGAGCATCAAGTAGTAATAATGTGCCCTATAGTACCCCCTAAAATTCCCCCAGTGATAATAATGCCCCTATATTCCCATAACTGTTTATAATGCCTCTATAGCACCTCCAGCAATAATGCCCCCTATTGTCCCCACCAGATATAATAATACCACATAGTGCCCCCAGTATTATTAATGCCCCATTAGTACCTTCAGAAATAATAATGTCCCTCTAGTGTGCCCCCAGTAATAACTCCACCTATAGTTTTCCATGTAATAATAATGTATTTATTTTACTTGCTTATATAGCGCCAACCTTTTCTGTAGGGTCTATGCCTAGTACGTCCCTGAAGCCAGATAACTACCGATCCAATGTGAGCATCTGTACCATTGTATGCCTCTATTATTCCTATAATCACAGCCCCCTGGCATCATGATGGATGTACCAATTTTACCAATATGGATTACAAAAAGTCACCTGGGAATACTTGTATAGATCGCCTCAAACTAGACACCTTAAAGAGGACCTTTCACCAGAATTAAACTTCTAAAGTAACTATACAGGCATGTAGAGCGGCGCCCAGGGACCCCCCTGCACTTACTGTTATACCTGGGCGCCACTCCGTTCTCCCGTAATTGCCTCCAGTATCTTTACAGTTAGGCTCCACCCAGGGGAACCTGCCGTCGGCTCATTCTCCCATGCTGTAGCGCTGGCCAATCACAGCGCTCAGCTCATAGCCTGAGAGAGAGCTGAGCGCTGTGATTGGCCAGCGCTGCAGCATGGGAGAAGGAGGCGCCGGCAGGTTCCCCTGGGTGGAGCCTAACTGTAAAGATACCGGAGGCAATAACGGGAGAACGGAGTGGCGCCCAGGTATAACAGTAAGTGCAGGGGGGTCCCTGGGCGCCGCTCTACATGCCTGTATAGTTACTTTAGAAGTTTAATTCTGGTGAAAGGTCCTCTTTAAACACTAACCATGACCACTTATTAAAAAAGGGACCACTCCTATAATGTCTAAATGAAGATTTTATAACACCAGAATAAATTATCATCGTGGATGAATCCCTATTTAATGTACATAATTTCTCTTTTACAAAAGTGCTTCTCCTGCTTCTCCAAAATTACCTCAATGAGGCATTATTATGTCTGACATCAGCAGCAAGTACAATCTCAGTTTTTTTCTCTCCACCTGGTTCATTTGAATTTCCACACAACGGCATAGTTTCTGATGAGCTATGGGCACCACTGCCACACCAGACATAGAAGTCTCATCCCCAGCAACATCTCTTAATAATACAATGTCTCCGCTGGACACCAGACCACCACTCCTGATGCCAACATCAGTGTATATGGCAGAGCAGGTCCATGGACCATTGGCAGCAGGTGCCACCAGAGGTTCCATGACCTCTGACCTCAAGTCACCTGCACACGTTTTTTTATGTCATATCTCCAGTGCTCAGACCCTCCAGTAACATTATATCCATATGTGTGACTGGTATCCGCAGCTCCTTCTATAGCACTGCCCTGTAATAAGCCTCCACATTAAGTCTAATCTGCTAGAAAGGGGGATTTCAGTGCTGGAGAGCTGATCTCAGGGGGTGAGGAGTTTGGGAGAAGTGCATTGTTGTTTACTTAGCCCATGTAGGCTACAATAAGGACATTGGGAGTCATTCATCAAACTGGTGTAAAGTAGAACTGACTTAGTTGCCCGTAGCAACTAATCAGATTTCTTCTTTCATCTATCTTTCACTATATTTTGTGGATCGCAGACCCATTGAAGACCATGGGGTTGCACAGCTATGTGGGGCTGGTGCTTGTGTTTTGAGGATTTGTGGTTTGCAGTCTGCAACAAGGGCACCGTCGTCACACAGTCATGTGAATGTGGGCTTCTGGAGAGAAATCACCCATGTAATAAATGTAAAAGAAATGCCACTTCCATTTGTTTCTTCAGGTGCTCCTGGCATCAGTCCCCCGCCGGAACACCTATGTGGCCATCAAAAGTATTAGCAAAAGAGGGGACAATGCAGTAGCTTTAAGGAGAGATCGAAGGCTACTCCTGGAGGCCCAAGACTGCCCATTCCTATGCCATCTCTATGCCGCACATCAGTCTCAGGAGTGGGCCTATTTCAAAATGTGCGGCTACTTGGACATCAACAATGTAAGGTGAGTAAATGACTGATCAGGAGACAGAAGGGCAAATACTGAAAAGAAAATGACTGGAGAATAGTATCTGACATGACAGGTCAGATAGAGATCAATGTGGAGAATATAGGTGTGGCAAAAGCCACTTCGCCACAGTGTTTTGAAGGGGGCTGTTTGCCCGCCTCCTGCCCCTTGATTACGGGCCCTCTCATCAGCCAGGGCTCCTTTGTTCACAAAGGACTTGTACTAACTTGAACCCGTGGTGTAATTCGTGCCATTTTGGGATGTTAAATCTCTATGTGTATTATAAAGGGTGGGACATTGTATACGTTGAGTAGTGAGGTCTGTGCTATTGTCTCTCTGTGTGTATTGGCGATGTCCCTTTGTCCTGAGAGATAATTTAATTATGTATCGGTTGTCTCCAGGACAGAATACATTGTGTATTCTCATGCCTGTGATGATTACATCAACCCAGTGTGAGGTAATTGTATCACAGGCAGAGGGGAGGATTTTGTGTGGGAGTGTCTGAGTGTATTGTACGTGGTTATTGGCTGTTTTTACAAAACCCTGTGGGTGGTAACCTTGTTGGAAGATGTGTATAAATCAATGCTGTGTGTTCAAATAAAGAGTTCCTGTTTTTACCCTTTACTATGTTGAGGCTGGTGTTTGGGCAACTGATCGACACTGGGGGATTGCTATACGCTGAAGATTTGCTATACTCCCCTGGCATAACTACTAGCTCTTGTAAGAGCTGTTCCTGCTCTCTGGTTTTAGGAGAGGTTCACCCACTGGAGCATGGAGCCTTGTTGTAGGTCCAGGGTGGGTAGGAGATGGTGAGACCTCAACCAAGCTTCAGCGGTTCATGGGGTCTGCAGTGCGTACGGTGTCAAGTGGAGTGCTTGGAGTCCTCGGGAAGCACTAGGAGCATCCATCAACGGAGGTACCCGGTCGGGGTGCTAGGAGATCCGTTACATTGGTGGCAAGCAGTGGGATGGCGTCCTAGTGAGAGGAGAAGCAGCTCAGAGACACAGTTCGTGGATTTACAAAATTGAGGGCAACGCTAGTATCCGTACAGCACCCCTGGCTACAGCAGGATGGAATCGGCTAGTCTTCAAACAGCGTTCCACTACGAGGAGGAGGATGAACCGGACTGGAGTTCGGAGATGCTGGAGAGTCCCGGTTCTGGGATATCTATGACTACAGGGAGGCTATGCATGATTGGGCTACAGCAAGAGGGGTGAGACAAGACCTGACATCTCTAGTGACAAAGGAGTGGGAGCTGGAGCAGGATTACCAATACCTCTTCAGCTCAATTTGGTCCCAATATACACTGCCAGAGAACTGGGTGGCAGTCCCAGATCTACAACCCTACAGCTGGGAAGACCCGACTGAAGTATCCCCTGCTTCAGTACCAGCTACAGAGGTAGGGGACCTCATAGACTGGTCCTGGGGGGAAACTCATATGGCAGGTGGAGATGGGACGAGATCTCTCCACCGGCCCTACAGGGATGCTGGGTAGTCGGCCCAGATCCCCAACGGCAGTCGGAGTTTCAGGGAGTAGGGACAGTTGGTCCTGCTCCCCAGCGGCAGTGTACTTTGAAGGGAGAGGAGACAACCGGTCTCTCTCCCCAACCACAGGGGGACAACACCCTTAACTCCAATGGTGCAGATGGGACTGCAGTCTCTGCACCAGGCCGACCTGGATGCTGGACGGCCGGTACATATCCCCCACCAACCCCGCAGGAATGCCAGGAGGAGGCGGTACGCGATCCCTCCTTTCCACAGCTGATCCGCAACAAGGTCCTGGGGGTAGGATTCCCTGACCCCATCCCAGCAGAAGAGCTGGCATCTGGGCAAAACGCCGCTGGCCTCTGCCCTAACTTTCCCTTTGTCACCGGGCAGGACTATACCCCAGTTGCTCCAGCGGAAGAGCTGGCAACGGGGCAGAGCACAGTTGGCCTCTGCCCTCCTTTGTCCCCTTGTCCCAGGCTTGTCTATCTGCAGGTCCCCCCAGCTGAAGCGCTGGCACCAGGGCAGAGTACCGCCGGTCTCTGCTCGCTCAGCGACCCACAAAACCAAGAGACCAGTGCCCATCACAGCCATGGTGAAGCCATGGGACCGAAACAAGCTACAAAATTGCCCGGGTGCAGTAACCAATTGTTGGGGGGGTACTGCACTGCGGATTGTATATTATTGTGGGGGGGCTGCCTTGTTGATTGTAATTTACTGTGGGTGACTCGACTAACTCAGGCACTGACCGACAGAAGGTCAGCTACCTGGTTAGTCTCCCCCCGAATGGGAAGATATGTGGCGAAAGCCACTTCGCCACGGTGTTATGGAGGGGGCTGTTTGCCCACCTCCTGCCCCTGGATTACGGGCCCTCTCATCAGCCAGGCCTCCTTTGTTCACAAAGGACTTGTACTAACTTGAACCCCTCGTCTAATTCGTGCTATTTTGGAATGTTAAATGTCTATGTGTATTGTAAAGGGTGGGACATTGTATATGTTGAGTAGTGAGGTCTGTTCCATTGTCTCTCTGTGTGTATTGGCGATGTACCTTTGTCCTGAGAGATAATTGAATTAAGTCTTGGTTGTCTCCAGGACAGAAGACATTGTGTATTCTCATGCCTGTGATGATTACATCAACCCAGTGTGAGGTAATTGTATCACAGGCAGAGGGGAGGATTTTGTGTGGGAGTGTCTGAGTGTATTGTACGTGGTTATTGGCTGTTTTTACAAAACCCTGTGGGTGGTAACCTTGTTGGAAGATGTGTATAAAACAATGCTGTGTGTTCAAATAAAGAGTTCCTGTTTTTACTGTTTACCATGTTGAGGCTGGTGTTTGGGTAACTGATCGACACTGGGGGATTGCTATATGCTGAAGATTTGCTATACTCCCCTGGCATAACTACTAGCTCTTGTAAGAGCTGTTCCTGCTCTCTGGTTTTAGGAGAGGTTCACCCACTGGAGCCTGGAGCCTTGTCGTAGTTCCAGGGTGGGTAGGAGACGGTGAGACCTCAACCAAGCTTCGGCAGACAATTTGGTAATAACATGATATTAGGGAATTACTAGAGATGGATTTCATGTCATTGACATTACATCTTGTTCTCTCCATCAGATTCTACACAGCAGAGATTGTATGTGGCCTCCAGTTCCTCCATGGACATAACATCGTCCACCAGTGAGAAGAACCTCTCCACATCTTCCTGATTTTTTTTTATAATGATGGAAATAGTGCACCCAGCTTTCCCAGAGTCATGATGTGACTGTCTCATGTCTGCCTCACTGAACAGATTCACCTTTCTTAATGCGTCATCTTATTTCATTACAGAGACATAAAGCCAGAGAACATCATGCTGGATAAAGATGGATACATCCGCATCATAGACCTGGGGCTGGCCCAAGATGGTGTCACCTCCTCCAATAAGACCAGTGGAGTGACGGGTACACACTGTTTTATGGCCCCTGAGGTGTTTGTTGGAATGGAGTATTACACAGCAGTTGACTGGTGGAGCCTGGGGATTGTAGTGTCCAGGATGTCATCAGGACGCTCCCCATTTTACTATGGCCCCATCAGGAAAGAGTTGTAAAAATCCATCACCAGAGCCAAGCCATACATCCCATCTTGGCTGGACGCCGACGTGCAACATCTTATAAAAAAACTTCTGTGTAAAAACCCTGACAAGCGGCTGGGTGTCTATAAGAACATCAGACACCATCCATTCTTTAACAGCATTGTCTGGGAGGAACTGGAGGAGAGGAGAGCACAGCCGCCATGTATACCATTCAAGGCAGCTCCGGAGAACAAATATCTGCAGTGGCCGAAGGATACAACACCACTTCACCCCGTGGCTGGATTCTCTTATATTTGAACAAGCTTAGCCCGGTAAGATCCCCCTCCTCTACTGATGATGTCATCATTCTTATCTTTGCTATGTGGTCATCATAATTTTTTCTGTGGACCTGTTGATATCAGGCTGAACATGAGGTCCTATAAAATCCTCTCCCACGTCACCTATACTGATGATATAATAAAGATATTACTTATCAGTATGTTACTCCCTGTACTGGGAGAAATATGTAATAAAGGTGACATTCTACAGTTCCAGCTAGGGAAGTCCAAAACCAGACCAGTATCAGTGCTTACATGCAATGATAGTAATTCCCCTGGTGTCGTCTGGTCCATAGTTTTCAAGTCCCTCATGTACTTCGTTCTGATTGCTCCTGCTAATTACTATGTCTCTGCTTCTTCTTAGGGTGATGAAAAGATCCAAATTGTGCAGGGATCCACGACCATCTGGTGAGCACCCCCTAAACATATCTATACATATATCTATACAACTTTACATACTTCCTATATACACAGGACACCCACCACTATACCCCATTGTAACTAGATTTCACATACCTTGGAGAGTTTATTAGAAAGAACATTTCTGATAAACATTAAGTAAATAGCAATAAAATAGATTCACAAAATACAATTTTATATTAATATTAAATCTAAAAAAATCTGATAAGTTAGGTAGTGACTTTTGATCCTGGGATTTTTCCGATCTCCATATTTGGAGTCGGGAAGGAATTTTCCCTTCTTAAAAAGAGGACAATTGGCTCATTCCTCAAGGGGGTTTTCGCCTTCTTCTGGATCAACAGTCTATAAATAGGTTTAGTTACATACATTTTACATTTCACACATAAATATTAAGTAAATAGCAATAAAATAAATTCACAAAATACAATTTTATATTAATATTAAATCTCAAAAATTCTGATAGGTTAGGTAGTGACTTTTGATCCTGGGATTTTTCTGATCGCCATATTTGGGGTCGGGAAGGAATTTTCCCTCCTTAACTAGAGGACAATTGGCTCATTCCTCAAGGGGGTTTTCGCCTTCCTCTGGATCAACAGTTTATAAATAGGTTTAGTTACATACATTTTACATATCACACATTAATATACAGTATATAGTACTAAAATAGATTTATAATCTAAAATTTTATATTAGAATCAAATCTATAGAAATCACATAGGATAGACAATGGCTTTGATCCTGGGATTCTGATCGCCACATTTGGGGTCGGGAAGGAATTTTCCCCCTTACATGAGGATAATTGGCTCTTTCCTCTTAGGGGTTTTGCCTTCCTCTGGTATAAATAAGCCTTAAAATCACCCTCACAAAAATCCCACCTCCTATAACTAGTAAAAATAAAATGTTTGTTTTTGCCCACTCCCTTACATCTGTGTGTCCGTGTCTTTATTTCCATTAGATGTGTAGTCCTCTGATAAATATTGTTAATGTCCCCAATGTCCAGAAAGTCAAGGAGACGTGCAGATTATTTGGAAAGTAATCCTATTAGAATCTGATATCTGCAATGAGCCGGACCGTGGTACGGTTACACGGATGCAAAATTATGCAGTGGGTCAGGATATGGGTATAAAAGTCTATAGTTTGTTCATGACGCCAATTGCAGCGTGCGCAGGGTACAGTCACATGGTCATTTAAGGTGTTGTAACTCACGTACCTGGTTAGGAATGCCAGAGTGGTGTAATGTCTCTGTATGGTAGTGGTAATAGTGTCAACGGTGTCTCCTACCTGGGTACGGCTGGACTCATGGATCCTGGCTCACTTGCAATAAAATGAATGTGGTGCTAGCAGGAGTAATGGAGGAATTTGCAGCAGTAATTGAGATCCAGACCTTTAATAAAGTTTAAACTTTACTAGTTGCAGCTTTCATCCAAGCAAGATACAGCAATAGTCTTTGGTCCCAGCAGGTATTGGCAATGTGTGCCAGGAAATTATCTTCTGCTCTATCATGTGCCTGGAGCTTTTGCAGGAAAGGGACGTCTGCTTAGTAGCTCTGTAATGTGGCAGTTATTTATCTTCTGCACTATCTATCTTCTGCTGTCTTGGGGACTGACTTGCTGAGGAGGAATATGGCTTCTCTTGGGTCTCTGGACAGTACTCACAGCTATTGTCTCAGAGTATGCTTCTTCCTGGAACTGGAGTGGTCTGCTTGCTTTCTTCCAGCTGAGGCTGCAAAGCTCAGGCTAGGGATGATGATCAATTGTCTCAGCCGAGACAAGATCCTGGCTTTGGATCCCTATATCTGGGAGCTCCTACACGCACAGCCTTCCCCTAGCCGGGGTGGCTGGCACACTTACTTAACTTCCTTCTCTCCCCATGAGGCAGGATGTGGGCACAGCCACTCTGCTCACAGAGGGGGGAGCTAAACTGGAATGTACTATTCCAGTCTAGAAAAACTAAACTGAAATAAGTCCCTAGTAACATTGCTGCCACCTGCTGGCGAACATGAAGAATGACAACAAAATACATTTAGCAAGGCTTTCAATGCACATTTGTGAGAATATGATGTGAAATGACATTAGATGACAATGTTAACCACTTCAACCCCGCTAGCTAAAACCCCCTTCATGACCAGGCCATTTTTTACACTTCTGCACTACACTACTTTCACCATTTATCGCTCGGTCATGCAACTTACCACCCAAATGAATTTTACCTCCTTTTCTTCTCACTAATAGAGCTTTCATTTGGTGGTATTTTATTGCTGCTGACATTTTTACTTTTTTTTGTTATTAATCAAAATGTAACGATTTTTTTGCAAAAAAATGACATTTTTCACTTTCAGCTGTAAAATTTTGCAAAAAAAACGACATCCATATATAAATTTTTCGCTAAATTTATTGTTCTACATGTCTTTGATAAAAAAAAATGTTTGGGCAAAAAAAAAATGGTTTGGGTAAAAGTTATAGCGTTTACAAACTATGGTACAAAAATGTGAATTTCCGCTTTTTGAAGCAGCTCTGACTTTCTGAGCACCTGTCATGTTTCCTGAGGTTCTACAATGCCCAAACAGTAGAAAAACCCCACAAATGACCCCATTTCGGAAAGTAGACACCATAAGGTATTCGCTGATGGGCATAGTGAGTTCATAGAACTTTTTATTTTTTGTCACAAGTTAGCGGAAAATGATGATTATTTATTTTATTTTTTTCTTACAAAGTCTCATATTCCACTAACTTGCGACAAAAAAATAAAAAATTCTAGGAACTCGCCATGCCCCTCACAGAATACCTTGGGGTGTCTTCTTTCCAAAATGGGGTCACTTGTGGCGTAGTTATACTGCCCTGGCAATTTAGGGGCCCATATGTGTGAGAAGTAGTTTGCAATCAAAATCTGTAAAAAATGACCGGTGAAATCTGAAAAGTGCACTTTGGAATGTGGGTCCCTTTGCCCACCTTGGCTGCAAAAAAGTGTGACACATCTGGTATCGCCGTACTCAGGAGAAGTTGGGGAATGTGTTTTGGGGTGTCATTTTACATATACCCATGCTGGGTGAGAGAAATATCTTGGCAAAAGACAACTTTTCCCATTTTTTTATACAAAGTTGGCATTTGACCAAGATATTTTTCTCACCCAGCATGGGTATATGTAAAATGACACCCCAAAACACATTCCCCAACTTCTCCTGAGTACGGCGATACCAGATGTGTGACACTTTTTTGCAGCCTAGATGCGCAAAGGTGCCCAAATTCCTTTTAGGAGGGCATTTTTAGACATTTGGATCCCAGACTTCTTCTCACGCTTTAGGGCCCCTAAAAAGCCAGGGCAGTATAAATACCCCACATGTGACCCCACTTTGGAAAGAAGACACCCCATGGTATTCAATGAGGGGCCTGGCAAGTTCATAACCTTTTTCTTTTTTTTTGGCATTTTTTTTTTTGTTTTTTTCTCACAAAGTCTCACTTTCCGCTAACTTAGGACAAAAATTTAAATCTTTCATGGACTCAATATGCCCCTCAGCAAATACCTTGGGGTGTCTTCTTTCCAAAATGGGGTCAGTTGTGGGGTGTTTGTACTGCCCTGGCATTTGAGGGTCTCCGCAATCATTACATGTATGGCCAGCATTAGGAGTTTCTGCTATTCTCCTTATATTGAGCATACAGGTAATGAGATTTTTTTTTCCGTTCAGCCTCTGGGCTGAAAGAAAAAAATGAACGGCACAGATTTCTTAATTCGCATCGATCAATGTGGATGAAAAAATCTCTGCCCAAAAAAAAAAAGGAGGGGAAAGGCGTCTGCCAGGACATAGGAGCTCCGCCCAACATACCCACTTAGCTCGTATGCCCTGGCAAACCAGATTTCTCCATTCACATCAATCGATGTGGATGAATAAATCATTGCCGGGATTTTTTTATTTATTTTTTTACATACAAAGTGTTTGCCAAAGCATAGGAACGCCGCCTCAGCTCGTATGCCTCGGCAAACGTATCTGTTACTGCAGAGGAGAAATCTCGTCTTGCAGCGCCGCATACACCGACTTGCGTGTAATCTGACAGCAGCGCAATGCTTCTGTCAGAATGCACATCAGTGCTGCAGCTAGTCGATCGGTTGGTCCACCTGGAAGGTAAAAAAAAAAAAAAAACAGGCCGCAACGCAATAATTTTATTAACTTTGCAACAGAATATATAAACTTTAACTTTTTTAACTGAACATTAACCTTTTTGCTTACTGGTGCTTTTTTTTTTTTTTTTTTTTTACCTTTATAGAACAAACCTCTCCTTCCCCATGGGTCAATGTGCAAAGCGCAAATCGCCCAAAGATGTGGCGAAGTGCGTTATGCACTTTGTCCCAGGTGAAAGGAGAGGTTTGCAGCAGCTGTGGGAGTGAATGGGCCCTAATAGCCCTGTGTGCCTGTCCTGGTGAGATGATCCCTATGCTAATAGTGTACCTGTGAGTGGTACTTCCGAAAACACTCTCCAAAGCATAGGGCAGGGTGGTCAGGACAGTCAGGACAGAAATAGCGGGTGTCACGCCTTATTCCACTCCTGCTACAGACACGACATCTTTTTCGGGATGACGGTTGGGTTGAGGTACCAGGAACGACATTGGGGAAATGTCGCTCGTGTAGACGGCTAACTACACTGGTGGATGGGGCCACGGAACCTCCTGGGTACAGGAGGTTCTCGATGATCTCTTCCTGAAATTTGAGGAAGGATCCAGTTCTCCCAGCCTTACTGTAGAGAACAAAACTATTATACAGAGCCAATTGAATTAAATATACAGACACCTTCTTATACCAGCGTCTGATTCTGCGGGAAACTAAATACGGAGACAACATCTGGTCATTGAAGTCCACCCCTCCCATGTGAAGGTTATAGTCGTGGACTGAGAGGGGCTTTTCAATGACATGGGTTGCTCGCTCAATTTGTATTGTCGTGTCTGCGTGAATAGAGGAGAGCACGTAAACGTCACGCTTGTCTCTCCATTTCACCGCGAGCAGTTTTTCGTTACACAGTGCGGCCCTCTGCCCCCTTGCAAGACGGGTGCTAGGGAGCCGTTGGGGGAAGCCCGCGCGACTAGTTCGCGCGGTACCACAGGCGCCAATCCGTTCTAGAAACAAATGCCTAAAGAGGGCCACCCTTGTGTAAAAATTGTCCACATAAAGATGGCAACCCTTGCCGAATAAGGGTGACACCAAGTCCCAAACTGTCTTCCCACTGCTCCCCAGGTAGTTAGGGCAACCGACCGGCTCCAGGGTCTGATCTTTTCCCTCATAGATCCGAAATTTGTGGGTATAGCCTGTGGCCCTTTCACAGAGCTTATACAATTTGACCCCATACCGGGCGCGCTTGCTTGGGATGTATTGTTTGAAGCCAAGGCGCCCGGTAAAATGTATCAGGGACTCGTCTACGCAGATGTTTTGCTCTGGGGTATACAAATCTGCAGATTTCAGGTTGAAATGGTCTATGAGGGGCCGAATTTTGTGGAGCCGGTCAAAAGCAGGGTGGCCTCTGGGACGGGAGGCGGTGTTGTCGCTAAAGTGCAGGAAACGCAGGATGGCCTCAAAACGTGCCCTGGACATAGCAGCAGAGAACATGGGCATGTGATGAATTGGGTTCGTGGACCAATATGACCGCAATTCATGCTTTTTAGTTAGACCCATGTTGAGGAGGAGGCCCAGAAAAGTTTTAATTTCGGAAACTTGGACTGGTTTCCACCGGAAAGGCTGGGCCTAATAGCTTTCCGGGTTGGCGGTTATAAATTGTGTGGCATACCTGTTTGTTTTGGCCACAACTATGTCTAAGAGCTCCGCAGTCAAGAACAGCTCAAAAAATCCCAGGGCCGAACCGATCTGAGCTGTCTCAACCCGAACTCCAGACTGGGCAGTGAAAGGGAAAACTACAGGTGCGGCTGAAGTTGGGGACTGCCAATCAGGGTTTGCCAGCACCTCAGGGATTCTAGGGGCTCTACGGGCACGTCTTTGCGGTGGCTGCGACGGGGTCACTACTGCTCGTGCCACCGTACCAGCTTCAACTGCCCTTCTGGTGCTCGCCACTTCACCAGGTTGTACGGCAGTGCTGGTACTAGGTCCAGGGAGGGCTGCGCTGCTGAAGTATGCCTCACCACGTAATCCGACAGCAGCCGCCCCACTCTGCTGCTCTTGAAGCGGATCCTGCGCAACCTGCGGTCTAGCGACACGGGGCTGGGTACGCCTGGTGCTATCAGGGACCTCAGCCTCCTCATCCGAACTTTGGGTCAGAGAGCCACTGCTTTCTACAGGTTCGTATTCTGACCCGCTAGATTCATCAGATGAGGGTTCCCATTCCTCATCCGACTGGGTCAGAAGCCTGTAGGCCTCTTCAGAAGAATACCCCCTGTTTGACATGTGGGGAACTAAATTTAGGGGTATTCCCTGAGACTACCCAAGAAAAAAATCCTGTCTTACAAAGGGGAGGCTAGCGAAGTACCGGAGGCCGCTGCGGTTGATAAAAAATATCAAAACTGATTTTTTTATCGCCGCAGTGCATGTAAAGTGAATTTGGGTGGAGGGAGAACTAAAGTGACACTAATACAATTATAGATCTGACCGTGATCAGTTTTGATCACTTCCAGATACTATAAAAGTACAAATGCTGATTAGCGATATGCTAATCAGCGAATAATGGACTGCGGTGCGGTGGGCTGGGCGCTAACTGATCCCTAAACTACCTAACCAAGGGGCCTAAACTATACCTAAAACCTAACGGTCAATAGCAGTGGAAAAAAAAAGTGACAGTTTGCACTGATCACTTTTTTCCTTTCACTAGTGATTGACAGGGGCGATCAAAGGGGTGATCAAAGGGTTAATTGGGGTTCAGGGGGGTGATCTGGGGCTAGGTGTGTAGTGTTGGTGTACTCACTGTGTAGCCTGCTCCTCTGCTGGATCCAACCGACGAAAAGAACCAGCAGAGGAGCAGGCAGCCATATAACAGATCATATTTACTAATATGATCTGCTATCTGGCACTCTGATTGGATTTTTTAAAAATCATCAGCTTGCCAGCCGCGATCATTGGCTGGCAAGCTGATGACGAATTACTCCTCGACTAAATGCCGGCCCGAACTGCGCATGCGCGGGCCGGCAAAGCGCGTCATCTCGCGTCTCCCGAGATGACGCGTATATGCGTCAGTCTGCGCAGCGATGCCGCTTCCGGACCACACATCTGCGTTAGGCGGTCCGGAGGCGGTTAAAGCTCTTAACAGATTGTACCGGGGTAAAAGAGTTTCGTAACACATCTCTGGGGTGTTACACATCCTACATTGCCCCAGAAGCTATAGGGGAAATTACTGTAATTTTAGGAATCAGTTAGGGAAAAGTTTTGGTCACCTTAGTATTTCTGAAGTCTTAAAGTGAATCTGTCACCACATTCCTTCATATCAATGTAAATAAATTATTAGATGTGCACTGGTCTCCCAAGTAAACCGCTGTTGATCGCATCAGTGGCAAGTGTAAGTGCCCCATAGCAAGGATCAAACCAGGCCCCCCACACAGGACAGAAGGGTTTCCGCCTAAACCCCTTTCAGTGACCATTGGGCAATTTTTTCTACTGCCTCATTTGCTAAAAGTTGTTTCTTTAGAGCAGGCATGCTCAACCTGCGGCCCTCCAGCTGTTCCAAAACTACAATTCCCAGCATGCCTGAACAGCCTACAGCTATCAGCCTACAGCAGAGCATTGTGGGAGTCTTAGTTTTACAACAGCTGGAGGGCCGCAGGTTGAGCATGCCTGCTTTAGAGGGTATAGAAGAGGAGATGATCCCAACTGGGCCCCCTCTTGCCCTGGGCCCCATAGCAGTCGCATGGTCTGCCACTATGGTAGTTGCGCCCCTGGATCCTATCCTGATTTAGAAGAAATTTGTATTTTTCTCATATGCTATTTTACTGGTCTGAGGTACGAGTGTGTCACCATTGCACCTTCTAGCACTGAAAGCCAGGCTCCTTACACCTCTTCCCTATTGCTTCAGTTCTGTGCCCTGGGTCACTTTCCGCCGTCATCCAACTTTTTAGCCAGGTATGGACATGGTCATGTGCGCCACTACACCAATGACTGGTTTCAGTGGTGATGTGTCCCCAATTGGCATGTGACTGCTGAGTAAGAATTATTCATTAGGTGATCCACACCAGAGACCATGGTTAATAATTCCTGGAAAACCCTTCTAAAGAACTACACCTCCCAGTATGCCATGCAGTGCAGCATCTCATTTTCTTTTACTCCTGTGTAGGTCACCAACTTGATATCTATCCCCGATCTGTCCCGATATCGAATATCGATTTATCTATTCTGTCCCCCTCCAGAATTCCCAATGATTAGGGTGTGGGTCACTGTATGGCACAGTAGATTGACTGCATTACATAGATGCCACCCAGTATCTTCTTTCCCAGGGCCATGCCTTTTTGAAGTTGCTGGGGAGGCCCCTATAACCAATCACCTTGAGCATCTTGGTGCTGCCTGCCACTGTGTGAGTGTAAGCCATGTACCGGGGTGGGCTCCCCAGGATACAGTGAAGTCACGAACGAGGAAAGCAACCCCAACACCAGCTTTTGCCAAAACTTTTACTTGAATGTGGCAATAAACACAACCACAAATGCTGAGAACATACAATTAGTTAACATACACCCAGCCCGAAGGCTGAGATCCTTGTGCTGCACAGCGCTGCACCCTCCGATGGATGCGGGAGGAAAGAGCAGTAATTTACCTACTGGCAGGCACAACTAAACTGCCATACCTTACTTGGTATTACCCTAAAAGAACAAGAATCACTGTATGGGTGTGTGTTACGGGCTATCCTGCGGTGCAGCACAACAGCTTACAATCTTACCAAGTTCTACATTACTCCCCCTCTCTTAACTGGTCCTGTAGCACGTGCCTGAGTAGTCCTTCTGAGCAAAATGCCAGCCTGGCCTGACTCCACCCCCTGAGAGTTACCAACATCACATGAAATGCAGTCTCTTGGTGTGCTTAGGAAACAGCAACATCTTGTGGCCAAACAGCAGAATGTCAGTCCAGATAATTTAACTTCATTTAAACAAACACAATGTTCAGACAATAAGAGGTGTTTCCCCATCTCACACGAGCAGGTAGAATTTGCATGTAGCTGTGCATTGGGCCCCCCAAAATGAATTTTACTGGTGGGTCTTAGACACCACAGTTCAACACTGCATATGGCCTCCATGTCCCTCCACAAAGGCACTGATAGACTGCACATGTGAGGGGATAGTCTCCTCTAAAAGCAAGTAGTTTTCATTTCCATTTCCATTCTTTGACAGTTGGGAGTTATGGAAAAATGGAAAAAATAAATGACCCTATCCCCGCAAAAAAACTAAGACGCATTTACACTTTGCTTTTTCTGATCACAGTGTGCAAATTAAGGTGTTTAATTTAACCCCATACGCCATCATACGCCATTTAACGTTTGGGACTCCCACCTATTGAAAAAATTGAGATCCTGTGACCCCTGCCAAGGCCAGATATAATACGGAGCAAATGAGCAGGTTCCACACGTCGAAAGGTCTCTGAATTACAGTCTATGGGAGTTAGGGGGACAGTCAAGCCAAGGCACTCACTGTTTTCATGAACCATCATCTATCAGACAAGGTGGGACAATTCTGAGTAGATATGTAACCTCCAAACTGCAAGACAACAGTACTGATGACTGAGCCTACATGCTATGGATGTAATTGTAATAAGGTTCCTTAGGCTATTTTCAGACTTACGGCAGTGTGATCCGGCAAGCAGTTCCGTCTTCGGAACTGCCTGCCAGATCCGCCGATCTGGATGTGACTGAAAGCATTTGTGAGACGTATCCGGACATGCGGAAAGACGGATCCGTCTTGTATCTTTTTTCACATTTTTACCGGTCTGTGCATGCATCTGATCCGGCATTCCGGATCAGGCATACTGATCCAGCATTCTGATATTTCGAATGCCGGATCCGGCACTAATACATTCCTATGGAAAAAAATGCTGGATCCGGCATTCCGGCAAGTCTTCAGTTTTTTTCGCCGGAGATAAAACCATATCATGCTATGGTTTTATCTTTTGCCTGAACTGAAGACATCCTGATGCATCCTGAACGGATGGGGATATGCCTGATCAGTTATTTTCCGGTATAGAGCCCCTGTGACGGAACTCTATGCTGCAGCGACCAGACAGGGTAAATGTCCAGCTGATCACAACAGCAATTACCAGGTGAAAGGGTCTGTGTGGTGAGACAACCCATTTAAAGGAGTTTTCCAGGCTTTTAATATTGATGACGTGTCCTCAGAATAGGTCATCAATATCCGATCGGCAGGGGTCCGACACCCTACACCCTACACGTGCCATCTCCCGTCTCTCTTCCTGCTCTCTGCTGATATGTCGAACAGTAAGACAAACCATTTTTAAGATCTTCCTAGAAATTAGAGTTGATCTGATTTCCATTCTAAAAGACCCAAGACAAATAATCAATTTTTTACTTGATAACACCAGTTACATTAGCTGTAAGTAATATTGATCTTAACCACAACTAGTCTGGATGGCAAGGTCTATACCTGGTGAAAGAAGGGTTAAGAGTAGAGATGAGCAAATTTCATATTCATGTTTCATAATATAATTCTGCTTTTACCACCAAACGAAGCGCAAACTAATTTCATAACATGAAATTCGCTCATCTCTATTGTATGGGATTGCTCTCTCTCAGGGGGTCGCAATCACAGACATCTTGTCAAACAACGGATTTAAAGTCCAAATGATGCTTTATTTTGGCACCAGCACAAACATAAACATAATAAAATAAACTCCTGCCCGTCTGGGCTCTAACTAACACAAAGTTCTTTTCCCTGACTCACCTCTAAGCACAGCTTATACACAGGGTCTCAGGCTCCAACCCTTAGCAGGTCCGCTCATCAAACACAAGTCCAGACAGTGAAGAGATACGGCTTCACACAGCCTCTTGGTCCCTCAGCCCTTTGGCTTAGACCACTCAGAGCCTCTGCAGGCCTCTGTTTCCAAGACCTCTCTCCATAGACTGACACACAGAGGGTTGGTTTTATCCCACCTTGATTACAGCAGACCTCACCTGCGATCCCCTCAGCTTAGGGGAAAAACATGCCCTGGAGGGGGGTGGACTGGGAAGGTTCCACTACCAAACATACCTTCCCAGTCCAAATAAGATCCAGCCCTTGTATTAACAAACAAAAATAGCTCCAGCAACTATGTTTGCTGAAACCAGCGCCATCTTCCTGGATGCTACTTTATCTGACCCAGTTGAGGAACCTGGGTGAGATATACACCCCTTTCAGGACATTTACTGTACACATCACCACACCACACATCACCACAAGAGCATGAAAATCTCCTATGGGCCATTTCATATATAATGTCCTGAAATCACCAGTGCGTTAGGAGCTATCAATGACATAGTTGCATTTTGTATTTTTCCAGGTATGTGTGGCTGTATGTGTATTTAGTTTTTTTTAAAGTCCAATAGAGAAGTCTATACGAATCACGTCAAGATAAAAACAGCACACCATTGACACCAGAAACACACCAAAAATGGCAAAAACACTCTGCAAAAAATACGAGAAAGCCGCAAAATGTGTTAAGTGTGGTGTGCGAATCTCCAATTTGCCTTGTCTCTGCTTTGCTATTTTGGTAGCTCCTGGATATGAGCAGTGTATAATGTTATTGAATTTTTTTTTATTCAGCAATAGATTATTGCTGGAATAGAGTCTATGAAACAAAAATTAAAAATGGCTGACTTAATTGCAGATAAAGTCAGTCTGTCACTGGTTGGCTAAAAACAATCATTCATTGTTAAGTTTCTGCCAAAAGATCGTCATGCACCAATTACAGGAGTATTCAGGAGGTTCAGGAAGGCAGGTTAGACATGCCCCTTGAGAAAGTGGAGCAAAATGCGCGTCCGGGTGCGCTCCCTAGAGGTTTAGGCTCGTTCCCCCTACTCCACTTTATCAGGTAATGATCCGGTATTTGTTGTTTGGCTGTATATGGGTTGTACTACATGCAATTGCTTTTCCATGCCCTTGTTGTTTTTTTATGCAATGTGCTGTTAAGCCAAAATGATTATTTCCGAGGGGGATATTTTTTACCTTGTGTACCTACTGGGGAGCTGCTTATTCGCAGCGCTTACTGTATTGCTGATATATATTTATTCATACCTTCAATTATTCATATATATGTTGTCTTTTATGATGTAATTTAATAAAATCTGTCATGATTATACATGTGTGTTTTAGTTTTTTTGGTAATACAAAAGATCGTCATGGTTGAAACTGTCCGTTTGATCAATTGTAATGTGTTGGGCCACCTCACGGCTATGTAAATTGCAGCAGAAAATAATCAGATGCAAATTTGCCACAAATTTGCCACTTGCAATTTCAAACCACGATAATCGTTTGGCAGGAATTTAACAAGGAATGAATGAATGATCATTTTTAGGCAACCAGTGACAGACTGGCTAAATTATTTTGCTGATAATATGTGCTGTGGAGTATCCACCCTTAATTTCATAGCGGAAACTCCACAGTGTATCCTTCCCATGTGGACGTACCCTAAGTATTGTCAGGCTAAATTCACACAGCAAAATCCGCAGCAGAAAAATCTGTGGCAGATCACCAGTTGAAAATAGTGCATTTCTGGTGGGGGATGTCTAATTTGGTGGGGGATTTAGAGGAGTATTAGAAGCGTTTTAGAGGAGTATTTTGTTGGGGATTTGGTGGAGTATTTAGAAGAGGATTTGGCAGCGTTTTTCTTATCCAGACCTTGGCTGGGATATAATTCAAAAGCATTTTTGGTGGCAGAAACGCAGCTAAAACCACTTCTAAAACGGCTAGCTTTTTTTTCCACTTCCTTATTGACTTCAATACAAAATCCTCTATCAATCTGTTTCTAGGAAGTAACACGCCACTTCATAAGCGGCTTACAATTTAGTGGCGGAAAAAAATGCCACTGTGTGCACATGGTGACTTTTTTTCCACTGAAGTCAATGAAAAGGTATAGATGGCGTTTTGATGGTGGATTTCACAGCAGACTAAATTTGTGTGAGCTGCTTTTCTCCACCCGTGTGAGGGTCAGTTTACTTGCCTGCTTGTTTCTAATCTTTTAATCATTCTGAATCAGGAATAAATGTGGACGTACGTCAAAAAGATTCTGGTACAGATTTATTTATCCTATAGATGAAGTTGCCGTAGGCCTAGTTCACACTTCAGTAATATCAGTGATTTCCATCAGTGATTGTGAGCCAAAACCAGGAGTGGAGGCTACACAGAGATTAGGTATAAGGGAAAGATCTGCACCTGTTCTGTGTTTCTGACACGTTTCTGGTTTTGGCTCACAATAACTGATGGAAATGACTGACTGACTAAACTAGACCTAAGTCAGTCAAGACCTCCACCAGATTTATCACAGGGGCTCAGACTGGATGATAAATCTGGTGCAGGGATAGACACTTTTGTCTAGCTCTATACCAATTTTTGATTGGCTTACATT
Organism: Bufo gargarizans; assembly: GCF_014858855.1. Classification (NCBI taxonomy): domain Eukaryota; kingdom Metazoa; phylum Chordata; class Amphibia; order Anura; family Bufonidae; genus Bufo; species Bufo gargarizans. The sequence continues at coordinate 74,230,062 of NC_058087.1, forward strand.
GAGACAGAATTTTACGCCAGAATACTGACATAATTTGGGTGAAATATGTTTCTTCTTAGGCTATGCCCCCTTTTCACAAAGCTACACCCTTCCAGTAAGCCTCACCCCCTTTTTGAGCAAGTAAAAAGGATTGGAGAAACCCTAAATGTGTCAAAATTATACAAATTTTCACCACTTTTTAGACAGATTCTATGTGCAGACACATTAGTAAATCTGGGCCCATGTTACCAGAAATAGTAGAATATGACAATATCTATCCAGGTGTTGCCATCTCCATTGAGCTTTATAAACCCGGCATAAAGTAATATACGATAATCCATTCATTTCTCCAACTGTTCTGCTAATTTCAGGCTGGTACCTCAGGGGCATGTCCTTTCACAGAGCGTGTCCTTTATGCTGTGAGACCGTGAACCGGGGAGGGACCCCCAGGAAACAGCGAAGTCACAGACGAGGAAAGTGACAACAAGCAGCTTTGTGCAAAAGCAGAAACTTTACTAAAACAGTAGTATAAACACAACAATATGAAGGTGCATCGAATCTCTCATACCCCGGGCCCACAGTCACTGTCCCTGTCCGGTTGGACAGACCTATCGCGGTGGCGCACACAGCAGAGCCTGCAAGTCAATACTGTGCCGCAATAGAGAGGACAAACCTAGCCGATGGCGCACATACCAGAGCCTGCAAGTCAATACTGTGCCGCAATACAACTCTGTAAAGTCTGCCAACATGGTCCTATCTAATTAACAAGTCCTATCTAATTAAATAACTAATTGCAGGTCTAGACTTATTCTCGTATGCTTCAGGCACCACTGGTTTGATGCGATGAGTAAACGGATTTACTGACCTGCATCCGTTCTGTGTCAGAGGATGGCTTTTACCCGAGATGATCACCAAGCCCTTAGTACTCATGCGGCCTTGCTTGGTAGTTGAACTTCTGTTTAAACGTTGTAAACAGTCCTCCTGGAACAATCCCTGTTCCCAAGAGCAGGATCTAGGTGAGGGGCAATGACTAGTCCCCCTCCACTGCGTCCCCGAACACTCCAGGACACTCGGACACCAGGATGGAACCGAATTCAGTCTCACACAACCAGTCCTTCCACAATGTCAGCTCTCTTACTTCCTGGTTCTTCTTCCAGCAGCAGCATGAGTCATCGTCTCCTTTGCATATTTAAATCCAGCAGTAACTTAGCTGTAACCAGCTGAGAACCAGCGGCCTCCTTTGGCCAAAATGCAAAATGACAATCCTAAAGTTTAATTATGCACCAGCATTATACAGGAAGAGCTGTTCCACAATCTCACATGCCACCCCACTAGAGGTTGTGGTACACGGAAACTCCCCCCATACAAACTCCTCCTATGCATAGCGCTGTGGAGGCACACACGCATTGGGCCTCACTGACCTTCTCAGAGTGAGAGGCTCAGAAGTACTGGGGACATCAGGCATATCTGTCAGGGGAGGAGCTACTACTTGTTCAGCACTCTCTCTGGGTGAAAAACCTGCCACAGCTGGGCCCTTTGTGGGTACCTGGGCAGGGACAACCCACCACTCCTCCTCTTCTGAGGAGCTTTCCTCTGTACTCTGAGCGTCAGGAGGCATCTCCTCCAGGCACACTCGCTCGTCAAAATTACGTCTCAACATATTACGGTGCAAGTTTTGTGAGGGTCCCTCAGTCCCTACTGGCTCGACCTCATAGACCAGAATGGCAGGTTCTACCCTCCTTTTCACCATGTATGGAACTGCCTCCCACCGCCCATCCAACTTCCCAGACGGCCGTTTGGCTTTGACCATCACCCGATCACCTGGAGCATACCCATCTTTCTGCACTGGACTTGGGTTAGGGTGTACCACCTGTCCCATGCGCTCCCCCACAACCTTGTGGACTGCTCTTAGTCAGAGGCAGTACGTCTCGGTGGTTGCTCCATCGGGTTGGGCATGTGGAGATCTCCAATCTCCCGTCCGGCTCTTCCAAACATGAGCATATATGGAGAGTATCCAGTGGTACTGTGTACCCTGTTGTTATAGGCCCACATCAGTTCAGGTAGGAATTCGGGCCACCAAGCCTTTTGGCTATACTCCAGAGTCCGCAGCATCTGGAGCAAGGTGCAGTTAAAGCGTTTGCATGCCCCATTTCCTTGGGGGCGATACGGGGTAGTACGAGATGTTCGATCCCATACAGCTGATACAGTTCATTCATTAGAGTACCCTGAAAACATGCCCCCTGCTCCGAATGTATTCTCCGTGGACACCCGATCACCTATATAAAGTGTTTGCAGACCGCTTCAGTGGCTGACTCTGCTGTCTGGTCTCTGGTAGGTACAGCCACTGCATACTTTGTGAAGTGATCTGTCATGGCTAGACAGTACGAGTGTCCTGAGGTAGAGTTTCCAATCTGCACATAATCAATCATGAGAAGTTCTAGCGGCGCTGAAGTCCAGATGGCCTGGACAGGGGCCCGCTGTTCAGTACTCTTACTCAGCCTGCAGGGTCGACACTTAAGACATGCCTCGGCCACCATGTCGGCCAGATCTGGACAGTACACCAACCTTTGAAGCCACTTGAATGTTTTGTCGCTCCCGAAATGGGCTCCGTTTTCATGGGCTTCCCTGACTGCCTCTGGTCCCAATGACATGGGAATGACAATCTGTTGTCGGTACTGCAGCTCCGACTGTAAGTGTATGGTCCGGCACAGGAGACCCTGGGTAATGGTCAGCTTATCCCACTGCCTAAACAATTTTTGGCCCTTTCGCGTCAGATGGGCCCGCTCCTCTGGCCGAGGCCATATCTTACTCTGAACCCATTCTTTCACTTTCCACAAGTCCGGGCAGCCAGATCAAGAGTCAAAAACAACTTTGCATGGCTCAGGGCTGACAACGACCCCTCAATCCACGGAAGTGAGTAAGCATCCTGGACGGTATGAGCATTCAGCTTCCGATAATCCACACAGAACCAGAGACTCCCATCTTTCTTCCGCACCAAGACTACTGGAGCAGCCCAAGGACTTTGACTCTCTTGGATCACCCCGTTTTCCAACATGCTGGCTACCATATCCTTCATCTCCTGGTACATTTTTGGTGGGATTTGCCGGTAACGTTCTCTGATCGGTGCCGCATCGCCGGTAGAGATTTTGTGTTCAATGGCAGAAGCACACCCGAAGTCCTCATCATGTCGCGAGAATGCCTCTTGATATCCCCAGAGGGTGTCTTCCAGCAACTTCTGATGTTCAGGAGTCAGAGTCTTGCAGTCCACCCCCATCCGGGCCATGATCACTTGACTATTCCACTCTGTCGGGGTCTCACTTTGATGAACCTCTACAGCATAGGTCCAGGCTGATCTCCTATCAGGCTGTAGCATGAAACTCCGTCGTCGAGAGACATCCCCTTCAGACACATAGACTTTGGCCAGCAAGGTGCTTCCGGGAATGGTCAACTCACAGTCTTTAACATTGAAGCAGCGTACAGGCACACACCCATCCTTTACAATGGCGAGGGCCCGGGCTACCAGCGGGCAAGTCTGCATTTCCTCTTGATAAGCAGGCTCGATTAGGACCTCCAATCCATTCAGTCGTCGTCCAGCCCCCACCGGCAGCATCCATATTCATTCTTTTCAAGGTGGTAAGTTAAGCAGTAATTTAGCTGTAACAAGCTAAGAACCAGCGGCCTCCTGTGGCCGAAATGCAAAATGACAATCCTAAAGTTTAATTATGCACCAGCATTATACAGGAAGAACTGTTCCACAGTCTCACAATGCTACAATTATTTCCTTATAACTACAACAACTTCTAACAAAAGATATGGCTGGTTATAGTTAAGATTAACTTGCAGGATAGCAACATAGCATAATGTATGTAGGGGAGGTAATACTGGGAGAGTAACTTGTAGAGAAGGATTTGGGTGTCCTTTTAGATCGCAGATAAATAAAAGCATACAATGTCAATCAGCGGATTCTAAGGCTACCAGGATATTGTCATGTATTAAATGAGGCATGGACTTGCGGGACAGGGATGTAATATCACTAGTGTTGATCACGAATATTCGAATTTCGAATTTTTATCGCGAATATAGGTACTTCGAAAATTCGCGAATATTTCGAATATAGTTATATATATTCGTAATTTCGAATATTCGATTTTTTCCCGATTTTATTTCAATTTTTTTTTTATTTTTTTTTTTAATCAGTACACATGATCCCTTCCTGCTTCTAGCTTGTGGGCCAATAAGAAGGCTGCAATATACTTGACTTTAGGAGAAGTGATGAGCGGCAGGGGTCATATTCGAAAATGCGCGATTTTTTTTTTCTTGAAAAAATCTGCAAGGTAATGATTGTGTAAGATTGTGTAAGATTAAAATAATTTAAGGGGTTCTCCAGGCTTTTAATATTGATGACCTATCTATTCTCAGGATAGGTCATCAATATCAGATCGGTGGGGGTCTGATACCCGGCACCCCCGCCCACCAGCTGTATGAGGAGACGGCATGCGCAGTGTGCACATGCCGTCTCCTTTCTCTCTTCCTTCTCTGACATAGACCTAGCAGCAGGAGGAAGAGAGAAGGGAGACGGTGCATGCACACTGCGCACGCCGTCTCCTCATACAGCTGATCGGCAGGGGTGTCGGGTGTTGGACTGCCGCTGATCTGATATTGATGACCTATCCTGAGGATAGGTCATTAATATGAAAAGCTTTGAGAACCCCTTTGAGTTTATTTAGTCTTGTGAAGAGACCTCTAGGGGGGACATACTGGTAATTAACCTATACAAATATATAAATGGGCCGTACAAAAAATATGGTGAAAAGATGTTTCATGTAAAATCCCCTCAAAAGACAAGGGGGTACTGCCTCCGACTGGAGAAGAAAAAGTTCAGTCTCCACAAGCGTTAAAGCTTCTTTACTGTAAGAACTGTGAATCTGTGGAATAGACTTCCTCAGGACGTGGCCACAGCAGGAACAGTGGACAGTTTTAAATAAAGTGTAGATTAATTATTTTCATTAAAATGCTTATGAAAGTGTGTAAAAATCTGAGTCTCACTTCCTTCTGGGATTTGCATCCCCACCTATCCCTTGGTTGAACTGGATGGACATGTCTTTTTTCAGCCTTATACAAACTATGCTACTATGTTCCTATTTAACCTGAGTGTGTACGACCACCTCAGTGAGGTGGGCAACTAAGGCTACTTTCACACGTTTTTTTGTGGATCCGTCATGGATCTGCAAAAACTCTTCCAATACAATAATACAACCGTCTGCATCCGTCAGGAACGGATCCGGTTGTATTATGTCTTATATAGCCAAGATGGATCCGTCATGAATACCATTGAAAGACAATGGGGGACGGATCAGTTTTCTATTGTGTCAGAGAAAACGGATCCGTCCCTATTGACTTACATTGTGTGTCAGGACGGATCCGTCTTGCTCCGCACCACATCGCAGACAGAAAAACGCTGCTTGCAGCGTTATTCTGTCCGCGATGGGGATGCAACCAAACGGTACGGAATGCATTCTGGTGCATTCCGTTTTGTTCAGTTCAGTTTTGTCCCCATTGACAATGAATGGGGACAAAACTGAAGCGTTTTCTTCCGATATTGAGCCCCTATGACGGATCTCAATAGCAGAATTGAAAACGCTAGTGTGAAAGTAGCCTTTCATTGAATAGCTCAGTAGCTATACAATTTTTTTTTACCGTATTTTTCGCCGTATAAGACGCACTTTTTCTTCCCCCAAAATGGGGGGAAAATGCCCCTGCGTCTTATACGGCGAATGCAGTCAGTTTTACATCGCTGGCAGCGATGTAAAGCGAGCGGGGACTCGGGGAGGGACTGGAAGGAGGAGCTGGGGCCGGCAATAGCGGTGGGGCGGTGCAGGCACTGTACTAAAGGCCCGCCCCGCCGCTCCGGTGTACTAATAAAATATGTCATATTCAATTAATGGTTATTAAATATGCCCCTTTATGCCTAATAGTACCTTAAATCCTAAGCGCATCCGTAAAATGCAGGCCGGGCGGGCGGCAGCGTAACTCCCTGATGTCACGTGCCTGCGCCGCCTACTTTATGAATGAAGCAGGCGGCGCAGGCAAGTGACGTCAGTGAGTGACGCGCCGCGCCGGCTGCCCGGCCTGCCGGCATTGTACTGAAGCTCTTAGGATTTAAGGTACTATTAGGAATAAAGAGGCATATTTAATAACTATTAATCGAATAAGACATATTATATTAGTATACTGGAGCGGCGGGGGATCTGTGGATGGCACAGTTATGGGCTGGGAGGGTCTGTGGATGACACATGTATAACAGTGCCATCCACAGATCCCCCCCCTGTAACAGTGCCAGCCACAGATCCCCCCATAACAGTGTCTGTCATCCACAGTTCCCCCCATAACAGTGTCCGTCATCCACAGATCCCCCCATAACAGTGTCCGTCATCCACAGATCCCCCCATAACAGTGTCCGTCATCTACAGATCCCCCCATAACAGTGTCCGTCATCCACAGATCCCCCCATAACAGTGTCCGTCATCCACAGATCCCCCCATAACAGTGTCCGTCATCCACAGATCCCCAGTAATAGTGCCATCCACAGACCACCTAGTTCCAAACCCACAGCACACCTTTTGGTTAAAAATATTTTTTTTCTTATTTTCCTCCCCAAAAACCTAGGTGCGTCTTATACGCCGGTGCGTCTTATACGGCGAAAAATACGGTACTTTATAAGTGGGGGGGGGGGGGAATGGCAGTGAATCTTATAAAGCAAATACTAATGAGCACTACCATTATTGAAGTGATCATTAGTATGCTGGAGGAGGCTCAGCTCTCTCTGCAACCGCCGAGTCCTCTGCACTTTGATTGACAGGGCGAGGTGTGATCACATTTAGGCTAGGACTGCATGGCGACATGTGTTGTGCAACTTGTAGAAAAGTTGCACAACATTTTTTATAATGATAGTCCATGATGTGCAACTGCAACATGCTGCGACTCCTACACAACAGTATTGTTGTAATACAGCCTGCCAGCAGATGGCGACATTAATTAACACACTGCTTATGGAAATGCATTTAAATGTCCCTTCTATGTACAGAAAAGCATGAAACATGGTGTCATAGGTTGAAAAAATAAAACACCAGTTCACAACCTTTGTATATGTTTAGAATGCTTGGACTTCACAACAGCAGGAGTTAGATGTTGCTAAACCTATCCGTGAATATATTTATCAAAAATTATCAGGGATTTTTTTGCAGGTCTATTTATTTGTAGGTTTTATTGCAACCATTTGGAGACACGTATAATTTGGTGATTACGTTTTATGAATATTTTTTGGGTGAAGGAATGTAAAAAAAAAAGTTAATTCTACAATAACTTATTGGTTAGCTTTTATGATTTTTTGCGAAGATGAGAAAAAAATGCTAATTTCCGTAGTTTTTTGCTTATTTTCACACCATGCACCGTGCAATATGTATATGTAAAATCATTTTAAATCACAAAATATGGGGGGAGGGGCGAAAAACTTTAAAAGAGATTTTTTTTCCAGGAACTCAAATATTTAGGATGAAGGACAGGAATGTTATAAAGTAAATTATGAAGCTTTAGGCCCCTTGCAAAAGAGCGTGAGCGGATTAGGTTGCGTTACGGATGCGTTCAGTGAAAAATGCACAATTTCGCAAGCAATTACATTCAGTTTTGCCTGCGATTGCGTTCAGTTGTTCAGATTTTATTGCATGAGTGCAATGCACATTGATGCGTTTTTCACGCGCGTGATAAAAAAAGCAAAGTTTACAAATAACATCTCTTAGCAACCATCCGTGAAAAACGCATTGCATCCGCACTTGCTTGTGGATGCGATTTTTACGCAGCCCCATTCACTTCTATGGGGCCAGCGTTGCATAAAAAAAAGCAGAATATAGAACATGCTACGATTTGCACGCAATACAGAAGTGATGTGCAAAAAACAACGCTTATGTACACAGACCCATTGAAATGAATGGGTCAGGATTCAGTGCGGGCGAATGAGCTTGCATCACGCATTGCACCTGCACAAAATACTCGCTCGTGTGAAAGGGGCCTTACTCAATCTCCAGCTTTCTAGTGCTGCCATTCCAGTGTTTCCAGTGGCCAATGTTTCCAGGGCTGCAGCAATGACGTGTCCGATAACTGAACAAATTCCCTTTAATTGTAAAAAAGATTTTCATCCCTCTAGGGTACTTGAAGCAGCGATGCTTTGATGTCTGGAATACCAGAGCATTACTGCCTGTCAATGTTTAATTGCAGGCAGTCATCATTGTCTTATTAGGCTTATTAGGCCCCTACTGCCATCAATTGCGGACCAATTCATTTCTATGGGGCCGCACTTCCGGGGCCGCATTTCCGTTCCCGAAAAAAATATAGCACATCCTATTCTTGTCCGCAATTGCGGACAAGGATAGACATATTCTATTAGTGCCGGCGATGTGCGGCCCGCAAAATGGGGAACGCACATTGCCGTGTCCGTGTTTTGCGGATCCGTGGACGTGTGAATGGAACCTTAGGCAATGAATGGAAAAGGTAACTTGTCACCACCACCATATTATGGGGCTCTTTAATAGCTCTGCTGCTGAAATCTCATGAATCTTCCATAGATTTCTGCTTTCCAGGCATGTGTAGTGTAGTCTGGTGTTCTTGCTATGACTTTTACTGTACGCTGCTCAGAGTACACCAGGCTTCACTGCGCATGCCCTGGAAGACAGCATGCGCAAGATTTCACCAGTGATTTTTCTGACGTTATACCCTGTTTAATAAGTGTGATTACAGCAGGAACCGTGTGAATATTGACAGATGACTTCTCAGTTAGTAATTATAATATGGCACGTTCATTATTAAGGCTGGGGCTATATGCCAACTATGCCAACCCATGTTGCACGTATAAAAATCATTTTGTAGCACTGCCTGTATCACAATAATTGATAAAGAAACTTCAGCACAAAGAATATTTGGTGACTTAGTAGTGACTTTTATTCGTAAGCGGCTGCTTCAACGGTTAGTGACGTTTTCTTCAGATTAATGCCGCTGGTCAAAATAGGCAAAGGAGTAGAGGAGAAAGTGGTGAGGAGAAAGCAGCCGAAACGTCACTAACTGTTGAAGCAGCCGCTTACGAATAACATTCACTACTAATTCACCAAATATTCTTTGTGCTGAAGTTCCTTTATCAATTAACGACGGGGTGGGAACCCTACGTTCAGCACCGAAGCAGAGTGCGACAAGGACTTAAATCACCTGTATCACAATTATGAAAGGTAACGTGGTCACGTTGCAGCCCGCAAGTTGTCCAGACCATCCAAGCCCTGCTAGATTTCTTGTGACTGCTGGTTTGCAGCAACTCAACTCAGTTCACATTGCAGAGATGCAGACTATGCCACACTGCGATCCTTGGTTGGGCATCATGTTTGGCGCCCAAAGTTGTCGCATTGCCCTATTTCTGCATTATTCCTCATTAGCAAACATAACTAAAAGTTTGCTGGTAGAGTTAGTAAAAATTACCATAATGTGACATTTTTCATTAAAGGGTTTTTCCGAGTTGTTAAAAAGATGTATCCCAAAGGGTGGGGGTAGGGTGTTTTTTCCCCCCCAAAATTAAAGAACGTAAACAGCAGCTTTCCAGCACTGCCACTACAGTCTGTGTTTCCATAGCAGCCAATCACTGGCCTCAGTGGTATATGGTGCAGAACTGCAGCAACGCAGACCACCAGGGAGACCGAGACAGGGGATGGCGGGGGAATAAATGGTAAGTACAAATTCTTTCATTATTTAGAACATATGCTTCGCAGCTCACGAAAAAAACCCTTTCACTCGTCCGTATGATGTCTAAGGTATTAAAAGAAAGGACATGATCCTGTCCATAGGAGCTTACAGCTAGCAGAATTGTGCTGCATGAACGCTGAGTCGCAATCATTACACAACTTAATAAAAACCCTATCTAGTGCAACATCAGTGCTAAGAAACATTGTATGGCTGCGTGGACTCTACATAGTGCTAGCCTACATGTATTTTATGTGCTGTTTTGTCTTGTTAAAATAAAGTTGATTCAAAAGGGCCATAAAAAAGTGAAGGCCCAGGACTGTGCCCTCCCTTCCTCGCTCCCTCCTCCTCCTCCTCCTCAGTCTGGGCGGTGTGAGAGGCCTCTTTGTGTCTGGCTGTGACACTGGAGCAGCAGCAGCAGGAGGAGGAGGTCTGTGTATGTGAGAGAGAAAGAGAGGGGAGGTGAGTCGGTGCCTTCCTCATCAACACTTCAGCCTCCAGCCCCCTCCTCCTTCTCCTCCTCAAGCCTCTCTCATTAGCAGGACACCCCTTTAGGTGGCTTCCCCAAGGGAGGAGTGGGGGAGCTGCTGCTTCCTTGTCTGAGGGTCCTGAGATGGCTTGTTCCTTGTAAGATCCTGCTCTGTGACACTCTCATCCAGCTGGAAAAACTGCAAGACCCATCCTACTGCAAGCCTGAGCAGGGCCTCATCTTGGACGGATAACTCCGAGCAAGCTGGGAATATCTTGGATTTGAGACCGGCAGCTGCCCACTCTGATGAGCTTGATTTTTTATATTTTTTGCTGGAGAATGAAATTTGGCATCTGACTTCTGCAAAGACATCACGGGAGAAGATCTGCAGATCACGCAAAAGGAATTTATGGGTCATGAAGACAATCTTTTTACAGGCAGGAAGGAAGAAAATTGAGTAACGTGGAAAAGAGAAGGAAATCTTACATTAAAGAGGCTGAAATCTTATATAAGGATAATCTAAAGCACAAACCCAAAGGCATGAACTGCTTGAGGAATCAAAATTATTAAAAGATTAGGGATATATTTTCAGTTGATCGTAGGTTGTCTAGATTTTATCTGAGAGGACAAAGTATCACCATAGAGGCAGAATGGTATTTATTTTTACCCCTACGAGGGGGAAGACTTGGATGTAGACTCGCCAGTAGTGGTATTTTTGCTCTAGGATATGTCATTAATAGGACCTTGTTGTAAGTTTGTTAGGATGCTGTAGAGGAGTGGGAATATCATTGGTTTTCTCAGGGATTACAGCCTCCACCAAGCAGAACATCTTCCAAGGAATGAGCATTCTCCAGTGGAAGAAGAGGATCTAGTCCACTGAGGATCCTGTGTTTCAAGGCCCTCAGCCCCCCATGGATTAGCAGTTACAATCACGTTTATAGTAAAATCGGATTACACCCAGAAGACTTGGATACCCTCTAATTTTTTCTTAGTCTCCATAAAATCTCCCCTAGCTGTGGGATTACCCAAATTATGGCTCCAAATCAGAGTCTGATCCTTCTCCTCCTTGGCTTACACTCGAGTCTGCTGCTGGTCACAGCTGCCGGTAAGTGGTACATTTCTTGGCACAGGTGGACAACTTCACTGTCATATACGGTTCTAAATATATTGACCAGCCAAAAAGTAGAATGTGTTTTGGGTTTTGCTTATGTCATTATGTCATTTTTTACACTCTCATATCAACGTTCATCTTAATATTTGAAAATAAAATCCCAAATATTTCAGATTGTCTGAGAGTGTTGTAAATGGACGATAATGATTGAATAAAGGGTTGAGAGCTCATAGGATGTTTTACACCACGCTATGGTACATACTGTGGGTTGCATGTTGCAATAGATTGGGTGGGAGTGGCAGCCAGTGGGTACCTCAATAGCCGCACCATGTAGCAGTCATTGCAGACACGTCAGATATACATTCAGGCGGAATGAGTCTGTACGTCATGCTGCTTTGCTGCAGTCTTGGTTATGGATCACAGTTTTATTTCTTGTTGGAAATATACCCGTATACCTCCTTAATGGTGCCGCTTTCTACAGTGCAGTCTTTTTGTAGCATGAGGTGCCAGCGTAGAAGCTGCATGCTGCTCTGCAGTTCTAGGCCCCTCAGGTTTTATTGTGTATCGTCATCTTTAACCAAATGATTAACTACAGACAGAGCTGAGTGTACAGTGAACTGTATCAATGTGGTGAAATATTCCAGATTACTTTGACTTTTTATAGTACTGCTTTAATTTTAATTTTATTTTTATTTTTTAATATACTCTTTTAAATTATTTCCCATTTCTTATTTTTACACCAATGCTTTTATGTCATAATGAATACAAGGTCTTACGATTTTTATTACCTGCTTTAAAGTATAGTACATTGTATGATGTAAGATAAAAGAGGTGGTAGAAGTCACAACTGCACTTTATTTTGACTACTACACCAGCATTATCTAAAAAATAACCCTGTGCAGATCTATCTGTATATCTATCCTATCTTGCCTTCTATTAGTTGTCTATCTATTTAGAGCTAGTTGTCTTGCCAATAGTTATCTGTCTGTCTGCCGATCCATCTAGCCATCATTCTATCTTGTTTATCTATCTCTACTAAACTGAAGAAACAGCAATTGCAACATTTTTACTTTGTTTACTGATCATCATACAAAATGTGATTACTATATTTTATCTATCTTTCTTTCTTTCTATTATCTATCAATCTTTCTTTCTTTCTTTCTATCTATCAGTCTATCTATCTATGTGTCTATCAATCTATATTTCTGTCTATCTATCTGTCTTTCTGTCTATCTCTATTATCTGTCTATCTATCTTTTTGTCTGTCTATCTATCTAATCTTCATGTATCTATTTTTCTCATTCTTTCTCTATTCATCCATCTATCCACCTTCTATTTTACTGTCTGTTTATCTGTCCGTGCATCTATATCTATCTACCTACAAGCACAATGAGCCTTCACACACGTACCATGCAGGAGATTTGGCCCAAGTACAATTTGGATGGATCAACACTGAAATAGGTTAATTATAATGTCTGCAAGTAAATTGCACTGTTGAGTGTGAAAAAGGCTGAATTGCATGAAATGGTCTTGATTACCATATGAGAAGATTTACTCAGGCCAGATTACTCTGTAAAGGAAACACTTGGATGAATGATTAAACCAAATGTTTTTGCAGGAACCCCTGATTTTGTTAACCAAAAATTGCTTTAAAAAGGGTGAAACCATCTGTAGAAGGGCCGAGAACATGGAATTAATTTACATCACTCAACAATATCAGTGCATAGCTGGCAAAGGCATGTCCTCCAAGCATGAGGAGCACCGAGAAGCATCCTGTGGCCTGCACCCTAGTATATGGCAGTACAAAAGCAGGGATTTTGCACGTTTCTTCAAGAATAGTATATGCTTAATACTTAATCAGGCTCCAATGTCTTTAAACAAGTTTGACCATAAATAGCATTGCACAGGATAAATGCTTGATCACTGGAGCCCCGAATGCTGGGACCCCACTTGTCATTTCTCATGAAGTTAGGGTTTCCTTTGTGAATGGAACAGTAGTCAATATGCCTGACCACTGCTACATTCACTTTTAAGGGACTGACGGAGCACTGTTCTCAGCTACCTCCGTCAGTCCCATAAAAATGTGGGACTCAGGGTCCCATAAAAAAAGGCATGACAAGGTAGAACATAGGGTAGTACTACATGGACTACTAAACATTTGAAGAAGTCTAGAGAGATCAGAAAAGTCAAGAAGCTGAGATTCTAGTCATTAAGACATTTTAAGTCATTGAAATCCCTGAACTGCACCAAAGGAGATGGCTGTGCCCTATCATTGCAGGCATCATTGGGGGCTGCCTGTCTACAGACATCTCAGAACATTGAGCCTTTGAATCATTGTTCAGAGAGGAAAACCAATTTAAAGAGGACCTGTCACCACAAAATACAGTACAATCTTCAGGCAGCATAACCTAAAGAAGGAGGAGACGAGCAGATACAGATATATAGTTTTGTAGGAAAAGATTTTGTAAAACATGTATAACATTTATACATTTAAGTCTCTGCATTTTATGAGCTCAGTTCTACATGGAGGAGGTGTTATCAGTGCCTGACAGCTATCTTTCTATACACCCTTGCAGTGAACCAGCGGATCACTGCTTAAAAGCTAATTTGGTGCTAAAGGGTTAATGTATTACATTATGCACTGTGTAATCCCAAATGGCCAAATATAGGCATGCAAATAGTTAACATCTGGCAGTTCTTAGGCATGATTGCCGTGAAGACAGACAGGCCCTGCTCCCTCTGGCTTGTTGTGACTGGGTTTTACAGATCAGTCTGGCTCGGGCCGTGGGTGAAGCTTCAGCTTGTGAACCTGGCAGAAGCTAATAGCAAGGAAAGATAATTTTTATTCAGGAAAAACACCATCCTTGTGGAGTGAGAAGCTGCCAGAGCAAGAGCAACTGGCTAGGAGAACCCCCGGAGGAAAGAAAACAGACATCTGCAGACTATTTAGGATGACAAGGGACTGTGCATGATAGCAAGGTTAACAGTTATTTATGGCTATAGACTTTGCTGCTTTTTGAGAGGGTATATTGTCTCCGGGACCCACCACACTTCTATAATGGATTGGCCGTCCGTTTGAAGGCCGGCACCCTGCTTTGGGAACTTCAGTACTGATTGTGAGAGTTTTGCACACTTGTGCTCAATTGGGAAAACTTCTAACACTTATAGAAATAAACTCAGGGACAACTACTGCCATCATTGCCGCTTTCTTACACAACCATTGAGAAAAGTAAGCTCTGTGTTTTACCTCAGAACTGTGCCTATTTTTGCTATCTGCACTGTAACTCCCATCACCCTGAGTAAAGAGACTGTTCTTTGTTGTCACTAAACTGGGCCTGGTCATTGACTCCACCATTCGCTAGCCCTCACTATACCTGACCACCTGCCTAGCCAAACATCCACCATCAAGGACACCCCAACTACCATCCAGCAGGAGCACTAGGAATGTCCAGGTTGTGCCCCAAGGGAAGAAAAGGTGCACCCTCCATTTATTGCATTACTCAGGAACAGCCAGGGTAAGGACTGCCATCGTGAACTGTGGGTACTACTATCACCATCATAGCCACTACCACTTCTTCCATCTTTGGCTCCCCTCTGGGTCACTGCACCCTTTTACCATAAAGCTAAACATCTGCTCAGCTTCTCCTGCTCTATAACGTGCTATCCACCGATTGCATTGCATTTCGTGGTGACAGCTCCTCTTTAAGATTTGAATTTCTTTTTACCAAAACAGCCCTTGGTTCTTGTAATTCATGTATTGTATTGCACTGCTGTTGCTTGCTCATATATTTGCTTGTCTTTGAGTGATGTGGTCGTAATCATCTATGGATTCACTTTGTGTGCTTTCTACAACAATGAGAATTGTTCTATGCCCTGAACGTTTACATTCCCAAACTGTAAATCACGAATGGTGTTTGAATCTATGTGAAAATATCACAAATCTCTCCTTGTGTTCACTTGTATGTGCTAACAGTAGTTGGCGACTCCCCAGAAATAAATCACAGAACCCCCTGGCGACATTGTCGGTTGATTTTGCTCTTAACATTGGAACCTCCCAGTCTTCTACATCAAAGGGACGTCTTTTACCACCTATAATAAGGACACAGTCTTAATCTGCTAGGACAAGCTCTGACTTTCAAAAGGAGGGCAGAGAAGCCTTCCTGTTTGCTCCTGGCGTGCTAGTAAACTTGGTGACCTCGCTACAAATCAAGGCTTGGCAAATGAGTGTGATAGACCATCACATACCTAGTGTGGTCCTTGTAGAAATATTCAGTGGGAAAAAAAACAGCACTGTGATAATGTATGTCTAAAAGGAGCAACAAGGATGAGACAGAGATGGATTAGTATATTGTAAATCCTTTGTCTGAAACGACTACTAGACTTATATTGGATTATCTACTTCTGCTGTTTTTGTACCAGGATCTGAAGGCAATCTAATATCTATGATGATGTTTAGGCTACAGGGATCAGAAAGGCTGGATTCTAATCTATGAAATTATTTTGTTCCTGGAAGATAAGTGGCTGTATAGGTGTTTGGTAGCCACTTATCTCCCTGCTCTACCCTGAGCTCCATGTATATGAAAATGAGGAGTCAGTGCAATAGCCATGAAACAACTGTTTGGCCAGCATCAAATGTCAATGGCCTGCTTTGGGTTGGTTTGAAAGGATCCTGGCATCCAGTTTGATTTCTTAACATTTAAGCTGGCCATACACATTACATCATTTCTGCTGGTCCACGGATTTCTTCGGGAGTGGCCAACCATGTAGAGTGGCCTCTCGACTCTCCCCTAATGGCTGAAAAATAAGATTCAGGCATGTTGGATTTCAACTGCCTGCTCCTTTTGTTCTTGGGGAGATAAGCCGCTGCTAGAGGTGTCTGTATGTTTCCTTCCTCTCCATGTCCAGAATGCATGCATGGTCAGATGACCCAAATTTACCTGTGCATGGAGGAATCGGGAGAAATAGCTCCTTGTATGGCAAGACATAGGCTGGCCATACACATTCAATAGCTGTCGGGCCAAATAATAGTTATGCCAGCAGCTATCTCTACTGACTCCCTCCCGACTCCCCATATACATACACTTTTGAATGTGTATTTAATGGGGAGAGAGGAGAAATCAATTGCCATACACTTCTAGCCGAGAATTATCTCCTTAGAGAGCAAAAGGACCGGGTGAAAATATTCACTTCCCCGATCTTTCTCTCCCCTGACATCTATGCTTCCAGTACTCCTGGGGACATTTTTTCACCCAGATTAACACATATTAATGTGAGGAACTACCTAAACATTTTTATGTCCATGGACATGAGATGGAACCAGTGGTCACCTGAAATCCTGATAAGTCTACGAAGATTGCCAAAAATGCACAGAGACCTTGGTGCTTTTTTATGTCTAATCAATAGAAAATTGGTTGACCATATCATAAACCAGATTATAACTGACTACGGCTGAACAATCCATTAGCGGAGGCAGGATGGACAAGACAGATCTGCTACATTCCTATTTTCATGACAGGGAAGGTATTTGACAGGGGACACGTGTACTAACATTTAAGTCCTCTGTCAGAAATATCCATGTATATCAGGAGACTTATACCTCCGATGGAGTGTCATAGGCCAGCCATGGGCTTCTATATATAACCCATGTATAACGCACAGTATACTGTATAAAAATACCTAATCAACTATACCTTTCTGTACAGTAAAAAAAGGTATGATGACTTATACCACTGAAATGGAGGCTAACAGGACACTCTTTTGGCCTGGTCACATATCTGGTGAATGAGGGCCCATGGCTACGTTCGGTGTGTTCACATAAGGTTATGTGAACAGAGCCTTTGCCAAATACCTCCCTTTAATATTCATAGGACAGCTTTGGCTCTGTCACCTGAAGTGTTTCTCAATGATTTCTACGTCAGTAATGGGCAGCAGATAATGAGGAGCCCGCTTTATTCTACATTGTGTAATCGCCTCCAACCCTATCATGTACATTGCGTGGATAAGTAGAGCTGTAAATCTCCATGAGAACAAACTGTGTTATACTGAAGGACAGTCACCTCCAACGAGAATCCTTCAGATGTAGATGTTTTTTACAAGAGTGAAACACAACACCATCCTATGCGCCGTACTCCTTACATTTGGATTAACAATTTTTCATATCAAGGGCTCTCATAGAGCTTTGGGCTTTTAGTATTAACACCCACTTGTATCACTAATTCTACCACAGGTTTACAGAGTGGATCCTTTAACACATGAATGTTGTGATGATGTTGTTATTTCATATTTCATTATATAAAATGAAATCAAATTATATTGTATCCTACAGTCACAAATCTTTGCATAGAGGCAACAAAATCGCCCTGAGACAGTTTTACTTATATGGTCTATAGTCTCAACTAGGGATGAGTGAACTTGTGTTTTCAAGTTCGGCGTACAAGGGTTTGGGTTATCTAAAAATTCTGTTATGGATTCTGCTACGGCTGGCCACAACTTATGGTCCATGGTAGCAGAATCGATAACGGAATTCTTAGAAAACTCAAACCTTGTACTTCAAATTTGAAAACACAAGTTTAGCTCAACACTACTGTCAACATATAATCAAGTGCCGTTCAGATAATTTTTATGTTGTATTGAAGATCATAATCTATTGGTAAATCATAATCCTATTTTAACTCTGCGTTGGCTTTTTAACCTATAATGTCACCAGAGTGAAAATGGGCACATGGGGTGACAGGTAGTCACATCAAAAGATATAAAACAAAAGTAAAAACAGAAATAAATATGCCAAAATAGTATGGCAAATGTATCAAGTATAACTCCATGTTTTATCCTAGATACATGGGTTTAGAAAGCCGTCGAATATGTGTGCGGGATACTCCCGACTCTCCAGACAGTTAATATTGAGACAGAAAAAGATCAGGTGAAATACATTTTTTCACCCAATCTTTCTAATCTCTCAGGAGCCACCACCAGAGGTGTCCTCTTAAAGTGACAGTGGGGGGCACTATTTCTACTTTATACCTATTTTGTTCAAATATAATACCTTTGTTCTTTGTCATTACGATTACTCGACCTCATACAGCTGCATTGTTTCTGGGCAGCAGATCACTGTTTAGACTACATGATCTGCTGCCCAGAAATGATAATTTAGGTGCCTGCACTAACCATCATTTCACCTGATGAACGAGCGTTGTTCCTAATAATGTTTTTTTTCAGAATTTCACAAGTTCAAACAAAGTTCCTGAAGCTTTCAGTAAAATCCCGGCATATCAACGTGCCATTATTGCTCTACTTGAACTGGTTCTGCTTGAACTGGTTCTACAAGAACGTTTCCAGTAAAAATAATATTGTATATATAGAACATTGTTCATTTTAATTATCATAATCCTTAATTAAGACCATTGTAGAGAACCTAACACAGTCTCATAGTTGCTGATTGTACCTACTGAAGTCCCCTGAACTAGAGTTCCCTTTCACTGCATGTAAAAATGAAAAGGTCTATACACCAGTAAAGCACTGGGTGATCTTCTCCATGTTACGGACGTGGGCAGGCAGATCCTGATGAATGACATCTCCAGCCCCTGCTTGCCTGCTCCATAGAGATGACTGTGGTAAAGTCTAATATTAGGCATGAGCACAGTCTCAGGAGGCGGTTTCAGACTACCGCTTACTCCTATGTACCATGCAGGAAAGCTGTGGTGACATCAGTCTCCCTAACTACCACTATAATTAGAGACATTAGGTTGGATAACAAGAAGGGTGTGTGACAAAAGGCAGCGAATATGACTGCAGGATCAGGCTAAATGGGGTTAATCTGCAAACAATAGTCACAGGAACTGGGGACACAAAACAGTCCTATATTTTCATCATGTTGCTTCATCTTTTCTTTAAGATGCATTGGTAGATACACCATTTACACGCTGGAGAAACTATGCAACTTTCCACAGATGGCAATTTTCACATGCCAATATTTAGAAGTAAAATATCTGCTTTCTCTGCAGGGATACATATACACTATTCAGTATCATTCATGTTAGCATTCAATGCGAAGAATTTTAACATGAACATTGGCCACGTGGAGGCTGAAAAGGGAGACAGGAGGTTGTTAGTGTGAGTCTGGACTTCAAGACAAGTAGGTCTGAGGCTCTACTACAAGTAGCCACAGATAAGCCAATATTAGGGAAAGGAGAACCACCATTCTCACATTATATTTGTGAGGTCTGACTGTTTCATTAACTTTTAAGAACTGTCCCTCTCCATATGGAAAAACTGTGTACTCCTATAATTAGTCAGACTATTCTTCCCGATCTGGTCATCTTGTTAACTTTCCATACTGTTCAGGAAATCTGACCTGAGTGTTGCCCCATTTGCAACTGGGAGTCGCCTGCACCCACACTGAACTTGGCTTAAACTGGGAGAATAAGCCACTCGCATAAGTGCCTGCCAACAGCTTGTCCCCCTCTCCCCTTTGGAATAAAGATGGGGAGTTCTAAGGAGCATAGCCGACAGCTAAGAAAGCGTTCAGACTACTGCTATCTTATGTGCATGAATATCTTAATGAGGTTTCTGGTTATAATGATTTTTAAGCAAGTACCCTCAGCCTGTCTGCTGAAACAGACGTTTCATGGTTACCTGCTCCATGTTCTTCCAGTCCTCCGTGCTGCCTCTGCTCTCCATATTCTGGTCACCACAATGTTTATATCTGGTGGTACATGAGCATGGCACATGCACCATTCCAGCCAATGATTGGCTTCAGCGGTGACGTGCTGCTTGTGGCCAAATCACTGCTAATGCCAATCATTGGCTGGAGCGGTGCCTGTGACCATACCCATGCACCTCCTGAAAAAAAACTGTGCAGAGTCCAGAAGATGGAGGCAACGTGGAGCCAGTAAGTATGAATCATCTCTATCAGTATCATGCAGGCACTTGCTTAAAATTCAGTTATAAAGGGGTGTTCTCGTCCCATGAATTTGCCATAAATGAAATAAGTCATAAATGTCTGATAAATTCGGTCACCCCTCTGGGACCCACACCTAATTCAAGTATGGGGCCTTGTCTTGTGCAAATGGAGAGGAAGATGAACATGCGCAGCTCTCTCTCCATTGACTTCTACAAGAGTTCCTAAAATAGCTGAGAAAGCTTACTTAGCTATTTTTGGAATTCCCATAGAGGTGAGTGGAGAAGGGTGCACATAAGTGGGCACCTCTCCTATTCGCAGCAATGCAAGACAGGGTTGAGATATGTGCAGTCCCAGAGATATACAGTTCAAGTTACTGCTAAATCAGAGGTTTTGGGGGGATTAGTAAGCACATGCTGCAGTCCACCCAGATACGTATGAAAGCAGGAAAAAAAAAGTGTAATGACCCATGTCCATGGGACTGATGGCGTTATTTAAACTATTTCTGCAGAAATGAAAATAGTTTCACCTTCTCAAGTGGTTTAAGTTTTTTTGTAAGTATCTGATAAGTTATTTTAGTACACCATAAAATCTTAGAGCAAAAATGAAAGTCATAAGTAGCTTGTAGATGCTGATACCCTACCCACACCATGAATTACTGAAAGATGATGGCAGCTATGCAAGGTGTGCATTTAGCCAGCCAAATGTGGAGGAATGTGAGAGAAATGTAGTCTGTCTGTGTCTGGGCAGAGTAAATGGATCTTTGCCAGTTGCAGGGTATTCAAATACAGACAGGTGTGACCGAGTAAGTTATATCGGCAAGGTTCCCAGCAGGTTTTGGCATCCCTTTGAAAGGTATACTTTTTCCAGATTAGAAAAAAAAAAAGATGCAATAGGGAACCCATCACCTTGGAAATGCAGTATAGTCTGCAGGAGAAGCTGAGCCGATGATATATTGTTTTGTGGGAAAAGACTGAAGTATAACTAGTATTTCATTTCCTGCTCTTTCTATGCTTAGGAGTCCAGTGGGCAGTCTTATGTAGTGATTGACAGGACCACCCACTGGATTTTATCAATGCAAGCTACCTCTATTGCATCAAAATTGCATTTCTAAACTATATCCTTACTACACACAAAGGCTGGGTATACACATTGGATTAATGTCGGTTGAACCTATCAATTTGGGCAGGATCGACAAACCCTCTAATTAGTATAGGGGACTCCAGACTTTCCATGTTTGGAGAAAGAAGGGTCAACATGTCCAATCCTTTTGTAGACAAACCGCCAGAGGGGTCTGACAGCAGCGTACTCCCCTTTACCTATTGAAAACACTTGCATGCTGGACTGAGCTGAGAGTTCATATCTATGGGAGGTTCATGAGGAAAACTGAAGGCCGAATGGTCAGCCTAAGGCTTTAGCTTTAGCAGTTTCCACTCAAGATCTTTTTTTGCTACAGACGATTTTATAGCATTTACATTAAATTATCATGGTGTAGTGCCTACTTCCAATAATGTTCTTGGGGTATTTTTTTCCTAGACACAGGGACAAATGGCCTATTTTTATGGACAGTTCTCAACCCTGTTTTGCATATATTGGTAACTGCTGCTATGTATAACCATGTGGAGCAGTAGAAATGTCACGATTCTATAGGGATAGTGCAGCCCTAAGCTCCACCCACACCACTATCCCTATCTACTTGCACGGTCCGTCCTAACTGACGCTGCACAACTGGACGCCAGTCCCTAGCTTAAGTACGTGCAGGGTTCTACAGGGAGGGAACAAGGTGGGAGAAAACAAAAGACTAAGACAGAAACGTAAGCTACCAGGCTGGGTAGTAACCAAAAAAGCAAATAACCAACCATAAGCAAAACCAGAATAAAATGGAAGCCGAGGTCAAGTACCAGGAGGTCACGTCAGTACAAAGGAATAACGCAGGATCAAGGTCAAATACAGGCCGAGGTTAGGAGCCAGGAGATCACATCAGTACAAAAGGATTACACAGGATCAAGGTCAAATACAAGCCGATAGCCGAGGTCAGTAGCCAGGAGATCACGTCAGTACAAAAGGATTACAGAGGATCGAGGTCAAAATACAAATCAAGGTCAGGAGCCAGGAGGTTACGCTAGTACAAAGGGATTACGCAGGATCAAGAGTCAAATACAGGTCGAGTTCACAAAATTACACATGAAGGAAAACGCTAGTGGAGAGGTAAGACCAATCACAGGCAACTTGTGGCCAGCAAGTTGACTGTTAAATAGGCCAGACTGAATGATCACGTGATGTGGCCAGCAACACGTGACCCTGCGTCAGCCCCAGCAAAAACCCTGAGCGCTGATTCATATCCGTCGGCGCTCGTTCCTGCCCCTGCTCGTTGCCTAGGGGATGGAGGACGCCGGCCGCGCTAAGGAAGAGTGCCGCCACCAAATCCTCCCCACCCCCTTATTGCCAGAAAGATGAGGATGCTGGCCACGTCCGACGCAGGCTCCTCCTCCCTCTTTATCAGTGGGACGCCGGCGGTGCTGCAAAGAGGGAGCTCAGCGCAGGACAGGTTTGGGTATGGCAGCGCCATAGATTTGTTTGCTTTTTGCTGTTATTTTTCTTATTTTCTGGAATTGCCCTTTCAAGATCAGCAGAGCAAATTAATAGTGTGATCAATAGAACTGCAAGCAGAAAGAATGGATTAATCTGCTCTGAACGATGAGAGGTTTCAGCCACATTGATTTATACCACCATACTAAATAAAAAAACTCATCACGTCGTTTTGCTTTTCACAGGTTACAATCAGTTTTGACTCTATAACCCAAAAGCATACTTGGCTTAATGTGCACAAAAATGCTACAATTTTAATGTTGATGTGTAAACAAAGCAGGCAGGCACTATTATAGTAAGGAAAATATTGTTTCCAATATGAACATAATAAAAAAATATAAAACAATTCTCTAATGTATTTCCATCAGCAAAAATGTTCTGTCTTGCTTACTGTGGTGTCCAGGCAAGATTCCAAAATGTATGTATTATCTGCTCATCTTCTGCAGTCTGTTTGAAGCAATTTACAGCAGTCAGGAGTCCTTTAATGTGACTATCCAGTCAGAAGCTTAAAGATGATACACAAATTAATACTTACAGGGGATGATTGCCTGCTGTGTATTTTCTTCACATTTTGTTGCTTGGCTGCTTTTTTTTAGCTAATTTTCTTCAGGGAAGAGCTGTAATCCATGACTACAGTTTAGCTACAATGCCTCCAGGGAGTGTGAGGTAGTCTGAGACATACCTCCCGTCTTCTGATTGGTTCATGCTTCTGTTCTCTCCCCAACTCTCCCCTGACAGAAGTTGTGGACGAGACAGAAAATATAGTTGTGTTCTCTCCATCTACTAACCAGATATCTCAATTTCAGTGTGTGACACTACTATCATGCCCAGGCAGCACGCCCGCTGTCTCGGTGTAATGTTTGACACTGATCTTTCCTTCACCACTTATATTAAATCTCTCACCCACTTATGTCGCCTGCACCTTAAAAACATCTCTAGAATATGACCCTTTCTCAATGTGGAAAAAACAAAAACTCTCAGTTGCCCTGATCCATTCCTGCCTCGATTACTGGAACTCATTATTAGTTGGTACCCCCTCACCCAATCTATCCTTTATGCAGCAGCAGGGGTCACCTATCTGTCTAGAGGGCTACTCTGTTGCCTCTGCCCTGTGCCAGACATTGCACTGGCTGCCCCTACAGTACAGAATCCATTTTAGGCTTCTCATTCTCACCCACACAGCTCTCCATAGTGCTGCACCCCCTACATCTCTTCTTTCATCTCTGTCTACCGCCCTTCCCGTGCTCTTTACTCTGCAAACAATTTACACTGACACGCTCTCCATTGTATTTTGATTAGCACAACGTCAGGTCATAGTGCGCGTCTCCACGTACTACATAGACTGTGTGTATCAGGACGTAGTGGAGAGTGAGCCGCCTGACTGCTTCCGGCTTCACAGCTAGAGCCACACTTGAAGAAGCAAAGAGCCACGTGCGGCTCAAGAGCCACAGGATGGCCACCCCTGCCATATCCCAAGAAATTAGGTTAATATCACAATATACACAGTTTTAGGTGCTCCCTAAAAACACATATTTTCAGGGTGGCCTATCACATCCGCTGATCTAACTCCTCTCCATGTATAGAATATTTTTTATCAGTTCCTGATCTTCCACCAAACTCTCCACTGCACCCATGCACCCAAAAACACCACAGATATCTGCTGGTGACTGGTCCTCTGTTTTCTCAAGATGGCTGAACCATTGTACAAAACAAGCACTTTTACCTTTTGTGTCACCCTTTTCTCCTCATAGATTGTAAGCTCTTGCGAGCATGGCCCTCAGTCCTCTTGTTCTAATTATTGACTTGTCTGTTGCTATGTTATTTATGACTGTTTGTATATGTCATAACACTTTCGGAATATGTTGGCGCTATATAAATAAAGATAATTATTATATTATAGATAGTTGTCGGCCGAACAACTTGTCAAGGGAATTTGTCAGCTCCAAAACACCCCACACAAGAGTAAGCTGAGTCCAGTTGTGTCATTTTTATTTTCATCTTCACTTGTATTCTGACGCTGTGCTTCCACACACCAGCAGTACATGCAGTGAGAGGACTCCTCTTTGAGTCCTCCCCATTATGTGTATGAGCTCAGGAGTCCTCTCAATGTATTTTACTGCTGGTTTGTGGGAGCACAGCGTGGGAATGCAAGTGACTATGAAGATAAAAATGCTACAACTAAACCCAGCATCGGTTACGCTATACACCATTTACTCTAGTTTGGGGGCAGTTTCAGAGCTGACAGATTCCCTTCTGTCTTCTGTTTGTACATGAACCCTCTGAATTGTAACGCGCTGCGGAATATGGTGGCGCTGTATAAATATTATTATTTACTTTAAGATACTAGAAAAAAATATAAGCATTAAGGAATTCCTAAACCTGTACTGACACAAATAGGCCCCAGTAAGGGGAACCTGAGGGGTCACTTTAATGTGTATCTGACTGAAGCGCTGAGTTCAGTTGGGGCTTCCTAACAAATGAGTAAGTTATGAACCCCCTTCCTTTTAACAGATTTGTAATACTGTGCTTAAATACTATTGCCATACAGTACCCAAATCAATAGCCAACTTACCGAACTTGCCATAATGTGGCATAAATACTAGTATATATTCAAGGGGTTGGCTGCTGCAAACAATTACTGGACTCAGCCATCACATGCCATATATGCTAGCATTATTGCTGAGGCCAGGGCATCGGCTGCAGTGGTCAAGGAACATTATTGCTGCAGGAAAAACAAACAAAGAGCCGCGGGGACTACAAGAGAATCAGAGGTGGATTTGTTTAATGGCTGGTTTGCTATTTACTGCAGGTACTTTTATTTATTACCTGGCTGTATTTACAACTTACGCTGCCCTAGGCACTGAGCATAGACACATCCCATTTACCTCATTTAGGACACCGCTGTTTTGGTCCTATAAGGCTGATTTTTTAACTTTCTTGCATTGCTGTGTTCTGAGAGCCATAACTAATTCTATTTTTTCTGTAGATATTGCAACACGAGGGCCCCTGCATGGCGTTGCCCTAGGCAATGGACCTACAGAGCCTAGTGGCAAATACAACCCTGCTTATCATACTCTCAGACAAATACAGCCCTGTTTATTATACTCTTGGAAAACCCCTTTACCTTGGACCAGGCTTTGTTGCATCTCCTCATACAATCAATGGGTTTTATAGCCCAGTATCTGAAGCTATAAAAATGTCAATCAGAAAAAATTGGCACATAATAACTAGCGATCCCATATGTACAGATAAAATACACCCTCAACCACTAACCACATTAAGGCTATGTTCACATCACCGTTCAGCCTTTCCATTCTCCTGCTCCGTTTAGGGGCAGGAGAACGGAAAGGACGGATAAGCACATAACTGACACCAAACTGAGTCAAACGGAGCCTGAGGACCCCATAGACTATAATGGGGTCTGTTATGTTTCCGCTCAGAAGATGATTTTTAAGCGGAGACAAAAGTTGTGCATCATCTTCTGAGCGGAAACATAACGGACCCCATTATAGTCTATGGGGTCCTCAGGCTCCGTTTGACTCAGTTTGGTGTCAGTTATGTGCTTATCCGTCCTTTCCGTTCTCCTGCTCCTAAACGGAGCAGGAGAACGGAAAGGCTGAACGGTGATGTGAACGAAGCCTTAGATGTACTAAAAACGTATGCGATTGTTTGGTAGAGTGGTAACAATTTAGGATTTAATAATAGTAGGAAAAAAGAGGGGGTGTTAAACTTCCTCCCTAACGGAATTATAGATGTGGGCAATGTCGTTTTTGCTTGAAACTAAAGCACTGTCAATTTTGCAAATTAGGAGGCCAAGAATTTACAAACAGGGATTCTATCACATGTAAATCGCGTTATATGGTTTATGCGCAGTTACGTTCTTTTCTATATTAGAAAAACCATATACCCTATGCAGGTCAGGTTTGGTGAGCATGTCAGATCCATAGGTTCAGGATCTGGGGCACCCAGACTGATCTTGCATATGAGGTCCACACATGTGCGGACATTAGACAGATGCGTTTCCTGGGCCTATTACATGTTGCCCCTTTAAAAACGGGGGTGACAGACATCAGGAACTATTAAGAAAAGAAGCAGGGATAATTCTACGGACAGAGGCTATGGCACGGCTGGGTCTAAATGACAAAATGAGTGTCTTTTTGTACTGAATTCAGACACGGATCTGTGCTCTATAATAATGGGAATGTGATACATGCATTTTTAGATGAATTTTAAATCACTGCTCTTGATGTTGTTTGTAATTATGTTGTAACCATCCAAATATGTTTATACACTGTGAGGGGGTTAAAAAGTGCGGTACCAGATTCATTGTGTCGGCCAGGCGAAGTGCAATGTAGCACGAAGTGGCTGGTGCCTGTGTTTCTGCACTCCATATGTACCAGCCTTATAATACATCATTTGTACCGGATGGTGAGTGCCACGGATTACTTTCTGCTTCTCCATATAATCCATGGGTTTTGCTTCCCTGAATCTGTATGCCCATATTAAGGGCTCATTCACACGACCGTATCTCTTTTTCAGTGTTTTGAGGGCCATTTTTTCCAGATCCCCTTTTTTCCAGGGTTTTTTCAGTAGTGTTTCCAGTTCCGTTCCGTTTTTCTGTATGGCATATACAGTATACAGTAATTACATGGAAAAAATTGGACTGGGCAGAAAATGTTCAATAGATAGTTCAGCAAATATGGAACGCAAAAACGTTTGTGTGAACGAGCCCCAAGGTTTATGGGCCATAAGTAAAACCTAGTAATAGCAGCGTTATGACAGCCAGTAAAATGACAGCTCTCATTCCAGATTGCTAGTTATAAATATAAGCAGGCACCTGATTGGTCGCCATTGACAGCGGCACTGTTGATTTCTTGGCATTCAGTTGCATAGATGACACTCAGCATGCTGTTTTTCTTTCTCACTAAGGCTACTTTCACACTAGCGTTTTTGCTGGATCCGGAAGGTTCAGCAAAAACGCTTCCGTTACTGATAATTCAACCGCCTGCATCCGTTATGAACGGATCCGTTTGAAATTATCTCTAACATTGCCAAGACAGGTCTGTCATGAACTCCATTTAAAGTCAATGGGGGACGGATTTGTTTTCTATTGCGTCAGATTGCGTTTTGCTCCGTATCCCAGGACGGAAAGCAAACCACAGCATGCTGCGGTTTGCTCTCCGGTATGAGAACAGAACGGAATACATTTTGGAGCGCTCTGTTCTGTTCAGTTACGTTTTGTCCTCATTGACAATGAATGGGGACAAAACGGAAGCAGATTTTTTCCGATATTGAGACCCTATGACAGATCTCCATACCGGAAAGTATTAATGTTAGTGTGAAAGTAGCCTTAGTCATGTTAGCTTCCTTACCCTGTATGGTATAATTATTCTCCGCCACAGAAAAACCTGCCTGATCTGCTCTTGTGCTTGCTACAATTAAGCAAATTAAAACATGGAAAAAATAAATCGTCTCTGCCTGACTTTCCTGTTTTGCCTTTGTAATGAAGTGCACCATGATTAGAATGACATGATGAAATGTCACCGGGGAGAGAGACGCAGGTTTCCATGACAACGCCAAACGCCTTTTCTGCAGATTCACAGGAGTCGGCATCTTTGTGCAGTGAGGACTTCAACGCTGATCAGTCCTGCCATGCCGGAGAATTCAGGATACTGATGTGTGGGCAATCACTAGAGGGTTATCTATAGTTATATATATATATAGGGTTAGGTTTTGATCTTTTTAGCTGGTAACATTTGTAGAATATGTGTTGAGGATCATATAGATATATCTTCACTGTGGTGCAAGGGCAGACTGCAATACTGGGTGACAACCAGTCAGGGTCCGGCCACACGGTCAGGGTTCCTGATGAAAATTAGGAGTGGATCATAAAAGGAGAGAAAGTATAAAGGACAGATACCACGTCTCCTCTTTTTTGAATTCACTCCTGGTTTTTCATGTGTGGCTGTACTCTTAAAGGGGTTATACCATGTTTAATGTATAAAAATTAAAATCAGACGTCATATAGTACATGACAATCCATTTCAAACCGAGCTAGAACCAGCCCTGTACCTCACATGGATCCAGAGATCTTCTCATTTATTGATCCAATTGCTCTGCTAGATGTATATCCAGCTGGCAGATCGGGGGGATGTCCTTTCTCACGGTGTGTGTCCTTTCTGCTGCTGGTCATTCTCCCTATCACAGCTATGGATGTAGCCGAGAGATGGAACTGATCATGTGCGTCCACCTCAGTCAGGTGGACAGAGAAATAAGAAAGGGGCAGTATACAGATACAATTTATTGAATAACTCAGTGGCTGTAATAATTTTTTTATTTACATGCAGTTACAAAAGTATTCCGATCCAGGAACAGAATATTTTTCATGGAACAACCCCTATAATGTGCTCACTGAAGCCATCACTGGCAAATCTGCACTTTTAAGCAGAATATCATACTACTAAAATGGAGATTTCTGTGTTATTCAGGATAAGAAGAAGAAAATCCCTTTATTGTCCCTCAGTGGGGAAATTTGGGGAAAAAGTGTAAGGGGGTGGTGACCTCTAGGGGCACTGAAACTGCCGCCATTAGTGGTTGGACATAAAGCATCTGATACACAACAATAATGGAGAAAAAGTCTGAAAAATATGATGCGTTTCTCCAAGGTGGCTTATATATCATAATTTTCCATTCAAGGGGAGATAAAAGACAAAATCTAGTAATCCGATGTCTCATCAGTAATAGGGTGCTGATTGTAATGAAGGTCAAATGGAAGCCACAGTGCCACAATTAGAAGTGATGACGGAACAGGCAATCAATACATTTGTTCTTGACTGGAGGCAATCATATACGTAATTCCATGGTGTAACTTTACAGCATTTGTTTCAGTGTCCACAGAATTCGTAAACGCTTAATATTGAATGTTGCTGCATAAGGGGAGCTAATAAAGGGCATCTGTCGGCAGATTTGTACCTATGACACTGGCTGACCTGTTATATGTGCGCTTGGCAGCTGAAGGCATCTGTGTTGGTCCTATGTTCACATGTGGATGCATTGCTAAGAAAAACTATGTTTTAATATATGCAAATGAGCCTCTAGGAGCAACGGGGGCGTTTCCATTACACCTAGAAGCTCAGCTCTCTCTTCAACTGCCGAGCCCTCTCCACTTTGATTAACAGAGCCAGGCAGTGGAAACATCATCACACATGGCCCTCACTTCTTTTAAAGTTATTGATGAATGTGCAGAGGGTGTGACAGTTGCAGAGAGAGCTGAGCCTCTAGGAGTAATGGCAACACCCCCATTGCTCCTAGAGGCTTCTGTTGCTCCTGAGGGGGCACGTTGGACAGTCCCTTTTTTTTCTTAGAACGGTTCCCTGACAATGGTGGGCTGATCATCAAGTATCCAGCTAAGGGCCTTCATCAATAAGCTGTAATATGTGCCTGAATTTGAAAAGTAGTGTTCAATTCACTTGCAGCGCCTCCACAGGGGAAATTAAATATTACACGGTTACGACTGAAATAAAATGGACTGTCCATGTAATGCACATATGGACGGGGTCCTCCAGAGGGAGAGATGTTCTATGCAGCTGCCCTCCACTTTGGATAAAAGATGACGAGGGGCCTTGAATGACTGTTTAGTTATGTGTGAAGCATTTTTTTGCATTTTATGCCACAGTAAGTGGGAACTTTTAATGTAATTCACCACTCAGTCGCAGTGTCCTTCAGCGGAAGGACGCCTCGTGTATAGCAAAATATATCGCTCTGTCATCAAGTAATGCTTTACTTTACAGTATAATGTAAGAGAAATCTACTCAATAAAGCTTCTGGTCCTCACCATGTATTGATAACTTAAAGGGGTTATCTGAACATGGCTCTTTGTGTCTCTGTGGTCTACTTCTACAGAAACATACTGTAAGAGGTCAGCCAGGGGAGGTTGCAGTCATAGCACAAACATGTAGCTGCTAGCATCACATGGTCACCGGTACTGCTGCTCTCGGACTGCGCCCTTCACAAACGCTCTCTGCATCATTCCAGGAGGGTGGTTAGGGAGGTATAAATGGCCCTTCAAGAGCTGGCAAAGGGGTCCATATTGTCTCACAGGTACATGTACTGAGACAAGGGCTAAGGCATGCAGCGGTAGGTGTCCGGCCAAAAGCCGGCATTTATGCCAGAAAGTCAATAGAGATCTGGTGTGTAGCAGTATTCGGCTATGCCAGATACGGTAAAATCAGGCAGTCTGTTCCTCTACTGGAATAGACTACAGGAGTGGGTTGCCGCAGATGTGAAAGGAGCCTAAGAAGGCCATACATATAAGAATATGATCCACCAAACTGTGACCAATCAATCATCCATTGGATCATCTGTAGGAATGATCCCCATCAACGCACCAGATTAATCTGGCACACCAGGGGCACAGTTTAACAAAAACAGTAGGGTTGCTAAAAAAAAAAGGGGGAAATTACCAGCTGAATTTCCATGTCTTACGCTACTAGTTTCAGCAAATAACAGTCAAATAAATCCAACCTGACAGATCGCGTTTTCAGCTGTCGGACATCTCGAAGGATCGGTCGGCCGAAATGGTCCACATCATTATATTAGCCCTAAAGGGAGCGGTTCTCTATATTAGAGTATTGCTATTTATTCAATTACTAGAGAGCTCAAATCCATTATTGCTAGGAATCTTTTCCTCACTGTTTTGTACACATACAGTAGCTTATTTTTGTGTATGAGGCAAAATACTAAATGTAAAGATTTAGAATTGAATGCAGAACCCAGGGTAGCTGGGATTAATGTTTCGAGTTTTCTGAATCCAGTTTGGAGTATAACAAGAGAGCACAAAATGCTATAAAGAAGAAATGATAACTGCGTTGCGCATGTCCCTGCAGTGTGTGGATCATAGGCTGTGCAGACAGCAACTGCAGTGACTAGCAATTAGGTTTGCACAGGCAATGGTCAGAAGCCTGGTGGGTGTCTAGTACCATTTGTTCTGTTTTTCAAGACAGCTGAATAGTGCCAGGCTAAATGCCATTTGGTACCCCGCAGCAAGCTTCAGGTGGACGGCTTGGCAGCTTGGGTTGCTTAGGCAACATTATAATGTAATCTAATCCCTCTGCTTTTCAGAGTGTTAGCAATGTGTTGTAGTCAATTTTCACAGCAAAAATGTAGGACATTCATAAGAAGTAGTTTGCATCAGAGGAAACTTTTTGGGTTATTCAGATTTTTTTTTATTGTTTTCAAACATTTTAAATAAAGCAAGAACAACAACTCCACCTCCCCAATCCCGACCTCTGCTGTAATTAAGTCCTAAATTGATCAGCTAACCAAATGCATGCAGAAGCGCACTAACCAAAAAGAAAAAAAGTCACTATTTCCAGGTTGGTCCAAGTCCAAGGAACTGAGGTCTTCAGAAGGGTTGCAAATCTTAAAAAAAAAAAGTTAGAACAATAAGTAGTCCATCTCCATAACTTTTCCTCCATAATAGTCATCTTCCACCCAATCATACTCTTATATAACTAACCTTCCCACCACTTTCCACACTGGAATAATTACTTAGCCATGAACAGGAACATAGCAAGCAGGGGCAATAAAGGAGAGCCACGGATTAGATTTACGCTCTGCCTCAGCATGTCAAATATTAAACTGTACCGCTGTGGTGGCCGGGCAGCCCAGAGGGGAATGCCCAGAGGTATCTAGCCACTGGGACCAAATCTGATCGAATTTGCGAGCTGTCTTCAATACCTTAAATTTTAAAGTCTAACAGTCATATTGACCCTAATTATAAAAATATATAGATATAGGTATAGATATAGTTATTAAACTAGATTTCTATACCATACCAGTATTTACTGGAGACTCCAAACTGATGGGAGACCTCAATAAGGGGAGAACTTCCAACAGAGAAGACAATTCTCCTGCACAATGGCAGTTTGACCAGTAAATCATCAAAGGTTTTTTCTGTGAAAGTTCCTGTTTGGCAAATAACCATCTTCCCATTTGCAAGTTCTGGAGAGGAGGTAACGGTACGCAATAGCAAGTCACTTTCTATCAAAAGAGCGACATATAGACCATTACCCTGGCTATCTGCTATGGGGCACTGCAAATGTCATGTAATGAGGCATTGTAGCTGTTGTTATAGGGCAATGGGGCTGCTCCTGTTATAGAGTCACTGGACAGGAATTAGTGGGCATTGGAGACCACTCTGGTGATTTAGTAGACATTTACCAGTAAACGTGTGCAGGTTCAGTACGATTGCTTAGGTTAGGTCTCATCCAGGTCACTGTGGGCAGAGATGAAAATGGGGGTAAGCGACTCAATTAGAACATCACACGTTACACTGATAAGTGCAGAACTCTTCTGTGGGCCTATCAAAATAACAATAGAGTATCCATACAGTTATCCCAGGTCTATACCTACTATTATCATGAGGTTTAACCTTCAGATAATTATTTAACTCAGCAGCAGTACATTGGCAATGGATTACCTACCTATATATGATTTTTAACTCTCTGTGATGACTACTACAGAGCAGAACTTGGCAGAATAAAACTTCATATTCACACTACTCCTGCTGATAAAAGATCCACAAAAGGTATGTTTGTACTGCTCTCCCCAGCACCTAACTAATGCTATTAGCAGCTTAGCATGAGCAAAACCGCTGACATACTCTCTTTAAGGGATATCCTGGGTACACATGCAGAATTCAGCCAGGATCGCAGCTGTTTACTGCATAGTCTCTTTCTGTATTGGTGTCCTGGTTGGCGTGCCAAGTTAGTGATGGATTCACAAGTGGACGAACAAGGCATTTAATGGATGGCTAGATACTACCTTGGCAAAGATTAGTATGGATGAATCCTGCTCTGCACAAGATGTCAGTAAATAATGAAGAATAGCTCATTGTGGAGCTATTTGTGGCCAAATAACGTCCCTAATAAGTATTAGCTTTATTTCATTTCACAGAACAGAGAATATTTATTACATGGCTAGTCAGATGCTTATCATATACAAGACATTTAAAAATGCTAACTTCCATTTTGTTCTAGTGACACTGATATAGGATATTGCTGAACACAGCAGATCTAGAGATTTTTCATTAGATTGTGACCTATCAGTAGATTGGGGATCGGTGGCAATTAGTTCACAAGGTCAGGCTTTATTACAAAAATAAAAAGTATTCAGTTTACAGCAGTATGTGAGCTGCAGCTGCATACCTCCCTGTCTCCCTTTTTTATGCTTCTCCTCTCCTGTCCAGCAAAGGGAGAAGTCTCCCACTAAGGCTCTGTTCACACCTGTGTCGTGGTTTCCTTCATAAATAGAAACTGTGCCGGGTTCTTCTGACCAACCCAACTCTTAATTTCATTTTACACACATAAGTTTTCCTTTATAAAAAATGTTAATGATTTGGCATCACAGAGTGTAAACCAATTCATACAGTCAATATCAGAATAAATTGCAATGCTCATTTACCACATTCCCAAAGATTCTCCTTACCGATCAATGTCTGCCAATGTCCTGGATCTCCCTCCATGTCACGGATTGGCACTGCCACAACCATTAATTTGCCACCTGATGTGATTTTGGTGTTGATGAGATGTCAGTATGCGTTTACAAATTTATCATATAAATGAGCCTCTAGAAGCAAAGGGGGCGTTGCCGTTACACCTAGAGGCTCTGCTCTCTCTGCAACTGCCGCACCCTCTGAACTTTGAGTGACAGGGCCAGGCAGTGATCACATTATAACCACTAGTCCTCTTAATCAAAATGCAGAGGGTGCGGCCGTTGCAGAGAGAGCTGAGCCTCTAGGTGTAACAGCAACAACCCCATTGCTCCTAGATGCTCATTTGCATATATTAAAACATCATATTTCTCAGCAATGCGAACACATATGAACATGGGATCAACACAGATGCCTTCAGCTGCCAAGTGCACATGTAACAGGTCAGCCGGTGTCATGGGTACAAATGAAGAAAGTTACACAGAATCTTTTCCCCCCTCCTGCTCTATATCATGCTCTCTATTTTAGACTACAGTTTGTGCAGGCGTTACTTCTCCCCCTGCTGAAACAACGCAATGATTGGTTGATGGAAATTTGGCTGACAAACAGTGAATAGTAGGAACTAATGAACCTGCATTCAGACTTTCATCGTTTGGCTGGGGCTGGGGGAGGGGGGGTTACATCTGCAGGAAATTCTCGTAAAACGTGCTTTGTAGTCTAGGCCATTAAAATGAGCAAGAGACAGAATACAATATACAGTTGGTGCATAGACAGAGAATAAGAGGCCTGACCTGACTGCAGTTATCCTCCAATCGCACATCAAGCTGCCATAAATCCTGCAGTAAAGTGGCTCATAAAGGCCCAGGCTTTCCCGTCTGTCATCAAAAATTGCTATGTGAGTCATATGACCTTTGCACTGATCTTGCCCTAAAAGGCTTGATTTTAAAGTGACCTTCATAATTACTAAGACATTCACTACTTCGTGCCGTTAGATTTATTAAGTTGACGTTGCCAAGTTTCATCTTTTTTTTTTTCAGAGCCTTAGGGCTCATGCACACGTGTGCTGGCCGGGCCCGTGCTGCGGACCTCAAATTGCGGTCCGCAATGCACGGCAACCAACCATACGGACCGCGGACCCATTCACTTGAATGCAGTCCGTGATCCACATGCACTAGTTTTTTGCGGTGCTGAGGCACGGCCACAAGCACCACGGAAGCACTCCGTAGTGCCACGGCGGGGCAACGGCCGTGTGCATGAGCCCTTAGGCTAAGTTCACAGTTTGCAGATCCTGCACCTCAAATCTGCAGCAAAGTGCAGCACAAGTCTGTGGGATTTTCCAATCTCTCTTACATGCAGCTGGATTTTTTAGATGAGGATTTCTTCATGCGGATCGGGTTTTCAAATCTGCAGCATGCTCATTGTCATGCGGATTGTTTGTGGATTAAATCCATGTTTAAATCAGCAAGTAAATCTGCAGTTTACCCAGTGTGTTGCAGATATACTTGGGGATTTGGTGTGGATTTCATCCACTAAAATCTGCTTCTTTTTTTTTTACACAGAAAATCCACACACATACAGAACCAGCTAAGTAGATGTGATTTTCAAAATCTCAGCTGCATGCTGGGGCTCGCACATAGTTTTTTTTCTGGTGGGGTTTTTAGGGGTTTTTAGGGGTTTTGGTGTCTGCGTTTTCTTTTTTTATGTGCATTGTTTTATAGCCAAAATATGATGCCAGCTCCTGATGTCCTCTAGAAGTCTATGGGAAATATAGATTTTTTTTGTAGTGGTGGGTTTTTTAAGCTTGAGGTGCTTTTTGGGGTTTAAAATGCAATTTTGTTGAAATTGCAGCATGATCTGATCCTTTTTTTTATCAGTTTATCATAGATTTCTCTATAAAGGAAAAAAATGTCTGACAAAAAAAACGCGAAAGAGAAGCTGTAAAAAACAACACCCCAAAAACTGCTTGTAAAAAAAAACTCCAGAATTTTCTTTTACAAACCATAAAAGGCTACAAAAAGATTGTGAGGACATTTTTTGTACGTAAATTGACCTCTGGTGCAGATTTTGAAGGTCAAAAAGTGTTTAGGCGGACTTTGAGTGCTTTCTTGGCAGTTGCAGAGAGAGCTGAGCCTCCAGGTGTAACGGCAACGCCCTAATTGCTCCTAGAGGCTAATTTCCATAAAACATAATATTTCTCAGCTATGCAGGCACATCTGAACATGGGACCAACACAGAGGCCTTCAGCTTCCAAGAGCACATGGAACAGGTCAGCCAGTTTCATAGTACAAACCTGCTGACAGATGCCTTTTCAATATACTGTAGCCATACATGTAACCATGTTTGCTCGTATTCTTGTATGTTCAGCAAGTCTTCCATTTTCTAGGGAATTTTTTTGGGGCTCCAACATGGTACAAGGTCCCTTCTGTGCTCTGTGAAGAAGCTTGATACATAATTTAAAAGCAGAGCTAGTCTGGCAAGGGCTTTCCCTGTCGAAGAAGGAAAGCAGCCTGAGGCTGAGGAACAATGGAAGGTGGTTTAGGAAGGGAATGTAAAGAGAGCTTGTTGGCTGATTTCCAGCAGACAGACTGGGCTCTGTCTACTCAACCTGAGGCAAATTCGCTACACTTCTTTAACCCTTTCAGAAGTGTTGTTTTAGGCTTTGTTCTTTGCATATTATTGTATAGGTTGTCATTAGAGATGAGCGAATTTCATGTTACGAAATTCGCTCACGCTTTGTTTGGTGGTAAAAGCAGAATTGCGGTATGGAATCCATTACCACGGACCATAACGCAATTCTATGACAAAATGCATAACGGTATTCCGTTATTCATTCCGTCATAATAGAAGTCTATGGCCTGCATAATGAATCCGTGCAGTTTCCGTTATGCAGGAGAGGGCTCCCCTGCATAACGGAAACGGGAGGCAGCCCATAGACTTCTGTTATGACGGAATGAATAACGGAATGCCTCTAAAGGCATTCTGTTATACATTCCTTCATAGAATTGTGTTATGGCCTGTGGTAACGGAATCCAAAGCGCAATTCACCTTTTACCACCAAACAGAGTGTGAACGAATTTCAAAATATGAAATTCGCTCATCTCTAGCTGTCATCTAGTTTGATTGTCATGAATTCTGCGGTATGATTTTACACTGAAGTAACTCTTCTCTTTATGCCCTGGCTCTCCACCACTGATCAAAAACATACTGAAAGATTAGAATTGGCATTCTGTGAGAAACTGGACCTAAGGGCTCATACACATGAACGTATTTTATGTCTGTTCCATTTTTGGGGGGCCTGTATGCGGAACCATTCATTTCACTGAGACCACAATAAAAACAGAAATTAATCTGTGTGCGTTCCGTGTCCATATGTCCGCCTGTCCGTTCTGCAAAAACAAAAAACATGTCCTATTATTGTCTGCATTACAGACAAAGATAGGACTGTTATATTGTGGGCTGGCTTTTACATTCTGAAAACTGCGGCATGCACGCGGCTGGTATCCGTGTTTTGCGGATCCGCAATTTTCGAACACAGATCCTTCATGGACATCTTCACAGATGTTATCACAGACACGGATGTGCCGCAACACTGTCATGGACCAAAGATCACTGTGTAGCAATGCTGCCGCACAAGTGAATGGTAATGCAGCACAACTCACAAGTTGCTGCAACCCTAGAATTGCAGCAAAAACAGCACTGAAGGGATAGGTCATAAGTATTTAAAGGCTATGTATACCTTCGGAGGCAATTTTTTTTAATGATTGCATTTTACTCATTTTGGGCTAAAAGTCTTTTTTTTGATTGGTCTTAATTAAAAATATTGAATATGTTTTGTCAAACAGGGTTAACTGTTTGTTTAGCTGTGTGAATCTACTTTTTACTTTTACTTTGTCAGTCATCTAGAAGTCATAAACACTTATTTAAGCCACATTCTTATCAGTAAAGATAAGAACTGAGCTATAATGAGTGTTTATAATGTCAGAGAGCAGAGATAAGGAGCCCGTCAGATTAGCTGGCTGACGGAGCAGAGAGACAATTTAGATCCCTCTATTATAGCATCTCGGCCCTGTCAAGAAAAAAGGCTTCCATATTTGTAATAAAGACCAATTTCCAAAAATTATTTTTAGCTCAAAATGAGTACAATGCAATAATTATTTAAAAAAAAATATGCCACCAAAGGTGTAAGTAGCCTTAAAGGCTAGGTCTGCGCGACAATAAGTCGCACGACATATAGGGCGCAACATTTGTTGCGCGACATTTTGTTGCACTAATGTCGCGCGACAATTTTTATAATGGCAGTCTATGGTGTCGCACTGCAACATGCGACGACTGCGACGCAACAGTCGCTGAAAAATCCATCTTGAATGGATTTTCTGCGACTGTTGCATCGCAGTCGCAGCATGTTGCAGTGCGACACCATAGACTGCCATTATAAAAATTGTTGCGCGACATTAGTGCAACAAAATGTCGCGCAACAAATGTCGTCGTGTAGAACTAGCCTTAGTCTCGGAAAATCCCTTTAATGCAGGAGACTGCAGTAGCAGAGTGTGCCGGCCATAAAAATGTACTTCTAGCTAAGGCTGTTCTCCAACACCCTTGAAGGCTTGAGATGTAGCCAGAGCTGAAACAACCTGCCAAGGGACTACATGCCAATGTTGTCAGGGGATGGATGATATTTATTAAGGCCAAAAAAGCCTTTTTAGCCATAAGTAGAAATATCTGTTATGGCTATGTACTGTAAAGAGATAATGGATTCTTTACATTTGTCATGAGCATTTATTTCCTGCACTGCGGGTAATATTTCCCATTTAGCTAATGCATATTTAAAAGAGTCAGTCGATGCTCAATGGCGGCGTTAATGCAGAGAGAATCATTGTCCGTTTCATATGTATTATTTAATCATACTACTGTTAAAAGATCTGCACAGAGCGCTGCGGAAATTATTCATGAGATGGCCGAGGGAAGAACACACATCATAACTCATTAGGAGATAAATGTTGTCAAAATTGGAAGCTTCAAATTGACAACATATGAATATTAAAAAGGAGTAGTCAATCATAACAGGAACTGTCATTTTGGTAAAACCGCCTGCAGAATGCCATAATACTGTGCCACAAAACTGCTGCAAAATTTGCGGTCCCTAATGCACAGGCAACGTCCGTGCGGCGGCCGGGACTTATCGAGATCCATTCAACTTCAATGGGTCCGTGATCCGTCCACACCGCAAAAAAATAGAACGTGTTCTATTTTTTTGTGGTGCGGAGGCACGGACAGAAACACCACGGAAGCACTCCAAAGTGTTTCCGTGGGGTTCCGTGCCTCTGTTCCGCACCACAGCTCCGGATTGCAGATGCGTTCAAGTGAATGGGTCCACATCTGTGATTTGGGGAGCACCTAGCTGGTTCCCGCATATTGGGGACTGTTTGCGAACCACAATACGGCCACGGCCGGGCAATGGCTGTGTGTATGAGGCCTTAAGGTGTGTTGTATTTTCAAGGTGTTATTAATGTCTGGTGTGGCTTTTGAAAGTTGCCAATCTAATGGTTTAATAAGTCGCATTTTCTCTGAAAAGTCACATATATGTTTTAAAAAGGCACATAATTAACAGAGTCCTATTTCACACATTTGTCACAGTTTTCCATTTGTGAAAAAAATATGGTTTTCTTCTGTGACAATGTCTGTGTTGCATCTATTTTTAAGCCCTTTGTCATTCATTTTGCGCAAAAAAAAGGTGTGCCATTTGCACTGATCTGTATCCTGCTAGACTGAAGAGAGGATTTGCAGAGTGTCCCCTAGCAATAGTCCATGAAAAACGGACTGAACACGAATGTCACCTGTGTGCGTGAGATTTTCACAGACCCATAGACTTAAGTGGCCATGTTTTGTCTTGAAAACGGACCAAAGTAGTCCAGGCTGAAGCTGCTTTTCTGCAGACTAAATGTCAGTAGAAAAGAAGAGATGACTGACTGTACCAACTGAATTAAATGGATCCGTGTGTTGCCCTTGGAGACAGCACATTTTGCATTTTTAGTGGCTTTTCTGCACCTGCTATTTAAAAATGCAACATGCACCAAAAAACTACAAGGCAAGTCATACATGCAATTGCAGTTTTTGTTGCAACTAAGGTCTACAGTGCAAACTGAATTTGGGAAATAAAATACCATCAGGGCCAAAAATGTCCCAAAAAAACACAAACAAGACTGCACTGTGTGCAGAAACGTCATATTCTCCTGTTGACCACCAGCAAATGTCTGGCTGCTGCGCTTTTAGAAATGCCAATAAAACTGAATACGAAACCTGGCATAGATGATGTGTATGAATCCAGCCTAGGACCTCATTCACACAGGGAGTTTTTTGGTCAATACTTGTAAGCTCAAAAATAAAGTATGATGGAAACATTTTCTCTTCTGTGTTTTGGAAACATTTTCTCTTCTGTGTTTTGGATCCATTTCAGGTTTTGTTTATAAACAAAAGCAAATATGAGAAACAATATCAATGGGTCTCAAAATATAGAATATATATTGTGGGTTTTGGTTTACCAAAATGGTGCCGTGGGAGTCTGCATAATGTTATTGCTAATCAGTGAGCAAATAAGCAAATAAAAGCCAGTTGTAGATGCTGTAAAATATACATCAGTCAAGACCTTACACCCCCATGTCTGTTGAAAGCAGCCACTATGCAGGCATGTAATCATTTCATTCATCAGGCAAGTCTCTCACACTAAAATCCTCCAGGCTCCTTCTCACATGGCAAGATTAAAAGCTGAGCTGTGCTGGGGCACGTCCAGGAGGGCTGTCAACACCACATAACCTCTATTTGGAGAACACAGAGTCACAACAATAATTGTTCCTGACTCCTGAGGCCTTTACCTCTCTACACAGTGAGCACCGTTCAGCTTGGAGGTGTTGCTTTATTTGGCCTGCCAAAGACAGCTTTCCGAAAAACCCAACTTATCGAAAAAATGTTTATTTGTATTTGAGTAAATATCTTAAAAACACAAATGGAGACATTTAGCAAGACTGGAGTATTGTAAGCCAGTCTTGGTCTCCCCCTGTGCTGCAGGTGGATGCTCCATATTTATGCAGAGACACACGCCTCTCATATACCGGGCGCATCTTCCAGCCGCGTGGCACACTTAAATCTACGGCAGTGTCCAGGCTGCCGTAGATTTAGATCTTTATTTACACCAGAAAACTGTTGTAAATGAAGATGAATGTGGTGTCCTGTTGAGGCAGGTTATCTTTGCCGATGGCCCGCTCCTTTTTCTCGCCACTTCTGAAAAATGGCCTAACAGGGGAAATACTGTCTCATTGTTTGCCGGCAACAGAACGCCTATTACAAAGAGCGATCTGATGCTGGCACACCAAGATTTTTTTTACATGTTCAAGATCCCGATTACCCCCGCGTTTGCTCGTTCATCGGCTAATCGGCGGCAGTATTACACTGCCAAAAGATCGCTAACGATGATCGCGACAATAATCTGTCCGGATAATAGGGCATTTAGGCCTCAGGCACATGACACCACTGTATACAGAGGCAGACAAAGCACCTGCAGCTTATGACAGATTAGGGTTAGTTCACACTAGCGGCGGAAAGCAAACGGAATGCCTTTTAAAGGCTTCCATTTTGCATTATGTCTGGGTATTCCGTTATTTTCAGTTATAACCATGTTATAACGGAATCCCTAACGTGAGTGTGAACTCACCCTAATCTGTAGGCAAAAATGCCTTTTAAAGGCTTCCGTTTTGCATTCTGTCATTATACAAGTCTATAGGCAGAAGAACGGATCCGTCCTTCCATCTTATGGATTCCATTATTTTCTGTTATAACCATGTTATAACGGAAAGCCATAACGGAATCCCTAACGCTAGTGTGATCCCACCCTTACTTATGACTGTCAGGGGGAAAAACTTGGTGCTTTCACATACATTACTGAATTCAGTAGCCAGATGATAACCCCTATATGAGCTATAATGACAACACCTACCAAAGCGGTAATGGTTGCCGTCTCTTACTTTTGTTTTTGGGCTAAAAATCATTTCCTCATGAAAAATCATTTCCTAGGACTTTGTTAGTTTGAGAAGAATTTAGTTTGAGTGTTTATGGGTCGACAGGAGTTCAGAGATAAGGGCTACAGTCCAAGCCATCTACAGAGTGACTGTGAATTAGAGAGCAAGCCATTCTGCAAATAAGCAGAAAGTGAAATATGTACAGGGAAAACTGTTGCAAATTGACCAGTTGAAGAAATGGACCAAATGAGTAGAATGCAATAATATAAAAATGCCTAGAGAAGTACTGTACGATAATTTATAACACTATCGCCACGGAGTACAGAAACAAGAAAGAATAAACGGTGATCCCTAATAAAACTTTTAATCAGTCAGATTAATAATGGTCCCTCAAAATATAACAGATCAACAAGAAAAAATTATATCATCAGAGTACTCGATAAAACTCTAACATAATGGTGCACGGTGGCACCAAAAAAAAAATAAATAACCGTTAGTCCTACCAGATCGTAATCATTCCTCCGTACTTTGTCGAATCACAACAGATAGTATGATCCTGAAAAGGTTCCCCCATATTACGGCAAGTGCCCCATATCGTATGGCACTTGTATAGGCCCAGCATCTAGGAGTGGAGCTTACATTTTGGGCTACCACTTCTATTGAAATAGCCCAAATTACCTTTCTGCCATTCGTTTACATTATGTACTAGCATCTACCTGTACATTTATTTAACTCACTATCCTTCTGGATATGCTTTTTTGTTCTGTTCCAGTTTTTGTTAT
Organism: Bufo gargarizans; assembly: GCF_014858855.1. NCBI lineage: Eukaryota > Metazoa > Chordata > Amphibia > Anura > Bufonidae > Bufo > Bufo gargarizans. Next base: position 74,273,162 of record NC_058087.1, read on the forward strand.
GTTTCCCCTGATGAGAGTAAAATGTGAAACATGCATGTAGGGATTAGCTGCACTAGGGCTCTTTAGGGCCAAGTAGCTTGAGGGCAAGGTTCCTGAAGGGGGCGTTCTTTTTAGGACGGGTGTTCTGTGGCTAGGACGATAGGGCCAGCATAGCACCGATACTTTAGGGCTGTCTAGGGATCTAGAGCCCCCTTTTGTACCTGTCCGCTACTTGCCTTGATTTTTCAGGATCATACTATCTTTTGTGATTCGAGGAAGTCCAGATGAACCTTACGATCTGGTAGAACTATTGATTTTTTATTTTTTTTGGGGGGGGGGGGGGGGGGGGGGGGCGCCGTGCACCATTATGTTGGAGTTCTATTGAGTACTCTGATTATATTATTTTTTCTTGTTGATCTGTTATATTTTGAGGGACTATTATTAATCTGATTAAAAGTTATGTTTTATTAGGGATCACCGTTTATTCTTTCTTGTTAATATATTCCCCCAAAGTTGTCCAGAGCCTTTAAATACAGAAGAAGTAAAAAAACTTGAAGGAAGAGAAGGCCCTAAGGACCTACATATATTTTTAAGTTCCAAAATACACAGGGCCATGTAGTAAGGGATGGCTGTGGTTACACAGCCCAAGGGCATACAAACCATAAAGGTAAGTCATAGGGTTACTATGGGGTCCTTGGAGAGAGTGGACCCAGCACTTCTTCTAAGAAACTCCTTTATATATAAACTTGGGGGTTAGAATTGGCCCACAGTTCATGGGACTGAAGTGGAGAGGGAACACAGTGACTCAGTGGCAAGTACTGTTGCCTGGGTTTAAATCTTACCAAGGACAACATACACTTTGGACTTTGTGTTTGATTTCTTGTGTTTGCGTGGGTTTCCTCCAGTTACTCCAGTTTCCTCCCCCCTTAAAAACGTACCGATAGGTAAATTAGCTTCCTTTGAAATTCATCCTAGGGTGTGTGTGCCTGACGTATGGGATTTAGATTTTCAGCCCAATTAGGACAGGCGCAGATGTGAGTGATTACAAACTGTGTACAGCGCTGTAGATTATGTGGCTGCTATGTAAACTGGATTGCGGGGTGGTCGTAACCATGGAAACGAGCAGTGTAAAATGTGATGGAAAAATGAATCAAGCCAGCAAAGGAAGCAATATGGACATTCATAATACATCAGTAAGTGTCTTGTATTAACTTTCTCTACATGATAAATGCCATTTGCTGAAGTGAGACAACCCCTTTAAATTAGGTTGATTCAGATGAAGAACTTTTTTTTTGTCTGCCATGATGGCACTGTGGTGTTTTTGGGAATTAGAGATAGACAGTAAATACTCTGCCCTTTTCTGTAGCACATCATACAGGTCCAACCCCCTGCCAGAGGCTTCTGTTTGACTGTTGGATACATCAGATCGAATTTGTCATGGCACATTGCTTTGTCATCGGGGAAACAAAGACTTGGTTTTGAAGAAAAAGCACAAGACACATGGAGTTAACTTCAATATTTGTCATTTGCATTGAACTTGCGGATTCAGTCGACAAGTTGTGGCACTGAATGATGTGTCTTTTGCTCTTTTACTTGAACATAAAGGCTATACATTGCTTCACGCTGCTACTAAATAGGAACGTCTACTACATACACAAATGGTGGTGAGCACCCAGAAGTAAGACAAGATGGATACAAATTGTGATATAAGCTTAGTCTAGTATTCATTTATATCAGATGAATGTCTCCTGAAGAGACAATTCATCATGATGTACAGTTGTGTTCAAAATAATAGCAGTGTGTTTGAAAAAGTTAATAAAGCTTAAAATCCTTCTAATAGCTTTTATTTCCATACACACAAATGCATTGGGAACACTACACATTCTATTCCAAATCAAAACATGAAGAAAAATATATCACATTTGTGTTGTTCCTCTAAAAAGAAAAGTGAATATTAGACTGTTCAAAAATAGCAGTGTTTGTATTCTTCTTTAAAAACTCAAACATTCACTATATAAACTGAAAAATGTTTTAAGATTTTGCTTTCCTTTGAATCAATTAACTTATATTTAGTTGTATAACCACTGTTTCTGAGAACTGCTGTACATCTGTGTTGCATGGAGTCAACCAACTTCTGCCACCTGTGAACAGGTATTCCAGCCCAGGATGAATGGACGACATTCCACAGTTTATCTCTATTTCTTGGTTTTGCCTCAGAAACTGCATTTATGTCACCCCACACGTTTTCTGTAAGATTATGATCCGGGGATTGAGCTGGCCGCTCCATAATGTCAATCTTGTTGGTCTGGAACCAAGATGTTGCACGTTTACTGGTGTGTTTGGGGTCATTGTCTTGTTGGAACACCCATTTCAAGGGCATTTCCTCTTCAGCGTAAGGCAGCATGACCTCTACAAGTATTCTGATGTATTCCAACTGATCCATGATGCCTGGTATGCGAAAAATAGGCCCAACACCGTAGTATGAGAAACATCCCCATATCATGATGCTTGCGCCACCATGCTTCACTGTCTTCACAGTGTACTGTGGCTTGAATTCAGTGTTTGGAGATCGTCTGACAAACTGTCTCCAGCCACTAGACCCAAAAAGGACAATCTTGCTTTCATCAGTCCACAAAATGTTGCGCCTCTTCAGTCAATGTGCTTCTTGGCAAATTGTAACCTCTTCAGCACATGTCTTTTTTTTTCAACAGTGGGACTTTGCTGGGGCTTCTTGCAGATAGCTTGGCTTCACATAGTCTTGTAATTGTAACAGTACTCACAGGTAGAGCAGGGGTCGAGTGGAGGGGGAACGCATGGGAACGGCGTTCCTGCACTTTTTTCATGGCAGGAACGCCGTTCCCTTTCAGCCTCAAGCCAGGAGAACACGGCTGAATCAGATGCACAGGGGGAGACAGAGCGCACTGTGCAGGGCAGGTTAAAGGCGGAGGGGCGGCTTCATTTGAGAGGAAGCTGTCTGTGCGGTGCTGCTGCCTGCGACTCCTCTCATGGCGCCCCGCCCCCTAATGACATCATCTCCTTCACTACGAGATCATTTAGAATGTCTTTTAGAAAAGTTTGTCCTGGGATTCGAACTCACGACCTCTACACATCAGAGGAAGGCATTTACCCTCACAGCCATGAAAGCCGTCTAGGTAAATGCTTAAAAAAAAAAAAAATAAGACTTCTAATTATACCTAGTGTACTGATATCTAGTGTACAACCATACACATGACAGCTGCCCACTGTGTATGGATGTAGCAGAGCTGGGTGTGTTGGGGCAGCTGTCATGTGTATGGTTGTACACTAGGTATCAGTACACTAGGTATAAGTAGAAGTCTTATTTTTTTTTTTTTTAAACAGCTACCTTGACAGCTTTTATGGCTGTGAGGGTAAATGCCTTGCCTCTGATGTGTAGAGGTCATGAGTTCGAATCCCAGGACAAACTTTTCTAAAAGTGTTTTTTTTTTTTATAAGACTTCTACTGATACCTAGTTTACTGATACCAAGTGTACAACCATACACATGACAGCTGCCCACTGTGTATGGATGTAGCAGGGCTGGGTGTGTTGGGGCAGCTGTCATGTGTATGGTTGTACACTAGGTATCAGTACACTAGGTATAAGTAGAAGTCTTAGTTTTTTTTTTTTTAAGCAACTACCTCAACAGCTTTTATGGCTGTGAGGGTAAATGCCTTGCCTGTAATGTGTAGAGGTCATGAGTTCGAATCCCAGGACAAACTTTTCTAAAAGTGTTTTTTTTTTTTTATAAGACTTCTACTGATACCTAGTTTACTGATACCAAGTGTACAACCATACACATGACAGCTGCCCACTGTGTATGGATGTAGCAGAGCTGGGTGTGTTGGGGCAGCTGTCATGTGTATGGTTGTACACTAGGTATCAGTACACTAGGTATAAGTAGAAGTCTTAGTTTTTTTTTTTTAAGCAACTACCTCAACAGCTTTTATGGCTGTGAGGGTAAATGCCTTGCCTGTAATGTGTAGAGGTCATGAGTTCGAATCCCAGGACAAACTAAAAGTGTTTTTTTTTCTTTTTCTGATACTTCTACTGATACCTTGTGTACTGATACCTAGTGTACAACCATACACATGACAGCTGCCCCAACACACCCAGCTCTGCTACATCCATACACAGTGGGCAAAGTTACCTACAGTAGAAGTCTTATATATATTTTTTTTTAATTAGCAAGCTAGACAGCTTTCATAGCTGTGAGGGCATATGCCTTGCTTCTGCTGTGTAGAGGTCATGAGATCGAATCCCAGGACAAACTTTTCTAAAAGTGCTATTTTTTTAATTTATTTTTTAGTCCGCAGCGATACAAATTACAGCATGCTAGATTTTCTGTGCTTTTTTATTTTTTGGAGGGGGGGGGGGGGTTGCAGTGGATCTTGGGTGAGTTCCCACACTTTTTTTCCCAGGACTTGACCCCTGAGGTAGAGATGGCCTTGCGGTTCGCCCGGCGGTCGTTTTGCAGCAAACTTTGCGTGTTCGCAATTCGCCAAACATGCAAACATATGGAGATATTCACGCCCGCCATATTCTTTTACATTGTGAAGAATTTTGACCCATGACACATCCATCAGGTGGTACAGGACAGCCAATTGGGAAGTTTTAGCACATGGACATACCCCCTACCTTATAAATAAACCTGATCTGGGCACCATTTTACATTCAGTGTTTTGCCAGTGTACACTAGCTAATAGAGCCACAAAAGCCTCGGCCATCTCACTGTTTACAGCAGGCCAGTGACGTCGCGACTAGTATCTCTGGCCTGGGAGCGGCTAAGCTCCATTCAAGTGAACAGGGCCTGCGGTAAACAGCAAGAAGGCGGCTGTGCTACTGCCTTCTCAAACAGCTGATCGGCAGGAGTCCTAGGTGTCGGATCCCCGCCGATCAGATGCTGATGATCCAGAGGATAGATCATCAGTTTTTAAAAAAACTGCAGAACCCCTTTAACTTTTTTAATATCCAATTAAAATAATAGCCCATTAAAGACAATAAGCAAACAATCAATCGCACACAGTGGTGCAGACACACATAACACACAATAGTGCAACCTCAAAATTGCTGAACCATATCAAAGGAGTATAATCTGAGATAATTGACCCTTGAATAGGATATAGGTAGGGATATGAGTGGATCTACGTGCTGGGTCTCTTCCCCTACAAGTCCCTACTTCAATTACTCTATCTATCCTTAGATGTCCTTTCTTGTCCCTACGCCATGCCAGTTGACTGCCCAGCTTCATCAGAGGAAAGGAAACAACCACAAGGGCCCTGGTATGGATAAAGATAACTTTTCCAACGCGTTTCGTTGGCCAACTCGCAGTTTATAAACAAACTAGATGTTCAACTTAGCTTCAGAGTGGAGATGATGGCTCAATTGGATGCAGAGGTATAGTCTGGAAGTCGCAATCCATTCCACCCCACAAATTTTACATGCTTCACGCCATATTTATCATATAAAAAAAAATTTAAGTCAAAGAATTACTCCAGTAGGAAACATCAAGTAGCATTGCTAGAGAAAAGTGTAAGGTTTAAAGATGCACCCAACTTAACAATCATTATGCGATTTTGTATACATCTGGTGCATCTTTTGCCAACTTAAAGTCAAATGAAAACTTAAAATCAAAGCCCCGTCCATCATCTTGTCTGTTCTTCACACATTTGTATACAAGATTTCTCAAGTGCACCCCCCAGCACTTTAGATGTCTCCTCCAACATCCAAACCTTCAAAAGCAACCTGAAAACCTACCACCTGCAATGAGCATGATGCCACCATACAACCAGATGAGCAGCTTTTACCTTCACCCTGCTGTGTCCTTCCCCTTCCCTTCGTAGATTGTAAGCTCTCACGGGCAGGGTCCTCCTCTCCTCTGTACCAGTTTATTAATAGTTTCATCTTTATCGTATTTGTATTTTTTATACTATGTATGTGTGGCCCTCTCTTGATGTCAAGTGCCATGGAATTAATGGTGCTTCCAAATAACTACTAATAGTAATATATTCCCCCCTTAATTTTCCCATTGTATTCTATGGATTGGTGAGCCCCTGAATCCGGTGAAATGATTTTCTATATACATACAGTATATGATTATCAAAGCTTATATCTGTTCTTGCAAACACTGTTAGACTGTGAGACTATGTACAGGCAGGTTGCTTAACTGTATGCACTGTTCTATGGCTTCTATAGAAATATCATTCAGTATATTATAATATTAATACTGCTTTGGAATCGTGCCATGATTATCGTGTTCATGAGGATGTAGTTGCTGACTCAGGTCCTGTGTGCCATTGAGAGTTGCACACCATTAACCCTTGTTAATTATATTGAACATTTAATTAACTATCATTTCCTGTGTCTGTTTGTTCTATTATTTCCTGCTTGTTCCAAGGTTAAATGAAGGGGTGATTTCATATAAGAAAAATCCTCTGTATTCATCTGTAAGGCTGGGTTCACATATGTATGTCCTAGGTTTAAGGTGGCATATGTCACCATTGAGTTCCTTTGTAAAAAAAAAAAGAAAGTATAAGTTAATGAATGCATTTTTTACTGGGCTCTGCAGGATAGAAAATCATAATGTACTACACTTTTGCATCCCCCCCCTCAATGTATATATGTTAGACGTAGGACAAAAAACGGGATGTGAACCCAGCCTTAGAATTCGAGACGCAAGGGGTACAGTATGGTTCTATAGAGTTTTATAGAAATCCATAGGCTCTGCCCATTTGTTATAGAAGACACAACTCAAGGGCTTATATCTGCTGGCGCTTATTTTTTTAGTTTAAAGGTCCTTGTAGACCTTCAAAAGCTGTGGGATGAAAGCTCAGACATTTTTCCTGACTCAACCATACATGTTTGCTTTGGCTGAGCATGCATGTGTTGTCCATGGGGAAAGGGGGATTAATGACTGCCAAATACTTCTGATGCTGGATTATCTCCACAGAGGATAAAAGGGTCAGGCACTGAAATTCAACATGGCAGACCCTTCCTTACCCTGGTCAGCACACCCAGATACATATAAGACAGCTGGCAGGTCGCACCAAGGCGTATGTATGCAGAAGGCCTAAAGCTGGAATCACATATTCAGTTTTGATGCAGACGCCAACAGAGGATCTTAAAGGAAAGAAAAGTACAATTATTTAGGTCTCCTTTTCCTTTGTATGTCAAACTGCACCAAAAAGTACATACCGTATGTGCAGGCAGCTTATATTATTATTAAATGTTGCAGGATGTTTAATTAATTTGGTGCCTCGTTAAGTCTGTCTTGAGATATTACTCCACTTTCTATGCCACACCTTTGCTGGAGTAAGATTGCAACAATTTTCATGACTTTAAAAAGTAACAAATGATAAATCTGGCATAGATCAGCTCCATAGGCTAACCAAGCCCACTTTCCCATTCACTTTTCAAAATCGGAAGGAGTAGTATAAAAATGCAAGATGACAGAAAAATTAGCGCTGGCAAATTCAAAAAGTTACAAAGCCCTCTTGTCACTTCTTGAAGCCAAAATTCTGGAGTGCATGGCTTTATAAATTTATAAATTAAATCATCTATAAAAGATATCACTGAAGTATATAGCTTTCACCCTAGTTTTAAAGCGACCTAAGGTTCAAGATTTTTTTTTACAATAACCAGGGAACCAACAGAACACTTACATGGTGCCCTTCTTTTCAACGCATTAGTTGAAGATCCACCATTTCTTGGACTCCCCCTCTGCCATCCAAGATGGCCGTACTTCTTCTCAGACTATCTGATACACACTGCACATCAGTAGTCTAAGACACTTCCTAGTGCTGGCCAACCCAAAGGCAGTAAGAAGTTTCTTGGACCAGAACATGTAACTAAAAGGATGAAAAGGAAGAAACAATGTTTTATACATTTCTGATTTAATGTGGTGCCTTTAGTGACTAATGCCCAGCAGGGGCCATCGGATTCAGAGCCACAGTGTCTAGGAGAATCAGCCTGGACTGAATGCAGGAAAGGAGTATGTTCCAGACTCGTATATGTGTGAGTTGTGTGCAAACTGTAGCCCATGGACAAGTCTGGTACAATTGGTAGGAGACTGATGTCACACCGGAGGGAAGACCGTAATCTTCACAATCTCAGTATAGAGTGACGATGAGATGTCACCCATCTCAGGCAGAACCACACCCAGACTGGCAGGGAGACAATGGCTATAGGAGAAATGTAGATGGAATGACTTGGTTCATTTTGTCAGAATTTCTAATAATCAAATTCACTTGAGAGCGTAAAGGAAATGTGTCACCAAAAATGTTATCTGGAGTTAAAACCAGATAGTAGCACATATCCTTTTTCTCTAATCTGTTTTTATTTTCTGATTGCAGATTTTTATTCTATTTTCTGAACATGATTTTAGGGGCCGCCATCATGCCTGAGCTGTTAGAAAGCATTAAGAAAATTTCTTTATGCAGCCCCATGGGCCATAGACACAATGGACAGGAAGGGACCTCATTGACTTCTATGGGAGAGTTTTCTAAGCATGCTCTGTGCCCTGTGCAGAGGTCATTGTAGGAGGAAAGAATAGATAAGCTTTGATATTCACCTATTGTGAATAACGGATATTGTCTTATCTATACACAGAGGTGATTATCATTACAGGCAGGATTAGAATGACAGATAAGCAGATAACTGCAGTAAAGTGATCTGTACAGATCAAGAAGTGGTATCTATTATTAGGCCTTTTGGCCAGTGTGAAAACCATAGGATTTTATGGATTTTAATATAGATATTGATATGGGAAATTAAAAACAACATGACCAAAAATTCTTTAAAAATATGTTAAATATAAAAATATAATTTAAACAATATGTAATTTTCTGACCTATGTCAAGATATGTATCTTCTGCTGATATTTGATAGATACCATCTATGCATGATTAACGATCTAAAGGGCAGATGACCACAACATTTAGTTCCAAACATTAAAACTAAAGCAGAAATCATGAATGATTATAAGATTTACTATTTTTTAGGCTGAGTTTCTGCATTTAGGCTTTCTGATACAGTTTTTGAAGCCAAAACAAAAGGTGTGGATCATAAAGAGGTATTAAAAAGGATACTCCTGATTTGTCCTTCAAAAACTTCATAAAAAATGATTGTGTAAATCCAGCCTCAATCATGACCCGATCTCGATTAAACTTGTACTACTTAATATTGGTTGATTGAAGGGGTTGTCCAGGATGTTACTACTGATGGCCTATTCTCAGGACAAGCCATTAATATGTCGTTAGTGGGGTCCAAGCAGGAACTACACAGCTCATTTCAATGGGAGCAACGCAGCAGCAACCCAGCTCCGTCCACTACAAAATGGATGGGGCTGTGTAGTTCCAGCGATGTGGTTTTCCAAGGATGTGAATCCCTTTTGTGATTGGATTCCCATGCAATTCTATATTATTAATTTTGTTGTAAAAAGTTAGATCAGAACAGAATCTAAAGATTGATTGGTCTCCTTGTACAAGTAAAGGAAGCTCATAGCCTAAAAATGTCAATAATTGGACGAATTCTATGATGGTACATAGAGGCAAGTGCAGCCTGAGGGAGACTGTACCTGGCATATGCTTAGACAAGGTAGAGGTCACCTATTGTCAGAGTCCTATTGGACGCAAGTCAATTGCATCCAGAAAACAATCAATTATATGGAAAAACAATTGTCAAATATTTTCACTGTTTGGTCATCATTGTGATTTGTCTTTATGGTTATCTGTCATTACAGTTATCCGCTCATCCATAGGACTGTTATAATACCTCTTAGCTTTACGGAAAGTGTGTAGCCTATCTGGCAGGCTGTTCCAGGGGTCTGGCAGGCACGCAGCTCAATAGCAATCATATATTTATCACCTATCCACAGGATAGGTAAGAAATGTATGATCGCCAGGGCCCCTTGATCATTAGAATTGCTGTACTCGGCTACCACTGTCAGCCCCACAGCCACTGATTAAAGTGCCAGGGCACGACCGCTGTATTCAAACTCTGTCTCGCTTCTGTCATACAGAGAAGATCAACAGGCCTCATTCATTCAGCAGTAAGGACCCTAGCAATCATACATTTATATAAAAAAAAAAAAGGTTTTCTGCAGGATAACCCCTTTAATGACACAGTAGCTGACATAGGACATGTATTTTTTGTTACATATTTATGATTATAATGATTGTGTAGTTCATGTAAAGCTTCAGTTTTTGCACATTGTTAGTGATCATTCAACCTACAGAAGTCTAATGGATTTTATTATTTTATCCTTTTCATATGAACATATACTATATGTATAATGTTACTAGCTGTCTCGGCAGCACAATAGTTAAAAATGAAGCTTTGCAACAGAAGAACAAGAGAACAGACTGGATGAGGGTAAAGTGACTATATTTTGGCTCCAACACCCATTAGGAATTCCGTCATAGTCAAAACACTGGCCTTAGACAGAAGTCTGCTCTCTGCAGAGACGGGTAGCAGGCAGATAGTGCTCTCCTTGTTGAAGTCCGAATGGTCCTTGAGCCTGGCAGCATTACAACCACATCTGGGAATAATTATGTCATGTGTTCAGTGAACGAGACCTCGGCAGATTTTGCTTCTTTCTGTATGTGACCAAAAAGAAAGCAAATAATTGGACACAGGCATCAATATGGGCATGACACAAAAATACTCAAAAATGAGGCATGACCACTAGTTATCAGTATATTGCTGTGCCATCCCACACCTCCAAAAGCTGACACCGCTGATTAATTTTAGTATGTTAAATATTGAAACATCTGTATCATCTTATTTTTTGGAAAAAAATGCATATATCTACAAAATAGTTTACATTAGTGATAAGAACTTTCCTGTCATTTGAAGGTGAAATGTGTTTATAAAGTTATGTTGCATATATGCCCTTTGTATGTACATTATACAGATGGCATTTCACCTCTTCCACGATACTACCACTGTTAATATTGGCTCGTCATAGCCCCCTATATAGAGTACAGGCATATTCCCACCGCATACCCCATAAGCAGTGCAGGTTCATGCCACACCATATACAATTCAAATAAATGTCCCCGATAAGTGAAAACTACAGTGTAATCTTTTAAGCTTAAAGTTTTAAACTGGCAATTGCCCTGATCTCGGTCTGTCCACTCAACGTACTCTTGCCCATTCCCCTTGGTGCCACGCACTGGCATCTCTTGACCAACCACCATCTACTGATGATCGGCCGTTCTCTCCTAGAGAGAAAGGGAGAAAACTAGGTAGAAGCCTGTCATCAGCAGGTAGGCAGGAGAGAAGGACTCTTCTCAGGTGGCCGTGACTCTTTTCCAGGCCCAGTCTGCCATGATTGTGATGTTGGTTCTCGGCAACCACTTACTTTTAACTTTTTAATGACAGACCGCTAAAATCAACTCACCTGTCTCTACTTCATGCTACCAATAATACGGGCAGCATAAAGTTGATGACAGCTTCCCTTTAAACCCAGTGTTCAGGACCCCATTGAATGTGAAAACTGCCCTAATTCTATTTTGGAATGGTGAAGAAAGGTAAATTTAGAACAAGACTGAGGTTTAAAAAAGGCATTGGAAATTTGGTAGCACATTAAGGGTCCATTCACAAGTCTGTTGTTTCTTTCCTGATCTGTTCCGTTTTTTTGCGGAACAGATCTGGACCAGTTGCGTACCCATTCATTTTCAATGGGTCCTGAAAAAATCGGACAGCACAATGTGTGCTGTCCGTTTCCGTTGTTCCGTTCCGCATGTCCGAAAAAATATATAACTTGTCCTATTATTATCCGCAAAATCGGATCCTGGTACAATACAAAGTCAATGGATTCGCAAAAAACGGATGACATACAGATTACATTTTCAGGAACAACGAATCCGCAAAAAACAGGTCGCAATTCGGGATATAGAAAAATACTGACGTGTGAATGGACCCTTAGTGTTGCAAACTTTGGTATTATATATGGTGTATCTAGCCTGATGTGCAATATGTGCTTGTGGCCTCGGAAGAGTTAATGTTTCCTCCTCTGCTGCGGCTGCTCTATAGACTAGAGCCAGATTTTACCTCCTGCCTGGAATGTCTGTGTTATGTCTAATAGTAGTGAGAAATATTCTGCCTTTCCTCCAGCCCTGCTGCCTGTCACTTGATCCCAGTTTCATAGCTTCATTTAGTAACTGGCAAGTCACTGATCTTTTTCCCCAGGCATTTTTCTGTGATGTCATGATTAAAAAAAAGCAGAGTTCATGTTTTTTACAACATGCAGTATATTAAAGAACACGTAATATGAATAGGAGCCAGAAAAAACAATTTGTGGTCTTTTTAAAGGCTGTACATATGCAATGCTACATGCATAAGGTAGGATCGAACTTGGGATCATCAGCTTTGTGTCTGAACATTACTATAAGCATTAAAGGGGTGATATAAAAAAAAAAAGTTGGTGGAGTAAAATGGAAATTATCCTATTACTTGTATTTCACCTATAAATTGAAGCAGTTAACGTACATATTTCTACAGGAATGTCATATAAAGGGCCCGAGATGCAGCGGCATGTAATGTGCATTTCATGGTACTATTTCTGGTTGTTTTTTGTCTTCACTCCACAGGATGGCTGAAGAGTAACTGTTTCATTTTTTCCTTACATGAAGAGTTCAAGCGAAAATAAGAAACTTTGATAATAGTTATGTTTCTCATGAGATATAATACAGAGTCCTCATCTGCTCCCCATCCTCTTTATTAACTCTCAATTAATTGCTTAGATCTGTCTTCCCTGAAGACAGGCTGCCTGCTCACTGAAGGATCAGTTTACATAGAAGTCTATGTAGAGGGGAGATGGGAAGAGGAAGAATAGGGAGGAGCTGCTGGAGGCTGGCAGAGGCAAAGAGGCTGTGTGCCGAAACACATTATATTAATAATGATTAATTGATATGGAATAAAGAAGAAATTTATTTTCAAGCATATTAGCGGTTGCTGGGATTTTTTACCTGTTCCTCGTGGAGCCACGCTCCTTCCCGCTGCACCGCTAGGAAATAGCGAGTGTCGGCTGGATTTGTTTCAACCAAAGAGAAAAAAGACTGCTGCCAGGCAATTATCAGGAAGAAACCTAACCCTGCTCATCAGTGAAGCTTAAGAGCTGCATGTATATGCAGCGTTCACCTCCACTGTATGAAAATGGGCGATGGCTACTGCACAGCAGATCATTGTTCACATGTTCCACCTGCCAGCTCAGAAAAAATTACAGATTGCAGATGAAAAAAAACTGCTAAAAAATAACAGGTACAGGTCATATGATTGCCAGAAGTACTGTCAATCCCCATAATACACACAACTTATTCAGAAAAATTACCTAAAGCGACAATTACACTTTAATTATCTATTATAATCAAAAGAGTCACTAGAGCCAATAAAAAAAAAAATAGTATACTTTATTAATTCATATGAGGCAATGATAAAAAAAAAAGGGCATAAAAATGAGGCACACATGGAAATGCGGCACATATGGCAGTTATGTCAAATATGGTAAATAATGTCCTAAACTGGGTTCATCATGAAGTCAATGTAATTTCACTAAAGTGCTTATACATACTGCATATGCCAAAACATAGCAATGAACAGTGTATATGGACCTGGTAAAAGAGGTAAAGACAGGATGGAGACCAGATGCTACATGAAAGTGCACTGTGCAAAAATGTTACAGATACTGGATAGCAGGATAAAGTAATCACACCCTCCTAATCATGTGTAACATACAGGATCCTGTAGTTGTACATGCGGGAAACACATCTAGTTGTGGAAAATATACGGCACGCTGTTCTGGCAGAGAGCAGCCTGCTGGAGTTCACCGGATCCAGAATTGCCGGATTCTACAGTTCAGCGCCAGATTCCCATTGACTATAGTGTGATCCGGAGTCGATCCGGCTGCTTCCCAGCATTAATGCCAGCTTTTGGCCTGGGCAAATACCACTGCATGTAGCTGTTTTAGCCAGCCAACACTTGTACCGGAACAGCCCGCCAGATCAGATATGCAAGAGATGTGGACAGGGCCGGCTCCAGGTTCATGTGGGCCCTTGGGCGATAAAGTGTCAGTGGGCCCCCTTACACAGTAATAACTCTCAGAGTACTCTTTGTGGGAAGTTGCGGATGATCATGATGATTCCTATTGTTTTTCCTGAGATAAGCAGTGGCAGACGTATCCTCCTATCTTCTGCCTTGTATTGAAATAACATGCACTTTTGGCAAGTTGCTCCAGACATGTCTACGGGTGTTGGGGCCGATTGCTGCACTCAGTAGCGATCCCCTGTCTGCTGCCATTATACTACTTGCATAAAAAACGCACTGCAGCCTGGCTGTTCTGGATACCAGACAGACCAGACCTCTCACCCAATATATTTGTACAATTCTGGAATTCTGGAGTTATTTGTGGTTGCTGCCCTATTTTCAGAGCAGTGCTTAAAGCCAAGTCTGTGTTCTCACGCTTTCTGAGAAATGAACGTGCTTCTGGCTCACAAACATTTCTAGAAATCAGCACCTCTGAGATTAACAATGAAATATTTAACAAGGCACTGGTACAAATTCGCAAATGGTCCTGTGTTTTGAACAAAATGGACTTAGATTGCCTTAATCAAATGTGAGAAGATTCGGAATGAGGGAAACAAGCTCTATGCCTGTGAGACTATAAACGGGGTTGTCACTGCTTGATGGTCTTCAAAGGAAATCTCATTAAAGTCTGCATCGCTCAATACACCAACACATTGCACTAATTACCTTTAAAGGGAAATACAAACTTATATCTACACAACACACAATAGGATCTCTAGTCTCTTAGTTTTATGCAATTTCAGAGACAATCTGCGTGGCATTTCCATATCTGCCCATGTAAAAGAGTACGGAGCAACTAGATGGCATTTTCTATAAAATACAGTAACACCTAGCCTCTGAATTTGGGAACATAGCTCTGGAAACTGTCTCATGTTGACTATGTATGGTGGTATATTCAATGCCAGGTACAAATGTTTATTCACCCATAAAGAAAGCAAAATTTGGTAAAGGGGATTACTAGAAAAGTATGGTAGATAATCAACTCTGTACAGACTCTACGAGGGAATACAGACTATAGACTCAGCCCAGCCGAGGGAGGTACAGGTTGGCCTATTTTACCTTCACTTGTTCCCCTTTTCTACCATTTGTGAACACTGAAGGCAGTACCTAGACACCGATCGATACACTGGGTCAATAATAGGAACAATTTTTTTGTTCCCCATCATTGACCACTCGGTAGCTGCATTTGCAGGCAACAATTAGTTGCTTGTATAAATGGGCCCCAAGCTTCAAGCCAAGCTGTCATTTTCTTCCCATATGATTGGAGAGATTAGTGAAATAAGGAATCACCAATAAAAAATTCGGGTGGTATGGTGGCATGACCCAGAACTAAAAGCAGCCTCTTTTTGACAAGGGAGCAATTACTCACCGTTTCTAATTACTCACCTTTTCCAAGCTCAGGAAGTACTCCCACCTAGCTTTAGTTCTTTGAGGTGCAATATATTTGGAAGTGTGCCCCACCAATCCACGTGTGCCCTGAGCCACATAAGGGTGTTTCTGAGCCTGAGCAATAAGGTCCATTGGTTCCAGGCAACTTAGGTATGCATTGGTTTCTTAGGACCCTATTACACTGACTGATGTTCGGGCAGTGCGAGCGCCAATGGATGATATACACAGGTCGATGAAAACTCAATGCGGTAGGAATGATTGCTGCCACAGGCATTCTCCCTCCTTCTATCCATTATTAGCAGCACATCACAGATTACACAAGGAGATGTGCTGCCGATAATCGTGTATCTTTCATCCTGATGAAACATGCCCATCAGCCAACAAACGAGTGGTTACTCGTTCATCGCCTGATCGATGGGCCAATTATCCGGAATGAGCATTCCTAGATGCTGCTCTTGGAGTTAGCCTATTACTGCATTACTACCTTGTTTTCCAGTACTCTACCATCCTGGGTAATAAAATAAATAAATATTTGAGCTTTTTATACACACAGAATTCAGTATAAGCATTTTCCTCATTTAGAAAAGAAAGTTGCGTATTCGGTTACTTTGGACTTTGTCCATATGATTGCACAGCAGGCATCTGATCTAACATCTGCTGTATAGAAGACTTATAATAGCACATATATTAACTTTCATCATATCGTTATTACAAGTGATCCGTTACTAGAGAAACTTGATGTCTCTCATGACCTAATGTGGCTTAAAATGGAATCTATCAAACTCAGTACTGCTGTACGTTTTAATTAATCTGATACATAATTTGAACATGCAGAGCCACTTTCTGTCAGGAGTGTCAATAGAGAAGATAAGTTGTATTCATCTAGTGTATACTGACCTATCTGAGGGCAGCATAAAGTAGTGACAGAGACCCTGATTCCAGCCTGGGGTCACTTACTTTTGTTTCTTGCTGCGCTTTTTATAAGACCTTAGTTTATCTGCTGTAGCTAGAGCCACGTAGTCCTGTTATTCATGAGTAGCGGTCTCCCCTAGGCCTCCCTTTCTCTCTATACTGAGCATAGGGAGAAAGCTGTCAATCAGTAATGGGTGTGGGCTCAACAGCCTCAGCTTGCGCTGCACCAGATATACAGTGGTTTTCTAAAAAGCATTCAGGGTCTTTCTTACTACTTTACGCTACCTTCAGATAGGGCACCATAAACCTGGCGACAATTTCCCTTTAACATGGCATTATACTACTTCTAGCCTGAAATTCACCATTTTAAAATGCAGTTGTTGTTTGTGTTGATACAGTGAGCCATGTCCTTCAATATGGCCTTCAGTAGGAAAACTGCCATAAGTGCAGTACAAAATGTACCCCAGCTTTTCTGCACAACGTGGTAGTAGTAGTAGCAGTAGTAGTAGTATCAGCAGCATCAGTGTGGAGACTCCATTAAACAACTCCACATATTTCCGTTTCCAAAACACTTTTGAGAGTGACATAGGGATGGGCCATATTGAAGTTAAAGGGAATGTCTAATTATAAAGTGACATTTAAATTTTTTGTAACCATTTAAATACAAATCTTGATATATTACACTTTTTATACTAGCCAATAGAGTAGTCATAATAGGCCGACATTTCCATTTCACTGCACATTTCTTGTGAGCTTTGCTGTGTAGACTAGGACATACGAATAGAGTCATCTCATTATCATTAAAGGGCAGAGGATTTCATTACAGCTATATTTTACTGCTAGGGGCCAAGCAATATTCTATAACATTTTGCTGTCAATTAACATCTGCTCATTGCAGCAACCATAAAACACACACATTGTTTATACAGAAAGTACTGGAAAGAAATGGGTGTCTCCAATATGGCAGCCCCCAGGGATGGTATTAAAATAAAAACTTTAATAACTGTAACATAAAAAAATAATAATAATGTTTTACTTAGAATAAATGAAACTACAATTAAATTCATTAGACACTTTGTAATACTTATCCTAAGGCTCCTATACATAAAGCAGACAATGCCTTGTTATGTGGCCTTTTAGTGTATATTTATCTTTTAAATGGAGTCAGCTAATGACGCTGTGAGATATATATATATATTATTTCGGTGTCCTTGCTTTACTTATGAGCTCTACAGGCTTTACACTACAAGACACAAGAATGCACATACATAGAAACATTATCTCAGTCGGCTCTCCACAAGTGTTAACATGCCCGCTTGTCGGTTGATGCAATTAAACCATTGAAATGTACTTTTGTGTTTTACTAGAAATGCTAGGGAGTGTCTCTTGTGGAGGTGGCAAGCTATCTTACTTAGCTTTCCATAACACATGGCCTTTGCAGGGTTTTTTTCAGCTATGCTTGGAAAATCCCTTTTTTTTGTGAATCTCTGTGTAGTGGCCGGTTTGTGGTGGTTATCAAAGGTACACTGGGACCCCCAGACCCTACATGTTGCTGCACTCTGGAGAGGATGGTAAGGTGTGGTGCATCCCAATAGGAAATAAGTCCAGAGAGTCGGGGTATGCAGTAAACCAGTTTGCTTCTTTACTGGATGAACTCAAGTGCAAGACAACTCGCGCATTGAAGTAGCTGTTCAAGTCTCTTCTCTGGCAATGATCTTGAATATTCTATTGGAAGGGGTGAAGCTGAAGAAGCACAGCCTTACAGAAACAATGTTGCAGTTCAAGATTGCCATAGACTTGTATTTGGCCTCAGTACAAGTCAGTTGGAATGAACAAGCAGACAACAGTCTGACAGAGCTAAACCAGTCTGTCAGAAGTTCATAGTGTCTGGCTTTTCCCTCCAAAACTGACCTCTGCATAGTCTCTTATGACAGCAGTGGAAAAATCACTAGCTTCTCAGTGCACGGGCTGGAAATTCCCCAAGTCTCTTAGTGTGAAAGTGCTATGCAGTGTGTTTGCTCACCATAGAAAAATAATCTGATCTTTTGCCACATACAAAATCCTATATAGGGCAGAGATCTCAAACTTTCTGTAGACGGTCAACCACTTTCAGATGTGACAGGTGAGCTACACTGAGTATTAAAGGGATTTACCAGAAGTACAATATTGATGACCTGTCTTGAGGCAGGTCTTCAGTATCACATTGGTTGGGGTCAGACTCACAAGAGTGCCTCTTCAATCAGTTGATCATCAGGAAGTTCTGGAAGTTGGACCCACACCAATCAGATATCAATTACCTACACTGATAACAGAAATAACAAAATGGTACTGCTCAACTCTTGTTGGAAGACAGAGAAGGACTCTTCAGTCTGTAAATTGTGCAGATAAAGTTGTGGCATGCTTACATCAAGTGAGGATAGATCATCAATAGTTTACTCCTGGAAAAAAAAAACTTTTAATAGGAAAAAAAAAAATCCTAAAAATCCCAAGTTGTATGACTGTTTTCCTAATGATAGCTGCCAATGAGATGGTGTAGTAATAGTTTCAGTAATGCTGTAGCATGAATAGAGTTATTAAATTTTACTGCTGTGGGTGGTTTAAAGAAAATGACTCAGAAAAGCCCAAAAAATGTGGCTCGTGTTACTTCCTCGCTTTCACCATCTAGCGACATATGAATGTGTTATTCGGCCTTGTCCTAATCATTATATTCTCCAGGATGCAGACTTCCTGTGTCTTAGAGCAGACATGTTAATTCTACCATTTAGATAATGCAATTCCCAGGAGACGGTCAATGTAGCAAAGTCCAAGACTCCGAAGATAAGACTAGTTCTCCTTTACCCGCTCCTAATGAACCTAATTTGCTACTGGAAAAACAGGCTGTAGCCTCAGGGACAAGAGCTTACTGTTGTTACATTGTGCCTGCAGACTGGAGGCTGTCACACTAATGAGAGAGTTATTTCGCCTGTTTTTCCAGCCTGCCCCCAAACTATTACAAGCTTAAAATAGCCGCCAATGGTCTCGAATCTTAGGGAAAGAACATGCAGGAATCCCAGTGAGGAAAAGTAGATTGTGTGTAGAGTAGAAATTGTCATATAAATGGAAACTGTCACAGCAGATTGATACATAGCTTTGTGGGGTAAAGATTCAGTGTAACTTGCCATTTTTACATTTTTATGCCGCCTCACTCTCGGTTTAGAAGTCCAGTGGGTGATTCTTTTCAATAATTGACAGCTATCTCAGTATGTACACTGGTACCAGAATAGATTACTAAGACTGAACTCTTAAAGGATGCAAGGATGGGGTTTTATTTTTTGGGGCAACCCCCCCCCCCCCATTCTGCTGGACCTGCATAGTGAAGATTACTTACCTGCTTCCCAGCGCTGGCTCCCCACTCCTTCTCCAGCAGGGCTGCGATGCTCTGCTGGGCTCCATTGATGTTAACATCCAGTTTGACATCGCCGCAGCCAATCGCTGGACACCTCTGTGGCCTGCAGGAGAAGTAGTGGGGAGCCAGTGCTGGGAAGCAGGTAAATCATCTTTCCTTTGCAGGTCAGACAGAATGGGAGGGGGGCGTTTGCAAAAATACCCATTAAAGGGGTTATCCAATGTCATAAACAGCCCCCCCCCCCATGTGCCGGGCCCCGCACATGGAATATACTTACCCCACTCCCAGTGCCCCACCGGCGCTGCTGCTTCTCCCTGCACACGGATGAAAACATCTGGTGTTGGGATGCTATGGAGGCTCGTCCCTGCCTGCCATTGGCTGCTCCCCCCGACACCGGATGTTTTCACCTGTATACAGGGAGAGGCGGCAGTGCACGGACCAGAAGCGGCGCCAGGAGTGGGGTAATTATATTCCGTGTGAGGAGCCTGGCACATGGAGGGATGTTTATGACATTGGATAACCCCTTTAAGGCTGAAGTCAGCAGAAATGTAATGTATGGAAATACTATTTTTACTGAATCTTTTCCCACAAAACTATTAATCTAAAACTGCTTGTTGAGTGTGACAGGTTCCCTTAAAAGCCAGGTTTACATCTGTGTTGTCAACTCTGATCTGGTCACACAAAACTATTTTTCTTCAAATAAGCTTTCCTCCAAAAAGTTATAGTGAATGGGGATCCGACGGTGCATGTTGGTATCCAACTATGCCGAATACAGTAAACTCCAGCAGTCTCTTCATCCGCTGGAACAGACTTCCAGAGCTCCCAGTGCAGATGTCAACGTGGTCTAACCATTTCACGTCGAAGGAAGAATGTAAGACATCATGAAGATAGAACATGAAGTCTAGAGCTTAGATCTTGGTATCTTTCATGCAAAACTGCCAATGGTTGTAAAATACTAGTTGGCATTTTCAGTGTGCCAGGTCAACGTAAAAAAAAGTGGGGGATATGATTTTTTTTAAAAAAATTTATTTGAATTCGGCAGAAGTCTGAAATTTGCCCTGATAAAGATATGATAAGAAAAAAAGGTTTTTTTTCCCAAGAGAAACAGCACTACTTTTGCAAATGGACTGACATTGTGGCTTAACTCATTCAACGGAATAGCGCTGTGCTGCAATATCAGGAGAAGACCTGTTTCTAGAAAACAACAGTGAACTATGTTTTTGATTCTGAACAGCCCCTTTAATCTTAGTGACTACGCACATTTAAAAAAAATTGCATTCCAACAGGTATAACTTTTTTGTTTTTTCTTCAATGTACTTGTATGAGGTCTTATTTTTTGCAGAACAGGTTATATTTTTTAATGCATCATTTTGGGTACATGTAATGATAGATTAAAGCCAGCTGTTTAGCCAAAACCCTCTTTGTTTATGTCAGTAAAAATGCATATAAGTGGTCACTATGGGGTTAAATCTTGCCATTAGCTATGCATGGGGTTATGTAGTGCATTTTGATTCATAGTCTGACGGAAAGCTACTCATGATCTCATGATGTGTGGTGCCAAGTAACTGAAGTTCGAATGAGGTTCTACTAGGGTGGCAAACCCAGCACTGCCGTGCCCATACACTTGTCTCGATGGTGCCCAAACTTAAATGCCAGTCGTTGGATGGTCTATAATTTGCTGTAAACAGCAGAATGCATTTTGCTGATGGTTTACAGGGAAACTACAGGAAATTTGGAATTTCCAGTAGCTCTGTAAACTATTATGGGAGCACTCCAGCAGCTACCTATAATTATATAATATGAACTTCTAGAATATAGCATTTCAGTTGACTCTAAAGGTTGATTTTTGCTTAAAGGATAATTGTCACACTTAGACCCTAATTTTAATTTTCATATATATAGTTACTAATAACATGATATTCCAGAATCACTTACTATTAGACTGACTCGCCCCATATTTAATAAGATTCAGCCCTTAGCAACCAGTCTGCAAAAAACTGCAATCTCACTATTTAGTTAAAATGGCCGCCACTGCCCTCACCCTGAGGCTAATCCCGCCTGCCCTCACTAGCCAGTAACAATAGCCCCCCAAAAGTGTCAGCAACCAGAGCCCTCCCCCCCTAAAGGGTTAATCTCCTGCAGCACAAAGGGGTCCTCTTACCACATGTTGCCTTTCATTTATACACTGAGCAGACGGCAGATCTCCCTTCCCTGGTCTGCGCTGCTTCAACTCCGAATTGTCCAGCTCTGCTGAGTGAGGGAGCATCTGCCAAGCACAGGGACAGGGAGAAGTGCACACAGCCCAGGCACTGTTATCAGCTGCTGTGGAGGCTTTAATCATTTACTTGCTTCTTTCTGCCATGTATCCAAGATTTCCATACTGTACCACCAGTTTATGTAAAATGAATTATCCAAAAAGAAAGCCTTCGGGTATGAAAACCATTGCAAGGAATTTACAGAACTTTGTGGCTACAGAGGTGATTTCAGATATTGTGTGTACACATCAAAGTGAGCAGGCAACAGGTTCATTAAGATCTTGTCATGTTCCAATATATTGTAGTTGTCATTCTGATGTTTGCTTGGAGCAAGCTGGGAAGCTGGGTAAAGCAATGCATTTTTTATGAGCATTTCATTCAGTCTACCGGATTAACTATGTCATGACCTGATAGTATTGGGTAATATTTCCAATTCATATACTCAAAGGAGAATGGGCAAATCTGTGTCATGAAATCCAAGCTGTCAGAGACAATCAAGCTATTGTCTGCATTATCCCTAACGTTGGTTTTACATGAACTGATGTGACATTTTGCTGGAATTGGTAGAAATACTGCAAACTAGATTCCCAAAAAGTTGGGACACTATACAAATCGTGAATAAAAACTGAATGCAATGATGTGGAGATGCCAACTTCTAATATTTTATGCAGAATAGAACATAAATCACAAAAGTTTAAACTGAGAAAATGTACCATTTAAGGGAAAAATATGTTGAATCAGAATTTCATGGTGTCAACAAATCCCCAAAAAGTTGGGACAAGGCCATTTTCACCACTGTGTGGCATCTCCCATTCTTCTTACAACACTCAACAGACGTCTGGGGACCGAGGAGACCAGTTTCTCAAGTTTAGAAATAGGAATGCTCTCCCATTCTTGTCTAATACAGGCTTCTAACTGTTCAATCGTCTTGGGCCTTCTTTGTTGCACCTTCCTCTTTATGATGCGCCAAATGTTCTCTATAGGTGAAAGATCTGGACTGCAGACTGGCCATTTCAGTACCTGGATCCTTCTCCTACGCAGCCATGATGTTGGTCATGGCATTATCTTGTTGAAAAATGCAGGGTCTTCCCTGAAAGAGATGATGTCTGGATGGGAGCATATGTTGTTCTAGAACCTGAATATATTTTTCTGCATTGATGGTGCCTTTCCAGACATGCAAGCTGCCCATGCCACACGCACTCATGCAACCCCATACCATCAGAGATGCAGGCTTCTGAACTGAGCGTTGATAACAACTTGGGTTGTCCTTGTCCTCTTTGGTCCGGATGACATGGCGTCCCAGATTTCCAAAAAGAACTTCGAACCGTGACTCGTCTGACCACAGAACAGTCTTCCATTTTGCCACACTCCATTTTAAATGATCCCTTGCCCAGTGAAAACGCCTGAGCTTGTGGATCTTGCTTAGAAATTGCTTCTTCTTTGCACTGTAGAGTTTCAGCTGGCAACGGCGGATGGCACGGTGGATTGTGTTCACTGACAATGGTTTCTGGAAGTATTCCTGAGCCCATTCTGTGATTTCCTTTACAGTAGCATTCCTGTTTGTGGTGCAGTGTCGTTTAAGGGCCCGGAGATCACGGGCATCCAGTATGGTTTTACGGCCTTGACCCTTACCCACAGAGATTGTTCCAGATTCTCTGAATCTTCGGATGATGTTATTCACAGTTGATGATGATAGATGCAAAGTCTTTGCAATTTTTCGCTGGGTAACACCTTTCTGATATTGCTCCACTATCTTTCTGCGCAACATTGTGGGAATTGGTGATCCTCTACCCATCTTGGCTTCTGAGAGACACTGCCACTCTGAGAAGCTCTTTTTATACCCAATCATGTTGCCAATTGACCTAATTAGTGTTAATTGGTCTTCCAGCTCTTCGTTATGCTCAAATTAACTTTTTCCAGCCTCTTATTGCTACTTGTTCCAACTTCCAATATATTACACAGCCTCCTTCTCCCTGCCAAATTTTGGAAGCATCTTGGAGAACCCCATTAAAAACAAATTTAAGGAATCCTAAGGAATGGAGACATTCCACCAGGCTATATCATAAATGCACAGTGGATTAGTGGTTACCAGTGTTATGTTGTATATGACTATGGTCCAACATGGGATGCCATGAATGATTCTAGGGACTAGACTAGGGTCTCATGCTATGGTGCATGTATGTCATAGAAATACATTCCATGTACACAATATGATCATAGTGCTGATCATAACGTTGAGGCTACTTCGATGTAATTTATTTTAATAGGGGGCACTAGAAACACTGATCTAGATCTAGTGCAAGCAACAGCGACCTTCCAATAGGACTGTTTGCATAGACAGAGCTGTGGTTCACCAGATTAAAACTCTGGTTTTCTTTTGTTGATCTGAGGCTCTGTTTCCAAATTATGATACTTTGTCCTAATATGCAAATTAGGCCTTTGGTGCAACGAGGGCATCACCATTGCTTGTGTTGTACCCAAGCTCCGTTCCTTTCTGTGGTCAGCCCCTCCCTTGCTGCTTTGCCACTGCCTGGTCCTATCAATCAAAGCAGCGAGGGAGGAGTGGTTGACCACAGAAAAGAGCAGAGATCAGGTGTAACAAGAGCAATGGTGACAACTTTGTTGCACCAAAGGCTTAATTAGCATATTGGGGGAGATTTGGATTCATCCAAAATCACTCTTTCCTCGGTTTCAGTGGGTAGGCTCTGTCAGCTAGGCCATGACATTAAATATGGAGTACCTGGAGAAGCTCTTCTAGGAAATAAATTTGCCCCTACTCAAGGCAGCTTCAGAATTCCTCTGTGATGCCCTTTTTAGAATGTGAGAAGTTCTGCTCCAGGGCTGTGGCCCTGTCCAACTCTGTTAGACATTCTTTATAGATCAAACAATGGCCTGGGGATATTTTATAAAAATAAAAAATATATAATTTCTGTAACCTGCCCTTTCATCCAGGGCCATGTTCGGTCCACAATTGGACAAGATATTGATAGACCTGAATGAGAGAAAAGGAGCAAAATTTCCAGATTTAAAAGAGGTTTTCGAATTTTTTTTACAACAAAGAAGATTTAGATCCAAAAGAAAAGGGCAGCAGAGAATGGGCAGCAATTAAAAAATCTGCTGATCTATTACGCCAATCCTCCAGGGCCTCCTGTAGGCGCTGTCTACAAAAACTCTGGTGCCAGTGGGCAGCCACCTCTTCAGACACCTGGGTGGTTTCCACACCACAAGAAAGCTACTCACTAGAGTTCATTTCTCCTCCTCCGGACAAGCTCACAATAATAAGGGTTAAGTCACCAGTGGTGCCCAGACTAATCTCACAATGCATTCAAAAGTCAGCCTTAGGGCTGTTTCACACATGTGGATGCCGTGAGTGTCATCTGCTGTGTGAAAGACAGCCAATCCCCGCACTGGACAGTAGACACACGGGGCATTAACATGATTGATAATGCTCCGTGCCTCTCTGACCTTTTTACTATAAAATCACAGTGACAACTTTATCTCACTGTGATTTTGTAGTAAAAAGATCAGAGAGGCATGGAGCATTATCAATCATCTTAATGCTCCGTGTCTCTGCTATCCAGAGAGCGGCTTGGCTGTCTTTCATGCAGTGGATGACACGCACGGCATCCGCTCGTGTGAAACAGCCCTTAGAGAAAGTTTTGCCATCAGAAAGAGAAAAAGGAGTAGACTCCAAGGTGTTCCTAGTGCCCAAGCTAGTAAGCAAATGAAGGCTCATAATAGCTCTTACCTACCTGAACAGATTTCTGGTCAGATAAAAGTTCAAGATGGAGCCAATACGATCAGGGATGCCCCTATTATACAATGGAGAGTATCTTGTAGCATTACACCTAATGGATGCGTATCTACACATACCAATACTTCCCCAGCATCTCAAATATCTTCAGATAGCTCTACACTCAAGAACAGGTCTCCAATTCAAATGTATGCCTTTTGGGATTGTGGTAGCCCCAAGAGTGACTCTATCAGCAATCCTGAGATGGAGAGGAGTTACTGTGGCTCCCTACCTAGACGATTGGCTACTGAGAGCATCTTCTGCAACTCTACTGCTACTGTCGATGTATTTGTAGATAACAATACAAATTTCAAGAAACCACACCTGACCCCCAACAAAGAACATCAAGGTTTTTGGGCTTCATGCAGCACTCTCACAATATGTTTGTGAAACTTTCAGTAGAGAGGAGATGGAAGATTGTACGAGAAATCAGTCACCTCACCACATGCCACATGATCTCCATCAGAAAAGCAATTAGAATGCTACATATCCTTATATCAATCGATGCAGTCCCATGGGCCAAGGTTTATATGAGATAAGCTCCAGAGCAACATCTTGGCATTATGGAATGGTGCTCTCAAAGACCTGGACAAGATGGTGTCCATTCATTCCTCAACCTGTTAAGACCTTCAGTGGTGGTTGATTCCGTCTCATCTCCAGAGAGATCATTGTCTGTTTCCTCAGCCCTGGACTCTCCTTACCAAGGATACCTCATCATGGGGTTAGGTTGCGCATGTTGGCAATCATTGGGTAAAGAGCATTGCAAACAAGCCCTTATCCTCAAAGATGAAGTTAAGAGCAGGGAAATCATGTTCAAGTTCAATCAGACACCCTTACGGCTGTCTTCTATATAAACAAAGTGGGGGGTACTGGGAGTCCCCTACTGTCATTGGAATGCAAATAGCCCCCAGGGAATGTAGTCTGAACTCAGAGGTCTTCAATCAGTCTGTCCAGAAGATGGAAATGCCAGACTTGGGTGCCGTGGCATCAACGGAGTATGCAAAGCTACAACAGTTCTGGTCTCTCTATTGGCAGAAGAAAGCATTGGCTGCAGATAGTCTATCGGCTGGATGGGAAAACTGATATGTTTCCTTCCTTTAATCCCCAAGGTCAGAAGCTATAACAGTACTCCCATTCTTCTGGAAAGTCCCACTGCGGCCCAATCTTCTATCTCAGAGAGGAATCCTTCATCCCAATTTGAAGATGCTCCATCGAATGGCCTGAAGGCGCAGAGGCAAGCCTTATTAGTTAGGCCTCTCTTCTGAAGTTGTCAGGACAATTCTAGCCTCCAGAAGACCTGCAACCATTAAAACCTATAATAGAGTCTGGAAGATCTTCGAGCTATGGTGTACCAGGCAATCTTGGTATTCTAAAGCTATAACCACAATTTTTCAGTTCTTACAAGAGGGTGTCAGTAAAGGCCTCAAATTCAACATTCTGAAGTTACAGTTTATAGCCATAAACACTCAGCTTCAGGGATTATTCTCCAATACCTGCCTGGTAAAGTCGTTCTTCAGAGCCCTAAAAATCGCTAATCCAGCGGTTCATCCTCTGCTTCCTTCCTTTCCAGATCAATGGCAACTTCACGGGGCAGAGCTAGCGCAGGTGTCCCTTCACCAGATCTTCTTGGCGGCAACCTGTTCCTCGAATTCCACCTTCATGAAACATTATCAACTGGATCTGATGCAGGCAGAGGGCTCCACTTTTGGCAAAACAGTGCTGGAGTTAGCATCTTCTATACCCCCCCCCCCCATAAATTTTTTTGCTTTTCATATGTACTTGTGCTGCCGTAGGACGTCTAGGAAAGGGAAAATTTACCCACCTGAAATTTTTGTTTCCTGTAGTCCTTAGGCAGAACAACTTTTAATTTTTTTTGCTTCATTATAATACAAGGAGGCTTCACTGGTGTCAGGGTTTTATGGGTGGACCTGGAAAGTGATTGATTGATAAATTTAGTTTTTTAATTAAGCTTGTTAACCTGTCTCTTCTGGTTGCACCTAGGGGAATAAAACCATATGTATTTGCCTAAGGACTACAGGAAACAAAAATTTCAGGTGTTTAAATATTTATTTTACATATATATATATATATATATATATATATATATATTGTGCAGATTCGCTCTGGTAGTTGGGATAAGTAGGTGCAGTACAGAGGCAAAGTACAAGTTCGTAATTCAAATGTCCGTGTTTATTCACATATAAGATCAAACAAAAAACACTCTTTGCAGGGTTGATGTTTGTTCACACCAAGTAGAAAGTTCATGCATAACAAAAAACATCACCTTGTTGGCAGTTCTGCCTCCAGCAGTCTAAATGCAGTCTTTAGGTGGCCTACTCTCCCAACACACGGGTCTCAGCTTTTCAGCTCAGCACAGGGCTCAGATCACAACACACAGGGAGTTCCCTGCTGCTGAGCCCAGCTGCCTTTTTAAGGATAGCCAGGTGCTGTCAAAACGCGACCTGGAACGTGGGGAGTAGTGAGCCACCCAGCACTTTGGCTACTCCCAATAAGAGCCTTCCCGAATCAGCTATTTACAGCCATACTAAATAGCAAAAGTGTCAATCAGCATTAGCTGCCGCTGACACATGAAAATACTGTCTCTTACTTAACCAAGGCCAGGAACCTCGATGACACATACCTAACATCAATGACGACCCATTGTACCTTCCTCATATATATATATATATATATATATATATATATATATATATTTATACCCTGAGCAAAAATATAAAGGTGACACTTTCAGGTTTGCTCCCATTTTGCCTGAGCTGAACTCAAAGATCTGAAACATTTTCTACATACACAAAAGACACATTACTCTTAAATATTATTCACAAATCTGTCTAACTCTGTGTTAGTGAGCACTTCTTTTGTGAATGTAGAAAATGTTTCAGATCTTTGAGTTCAGCTCATGCAAAATGGGAGCAAAACCAAAAGTGTTGCGTTTATATTTTTGCTCAGTGTATATAAACCTTACCTTAACCTGAGTTTATTTTTATTTTTTTCTTTGTTAAACCACCAGCTGCTCCATTTCAGATTTCAAAGAATGTTGGCGAACCCCTTAAAGATTGACTTTCTGACCCTTGAAAAGTTATATCTTTACGTGCCTATGAGCAAAATATTCAGCCCACAAATCTACAGACAGTCTGACTACTACAGAACAAGATGCATCTATTGACATTTGTAGAGCAAACTGAGTATTATCTCTCCAGGAATAGTTGTACTCTTATCTAGGTCACAGGTAACATGAAGGCCAAAGGTTTACAGGTCACTACACAGTAGTCTGCAGTGTAAATATTGGGGAAACCTGGAGTGCGGCAACCTGTCAAGACACAGGAACCACAGTTCAACATTAAAATTAATAAAGGCAACTGGAAAGCAATATTTTGTTACATGTATATGCTGTCACTCATCACTTTGCATGTCATTTTTAGTATACAATTTATAATTTGGTGCTTCCAGTCTTTTCTGGGACACAGTCTAAAAATCGAAAGCAATTGCAATAGTTAAATGATTCCAATAGTCATATTTTATATTCAAATGACACCAATTTCAGGTACATCCTAATTCTTACAGTATTTCAATACATTTATATTTTCCTGAGTGTTGGTTTTTGGGAGTCTGGTTTTCCGCCTTTAGCGTCATTATGAAACTTTTGTCCATTCTAAGAATGACACTGCTGCGACTGCATCTCCCACCCACCCCATTAAAGTCAACCGGCCGGAGCAGACTTCCAGCAGCACACATGGGCTAGCATTAGTACCGATCCGGCAGGCTGCTCCAGCAGGGTAAGGCTACTTTCACACTTGCGCTTGATCGGATCCGTTCTGAACGGATCCGAAAATATTAATGCAGACGGAGGCTCCATTCAGTACGGATCCGTCTGCATTAATAACTTAGAAAAATTTCTAAGTGCGCAAGATGCCTGAGCGGATCTGTTCAGACTTTCAATGTAAAGTCAATGGGGGACGGATCCGCTTGAAGATTGAGCCATATGGTGTCATCTTCAAGCGGATCCGTTCCCATTGACTTACATTGTAAGTCTGAACGGATCCGCTCGCCTCCGCACGGCCAGGCGGACAGCTGAACGCTGCAAGCAGCGTTCAGCTGTCCGCCTGTCCGTGCGGAGGCGAGCGGAGCGGAGGCTGAACGCCGCCAGACTGATGCAGTCTGAGCAGATCTGCTCCATTCAGACTGCATCAGGGCTGGACGGAGGCGTTCGGGTCCGCTCGTGAGCTCCTTCAAACGGAGCTCACGAGCGGACCGACGAACGCAAGTGTGAAAGTAGCCTAACGCTGCATGCTAAAGCTAATGTGAAAGTAGCCTAAATACAATAACTACGAAAAAAGGGTATAATAAAATATTATATTTTTATCTGCAAACTGATGAAAATTGTACAAAGCAATAAACTAGAAACAGATAAATATATTTGATTCAGTTGTTCATTTTACATATACAGTATAGATATAGTTCAGGACTTTAATGCTACAGTACACTGGTTTATTAAAATGTCTACAAATATTCTAGTAATGGGTGAGCATATGAGAGATATGGCTAGGCCTCCCGCGAGCTATTTTCATTTTTTTTAATTCCTGTAAATGACAAGTTAGGAAGATATTTTTAATGGCATCGAATATTCCATGAAACACTTATTGATAGGAACCAGTATTTCGCAAAGACAATGTTTTCATCTTTTCAAATATTAATAACAGGGGAATATTTCACCTTGAAGATATAGGAAAATGAAAGCTTATCTCAGTAACAAATAGCCTTATAAACCATTCCTTTCCATCCTGAACCTTTTTAACTCTTGTCTAGGTTGTTTTTCACTCTGATGGAACATTTACATATGTCAGAGGAGCAGGCAATAATGATGAAGAAACTGACTCTTCCCGATCATTGCCTGCTCATCAGAGGAGGTGAAAGCCCCATTTATATGCTGCAGTCACCTCCACTGTATGGGGGAGAACCATTCTTGATAATTTCCCTGTGTAAAGATGCTGCCCATCCCGCTACCCCGAAGCCCCGAATCTGACCATTCAAACGAATCCTACAAGCCAACGGTTCCATAAATAATGCAAATAAAAGGGGTACGAGACAGGGTTGCCCCCTTTCTCCCCTTTTATATGCATTATTTATGGAACCGTTGGCTTGTAGGATTCGTTCAAATGGTCAGATTCGGGGCTTCGGGGTAGCGGGAGAGAGTGACAAAATTAGGGTTTATGCAGACGATATTATCCTCTTTTTGGATCAGGGTTGGAAAGCTGTTCCATATGTTATGCAGGCGATAGAGGAGTTTAGTCTATTTCTGGTTATTTAATTAACTGGGCTAAGTCCTCACGTCTCCCGCTAAATCGAAAAGTCCCCGAAGGGGGTTCCCGGGTCCGGATGTTGTCTTTGGATGACTCTCTGGATTATCTAGGGATAAAGATAGGTGTCCCTGTAGGTAGATTTTACAAGTTAAATCTTTCCCCGTTTATAGACAAAGTAAAGGGGAAAATTAGAGCTTGGCAAAAATTGTTAATATTGCAATCTGATCAACTAGCATTAGTAAAAATGATCATACTACCTCTGGTCTTGTACCCGATCTGTGCCTCCCCCATTTGGATAGAGGATGCCTTTTTTTATAGATTGGAAGTTTTAATAAATTATCTAATTTGGGGGAGGAAGAGGGTTCGTATAAAGCAGAGGTATTTGAGTCAGAAGGGGGACTATCACCTTTTTTTTTAAGGGTATTTTTATTCTGTGCAGCTACAAAGATGTAATTTTAGAGAGAATGCACTTGGTCAATATTTAACTAGGGTAACAGGTAGGTCCCTTGATAATATTTTTATGCACTTAGAAACAGCACAGTGTGGAGTTTTGGACAATAGTTGTTTAATTTTGAGAACTCTGCAGAGGGTCTGGGAAAGATTGAAAACTACTCTGCAGGTGTCACATGTTTTTTATTTTACCCCGTTGTGGGAGAATCAGAATTTACCGGAATTTTTTAAAATAATTAATCACACACGTAAGGGCATCACTAGATCATCACTAGAGTGGCACATTTGTTTGTGGCAGATCGTTTTAAAGTCTTAGGGGACTTTAATTTCACAAATATCTCATTTTTAAACCGATTTATGTATGCATGTTTAAAACATGCATACAAAGCTACACTTAATAAAACATATATGATTACTCAACAACATTCATTTTTTGATTATTGTTTTTTTTCACTTAGGGAAAAAGATTAAAATGGCACAGATCTATTCGAAAATGCATTTTTCACTCTCCAGTATACATAAATGGGAGCAGGAATTGAAAACTTTCCCCCTGCCCTCGCCACAGATTTTCCAAAATACGAAAAAGGTAGTATCCGCAACCAGTTATAGATTGATTCCGTTTAAAATTTTGCATAGGTTATACTACACACCGCAAATGCAGGCCTAATAACAGAGGTTGTGAATTCTTTTGTCAAAAGTGCCGTAGTCCCAATGCTGGATATATCCATCTTTTATGGGAATGTAGTGTAATAAAGCGGTTTTGGGAGCAGGTATTTACAGCACTTCAGGGGGATTTCCCCCAATCTTGTGTACCGGATATGATCTCCGTGATTTTGGGTTCCTATATAGCAAAAAACCCTAACCCTTCCGTACATCAATTAAGCTGGTTGAAGGGCTGCCTGATTGTAAAGGTGCTGATAGTTAAGATATGGGGTTCCCCCATGTCTCCCACATTTGAGGAGTGGAGACGGATTATGTCCCAAATTAAGCTTTATGAGGAGGTTGAGAGGCGGAGAAGGCAGGGCTCTCGATATTCCTCTGTTTTGTAGTAGTGAGGTGGACTGACTATTTTGGTTTGTTGGGTGGAGTATGTGGATGGGTACGAGGGGGGAGTATGGGGTTCAGGCTATCAGCGACAGCAGCTAAGGGAAGGGGGGGAATTTGGGATTAACGCTATTAGGCTTGAGTTTACAGAGCTAGGTTTAATGTTACTGTTTGTGACGATGTTAAAATCATAGTAACATCCTTTTTATATGTGTATAGGTTTTTCTTTGTTTGTTCTTCTTTTTTGCTTTGTTTAAATGTTTTGCAATTACTACTGAAGAAAATTAAATATTTATAAAATTAAAAAAAAAGATGCTGCCACTCATCTGATGAATGAGCAAAGGCTCTTTCACTGGGAGAAAGCATCTTAGTTGCAGACATCAACATCTTAATTTCTAAAAAGCAGATCGTCCTGTGTAAACAGGGATCTGCTACCCAGAAACAATCACAATATATATAAGGACAAACGATCATAGTATCAACTGCTCATCCCCATACAGCAGATGTGATTGCTGCATGTAAATACAGCTATCAATCACTCACAATTGCCTATACAGTTGCACTGTGTAAAGGGACCCTAAAGGGCATCTGTTAGCAGATTTGTACCTATGACACTGGCTGACCTGTTACATGTGCACTTTGCAGCTGAACGCAGCTGTGTTGGTCCCATGTTCATATGAGTCCGCATTTCTGAGAAAAAATATGTTTTAATATATGAGCCTCTAGGAGCAATGGAGGTGTTACCATTACACCTAGAGCCTCTGCTCTCTTTCTTTGCAACTGCCGTGCCCTCTGCATTTTGGCAGTGTAAACGTCATCATGTCTGGCCCTGTCAATTAAAGTAGCGACAGCGCAGCAGATGCAGAGAGAGCAGAGCCCCCGGTGCTCCTAGAGGCTCATTTGCATATATTAAACCATGTGTTTTCTAAGCAATGCAAGCACATATGAACATGGCGCAACCCAGATGCCTTCAGCTGCCAATCACACATGCTTATGGTCATGCACATGGACAGCCAGTTTCATAGGCACAAATCTGCTGACAGATGCTGTCACGGCTGGGGATGGGGAAAACCCTCAGCCGTGCGATGCCAGAAGATGTTAGGCTGCTCGGCCAGGACGACAGGATTAGGGAGCAGGTCACCTTCTAAAGCGTCCCTAACCTGACCCTAACTCCTAGCTGCATGGGCCGACCTTTAAGGTAGGAGGGCCCATACTCAGGAACCTTGGATCCCTAACTCACCCTCCGACCGGTCCCTGAACTAGGAGTCAAGGTAAGACGGCCTGTTCCTTCTGAACACGGAGGAACAGGGGTCTCACTGGCCAAGCTACAAGGAATGGGGAAACTCATACAACATACAGAAATGACAGGTGAACAACTAGTTCCACACGTACCTGTCACAGCCACGCTGACTGGAACCCATGCATGCACAACTAATGTCCACAGAACAACTAGAGGACACAGCACACCTAACACACAAATAACCAGGACATCTGTGGTCATAAACAAACTGTGACTCTTAGGTTTATGACCACAAGGGTGGCCCCCACTGGCAGATGGAATAACCAGGAGGATGTCTCCAGCAAAGCATGGCTGAAGAACCCCTCAGCAACTAATATCCAAAGAGGCTTTATAGCCCAAAGTGGCCACACCCACACAGACACACAAGGAGAGGGAATTAACCCTACCAAGACTAACCAGGGAAGGGAAACCACTTAAAGGGGAAGTGTCCAAAAGCACAACACACTGCAGCTGTTACCGCAGGCAACAACATGGGTGGCAACCATGTCCTGGGAGTCAGCCAGAAGGCCTAGACACTGCCACCACATGTACATAAAACCAAACGTTGCCACGGACAGCCACAGTGAAGGGAAATGTCACAGTGCACACCTAACATAAGACCTCGTGCACACCAGACATACAAAGTGCATACATACACACACAAACCAAGTGCAACCGCATGCACAACATAGCAAGCTGCAAGGATACAGCTCAGGCTGCTATGCTGCCACATAAATACTGTTGCCAGCGGCAACCACAGGTGAGGCAAATACCACAGCCCTCACCTGTGATTGACAACAGACAAAACCCATGACAACCGCATGCGGTTCAGGAGTCACGACTATGACCATGGCCGTGACAGGTGCCTTTTAAAACACTTTGTACACATACTGGTATTACTAGAAACAGCATTTTCTAAAATATAGGGTAATGCCTTTTGTTGACTTGGACTTCTGCCTTATTCTGTTTGTTGAGTACAGGACAGTACATCTTGTCTATTTATCTACAGCAGAAATGTAAGGTTACTGCTTGACCTTACTGGGAAATATTTGGTATTTATACCCATTTTGGCAGAAAAGTCAAGTTTCCAGTTCAGCTAGTAGCCAGAGAAATTTGTATCCTGGTTGGTGATTTGGTTACAATGTGGGGATAGGTTGATGAAAGTGGTGCATAGTACATGTCTTGTCCATTAGGACACCAACATAGTAAAAAAAAATAATAAAAAAACACACATGAAATAGAAGGTCCTGTTAATATATGTGCATTTTTCCCGCTAACTAAATAATTGCTATAACTCATTTCGTGTTAAAATGTTATTAAATAATAAAGCTCATATTTTCATAGGCTTCAGAATTCTCTTCTCCTGTAGTGACTCGCCATAGTAAGAACAGCTGAGTATTCCAGCTTAGACATCTGTCACTGAGTGAAATGTAATCGGGTGACTTGGGCTTCCTTCACATCACCGTTCTGCCTTTCCGTTCTCCTGCTCTGTTTAGGAGTAGGAGAACGAAAAGGACGGAGAAGGCACGTAACTGAGCCAAACGGAGCCTAAGGACCCCATAGACCAGTGATGGCTAACCTTGGCACTCCAGCTGTGGTGAAACTACAACTCCCATCATGCTCTATTTATTTATATAGCGTTCTGAGAGTAGCCAAGCAAGGGGGGCATCTTGGGAGTTGTAGTTTTACCACAGCTGGAGTGCCATCACTGCCATAGACTATAATGGGGTCCGTTATGTTTCCGCTCAGAAGATGATTTTGGAGCGGAGACAAAAGTTGTGCATGCAGGACTTTTGACTTCTCTTCAAAATCATCTTCTGAGCGGAAACATAATGGACCCCATTATAGTCTATGGGGTCATAAACGGAGCAGGAGAACGGAAAGGCTGAACAGTGACGTGAACGAAGCCTTAGTGTGCACAGCACAGTGTCTGACTATGGCTCACTTTATTTAAAGGATCAAGTATAAAGTATTTTATATATACATGTGTCTTGTTGGACCTAGAAGTTTATATAATTGTCTCTTTCGTTTTGTCTTGATGAGCCATCTGCCTGTACTCCGATCTGCTGTCAGTTAGAGTCCATAGAAACTCATAGGTAGTTTATAAGTGGTGAATATCGTAACAAGCATTGCAAAATCTTTGCCTGCAAAAATGTGTGATTCAAAATCTCACGCATCATGCATCACCTAATTCTCAAACAATCATCAAACTAACCATAAAATCATTTTTTTTATATAAAGGAAACATATTTTGTAAGATAAAATAAGTCATCCTCTGCGATCCTCTGCTACCTCCATTCTGAGACTTCCCAGTCCCCTGCCTCTCACTACTTCCTAGTCACTCTCAACACAGTAAAGGTGAAGCTGGGACTCACCCCAGCCAACATCAGGTGAAGCTGGGACTCACCCCAGCCAACATCAGGTGAAGCTGGGACTCACCCCAGCCAACATCAGGTGAAGCTGGGACTCACCCCAGCCAACCTCAGGTGAAGCTGGGACTCACCCCAGGGAAACATCAGGTGAAGCTGGGTATCGCCACAACCAACATGAGTTGAAACTAGGACTTGCCCTTGCCAACATCACTTATTGAAGCGGGGACTGGCCCCAGCCAATGATTAGCTGAGCTGTCAGATTTCCTGTGTGTCAAGAGGGACATGGAAGAAGAGACCTGCCAGGGATCTGGGAAGCATCAGAATGGAAGTAATGGGGGATAGCTGAGGTATTACGTCTGTTACTACATTACAGCATCAAGAACCTTTTTTCCTAAATATAAAAATAATTAAATTAGTCAAACTCTTTTTTACTAGTGGCTATTTTATACTCCCTGTGACATAGTCCATAAACATTAGAGATTTGCAGACAATATAATCTTGGGTTGCTGGAAAATCTTCCCAATACCTTATGCTCTCACCTAAAGAATTAGCATGCATGTTAGAAGTTTTTTTTTTTTGCAGGACTTGCCTACTGATGACCTATCCTTACGATAGGTTATCAATATCAGATCAGATAGGATTTAGCGGCGGTAACCAGACATGGCCACTCAACAGCCTACCAAGCTGTGTATTTCCGGTGCCTTCTTCCGGTGCCTGGCTCCAGTGCTCCAACTAGTAAAAGCAGTGGGATCCTAGGGATAGGTCATCAATAAGTAAATTCTGGAAAACCGAACATGTCCAAGAGATGAGAGGGAACTTCTCTTACATTTATTGATATAGTACTTGTTTTTCAAAGGACATAAGTTTTAATAACTGTGATGCCTAACTGGGTTGACACAAAAAGGTATGCAAAAACATGCATAGCTATGGGATAGTGTTTATTTTCTGGACTTTCATAAGCATTTTGCGGGCTCCTAACCGCGGGTCCATAAAATACGGAAGTGGTCCGTGTGCAATCTGCTTTTTTTTTTGCAGACCCATTGACGCATCTGTATATTCATTCTGCAAATGATAGAACATATCCTATACTCGTCCGCAAAATAGAGACCACAAACCCACTGAAGTCAATGGGGCCACAAAAGAAATGCAGATGGCACAAGGACCGCTTCTGTATTTGCGGATCAGTGATTTGTGGACTACAAAATACTTACAGTCATGTGCATAAGGCCTAATTTTCAGTTAATATATGGCAACCTTATATTTTATTATAAAAATGGGAAATTAACCTGTCCTCTGGCCCTTTTCTTGCAGCTGCTCACAATGAAGAGCGTTTATGTGCCTACAAAGATCCTAACCACTTGGAACATGGGGTCAGTGAAAACCAGATCTCCCCAGAGAATGGCACAGTGGAATGTTCTAAGGGCAATACCTGCTTTGGATTATGGGGAAAAACAAGAGATGGTGAAATCAATCTTGTCAAACAAGGTAAGTAAAATGGACTGTATTCATTTACAACTACATACTGTACATACTGGATAAAGCATCATTCACATCTGCAGTTACATGACATACATGACATATTTTATTATTAATAGCGTTATTATCAATGGCATTCTCTTTAAAAAGGCCAGAATCTTTAAAGGAATGTCACATGCAAAAAGAATGAGGAAGCAACAACCTCAGTCGTATCACAGATCCTATATAGGCCTTATTATGCACACTACCGTATCTGTTTTGCGGTCTTCAAATCGTAGATCCACAAAACATAGTTCACGGTGGTGTGCATGCCACCATTTTTTTGCAGACTCTTCTAGAAATGTCCTATCCTTGTTGCAGAACGGACATACGGATGTGGACAGCACATGGTTTGCTCTATGCAATTTTTGCATTGAAATTAATCGGTCATGTGCATGAGGCCTTCGAACAATTTGCCCTTAGTTAATGCCTAATATCAAATAATTAAAGGGGTTTTCCCAGGATTTTTATAATGATGACCTATCCTCAAGATACCAGATCAGTCATCAATACCAGATCAGCCGAGGTCCAACACCCGGCACCCCCGCCGATCAGCTGGTTGAAGAGAAGGCGCGCTCCGTGCGAATGCTGCCTTCCCTTCATTGTTTACCTGCTTGCCGTTGACATTGGAGCGGTGAGAAGGTGTAATTACAAGCAATCCCATTTACTTCAATGGGATGGCTCGTTACTATGCACTTGAATAGGAAGGAGTCATCCCATAGAAGTGAATTGGACTGCTTGTAATTACACCTGTTCACCTCTGCGATGTTAATGGTGAGACGGTAAACAA
This sequence comes from Bufo gargarizans, assembly GCF_014858855.1. Classification (NCBI taxonomy): domain Eukaryota; kingdom Metazoa; phylum Chordata; class Amphibia; order Anura; family Bufonidae; genus Bufo; species Bufo gargarizans. Next base: position 74,311,745 of record NC_058087.1, read on the forward strand.
TGAAAAGAAGGCTGCGCTGGCACGGCCTTATCAACCAGCTGATCGGTGGGGGTGTCGGACCCCCGCTGATCTGATATTGATGACAGCTAATTTGCTAAAGTTAAAAAAAAAAGACTATAACACATCATTAGGCTCCTTTCACACTAGCGTTCGCTGGTCCGCTCGTGAGCTCCGTTTGAAGGAGCTCACGAGCGGACCCGAACGCCTCCGTCCAGCCCTGATGCAGTCTGAATGGAGCGGATCCGCTCAGACTGCATCAGTCTGGCGGCGTTCAGCCTCCGCTCCGCTCGCCTCCGCACGGACAGGCGGACAGCTGAACGCTGCTTGCAGCGTTCGGGTGTCCGCCTGGCCGTGCGGAGGCGAGCGGATCCGTTCAGACTTACAATGTAAGTCAATGGGAACGGATCCGCTTGAAGATCACCCTGTGGCTCAATCTTCAAGCGGATCCGTCCCCCATTGACTTTACATTGAAAGTCTGAACGGATCCGCTCAGGCTGCTTTCACACTTAGATTTTTTTCTAAGTTATTAATGCAGACGGATCCGTACTGAACGGAGCCTCCGTCTGCATTAATATGATCGGATCCGTTCAGAACGGATCCGATCAAACGCTAGTGTGAAAGTAGCCTAAAACAGCACACCGTTCCAGTGCGGATGATATGGTGGGCCCCAACGGTTTTTGTTTACTCGCCCTGCAGTGATGATATCATATACATCTACATGACCATTGCCTTACATGCTAACTTCAAATGGATGAATGGCATGTCATTGGTGGAGTAAACAAAGACCTTTTAGGACCACCGGAGCTTCAGTGCTGGAACAGTGGGGGATCTAGCATGTGAATTTTGTCTATTTTTATTTTTAATCACATCAGCTGCTGTTACGTGCCTTTCACAATGCCCAATGCAAAGTAAGGCTACTTTCACACTAGCGTTCGGGCAGATCCGTTCTGAACGGATCCGCTCATAATAATGCAGACGGAGGCTCCGTTCAGAACGGATCCGTCTGCATTAAAATGGCAAAAAAAAAGCTAAGTGTGAAAATAGCCTCGGACGGATCCGTCCAGACTTTCAATGTAAAGTCAATGGGGGACGGATCCGCTTGAAGATTGAGCCACATTGTGGCATCTTCAAACGGATCCGTCCCCATTGACTTACATTGTAAGTCTGGACGGATCCGCACGGATCCACATGCCTCCGCACGGCCAGGCGGACACCCGAACGCTGCAAGCAGCGTTCAGCTGTCCGCCTGTCCGTGCGGAGGCGAGCGGAGCGGAGGCTGAACGCCGCCAGACTGATGCAGTCTGAGCGGATCCGCTCCATTCAGACTGCATCAGAGCTGGACGGCTGCGTTCGGGTCCGCTCGTGAGCCCCTTCAAACGGAGCTCACGAGCGGACCGACGAACGCTAGTGTGAAAGTAGCCTAAACGGGTGACATTCCACTTTTTTCATCCACTTTCACTTTGTGTATCGTTGGCACCTCTTCCCATATACAGAGGGTAATATGCTGCTGACAGGGAATGATTTGAGGTCACAAATGAGAGATGCAATCATCTGACAATGAACATCTTGCTGTTTGTCAAATGATTGATGGCAACATAAAACAGCCCAGTTTTCTGGAACGAACATTTGTGCAAACGTTTATTCCGATCATTGTCCCAATCCTTGGAAGTATAAAATGGTCCTAAGTCCTGTAAAAAAAAAATCAGGACCCATTTACATGGGCAGATACAAAGGATGATAATTGGGAACGAACTGTTGGTTCCCAGTCATTGCCCACTCACTCATCTGCATTAGAAATCTCCCCTCTATGTAGGGATGAATGATTGTTACTATGATTGTTCATCCCATAGAGCTTCATTGTTTGTTAGCAGCACATCCCCGTTTATCCAGGATGATAAGCTGCCAACAAGCAATGATGTTATGTGCTCGTTAAATGTGTGCATCCCACAACAAGCAATTGTTTTACTCATTTGTCAGGTTATTGTGACACATTTACTATTTATTATTGTGAACGAGTGTTCATAGGAGTGTTTGTCCCCCAAAATTTGCATAATGATCTTCCAATATCAGTGGACCCTAGGCTAACTACTGGGCAACTCTATTAAGTAAAGAGCTGTTCCCAGAAGTAGCACCTATGACATGTTTTAAGAGTTACTCCAATAGGGCTCTGAGAATCAAATTCAATATGTTTACTCAGGATCTTAATTTACTGTCAAATCCTTTAGGTTGCTGGTCATACACAGGTGATCCACGTGACTGTCACCATGAAGAATGCATAGTCAATAGCAACCCATCACACGTCCAAAATGGGACTTATCGCTTCTGTTGCTGTAGTGCAGATATGTGCAATGTCAACTTCACAGAGAACTTCACACCAGATCCTCCAGATACAACACCCATCAGTAAGTAAAAAGCTTTATTTGCCTCTGAGTGCTGGATTCATGTGTGAGACCAGATAACCTTCTGCATACTAGGCAATACATTCATTAGGAGGGGGTGCGACATCCGGGACCCCTGCCGATCAGCTGTTTGAGTAGTCACCTGCACTCCTGTGAGCACCGCTGCCTTCTCACAGCTCACCAAGCACAGCGCCACAGCGCTGCTATGGCAGCTCAACCCCATTCACTTCAATAAGGCTGAGCTGTTCCTAGGCCACATGACCGATGAATGTGTCGTCACTCGGCCTAGGAAAAGCTAGAGAATGATGTGGCGCTACTGCGAGCACCTCTGCCTTCTCAAACAGCTGATTGGTGGGGGTCCCAGGTATTGGACCCCTTTAAGATTTTTATATGTTCCACTGATTTCTGTGCAGAAATGACCACTCAGTTGTCTGCTTCTTAGATGCAAACCAATGTGACCCTTTTGACTGCCTGGTTGGCATGTTAGGGTATGGCCACACATTCAGTCGTATCTGTCCATTATACTTTCTCTACTTTTATGATCCACTCCTGATTTTGGTTTCCAAAACTGCAACAGAAACCCTGACCATGTGCCCGTACCCTTAGAAAACTATACCTTTTGAGTCCCCTTTTCAGGGAAGCTGCCATTGATGTAGACAGGTTGTGACCTCAAGAGTCCGCCCACACTGTGGTTGTTGGGTGGATGCACAGGAACTTGTATAACTCAGTAGAGCGTGAAGAGACTTATCTATTCTATAGATCTATATGGCAGAGCTTTGTTTTGGTGCATCATGTTGTTGTTTCCTACGAGTGTCTTCCCGAAACAGCCCGTCCAAACTAAAAACCCAAATTGGTACTTCGCTTTTACTCCTGACTCCAGCTGTAGATAATGATGCCAATTTTCTGTTTGTAGATCCCCATTGTGCAAGTGCTGTTGTCTATCACTTTTCTGTTCTACCTACTGGAAGATGGAATCAAAAGAAATAAAGCAGTATAGCACTGTCACCTCCTAAAGGGGTACTCTGGAACTTTATTATTGATGACCTACCCTTAGGCCCCTTGCAGACGAGCGTGTCCGGATTAGGTCCGGATGTGTCCCGGGAAAATTGCGGCAAACCTGCGCGAGTAGGAACGCAATTGCAGTCAGTTTTGACTGTGATTGCGTTCCGATGTTCAGTTTTTATTGCGTGGGTGCAATGCGTTTTGCACACGCGTGATAAAAAAAGTCTGTGGTACCGAGAAGTTCAGGTTTGGGTTAGTTGTAGTGTAAATTGTATTATTTCCCCTTATAACACGGTTACAAGGTAAAATAATAGCATTCTGAATACAGTTGCCTTGGGCCCCCCAGTTGCTCCTACTAGCTACTGCCCCGGGTGTCAAGCTGTCTGTGTACTTTAACGTTGTGATCTAGGACCTTAATGACATCATCATACTGGTCACATGGCTATGAGGTCATCACAGGTCCTATCAGGAGTGTTGCAGAAGTTAACTGTGGAGCTTTTTTGTGTGAAGATTACATCAGAAAAAGGTGACAGGGTTGTTATGTTAATATACTGTAAACTACTGTATAGTGAGATGCTGTATATTGTGTGGGGGCCTGTATACTGTGGGGGGCTGTATATTGTGTGGGACTGTATACTGTTTGGTGGGCTGTATACTGTGGGGGGCCTGTATACTGTGTGGTGGGCTGTATACTGTGTGGTGGGCTGTATACTGTGTGGTGGGCTGTATACAGTGTGGGGGCCTGTATACTGTGTGGGGGCCTGTATACTGTGTGGTGGGCTGTATACAGTGTGGGGGCCTGTATACTGTGTGGGAGCCTGTATACTGTGTGGTGGGCTGTATACTGTGTGGGGGTCTGTATACTGTGTGGGGGTCTGTATAGTGTGGGGGGGGGGGGCCTGTATAGTGTAGGGGGGGGCCTGTAATGTGTGGGGGGCTGTATATTGTGGAGTGCTATACTGCTGTACTGTATATTGTGGGGGTCTGTATACTGTAGGTGCGGTATAGTGTGGAGTGCTATACTGCTGTACTGTATAATGTGGGGGGCTGTATCGTGTATAGTTTGGGGTGCTGTATACAGTGAGGTGTTGTATACTGTGAGGTTTTGTATACTGTGGGGTGTTGTATACTGTGGGCTGCTATACTGCTCTACTATATACTGTGGCGTACTGTATAGTGTGGGGTGCTATACTGCATACTGTGTGGTGCTGTATACTATAGGGTGCTATACTGCATACTGTGGGGTGCTGGGGTGCACTGTAACACTAGGGTGAGCCAAGCCCTGGTCTCCTTCCTGCAGAGTGGTGCCCACTTCCAGCCTGAGCCCAGCCGCCCAGAGCACTGATCCTGAGCCGCTGGTCATTCACTGTACTCTACCAGATATGTGGATTTTTTGTATGTCTGTTGTGGTGGAGGGCGTGATATGCCTGCTAAGGTGTGGGAAGGCGGGATCCAGGGGGCCCAAGTAAATTTTTGCCCAGGGTCCAATCAATATTAAAGACAGCCCTGTCTAGGTCATCAAAATTACAGCCAAAGAAAAGCACCTAAAATATTTACAAGGGAGTCAGAAGACCACCCCAATGACTAACTATAATAGGATACTTGTCTTTTCCTTATTGGAGTTTCTCTCTAACTTTGCCTGCACTATGTTTAATTGAAATAAATGCTAATATGTTAAATACTGTGTAACATTACTTGACCATCCCCAAAAAATGCCATCAAATGTTAATTTAAACCTTGAGATATTGTAAATAATTTTTTATTAACTCATCATATTATACATTCCAGTCCTGTAATACGCACAGTCAACTATGATTTATGAATAGGTTATGTCTACGTTCTGGGTTTGACAAAAAGCACTATTGTATACCTTTCCACTCTTTACAAAACTACGCATGAAGTCATTGCTCCACATTTCCTAATGTGAGTATGACAAATCTTTGTTATAACATGCACTAAAATCTTGCGAATTTCTGATGCGTAATGACGCATCACCTATTTATGAATTTGCAAAGAATACTCCACTGCACCTCCATTAACCCCGCTTGGTGCGCCATATGGCATGTACTTATATGGCACAGGATTAAGCTCCTGCAATTTAGCAGGAGCAGGTCGGGTGACTGGCTGTCACTGATATCCGAGGACCACGAGGAGAAAACAGAAGAGGATTTTTATCATTTCTGTCCTCTCCTTTCATTGGTGCATAGCGCTCAATGAGTTCTATGCATTGAATGAAGAGAGCTGCTATGTGTCTCGGGGATACGAGAACTGCAGGGTTTTAGCAGACCCTGATCAGCTGTGCCTGTGTGGAATGCCCCTCACAGGGGCTATTTTTCCCTGTTAAGCCTCATGCAGTCGTCTGTGGAACACGGTCCGTGAGATACCGGACTGGCATTGCAGGAGCGCACAGCGTCATAGCAACCTTTACTGGAGCTCCTATGGATGCCCCAGTTACAATGGAAATGTTGCAAAATGAAAAAAAAAATGTCCCTCAGAGTTGTTTTAATGACTTCTTAGGTGATATGTGCCCAAAAATAAATAAAAAAATAAAAAATAAAAAAATATAATAAAATACAAATAAAATAGAAAATAAAATACAAACAACCCACTACACCTGACATCATAGCCATTACCACCCATTTATGCAAAACTATATATTTTATATATCAAAATAAAATACGAAACACAAAACAGGGAAATCATTTTAATAATTTATTTTGGTCTCAGTATGCATATTTAAAGGACAAAAAGCTATGTTTTTTTTATAATTGCTACTTGACATTTTTGCACAGTTTTCCCTAAATAAAACTAAAAAGAGAGAAAAATTGTAAAACCCTGTTAATAAAAAGCCCAGTGTGTCAAGTAAAAAAAATATTTTGGTAGTCCAAAACATAAAAAAAAGTTACAACTGTTAGGCTGGGTTCAGACCTGAGCGTTTTACAGCGCGTTCCTACACGTTGTAAAACGTTCAACAGGCAAGAACCAATGATTCCCTATGGGAATGGTTCTCACCTGAGCGTTTTACAGCGCGTACGATCGCGCTGTAAAACGCCGATGCCCCAAGAAGTACAGGAGCTTCTTTGGGGCGTCTTGCCGTACATAGACTTCCGGGAACGCGCAACAATGGGCGTTCACTTGTCTCTGTATGCGCGATTGCAAACGCTGGTACAATCGCGCATACAGAGCACTCCATCGCGAACGCTCAAGTCTGAACCCAGCGTAAGACCATCACATCAAAATTACAAAAAGTGACCAGGTTTCTTCAGCTGGTCATTAAGGGGTTAATGAGAGGCATGGCTTAGCTGGAAAATGCATTTCGTTTAGTGCAAGGGCGTTTCTCAAGATGCAACAACATGAACCCTGTGATAGATTTGGTTAATTTTAGACTGAGGGACATTTATTGATTTATGCCACTGTTAGGGCATAAAAAATTCACAAACTATGGCACATGCCATAGTTGGGCCATAATTTGCAACTTTTTGAGCTTCTTGACACTTTTCAGAAATGGCAGGAAAAGGGAATGGGACTTAGTGGGGGGGGGGGGGGGTGGAGCCTAGCATGAACAATGGATTTACTATAATTTACCCCAAAAACTGATGTAAATTATAGGTCAAGCAGCTGGCGTAGATTTGAGTTTCTGGCGCTTGAAGTGCCAGAGATGCATCTAATGTATTAAGAGCCATCTGCCTCCTAATAAATTAGGTGCATCTTACTCCAGAGCCCAGGGGATCAAGATTGGCATATGGGAATGCCAGTCTAGATAAATGTTCATTGCTTACAATGTCTACATTTTAGACAGGATAAATTAATCTGCCCTCTGTTTTTCAGTATTTACCTATAACCACACAGATGTGAAATAAAGTCAGTTCACAGTCTAAATACTTGAAAAGTTCTATTCTAGTCTAAGACATCAGTTTGGACCAGACTAATTAATAGAAACATTAATGTTCTTGTTCCACATTTTTGTGGCTTGGATTACTGAAGCTGAACCCTGACATACCCTTATTTTCACCCAGGCAGCCCCCTGATGTTAGCATGGGAGCATCTCATGCTCCGATGCGCTCCCTTGCCCTGCGCTAAATCGCGCAGGGCACTGGCAGTGTGTTCGGTGACGTCACCGGCTCTGAGGGGCGGGCGTTTTACTGGCTAGGGCAGAGCTAAATCCCGCCCATCAGTGCCGGTGACATCACCGGGATTCCTGGCAGCCCCATGGAGAGCCCCGGTACGTCACCGGATGTCCAAAAAATGCCTTTGCCCTGCGCAATTTAGCATCGGAGTATGAACTGCTCCGATACTCATGTCAGGTGGGCTGCCGGGGTGAAAATGGAGGGATGTCCGGGTTCAGTTCTGAACCCGGACAACCCCTTTAAGGAAACAATAGAGAAAAGAGAAGTTGCTCAGCTTATTATCTTCTATATGATAATCAAGGGACAATACAACATAAATTCCAGGAGATCAAAAATATTTACTGACAGCAGTATGATCATAACCATACAAAGACGTTCTACCATAGTAAAAGTACTAGAATATCATGTCGCTTTGAATTTCTTTTCTTTTCTTTTTGGGAAAGCTGGAAGATAATATTTTCACTGTTAAGGCCTCATGCACACGGCCGTTGCTCGGCCAGCAAACAGCAGGTCCCCAATATGCGGGCACCGGCCGGGTGCTCCCTGCATCACGGATGTGGACCTATTCATTTGAATGGGTCCGCAATCCGGAGCTGTGGTGAGGAACGGAGGCACAGAACTACGGAGTGCTTCCGTGGTGTTTCTGTCCGTGCCTCTGCACCGCCAAAAAAATAGAACATGTTCTATTTTTTTGCGTTAGGATCATGGACCCATTCTAGTTGAATGGGTCTCAATCGGTCCCGGCCGCCGCATGGACATTGCCCGTGCATTAGGGACCACAAATTGCGGTCCCCAATGCACGGAACGGCCGCACAACGGCCATGTGCATGAGGCCCTAGGGTCACGCAATCGTCAGATTCTTTTCCAGACTATTACATAGCAATACAATGATACAGCATTCATGTCCACAATGCAGCACGGGCAGGTAAATTCACCATTTTGAGCTCTTAATGACATTGTTTCTTGCTTTTACAAAACATAAATAAGTGAGAAACAGTCAAACAGTATTTTTTTGGGGGGAAAAGAACTTTTTTAACTATTTTTTTTATACAGTTGCTGGTAATTTATGGATTTTGGAATGCTCTTTAAAATATTCCTAAAGGTTTTAAGGTGTCCATATTCCTTTAATAGATGACAACCAGATGATCATTCAGCCAACAGCTATCTCTCCTGACTCCCCCATACATATACCGTACACATTTAGTTCTGCAGAGCGTGAATGTATTTTTAAGCAGAGACAGAAGAAAGCCGCTGCCAGGCGGTGGCTTATCTCCCAGGAGAGCAAAAGGATTGGGCAAAAATAATTCATCCAATAATTCTCCCAGGGGTTCAGCTGAAAATACACTAACATATGCAGTTATGCTTAGTTATTCTGCCATACTCAGCAGGAATAGGGCTGGACCTGCCCCTTCTGAGGAAGGAGCTGTGTAGTCTGATTGCATCAGCCTTTGAGTCTGGCCTTGACAGCCAAGGTGTGAGGAGCTGCATAGGTTTGTGCAGTGTGAGGCCACTACAAAGGGCCCTCCATCCCTACATGCTGAGGACAAGTGCCAAACTTCTGAAAGAAAGAGAACAGATATTCATAGATTATTTAGGACTAGAACAGTGTGTCTCTGATTTTAGACTTTGGATCTTTTTTTTTGTAGAAGGTTATATTGCTTCAGTGCCCACCACACTTTGAAGATGGATTGGCCATCTAATCTAAAATCTGCACCCCTTAAACCGAGAATCAAAGAAAGCGTTAATAAGAATGGAATTGTATGGCTTTAGTCAACTTCACCTGTGGGATCTGCTTGGACCTGCAGCATGGACGACCTATATTAAAGGAGATCACATTGCACAAGCGCGGCCACCTCACTGCTGTGGGAGTTCTGAAAATAGCCAAGCACTGCCTCAGTATTTCTAGCAGTCCCTTAGCAGTGAATGGAGAGGTTGTCATGCATGCACGATGCATTCTCTATTTACCTCTATGGACTTCCAAAATTAGCCAAGCACTCTCGCTTGGCTATTTTTGAAACTCGCAAATGTAGTGCACTGTCCTTCGCTTCAGGGGCACCCTCCTGTCATCAGTGTCTGAGATGGGCATGACCCTTTCAATATTGATTACTAGAGATGAGCAAATTTCACAAAAATTCGATTTGGCCGCTTCGCTGAATTTTTCTGAAAAATTTGGCTTGATACCAATTTATTTGTGGCGAATCACGTTAAAAAACAGCTATTTCCTGGCTGCAGAGAGCCTTTATAGTGGTGTAGAACACTGGTGCCTTGCAGTAACACACATAGGGAGTCTGCTGTGGTAGTGAAACACTACTGTGAGTCAGTATGACATGCAGATGAAAGGTGTCGCACTTAGAATCACTGCACACTTCACTTATTTGGGCAGTTACGGGGCCAAAACTGACAAAATAACTCATGTGTGAACTCAGCCTTACAGGTCAATGTTAGCGTGAAGAAGAAGCACACTCCATTTACACCGTCGGCAGCTGATTCCACATAGATGTCTACAGAACCTGTTCTATTAAATGCTTATACAAGTAAAGCCCCCCCAAAAGAGTGGAGAGGGTGTCAGCAGTAAGTTTGTGTTGACGTCACTGATTATTTTGCCCTTCCTCTGATCCGTCAGTACAATAACCCACAAAAAATGGATCCTGTCTGTGGAGCATCTGCCTTCACTCGGTCAACATTTGGTCAGTAATCTATCAGTATTGCTAAAGCCCCAAAAAGCTGGAGTGGATCCAAAACAGAGATGACACTTGAATGGTATATTTGCAGGTCTTGTGTGTTTTGTACCCACTCCTACTTTTGGCTACCAAATAATAAGCCAATTCTGATGCAAAATAGGGACCATGTCATGCAGGCCTTACAGCTGTTACATAGACAGGATCCGTTGTGCATCTCATTTATCCTTCCTTCTGACAGAGCAGAAGAAGGGTCAAATAAATGATGATGTCAGCCAGGCCTAAAGGCAAAATAGTGTCCCAGTCATGAAGTGGGTGGGTGGGAACAGCATGAGAAGTCCACAGAGTGGCCCTATGACATAGTGGTGAGGTGAAAGCAGCATGAGGAGACCACAGAGTGGCCCAATGACAGTGTGGAGGTGGCAGCAGCATAAGGAGGCCACAGAGTAGCACAATGACAGAGTGTGGAGGTGGCGGCAACAGCAGCATCAGGAGGAGGCCACAGAGTGGCACAATGACAGTGTGGAGGTGGCAGCAGCAGCATCAGGAGGCCACAGAGTGGCACAATGACAGAGTGTGGGTGGCAGCAGCATCAGGAGGCCACAGAGTGGCACAATAACGGAGTGTGGAGGTGGTGGCAGCAGCATCAGGAGGAGGTCACAGGGTGGCACAATGACAGTGTGGAGGTGGCAACAGCAGCATCAGGATACCACAGGGTGGCACAATTACAGTGTGGGGGTGGAAGCAGCATCAGGAGACCAAAGAGTGGCAAGATGACATAGTGTGGAGGTGGCAGCAACATCAGGAGACAACAGAGTGGCAAGGTGACATAGTATGGAGGTGGCAGCAACATCAGGAGACCAAAGAGTGGCAAGATGACATAGTGTAGAGGTGGCAGCAGCATCAGGAGACCACAGAGTGACCCAGTGACAAAGTGGGGAGGTGGGTGGATATACCAGTACCAACTGAAGATGTTGGGTGAAAGAAGGAGCACTTGGCATCAGATGTGTGGCATCAGGAGGGTGGCAGCATCAATATAGTAGCTAAGGCAGGTAGCCAGAAGAAACCTTGGCAGCCATGGCAAAGGAACATGAGCACAGAGGGCCCCCGGTCAGACCTGCGAGAGGATGAACGATGGCGCAGATAGGCAGCGGCCAACTGACTACATCAGATGTCTCTATAGTAGTTCAGTTTGTCCTGCCTCTCAGCAGGTGTAAAAAAGGCCCCCATTTTGGACCGGTAGTGAGGGTCCAAAAAGGTTGAGAGCCAGAAGTCATCCCTCTGCCGAATGGTGACAATTCGGCTGTCACTACGCAAGCAAGTGAGCATGCATCGGGCCACGGTTCTACCAGGCCACTTTATGGTGACACTGCATATGTTGACGCAGGGCCACACTTCACATTCTGCCACAGATTATACTATGGTCATGTTCACCTGCTCCAGCAGCTTAACAAAAAACTGCCACACCGCCGAGTAGGTGATTTTACACTCAACACTCAACACTCCGCACTGACTGCTACTGCCGCTGCTTCCGTAAACCCCTACACCACTACTTTCCGGGCAAGTAGGCTCCTGCAAAACTGGTGATGTACCTGTCACGGACGGTGTACAGGAAACAAGACAAAGCAACATGCATATATGACTCACTGGATCTAAAGCTAAGGAACCAAGGGGAGACCCCTGCACAAGACCTAGCACTTTCCCTGGCTGCTCAGCCTATGCAAAGATCCCAGAGGTGGATGGTTGCATAGCCACGTACCTCGACTATATAACCCCTGAACACCCTACAATAGTGAGGGGACACGACCACCGGCTCCCTACACCAGACACGGAGGGAGTCAGGGTCACCTGGGATCCAGCAAACAGAAAATAACAGATAAATGTACAGCACTTAACTTTGTAGCAGACAGGAAAACAGGATGAGCATGCACACACACTCCAGGAAGTAGTATAAGCCGCCCAGTAATGCATTATGGGGCGGAATTTAAAGGGATGCAATTAATCCAACTACATGACAGCTGAGAGAGGCTAACGAGATGAGGAACTGAATACCACAACAAAGAGAACTCAAGGAGGAGGTTCTGAAAGGCTTCTGTCAGAGCTTCTCAGCTGTCTGGTTGTGACAGTACCCCGGGCATGTTTGGCTCCCGACCTCCCACTACTGCTACCCTGCTGACTTCTGGCCACGCTAGCAAATTTCTGGCTCTGCCGCTGCCTCACAGGCAAGCTGACACCATCTTCTCCTGCTCCCAAGTGCGATCTGCTAAATCATCATCATCGAGTACTGTCTGCACGTCACTGATGTCCTCCTCAACAGTCTCTGGGTCAGCCTGACCGTTCGCAACAGCAGCTACCACGCCACTCTCCTCATTACTACTTGCCCGCCTACCAGAGGAAGCGGCGGATGTCTCCTCCAAATCTTGGCTGGCCAGTAGCTTCTGACTGTCCTCTATAGTAGCTCGTCCTCGCTGTATAGTGGGGCTGAGCCCACAGCATATAATACTTGTCTGGCTGAGGGAACAGAAAAGGACAGAGGCAGATTGAGGACAGGTGAGGACACAGGGCCTGCTCCCGGGCCATGCCAACTAAGAGTTGTGTCTGACGAACCTACCAACTCTTGGTTGGGGGTGTCTGATGTCACTTGGGACGAAGTGGATGATCGAGTCAACCATTTAAGAACCGCTGGGTTGCTAGACAAGACAGCTAGAGGACATGGGAGCTCAGGCCTCTCGCGACTCCTGCTGCCACGCTCCCTTACTCTGCTGCGACCTGTGCCTGCGCCAGAAACATTTAGGCCTCTGTCACTCCCCTGTGCCTGGGCCTGGCACTTCTCTGTCTGACATACTTTTAGATCATAAATAAAAAAATTAAAATGTAAATGTAAATTAAAACACCCCAATTATTTTATCACTTCACCACACAATAGCTAATAAGCCCTTTTTTTCCCACTAATACACACCAAAAAGGGCTTTAGAACATATAACTGCACAGCTAAATGGCAAATAAGCCCTTATTATCTTCCACTTATACACGCCACAAAAGGCTTTAGAACATATAACTGCACAGCTAAATGGCAAATAAGCCCTTATTATCTTCCACTTATACACGCCACAAAAGGCTTTAGAACATATGACTTCTACGCTGAACAACAAATATATATATTTGCCACTAATACACGCTAAAGAGGGCTTTAGAAAACATAACTGCACCGCTGAACACCAAATACATATATATATTTTTGCCACTAATACATGCCAAAAAGGGCTGTAATTTTCTCACTTTATCACACAACGGCAAATACTTTTTTTGTGCCACTAATACATGCCAAAAAGGGCTTTAGAACATATAACTGCAACACTCAATGGCAAATAATATATATTTTTTGCCACTATTACATGCCAAAAAGGGCTTTAGAACATATAACTGCACTGCTAAACGGCAAATATGCCCTTATTTTTTTCCACTTATACACGCCACAAAAGGCTTTAGAACATATAACTGCACCGCTGAACGGCAAATAATATTTTTTTTTATGCCGCTAATACACGCCAAAAAGGGCTGTAATTTTCTCACTTCACTACACAAGGGCAAATACTTTTTTTTGTGCCACTAATACACACCAAATAGGGCTTTAGAACATATAACTGCTCCGCTGAACGGCAAATAATATATATTTTTTGCCACTAATACACTCCAAAAAGGGCTTTAGAACATATAACTGCACTGTTGAATGGCAAATAGGCCCTTACTTTTTTCCACGTATACACTCCACAAAAGGCTTTAGAACATATAACTGCACTGCTGAACGGCAAATAATATAAAAAAAAAATTGTCAATGAGACACGCCAAAAAGGGCTTTAGAATATAAGTGCACCACTGAATGGCAAATAATATATATTTTTTTGCCACTAATAGACGTCAAAAAGGGCTTTAGAACATAGAACTGCACCGCTGAATGGCAAAAAGGCCCTTACTTTTTTCCACTTATACACTCCAGAAAAGGCTTTAGAACATATAACTGCACCGCTGAACGGCAAATAATATATTTTTTTGCCACTAAGGCCTCTTTCACACTTGCGTTCTCCGGATTCGGCGTGTACTCCACTTGCCGGAATTACACGCCGGATCCGGAAAAACGCAAGTGTACTGAAAGCATTTGAAGACTGATCCGTCTTCAAAATGCTTTCAGTGTTACTATGGCACCCAGGACGCTATTAAAGTCCTGGTTGTATAGGGTATAACTATGAACTATATTTTGCGTATATGTATGAAGAATGTGTTTAACTGCCTGAATATACGCTTAAAAACAATTTTATTAGTGATATATTTAAAACTCGTGGCGAACCTGCCACATAAAGAATTCATCAGGCTAAACCTGGACAGGTGGCTCACCCCACAATTGTATGGGTGTAGCCACTCACTCCACGTTTTCAAAACGTGCAAGACTGGAATTATCAGTGTATTCCGCTTGGTATGCGTATCCTGATAGTTAACCAGATGCACTGAACAGTTACTCACTTATGTGTGCTGGGGTTATCTATGCTTTATCAAGTAAACCAGCTATAACATTTGTGGCAGCTAGATCAGTAGGCTGCAACAATGTATCACACTTAATGAGTAGAGGGCATAGTGAATGGGATAGAGATGCTGTGGGTGAGAGCTTTATATTTGAGCTCTACTTACAACCCTATTGTTTTTGATCTCTCTTCTCCCATCACTAGCTATAGAAAGACCGTCTCTGCCTATTACAGCGTCTGCTCGACGCGTTTCTATGTCACTATGTAAGTAGTGACATGTCTTCAGGAGCAGATTTTCAGTGGCATTAGTGTAGTATTCTTATGTCTTAGGTAACATACGCTATGGCCACTGGTAAGGAGAACGCTGCACGCGTCTGTTTGCGCGCGTGCAGCTCAGAAGAGATACAGCCTCCGGCACTCTTGTTTGCAGCCGGAGGCTGTATCTCTTCTGAGCTGCACGCGCGCAAACAGACGCGTGCAGCGTTCTCCTTACCAGTGGCCATAGCGTATGTTACCTAAGACATAAGAATACTACACTAATGCCACTGAAAATCTGCTCCTGAAGACATGTCACTACTTACATAGTGACATAGAAACGCGTCGAGCAGACGCTGTAATAGGCAGAGACGGTCTTTCTATAGCTAGTGATGGGAGAAGAGAGATCAAAAACAATAGGGTTGTAAGTAGAGCTCAAAAATAAAGCTCTCACCCACAGCATCTCTATCCCATTCACTATGCCCTCTACTCATTAAGTGTGATACATTGTTGCAGCCTACTGATCTAGCTGCCACAAATGTTATAGCTGGTTTACTTGATAAAGCATAGATAACCCCAGCACACATAAGTGAGTAACTGTTCAGTGCATCTGGTTAACTATCAGGATACGCATACCAAGCGGAATACACTGATAATTCCAGTCTTGCACGTTTTGAAAACGTGGAGTGAGTGGCTACACCCATACAATTGTGGGGTTAGCCACCTGTCCAGGTTTAGCCTGATGAATTCTTTATGTGGCAGGTTCGCCACGAGTTTTAAATATATCACTAATAAAATTGTTTTTAAGCGTATATTCAGGCAGTTAAACATAAAGTCCTGGTTGCCATAGTAGGAGCGGGGAGCGGGGGAGCGGTATACTTACAGTCCATGCGGCTCCCGGGGCGCTCCAGAGTGACGTCAGAGCGCCCCATGCGCATGGATGACGTGCCATGCGATCACGTCATCCATGAGCGTGGGGCCCCCTGACGTCACTCTGGAGCGCCCTGGGAGCCGCACGGACGGTAAGTATGCTGCTCCCCCGCTCCCCGCTACACTTTACCATGGCTGCCAGGACTTTAGCGTCCCGGCAGCCATGGTAACCATTCAGAAAAAGCTAAACGTCGGATCCGGCAATGCGCCGAAACGACGTTTAGCTTAAGGCCGGATCCGGATCAATGCCTTTCAATGGGCATTAATTCCGGATCCGGCCTTGCGGCCAGGATTTTTGGCCGGAGCAAAAAGCGCAGCATGCTGCGGTATTTTCTCCGGGCCAAAAAAACTTTCTGTTCCGGAACTGAAGACATCCTGATGCATCCTGAACGGATTTCACTCCATTCAGAATGCATTAGGATAAAACTGATCAGTATTCTTCCGGCATAGAGCCCCGACAACGGAACTCTATGCCGGAAGAAAAGAACGCAGATGTGAAAGAGCCCTAAGACACGCCAAAAAGGGCTGTAATTTTCTCACTTCACCACACAACGGCTAATAAGCCCTTTTTTCCCCACTAATAAAAGTAAAAAAATGCTTTAAAACATATAACTGCACTAGACAAGGGCAAATAAGATGTAGAAATGTTTCCTTGTAATAAACCCTGTTAATGACTGTATCAAACAGCACTTGCACCCCAATAACAAGAACGATCTGCTGGAATTACAGAGCTGTATAATGACAATTTGGATCCGCAGTCAGTGCAGCAAGATGTAATAGGATTGTTCCTATTACCCAAGCTGTAAACTCCCCTACTGAACCCTGTTCTGCTTCAATACTGTGGAATGATTCCTCCCTATCCTTCTCTGAACTTCTATACAGCAAAATAAAAGTTTGGAAGTCTTTTCTACCACTGTGCCTAGCGCCTGCTGACGTCTCTCCCTGCTCTAACTACACTGGAAAATGGCTGAATCCAAGATGGCTGATGCAATTTATAGGGCAGTGACATCACAGGGCTGGCTGGCTGCTGATTGGCTGCATGCATGGCATTGTGGGTGATCCCTCGTTCCCAGAGTTCCTTGCTCCATGTCCTAACACAAGCAGCAGCCATTTTAATGCAAAATGCTATTCGTTACTACGAGGAAATTCAGATTCGGTCGGTACAAATCGAATTTTTCATCAACTTTGATTCGCTCATCTCTATTGCTTTCCTATCTTGAGCTATCTGATTGGTGGAAGCCCAACTCTAGGAATCCTGCTAACCAGCCGTTTGAAGGGGCTGATACGGCTTCTTCATAGTATACCAAGCACAGTACCATACATTGTATAGTGGTTCTGCTTGGTATTACATCTCAGTCCTATTCACTTGAATGGGACATAGCTGGAGAAACATCATGCTAGTGATGGACGTGATGTCACAGTCTGAGGAGGAGGCCACAGCGTTCACTCAAGCACATTGACCCAATCCAACAGAAGATCAGCTGGCATTTTGGGAGTCAGACCCCCATGATCAGATATTGATTTCTTATCAATATTTAAGTCATGGAAAGTCCCTCCAATGTGGAATGATAAGGCGTGTTTCAGACTAAAGACTTCTTTTGTAGCTTAGGCCACCATAGAGCTAAGCTGTAGTCACTGATCGCTGCTCTGCCCTAATGGAACACAGCAAACTGTGAAGGAAATAGCAGCTAAGGCCTTGTTCACATTTCAGTGTCAGTTTGATGCCTGTGAAAAATGTAGTCCATGTTTCATCTGTGAAGGATCAATGCTTGGTCCATGCAGTGGCGTACCAAGGGGGGGGCAGCCCACCCCGGGTGCCACTCACAAGGGGGGTGCCATGACGGAGTCACCCCTCCATCCAGTGGCGTAGCTACAGGGGTCGCAGCGGTCCCCCCACCGCCTCCTATTCAAAATGTGATCTAATAGTCCCGGGGGCAGTGCGCACGGCGCAGCGCAGTAGGCAGCTCACGTGACTGTGTCAGAGGGGGCGGCCGCGGACACTCAGAAGGAGGAGCCCCCCGGAGGCGTGGTTTCCACGCATCTCCGGCTCCCTCCCAGTCAGACACTCGGAAGCAGCAGGCAGGCGGCAGTGACTGTGTGGACGTGCGGTGGCTGGCGGCGCGAGGTGAGTTTTGAATAGCCTCTGGCCAGCCGCCGGGCCCTCTAGCCCCTCTACAGTACTTTATAATACAGATGTGGCACCGTAAAGCCCCCTCTCATCTCCCCTCTTGCTGCAGACTCAGGAATGTGCTTGCCTGTCCTTCCATTCTTTGGACAGAGACCCTAGCAACCAGTTGCTCTCCCACTGTTCGAAGTACTACTTGTTGCAGCATGCCCTGCAAGTTTTACAAGTGAAGCTCTGGTAACTGAACGATACATGACAGCGAGCAGTAAGCTGTTATGCATCTCCCAGTAGCTGGTTAATCACTGACAAATAGCAGAGAGATAAATATATATTTAGGGTATAGAAATTAAAGGGAAGCTGTCTGCTAAGAAACACACCATAAACCACCAGCATTACCTTACAGATGTTCTCAGCATGTTTCTAAATTTGGTTTTCTCTTTGCTCTCAGAAAAAACAGCTTGATTCCCATGCAGGCCACATGCAAATGAAGTTTTTGAAGTCAAGGGTGCTGTGGCTTTCTGGCTTAAAGTCCAGCTCACCGCCCCCCCCCCCCCCCTTCATGCCCCTTCATGCCCCTTCATGCCCCTTCATGCCCCTTCATGCCCCTTCATGCCCCTTCATGCCCCTTCATGCCCCTTCACGCCCCTTCACGCCCCTTCACGCCCCTTCACATTTGATGGAATCCATTCTAATTTCATGTACAAACCCAGCTTGAAATTTCACGCATGCGCTGTATTGTCGAGATACCGGCGCCTCTGAAATGTTCCCCGCTGCTGTGTACTTGTCTTAAGTGGCTCAATGTGCAGGTGCAGGCTCACCTTTGCACGAGCACACCACAAAACAATGCAGCGCGTATACGTCACTAACAGGACCAGAAGCACGCATAGTTTTGTGGCGCCCTCGTATCAGAGAGCAAAGAGAAAACTAAATTTAGAAACGTAATGAGAACATCTGCCAGGTAATGCTGGTGGTTTATGGTGCGTTTTTTAGCTGACAGCAGGGGCATAGCTATAGGGGGTGCAGAGGTAGCAGTTTCTACCGGGCCCAGGAGCCTGAGGAGACCCAAAGACCCCGCCCCTTGGGGCGGAGCTTCGAGGGTCAGCTGTCGGAAGAGGAAGTGCGGGGGGTGCCAAACAAAGGGTTCGCCCCGGGTGCCAAATGCTCTAGGTACGCCCCTGGGTCCATGTGTCTTTTATTTGCCCTCCATATGTCATTCATATTTCACGGTCACTGCTCAGATGAAAATGAATTTCAAGAGCATCTCCTAGCAGCGATCTGTGAAACACGGACGAAACACAGATGCCATCTGTGTTGTGTCCGTGTTTTTTCACTGACCCAAAGACCACAGTAGGCGTGTTTGATCAACATCAAAGACCAAAGTAGCAGATCTTCATGATTTTTTCACTGACCCACAGTGAAACAGACACATTAAAATCAATGGGTACGTGTTCTGTCCGCATAAAATGCTGTTAAAAAGATGAAAATATGTAAAAGGATAAACGTGATAAACTGGAAACTGGTATGATTTTTTAAAATTTTTTTTAGGCCTCATGCATTCTTTCTTCTGTGCTGTGTACAGTATTAGGGCTCATTCACACGACCATGGTCTGGTTCCGCATCCGAGCCGCATTTTTTGTGCCTCGGGTGCAGACTCATTCACTTCAATTGGGCCGCAAAAGATGCAGACAGCACTCTGTGTGCTGTCCGCATCCGTTGCTCCGTTCCGTGGCCCCGCAAAAATTATGAGTCATGTCCTATTCTTGTCTGTTTTGCAGGCAACAATAGGCATTTAAATAAAGGACCATCCGCTCCACAAATTGCCGAAGGCACAAGGGCGGCATCCATGTTTTGTGGATCCGCAATTTGCGGACTGCAAAATACGGCACGTTTGTGTGAACAAGCCCTTACAGTGTTTTTCATATGTCACAGTTATAAGCACTTCATTTATACAAGCAAGTAATCCGTTTTCAATTGCACCATATTGTGTCAGTGAAAACGGATCCGTCCCTATTGAGTTTCATTGTAAGGCCTCATGCACACGGACGTTTTTTTTCACGGTCCGCAAAACGGGGTTCCGTTGGTCCGTGATCCGTGACCGTTTTTCCGTCCGTGGGTCTTCCTTGATTTTTGGAGGATCCACGGACATGAAAAAAAAGTCATTTTGGTGTCCGCCTGGCCTTGCGGAGCCAAACGGATCCGTCCTGAATTACAATGCAAGTCAATGGGGACGGATCCGTTTGATGTTGACACAATATGGTGCCATTTCAAACGGATCCGTCCCCATTGACTTTCAATGTAAAGTCTGGAGTTCTGTTATACCATCGGATTGGAGTTTTCTCCAATCCGATGGTATATTTTAACTTGTAGCGTCCCCATCACCATGGGAACGCCTCTATGTTAGAATATACTGTCGGATATGAGCTACATCGTGAAACTCATTTCCGACAGTATATTCTAACACAGAGGCGTTCCCATGGTGATGGAGACGCTTCAGGTTAGAATATACAAAAAAACTGTGTACATGACTGCCCCCTGCTGCCTGGCAGGTGCTGCCAGGCAGCAGGGGGCAGACCCCCCCCCCCCCCTGTTTTTAACTCATTGGTGGCCAGTGGGCCCCCCCTCCCCTGTTGTTAACTCGTTGGTGGCCAGTGTGCGCACCCCCCTCCCTCCCTCCCTCTCTTGTTTTAATACATTGGGGCCAGTGTGCGCGCGCCCCCCCAACCCCCCTCCCTCCCTCTATTGTTTTAATACATTGGGGCCAGTGTGCGCGCGCCCCCCAACCCCCCCTCCCTCCCTCTATTGTTTTAATACATTGGGGCCAGTGTGCGCACCCCCCCACCCCCCTCCCTCCCCCCATTGTAATCATCATCGGTGGCAGCGGAGTAGAAGATTTTCATACTTACCTGGCTGCTGGCTGCTGCGATGTCTGCGTCCGGCCGGGAGCTCCTCCTACTGGTAAGTGACAGCAATGCGCCGCACAGACCTGTCACTTACCAGTAGGAGGAGCTCCCGGCCGGACGCAGACATCGCAGCAGCCAGCAGCCAGGTAAGTATGAAAATCTTCTACTCCGCTGCCACCGATGATGATTACAATAGAGGGAGGGAGGGGGGGGGGGGGGGTTGGGGGGGGTGCGCACACTGGCCCCAATGTATTAAAACAATAGAGGGAGGGAGGGGGGGTTGGGGGGGCGCGCGCACACTGGCCCCAATGTATTAAAACAATAGAGGGAGGGAGGGGGGGTTGGGGGGCGCGCGCACACTGGCCCCAATGTATTAAAACAATAGAGGGAGGGAGGGAGGGGGGTGCGCACACTGTGCCACCAACAGTTAACAACAGGGGAGGGGGGGGGGGCCGCACAATGATATTCAAACTGGGGAGGGGGGGGGGGGGTCTGCCCCCTGCTGCCTGGCAGCCCTGATCTCTTACAGGGGGATATGATGGGGTTAATTGTACTATCATATCCCCCTGTAAGAGATCGGGTGCTGCCAGGCAGCAGGGGGCAGTCTTGTACACAGTTTGTAGTGTATTCTAACTAGAAGCGTCCCATCACCATGGGAACGCCTCTGTGTTAGAATATACTGTCGGATCTGAGTTTTCACGAAGTGAAAACTCAGCTCTGAAAAAGCTTTTATGCAGACGGATCTTCGGATCCGTCTGTATGAAACTAACCTACGGCCACGGATCACGGACACGGATGCCAATCTTGTGTGCATCCGTGTTCTTTCACGGACCCATTGACTTGAATGGGTCCGTGAACCGTTGGCCGTGAAAAAAATAGGACAGGTCATATTTTTTTCACGGCCAGGAAACACGGCTCACGGATGCGGCTGCCAAACGGTGCATTTTCCGATTTTTCCACGGACCCATTGAAAGTCAATGGGTCCGTGAA
This sequence comes from Bufo gargarizans, assembly GCF_014858855.1. NCBI lineage: Eukaryota > Metazoa > Chordata > Amphibia > Anura > Bufonidae > Bufo > Bufo gargarizans. Next base: position 74,333,668 of record NC_058087.1, read on the forward strand.
AAAAAACGGAAAACGGCACAACGGCCACGGATGCACACAACGGTCGTGTGCATGAGGCCTAAATCAGGACAGATCCGTTTGGCTCCGCATCGTCAGGCTGAACGGAGGCAAAATGATGCATTCTGAACGGATCCTTATCCATTCAGAATGCATTGGGGCTAAACTGATCCGTTTTGGGCCGCTTGTGAGAGCCCTGAAACGGACCTCGCAAGCGGACCCAGAAACGCCAGTGTGAAAGTAGCCTAAACTATTAGACCTAAATGTATTCCATCTGACAGCGTTTTGGTGCTTCTCTGGGTTTAATAAAATGCTTTCATCTATGTAGACAGAGGGCCCATAGACATGCTTGTGTAAACTAGGGTAGTACTCTCCGGCAGCGACAGACCCCAACATCTCAACCCAAAGAATATATTTTCATAGGAGAAATGTTGCTGAGCTTTTAGGGCTCGGTTTAAATAAAGTTTTGTCAGTCCGTAACGTTTTGGATCTTGCTGAGGTAATGTAATCCCTCCAGATTTTTGTTCTATGTTAGACTGATGTCGCAAGAGAGATGTTTTTGCCTTTTTCATGTCTGGTTAATTTTTACTCTGGTACCAGTGATTGTCTTTTATGTACCCTCCCTACGGAGAGCTAATTTGTGCAGTCTCTAGACTGTCTGTAGAAATCACTCCCTCATGTTCCCATTTGGGCCCATGCTTAGATAATTAAAAACACATGTTTTATGATGCGTCTCCATTCACCATAAATATGGTTACATTCCCGCCGTCATCCCCCACTGTTCTCACTCTGAAGAACAGCAGACAGGAAAAGCAAACAGATTCCTATCACCATTCAAAACTGGTGTAAAGGAGAACTGGCTTAGTTGCCCATAGCAACCAATCAGATTCCACCTTTTATTTTTCAGAGCTCCTTTGGAAAATGAAAGGTGGAATCTGATTGGTTGCTATGGGCACCTAAGCCAGTTTTCCTTTACACCATTTTGATATATCTTCCTCATTAAGGTTTCGAGCAGAAAGGTTACTTGATTTACATGGGAACATGCTTAATCCTTGCCATTGTACATGATAAAGGTTTAAAGAGGACCTGTCACCTCTCCTCACACGTCTGTTTCCCTAAATAAATTAATTCCCTATGAAAATAAGGATTTTGGACCAGCTTTTCATATAACTCTATGCTGTATTGTTCCCCTATTATTCCTATGAGAAGCGTGGGGGTGTACGCAGTGCCAAACTGTGAAGGGACACACCCTTGCTTGTAAAACCCAGTTGCAGATTCTTTAATAAACTTCTAGCAGCAGTAACTGAGGAACACAACATACTGTAATATGAAAAGATGCCCCAGGATCGTTATTACATAGGGAATACAACCAGTTAGTAAAACAGACATGTCAGCAATGGTGAGGGTTAAGGGTTTTATTATGCCAACGCACATTGGATGAATGTCCGCCAAACTGACTATCTAACGTGCAGGGGTTATCCCAACTCGCCTTATGCAGCGTTTTCCACTTCAGAATCAGTTTGCCATTGAATTGAATGTAGATATTCACATACAGGAAATCTGCAACAAATCTGCACGATAATTCACACCAAAAAAATCAGCAACTTTGTAAATATCTGCACTTGTGGATTTTCTGGCGGAATTTTCCACCACGTGTGAAGGCACCTTGAAGGTAGTCATACTCATCTACCTTAGACAGGACCAGGTGTCTATTGGATGTTCATCGCTGTTTATTTAACCTGTGTCAGAGGAAAAAAGGATCAGGCATGTTGAGTTTCGGCATGCCTGATCCTTTGTTCTCACACTACTAGAGGTGTCTACTCCTTTCTCCCCATTCAGCACACGTGTATTCTTGGCCAAATTGGGTAAGCACATGTATGTAGAGGTTGGGAGTGATAGTTTGTTCAGCAGGCAGCTAATTTATGTGCATTTTGAACATTGTGGACCAACGCCATTCTCTAATGGACATTTGTCACGTTGTAGTGCCTACTTACTGGAGCCTCAAGGATTGTTTTGGGCTTTTGTGGGCACTGTTTGTGGGGGCTTTTCATTAAGGGTCCATTCACACGTCCGTGGAATGGGTCGGCATCAGTTCCGCAAATATCCGGAACGGGTGCGGACCCATTTATTCTCAATGGGGCAGGAATGGATGCGGAGAACACAATATGTGCTCTCCGCATCCGCGTTTCCGGAGCACGGCCCCAATCTTCCAATCTGCAGGTCCGGAAAAAAATAGAACATGTCCTATTCTTGTCCGCAATTGTGGACAAGAATAGGCAGTTCTATGGGGGTGCGGGCAGGGTGTATTGCGGATCCGCAATACACTACGGACGTGTGAATGGAAAGAGGGTTGTCCCACCATAATAACTTGTAGATATGAGATAAGTATCTGACAGTCCCAGCTATCTCTGGCAGTCCCCTAGAAGATAATGAATGGAGTGGCAGTGTGTATTCAGGCAGTCTGAGACCTTGTTCTCGTGCTCGTTGGGGGTTCCAGCAGTTGGACCCCCACTAATGAAATACTATTTACCTATCCTGTAGGACCTGTCTACTCTCCTGACATTTGTTTTAGTAACTAGTTGCATTCTCCATGCAATAGCAATTCTGGTACATTTTTTTCTTATGACTATAGGTTGTGCTATTCCTTTATTAATCCTGCCGGTAGTTTTGTTTCTGAATAAGGGCTCATGCACACGACCGTATGCCCTCCGAGACATGCGGTCCGTGAGCGGGCCATATGTCCCGGAGCAGCGGCATACATCATGCGCACGGGGGCACACAGCATAATAGGTTACTATGATTCTGTGTGCATCGGGCCGTCCGTGGGACTATTGTCCTACACTCATATGATATAGTAACCTATAATGCTGTATGCTCCCGTGCGCATGATGTATGCCGGTCCGGGTCATAGGCCCGCTAATGGACCGTATGTCTCGGTGGGCATACGGTCGTGTGCATGAGCCCTAAAGCTACACCTCGGTGTTACCAGTTGGGGGCACAGTGCCAGCATTGATTGGATAGTGTCAGATTGTGTACGGACACACTCTCAACTGGTAACAGCTAGTTGCACTTTTATTCAGAAATTTCTAGTAGGAATAATAGAGGAACAGCACCGTCTACAGTTAGGCGCCTTGCACACAAGCAAGTTTTCCGCGCGGGTGCACTGCGTGACGTGAATGCATAGCACCCGCACTGAATCCTGACCCATTCATTTCAATGAGTCTCTGTACATGAGCGTTGTTTTTCACGCATCAGTTCTGCGTTGCGTGAAAATGGCAGCCTGTTCTATATATAGAAGTGAATAGGGCTGCCTGAAAAACGCATTGCGTCCGCAAGCAAGTGTGGATGCAAAGCAATTTTCACGAATCGTTGATAAGAGATGTTAGTAAACATTCATTTTTTTATTGCACTCGCGTGAAAAAAACTGAACAATGGAACACAATCGCAGACAAAACTCACTGAACTTGCTTGCAGAATCGCACTATTTTCCCGGAACGCACCTGCAACGCATCCGGACCGAATCCGCGACATTCGTCTGCAAGGGGCTTTAGAGGAAGAGATGCTCCAGAATTGTCATATCATGTGGAACACAATTATGACCTGAAACGCCATGTCAGGAGAGGATAGCTGCCTCTATAAACTGCCCTGGCCTGCAGAGCTTCTGTTATATACTTGGAGGATGGGTAAGCGCATCTTTGAACATAATGATGCTGGCAATACTTTGTATTATGATCTTTTGGGAGTACAGGGAGGTCAGCATAGGCAGTGTTTGTTTATGGGACTTTAATGAAGTTTTTAAGTGATATGGTGAATTCTGTACAGCCATTTACTTCCCATTGCTCGGCCATATGTCTTGTGCCCTGTCTTGGGCTGATGAACAGTCTCTCACATAACACTGCGGTGAATGGGCACGTATTCATGGCTCTGTGTGCCCTGAATGCCTTAGGAAGCGTGGATAACTATGCCGTCAGAATGCTCGCTGAACCGATAAGGTCAAGTTCTTGAACACACAATTACATGCAAAACCGTCATTAAATGCATTCATAATTAGCGCATTCTATACACATGTTAAATGTGCCTTGACAGGAGGAATATTAGGGGGTCCAGGACAAAGATTGCCTTAATATGAACCCAATGCTAATGTTCCTTATCATTTTTGTAATGGATAACCAGAATACCTAAGCAACAAGTAAAAGCTCCAGAAGGGATTAAACGGGTGCTAAGCGTGCAGAATAGTAAGTGTGACTTTCTGGCAAAGGCCTGTTTTTTTCTTCTTCTTTTCCAAAATAGCCTTTTATATAGCAAATTCAATGGCTTCTTCTACAAGGCGACATGACTGGAAACATTATTAAGCCAGCTAATTGGAACAAAATGTCTTTTCATAGTGTGAAGGCACTAAACAGGTTAAAAGGAGTCTGTCAACTGCAAATTAGGCCTTTGGTGCAATGAGGGTGTTACTGTTGCTCCTGTTGCACCCAAGCTCTGCTCCTCTCTGTGGCCAGCCCCTCCATCACTGCTTTGCCCTGCCTGGTCCTGTCAATCCAAGCAGCGAAGGAGGAGCTAACCACAGAAAGGACAGGAGCATGGGCGCAACAAGATCAATGGGGACACCCGCATTGCACCAAAGGCCTAATTTGCAGGTGACAGACTCCTTTTAACCTGTTTAGTGCCTTCACACTATGAAAAGACATTTTGTTTCAATTAGTAGGCTTAATAATGTTTCCAGTCATGTCGCCCTGTAGAAGAAAATATCACAAATCGGGAATGGAGCCTCATATTAATGAAAGAAAAACAGGCGAACCACAGCTATGCGTCTATGCAATCAGACGGTTAGCGAGATTCCCTTTAATAATTTGCCATATAGTGTCCACAGTACCTCCAGTCACAAGGAGCCACCACATTCTGTAAGTACGGTATAGACATAAGTATGAACGCATCATCGTGGTTGAGAAGGCACAATGGCTAATCTTACTATATAATAACTATATATATAGAGAGAGAGAAACCTATAGGATTAAAGGGGTTGTCTGAATTACATTTAGGGAGCATTCACACGACCGTAAGTGTTTTGGGGTCCGCAAATCGTGGATCCGCAAAACACGGATACCGGCCGTGTGAGTTCCGCATTTTGTGGACCGCATATGGCCGGCGCTATATAGAGAATGCCTATTCTTGTCCGCAACCGTGGACAAGAATAGGACATGCTCTATCTTTTTTGCGGGGCCACGGAACGGAACAACGGATGTGGACAGCACACGGTGTGCTGTCCGCATCTTTTGCGGCCCCATTGAAATGAATGGGTCTGCACCCGTAAATTTTCACAACAGATGTGGATCCATTTATACAGTCGTGTGAATGCTCCCTTAAATAACAGTAGGGACACTTTACTCATCGCTCCAAGCCTCCTCCGTTCCAGTGCCGCGGCGCCCATCTTCCCCGTCACTGCAGCCAAGATGTCATGTTTTAGCGGCAGCAATGATGTGCCTGTATACTGTGGAACAGGAGGAGTTCAGGAAAGTAAGTATCATTTATTTTAGTCCCTGCCATATAAAACAATAAAATTAACGTGGACACCCCTTTAACCACTTTCATGTGGATCTTCTGCACATAAATCTGCACTGTGTCACCCTTTAGGGTTCATGCACACAAACTTATTTTTGTCTGCATCCGATCCGCAATTTTTTGAGGGTCGGATGCGGACGCATTCACTTCAGTGGAGTCACAAAATATGAGGACAGCACACAGTGTTCCGTCCGCATCCGTATGTCCGTTTCGTGGCACCTGCAAAATATAGAACATGTCCTATTCTTGTCTGCATTACGGACAAGGATAGGACTGTTCTATTATGGCTCGGACGTTCAGTTTCTCAAAACGCAAAACAGACAACCCTATTCATTTCTATGGGATCACTGCTACCCCGCGATCCTGGCCGCGACCAGCGTCACCGTGCAGCTCTACCCTTACATGCACTTGTAGATCTATATAGTTTATGTTTGGGGCCATCTTTTTACAGGTTTGGTGTAAAGCTGCTAGAGAGGGACAAAGCAAGCTGCTTCCTGAGTGCGGGAGGAGGGGAGGTGGCGATGGGGGGAATAGTAACGTGTGGGGGTGTAGCACTCCTTATTGGAGCCGGGGATGTTTATGAACGCTGGAGCCTGGATATGGCCCAGCCTGGAGGCAGGCTGTCTGCTTCCTCAGTGGCTCTATCTTTTACACGTCAGAGGAGAGAAATAGAATTGATTAACCCGTATGCTGAGGAGCTTCGTAACGCCGGGAAAGGCAATTAAGTTAGATTGTCACAGGCATAACTAATCCAGGGGTGGTTCCTGAGACTAGTTTTGTTATGAGTATATACCACTGTGTTTTTTTGTGACATATTCATTTTTGACATTTTTTAGGTCAAACATGAGGTGGCCAGATGTTACTTCAAAGTCTACAGAAAATTCCTGAAAAGTCTACCTACAAAATGTTTTTGTTTGTTTTTCGTGGTGTTATTAAAAGGTTATTTGCATCTTGGACATTGGGGGCATATCTCTAGGATATTCCCCCATAGTCTGATTGGCTCGGGTCCCACCTCTGGGACCCCCACCAATACTTAGTTAGAATGGAGCCCACAAAGTGCCGGAGGGTGCATGTGGCAGGCGCAGCACTATGAAGTGCCTTTTGAGCTGTGGCATTAGAAGAATTCGGATATCTCTGACCTTTTAGTCTAACCAGACTGTCTGTTCGGCCTCATGCACACGACCGTATGGCTTTTTCAGTGTTTTGTGGTCCGTTTTTTACAGATCCGTTGTTCCGTTTTTTGTTTCCGTTGTGTTTCAGTTTCCTTTACGTTTTTCCGTATGCCATATACATTATATAGTAATTACAAAGAAAAAATTGGGCTGGGCATAACATTTTCAATAGGTGGTTCTGCACAAACGGAACGGATACAGAGGACATATGGATGCATTTCCGTATGTGTTAAGTTTTTTTTGCGGACCCATTGACTTGAATGGAGCCAAGCACTGTGATTTGCGGACAAGAATAGAACATGTTCTATCTTTTCACTGTATTGAAATACGGAAATAGTGAAACAGAATGCGCACGGAGACACCATTTCTTTTTTTGCTGAACCATTGAAATGAATGGTTCAGTATATGTACCGCATACTGAATTTAAAAAACGACGCAGCAGATAGTCCATGTACAAAACACGTGTTAAAAAGATATCACAAAATAGCGGTATGCAAAAGATGGTGGTTCAACTGTTCAATCTTGTCATTCAACATAAAATGGTGGATATATTTCTCTCTTGAGTATCTGTACTCTCACTTTAAGTTATTTAAGCACTTTATGATCTCTCTGAGAGGTATATCTGAGGTCTAACTAATAGTTCACTTGCTGAATTTGGTCGCAATTTACAATATGCAGTTAGCAGTAACTATTTGCAGATGGCTTGAGTATGATCTGGTATGGTTGTATGCAATTTGGATTGCAATATGGAATTTGAATTTCGATTGTGAACTTTGTAGTTTGCAATTGGTGGAACTGTAAGTAAACACACATATAACTGGCTCAGAAGTCCAGGAGGGGACAAGCAACCATATAGGCTTTGCAGGCAGGGCTTGCGGGCCCAGCAGAGCAGACAGTGCTCTGCAAGCCAACACACAACTTGTCCTCAGGAGGGGTAGGCTAGACTGACTAACACTGGCTGAACTCTTCCCTCTCTAAAGAGGGCTGGAATGGAACTAGAGGGAAACTGTCAAGGGAAACTAGCTCTGCACAGATTTCTGCCATCTGCTGGTGAACCAGGCACATAACATGTTAGCATTAGTTTGTAAGGAAATAGGAATACACACATTGCAATAAATATAAATGATGACACAGGATGCACCAATAAATATAATGGAGGTCCAAAAGAGGTGGTAATGCAACTCTGGGGTATTACGGATAGCACTGATTGGATAGAGTGAGTCTGTACAGGTACACCCCCAACTGGTTATCACCCCTCTGGACCCTTACTGCAGACTGCTATTAATTCATTCATAACTTCTAGTAGAAATAATACAGGAATGGCACAACATACAGACCTAAGAATAGATGCTCCAGAATTGGTATTACATGGGGGATGCATGAACCTATTAAAACAGGCATGTCAGGAGCGGTGACGGGTCCTCTTTAAGTATAGGTGCAGGTCCCAGAGGTGGGACCCGCACCTATCAGACCTTGGGGGTAAATCCAAGCAATATGTCCCCCACTGTCCGAGATGGGAATACCCGTTTAAGGCTGGATTCAAACATGAATGAAAATACAAATACAGCGGAAAAATCAGCTGTTGTTTTTGCTACATTTCCACAGCACAAAACGTGACAAAACCTAATGTTTTGGGGGACATTTTTTAAAACTGGTGTAACGAAAAACTGACTTAGTTGCCCATAGCAACCAATCAGATTTCACCTTTCATTTTCCAAAGGAGCATAAAAACGAAAGGTGGAATCTGATTGGTTGCTATGTAACTAAGCCAGTTTTCCTTACACTAGTTTTGATAAATCTCCCCATTACATGCATTAGTAACAGGAGTCGTCCCGGAAGATTGGAAATTGGCAAATGTCGTGCCCATTCACAAGAAAGGTAGTAGGGAGGAATCGAGCAACTATAGACCAGTGAGTCTGACATCAATAGTAGGCAAATTAATGGAAACCCTATTGAAGGATAGGATTGTGGAACATCTAAAATCCCATGGATTGCAAGATGAAAAACAACATGGGTTTACTTCAGGGAGATCATGTCAAACAAATCTTATAGATTTTTTTGACTGGGTGACTAAAATAATAGATGGTGGAGGTGCAGTAGACATCGCATATCTAGATTTTAGTAAGGCTTTTGACACTGTCCCACATAGAAGACTTATCAATAAACTGCAGTCATTGAGCATGGACTCCCATATTGTTCAGTGGATTAGGCAGTGGCTGAGTGACAGACAACAGAGGGTTGTAGTCAATGGAGAACATTCAAAACAAGGTCATGTTACCAGTGGGATTCCACAGGGATCTGTACTGGGACCAATTTTGTTTAATATCTTCATAAGTGATATTGCAAAAGGCCTCGATGGTAAGGTTTGTCTTTTTGCTGATGACACAAAGATATGTAACAGGGTTGATGTTCCTGGAGGGAAACGCCAAATGGAAAAGGACTTAGGAAAACTAGAAGAATGGTCAGAACTCTGGCAACTGAAATTTAATGTGGATAAGTGCAAGATAATGCACCTGGGGCGTAAAAACCCAAGGGCAGAATATAGAATATTTGACACAGTCCTGACCGCAGTATCTGAGGAAAGGGATTTAGGAGTAATTATTTCAGAAGACTTAAAGGTGGGAAGACAATGTAATAGAGCAGCACGAAATGCCAGCAGAATGCTTGGATGTATAGGGAGAGGTATAAGCAGTAGAAAGAGTGAAGTGCTTATGCCGCTGTACAGATCACTGGTGAGACCTCATTTGGAGTATTGTGTGCAGTACTGGAGGCCATATCTCCAGAAGGATATAGATACTCTAGAGAGAGTTCAGAGAAGAGCTACTAAACTAGTACATGGATTGCAGGATAAAACTTACCAGGAAAGGTTAAAAGACCTTAATATGTATAGCTTGGAAGAAAGACGAGACAGAGGGGATATGATAGAAACTTTTAAATACATAAAGGGAATCAACTCGGTAAAGGAGGAGAGCATATTTAAAAGAAGAAAAACTACCACAAGAGGACACAGTTTTAAATTAGAGGGGCAAAGGTTTAAAAGTAATATAAGGAAGTATTACTTTACTGAGAGGGTAGTGGATGCATGGAATAGCCTTCCTGCAGAAGTGGTAGCTGCAAATACAGTGAAGGAGTTTAAGCATGCATGGGATAGGCATAAGGCCATCCTTCATATAAGATAGGGCCGGGGCTATTCATAGGATTCAGATATATTGGGCAGACTAGATGGGCCAAATGGTTCTTATCTGCCGACACATTCTATGTTTCTATGTTAAATCTGCAGGACAGATCTGAAGCATAAATTGACATTTTACAGATTTCAAATCCGCACCAAACCTCAAGTCTCGCCCACTCTGCTGGAACTGTACAACGTTGCAGATTTGCAGTAGCAAATTCTCAGCTAATTAGTCACGTTTGAACCCGGCCTAAGGCTACATTCACACAACAGTGAAAAACGGATTTGTAACAGCTGTCACACGTCCGTTTTACGAACAATGGTAGTCTACGGGGTTATTCACACTGTCGTTTTTCTGATGGCCAGTGAATAACGGACATCAAAAAATAAAATATTCTATTTTGTCCATTTTTACTGACCGACAGCCCCTATAGAATTGAAGGGGACCATGAAAAGCGTGAAATCCGCAGCTAAAACAGCAAACATAATTGACGTGGTGCGGATTTGGAAATCCAAACAGCAGGTCAAATTCCCCATGGGAACAATTTGCAAAGTGTACATTTTATGTAATCTCATACACTTTGCTGGTATGGTACTACTCTGTGGTATTTCTGCATGGGAATCCACGAGGAAAAAACCCTCGTATTCCTCAGCATGTGCAGGTGGTCTCAGTGTGTATACCTTTCTAATTTAGTGGAAGTTTTAGAGGAGGTTTGAAAAGTTTTAGAAGACTTTTTGGTTGAGGTTTTCCTGCATCCCCACTGACTTCTATGAAATCCACAATCAGATCTGCATAAAAAAAAGTATGGGTACGTTCACATATGCAGCAGCATATCCGACAGACTGTTCTGGAAGAGAACCGCCTGCCAGATTTTACAGTCTACCACTAAATCACCATTGACTATAATGGGATCTGCCGGTGATCTGACTAACATATCACTTAGGGCTCATGCACACAACCATATGTATACGGATGATGTCCGTGTGCATTCCATATTTTGCGGAACGGAACAGTTGGCCCCTGATAGAACAGTACTATTCTTGTCTGTAATGTGGACAACAATAGAACAAGTTCTATTTTTTTGTGGAACGGACATGTTGACATACGGAAACGGAATGCACACGGAGTAACTTCCGTGTTTTTTTTTCCCAGACCCGTTTGAAATGAATTGTTCTGCATACAGTCCGGAAAAAAAAACCGGAATGGGCACAGAAAGAAAATACGTTCATATGCATGACCCCTTACCCTGGGTTCACACCTGAGCGTTTCTGAGACGCGCGTTTTACGCGTGTATTTGTCGCGCGTTTTTATGCACGTTTTTTGCAATAGTAAACGCGCGTTTGATGCGCGTTTGTGTGATTGACTGCAGTGTTGTCCAATGAGTCTATGGCCAAAACGCGCGACAAACGCCCCAAAAAAAGCTCAAGAACTTGTTTATGCGTCGGGCGTTTTACAGCGCGTTCAAACGTGCTGTAAAACGCTCAAGTGTGAACCAGGGCCATAGGGAAGCATTGGTTTTCACGTGTTGAGCGTTTTACAGCGCGTTTGAACGCGCTGTAAAATGCTTAGGTGTGAACTTAGGGTTAGATTTCCTTCTTGTGCAGATCCAGCACGCCTTGATCCTTGCACATCCCATGCGCATATACCCAAGCCAAACCATCCGGTCTTATTCACACGTGGCTGTCATATCACAGTTTTTACGCTGGTTTGCAAAATATACAATATGGTGGTCATTTTTTGGTGATCTTTTTTTTCCTTTTAGGCCTCATGCACACGACCGGAAAATGAACCGTTTGGCAGCCGCGTCCGTGATCCGTGTTTCCTGGCCGTGAAAAAAATAGGACCTGTCCTATTTTTTTCACGGCCAACGGTTCACGGACCCATTCAAGTCAATGGGTCCGTGAAAAATCACAGATGCACACAAGATTGTCATCCGTGTCCGTGATCCGTGTCCGTGATCCGTTTTTTCCTATCATTTCAATGGCAAACTTGACTTAGATTTTTTTTTTCATTTTTCATGTCCGTGGATCCTCCAAAAAACAAGGAAGACCCACGGAAGAAAAAACGGTCACGGATCACGGACCTACGGACCCCGTTTTTGCGGACCTTAAAAAAAAACGGTCGTGTGCATGAGGCCTTACTCCGGCGGTCCTGCCAGAAGAGGCACCTAATTTATGACAGGGTGGGCCCCGACCTGGTCGCCACCACTCCTTCAACACTCCTAAACTGATCCTTAGCCAGCATTCATTTCTTCTCAGCTTTAGTTCCTGATATATTGCATTACAGTTTACAGTTCTTCCATTTAATCTGAAATCATACATTATAATCATATCGTACATGATACTGAAAAATATCCTCTTCTGTGTTATGTGGAGCGGAGGATATTTTTAATCTTGTTTTTAACCTTTTTTTTAACCAACACTGCAATCATTGGGCAGCACAGAAAACCATTGAAGGGATTTACAGATGTATAAATAGCACATCCCGGTTATTTTTATGCTATGATGAATGTGGTCTGTATAGCAGCACCGAAACCTCTTTCCCTGAACCTTCCCTTCACCGCTATAGCCTAAGGCTACCGCAACATGGGTGCCAGCAGTCGTGCAGAGGGTCTACACAAATCTCCATGTGGATTTCTGTGTTTTTCTGCACCCCATCTGCACCAAAATGTAATCTCTTAAATCTTAATGTACTGTACCTTTACACAAGGCAATTATCGTTAAATGGAGAGAAACTGCAAGATTATCGAGCAGTGTAAAAGCAATGAACAATAGAGCGACAATCGGTAGATTTCTCATTGGTTCGATGGTTTGTGTGTCAAAAGGGTTGTGTAACATCCAGTTGTAAATGTAATTATTCATTACATGGAGGAATAACAGAGGACCTGTGTAATGCAGAGATTTAAGAAAAGATTATCCAGAATTGTTTTATGGTGGGGAATGCAAATATCTATTAAAACAGACATGTCAGGAGAGCAAATAGGTTGTCTTTAAGAGGATGACAGATGTCACAGATGCATAAATACACAGAATACAGAGTAAGGGTGGGATCACACTAGCGTTAGGGATTCCACTATGGCTTTCCGTTATAACATGGTTATAACGGAAAATAACGAAATCCATGAGACAGAAGGATGGATCCGTTCTTCTGTCCATAGACTTGTATTATGACGGAATGCAAAATGGAAGCCTTTAAAAGGCATTCTGTTTGCTCTCCGTCCTAATAGAAGTCTATAGGAAAGCATAACGGATCCGTCTGGGTCCCGTTATGCAAGACAGAAAACAAAGTCATGTCAGACTTTGTTTTCCGTCTTGCATAACGGGACCCAGACGGATCCGTTATGCTTTCCTATAGACTTCTATTAGGACTGAAAGCATACAGAATGCCTTTTAAAGGCTTCCATTTTGCATTCTGTCTGGGCATTCCGTTAACCATGTTATAACGGAATCCCTAACGCTAGTGTGAACCCACCCTGAAGCTACATTTACACGACTGTATCTGTTTTGCGGTTTGCAAACTGCGGATCCACAAAATATGGAGCCGTCCGTGAGCATCTCACATTTTGCGCTGGGCCCATTGCAAAAATGCCTATGCCTGTCCATAAAACAGACAAGAATAGAATACGTTCTATAATGTGCAGCACGGCTGCATGGATGCGGACAGCACACAAATTGCATTTTTTGCGGCCCCATAGAAAGGAAAGGTCATGTGAGCACAAGTTTTGTGTGAAAAACTGACTAGGGCTCATGCACGCTAATGTCAATGGCGGTCCCCAATGTACGGGCACCATCCGTATGCAGACCAATAAACTTGAATCTGTCCGTATCGCAAAAAATAGAACATTTTCTATTTTTCTTGTGGTGCGGAGGCATAGACAGAAAACCAAAGAAGCACTCCATAGTGCTTCCGTGGGGTTCCGTGCCTCCGTTCTGCACCGCACCTTCCGAACTGCGGACCCATTCAAGTGAGCAGGTCGGCATCCGTGATGCAGTGCACAAACAGCCTGTTCCCGTATATGTAAGGTTTTATTATTTAGCTAGTGGCATGGTGGTGACAGTGCTAGTAAATCCACAAGATACATGTGACTCTGTAGATACAGCATATTGCAGCACCTTTGGGAATCTTAAACCACGGAACTATGCTTCCACAGATACATGAGGTTTTCTACATTAGAGGGGCTTTTAGGTGACCTCATACAGCAAGTCTAGCTGGAAACCCAAACTCTCCAGACTCCATTAGTCATCATATGTGCGGCTCTTGTTATTTTTTACATCTGGGAGGCCCGATTCAGACTTTGCACTTGGCTCAGGTCCCTGCACCTATTAAACAACGTGTTCCCTTTCTACCTTGTTTCTGCTCCAAAACAAGAATAGAGGTGGAGACAATGAGTAGTGGGGAATGCATAGAGAATTGGGCCGTGCTGTGAGGTGGCAGATTCATGCAGATTTTTGATGCGGATTCAGCTTTGAAAATCCATGACAAATTATACTACATAACATATGAATAGGCGTTTAAACCCTATCTACGTGCAGCTGAAAACATCTGCAGAATCCTTATTAGGCCTCATGCACTCGACCATTCCGTTTTTTTGCGGTCTACAAATTGCGGATCTGCAAAACAAAGAAACCGCCCGTGTGCCTTACGCAATTTGCGGAATGGAACAGGGGGCCCATTGTAGAAATGCCTATTCTTGTCCACAAAACGGACAAGAACAGGACATGCTATTTTTTTTTTGCAGGGCCGCGGAACGGAGCAACGCATGCGGACAGCACACGGAGTGCTGTTCGCATCTTTTGCGGCCTCATTGAAGTGAATGGGTCCGCACCCGAGCTGCAAAACCTGCGGCTCGGATGCAGACCAGAACAACGGTCGTGTGCATGAGGCCTTAAACAGAGTCTGTCAGCAGTTTTGAGCCTCCAAAACTACTGATAGCAGTAGGTAGAGGTCATGGAGAACTGGGCGAAACACGCCTATATCATAGCTTTTAGTATCTGCATCAGGACTCGTGCACACGACTGTTGTTTTGGTCCGCATCCGAGCCGCAGTTTTCAATGGGGCCGCAAACGATGCGGACAGCACTCCGTGTGCTGTCCGCATCCGTTGCTCCGTTCCGTGATCCGCAAAAAAAAAATAACCTGTCCTATTCTTGTCCGTTTTGTGGATAAGAATAGGCAGTTATGTCAATGGCTGTCCGTGCCATTCCGCAAATTGCGGAATGCACACAGACACCATCCGTGTTTTGCAGATCCTCAATTTGCGAACCGCAAAACACACAACGGTAGTGTGCATGAGGCCTCACTGTAAGGGCTTACGCACACAAACTTATCTTTTGTCGGATGCGGACTCATTCACTTCAATGGGGCCACAAAAGATGCGGACAGCACACTGCCATAGGACTGTTCTATTAAAACTCAGACGTTCCGGGTCCAGGACCGCACGCGGCAAGTATCCATGCTTTGTGGATCTGCAATTTGCGGACTGCAAAAACACATGAGCCCTAATAGAAACTGTGGCAGTCTCCTGGCTGAATGTTTTTAAACTAAGCATCTGCGACCACCTCAGTGGACAAGCATATTACTATACAGATTATACACCAGAGGGCACCATTATAACAAATAAAAGCAAATATCTCACAACTGCAGCATCAGAAACTAAATTACAAAGGTAACTAGCTTTTCATGCTGAACTATATTAAAATCACATTTAATAGTTTTATGTTCTGTTCTTCTGATGGATCAGAAGAGCATAAACGAAACAGAGATGTGAACTCTCCCTTAGTGCTCATGCCCATGCAAGGGCACGGCCGTGGGGCAGCAGCATGCGGATCGTGGACCCATTCACTTAAATGTGGTCCGTGATCCGCATCCGACGGTCTGCACCACAAAAAAGTAGTGCGTGCATTATTTTTTTGCCTAATGGAAGCACGGAACGGAACCCCACGGAAACACTCCATAGTGCTAACGCTCAGTGGTTCCGTTCCGCACCGTATCTCCGGATTTGAACACCCATTCAAGTGAATGAGTCCGCATGTGTGATGCAGAATGCACGTGGCCGGTGCCTCGTGTATTGCGGCCCCGCCACGGTGGGGCAACAGTCATGGGCATGAGCCCTTAAAGTGTCTCCTAAGTATATGTAACTATGTATCACAGAGCTACTTCTAGATAACCTGAATAGGGCTGAGCTGCAATACCAAGCACAGCCACTATCTAATGGATGGTGCTGTGCTTGGTAAGCTCTGAGGAGACCACAGCACATACCAAAGCCCCACTGAGCATTAAAACTATCTCAAACTGCTGATCGGTGGGGGTGCCAGAAGTTGGGCCCGCAACTATCCTATATTGATGGCATAACCTGAGTATTTTGATTTCGTGTAGCTGCTGGCTCTGACCCTGGTGGTTCCCCCATTAGTACACTCCCTGCTTATGTCGTAGAGTGGATCAGAGACTTACTATAAAGACTGCATGCTCTGCAGGACTCAGCCTTGTTTTACATGGTTGTCCATTAATTTGAATTGACATAATGAATAACATATTTCCCCAATTAACAAGTGTTGTATGAGAAATATGTGGCCCTCTGTATCATCCTCCAGATATCGCCAAGGGTTTCCACAACTGGACCCAGATGATCTCTGGGTCTTCTGCATTTTGAAAGGACCTTGGTCAGCTGTGACAACCCCATTATGGGGATCATATTTGCAAATAGATGTATATTGGGAACCAATTTTAATCAAATCATTAAAAAAATTTAGCCACAAAGTGCAAGTCTTAGGTCTTATGCAACCAAAAACATGCTTAATCCAATTGAGAAAAAATGGCTCCCGTTCACTAGCAGAAAACGAGTCCTAATTCCTTCTAGAGAATATTTCCTTTACTTTTAGCGTTTATTTGCTTTTTAAAAATCCGGTTTCTGTGCCCTGCGACAAACAGAATCTATCTTTCCTCTCCACGGTCTGCTGCCACACATTTATATTTCTCATCTGCATGAAGTCTCTCCTCTGATAGGGACGATGACAGATGAAAGAGGTTTTTCTTTTCAAATCAAAGCTCAGGAATGTATTTGAAAAGCCACAGCCTATAGAAACAGACAGACACAACTGGAAATCATCCAGAACAAGGAAAACACAGTTTTCTTTTTTCCCTATGCTGCTTTTTTAACCCATGAAATCCTAATTGTACACTTGATGAATGGTGTAGCAGAGATGGACCTGTCGCCTCTCCTGACATGTCTAGTTTAGTACATACTTGTATTCCCCATGAAAAAAAAAATATATATTCTGGAGGGTATTTTCACAGAATTTTGCATTGTGCAATCCCTCTTTTATTTCTTCTAGAAATTCACAAATAAACTGACAACTGCAGGTGTGTCCAATCAGTGCCGAGAGTGTCAGAATGCGCAAGGGGAATGGTACCGCCCAGCTCATAGATTTCTAGGAGGAATAAAAAAGGAACAGCACAAAGCCATGTTAAGAGAAACGATCCTATGAATATTTACTAAAACTGACATGTCAGGGGAGGTGATCGGTCCGCTTTAACTGCCCCTCTGAGCACCATGACAACTCAAGTGAGCTATGACAACTCAGCAGATTTACCTGGAGTCCTATGGAAAACCACATATTGTGATATAATGATGAGGAGAGCCAGTTCAGCTCTGCTATGTTTGTCTACAGATAGTGTAAATGTTGCTGGGCAGTGTAGAACAATATTTAAAGTCAATGCAGAAATATGACACCTCCATTCATTTCAAAGTCAATGTGCTGTGCAGTGAGCAATAATCCGGTTTGCTGTGTTCACAGACTTGTCAAGCCACAAGGTCAGGAAAACCACAAATATGAGGCACGTCAGGAAAGGGCGTCTGTTATTATGTCTGGGGAGCAAAGATCAGCCAAGGATATTTTATAGGAATATAAAAGTTCTTCTTGACTTAAATGAAGTGACACATTGGGTGGATGGATATTGTCTTCAGCATCATTTTCTGGAAATGTCCAAGAAACAAAATTGAGATCATTATTATGACCAGGACATTAAATGTCAAGACGGGATGAATAATGCATTGAAGGCCTGCTTTGTGTAACTTTTGTGCTGCTGAAGAATAATGGAGAGAGACTGAATGGCTTTAACTCAATTGTGCAATCTCATGCCGTGAATAGAGGAAGGGAAGCAGAAAGCGCTCCTCTTTATGATACTGAATTATTTGCATGCTATTAATAGTCAGACTCTGCCATATCTGCCTGGCATTGACTGCTCTGACAACCAGATTCCTGTTGGTTGCCAATAGTTCTTGTTCTCACAGCCAGGTTCACACGTTACATCTTAGCGCAGTACAAAATCCGCACATCAGAAACCAGCGTAATACAGGTGCATTTCTGTCCCTGACCCCAACTAGCAACATCATAGGTCCCTACGGTGCTATTAGTTTGGGTCATTAGACCCACAGATATTTCTTCTCCCGAATTACGCTCGCGTGAAACTAGCCATACCTGCGGTACCGCCGTGACTTATAATGATATAAATGTACTGCACTGCCATGTATATGCTTCACTTTCACACTGCTATGGCACTACTGATATCGTTTTCCACCATAAATACAGTAGTACACGAAGATAGGTATTACCTTTTTTCAACTATTCTCCTCTTTCACACAACGCTGTGATAGACGTTCCCCATGGTTCTCCTATCTTCAGTAGTGTAAATCCGGGGGTAGTAAAGGCAAGTATATGCTAGTGTGTTATCTCGGAGTCTGCCCCGGCTGGCGATACTACTCCAGAGCTGCACTGAAAGCTCACACTCTATGAGAGTTTTTTGTGACATCACTAGTAAAGCTATTAGTGCTGCTATAAACCATAAAACCCAACGCGTTTCAGAAAAAGAGTTTCCCTACCATAAAATGCAGGCTTAGGAACCTTTTATACATTTGTCATTGGCCGCTGACATTTTTACCCCTGACACTGACACCACACTACCTGGTAAGGCAGTATTACACTACCCAACGGCACTCGTTTGCACCAGCCGGATAACACTACCCTATGCAAACTGAATGTGTGAGGAACTATTGCTACCGCAGTCATTCCTCCCTTATTCAATTCTAATGATTACACAGGGAGACGTGCGGACATTAATCGGGCATCTCTCATCCTGATGAAACATGCCCATCAGCCGACAAACGAGCAAATACTTGTTCATCGACTGGTTAATTATACACGCCAGCTATCAGGAATGAGCGTTTCTAATAGTGCCCTTAACTCCCTGATGTGTCTGATGATTTCCCAGGCAAAATGCATCAGAGGATCGGGTGTAGGGTGCATTAGTCAGGCTAGGGAGTAGGTTCAGTACTGGACTGGGGTTTCCCTTCTCATGGCGGTCGCTCCATTTTGCTGGTGTTAGGGCATAGCGTACTGGGGAGCAACACCCAGCAAGATTGAGCTGGTCAGAGACCCCAATGATCGGGTTGGAGATATAAAGTGTGAGCACTTAAAGAGGACCTGTCACCATCAAATGCAATCCGAAAGCACCATGTTATAGAGCAGGAGGGGTGGAGCAGATTGATATATATTTTTGTGGGAAAAGATTCAGTAAAACTTGTAATTTTTACATTCTTTGTTTTTTTTCACCTCCTGTGAATACCTATCGGTACAGGGAGGATGCATTTTTGCCTGATCCAGTACGGATCAGCAACAACACTTCAGTATCAGATAATACAACCATCTGCATCCATTATGTACAAATCCTGTTGTATTATCCTTAAAATAGGAATGACGGATCCGGCATGAACACCATTGAAAGCCAATGGGGGACGGATCTGTTTTCTATTGTGTCCGAGAAAACACATCCGCACCATTGACTTGCATTGTGTGTCGAGCCGGATCAGTTTTGATTCGCATCCCATGCCACACAGAAAACCGCAGCTTGCTTTGCTCTCTGGTATGGGAACGCAACCAAACAGAACTGAATGCATTTTGGAGCACTCCGTTCTGTTCAGTTTAGCTTTTTCCCCATTGACAATGAATGAGGACAAAACGGAAGCATTTTTCTCCGGTATTGAGATCCTATGCCGGAGGAAAAGTTAAACGCAAGTGTGAAAGTAGCCTAATACTGATACTATCCTTGTACTTTTGTAGATACCCTTGTATGTATCATTTATAACTGAATATTTGTAAGCACAATGACGCAAAGGCTACATTTTAGATAAATACCACTCCATTCTAGGATACTTTTCGTGCAGCTATTCATTTACTTTTTTGCCATCGCACATCCCCTGTTTATATGGGACAATGTGCTGCCAATGATTGAGTTTTTTTATGCCAGGATAAAAGATCCGATCCAGTGACAAACAAGCATTTGTTGGCGATCAGGTAGATGAGTGGGCAAATGGGCATATGGGCAGAAGATGGGCAAATAAAGCACCAGCGACTCCCTGCCTGGTCTTTAGACGTATCAATGAAAAATAAATAATTGCCTCTTACACAGTATAACGCACACTGGTGATAGACAGTCACATAATCCTGTCCCTTACTTGTGACAGGAATGTCACTCTGAATGTAATCAGCCAGTTCTGAAGCCCAATGGAAAGCTTTCATGGTGTAAGCACAACAGAAATGCGGCTTACCCAGTTAAATGTCTGGCTTCCCACTTAAGCTTTCTGTCTATGAATTCTTGTCATTTACATCCAGCTTAAAAGAAAGCTGCTTGCTGATCTTTCATAGAAGTCCGTCCTACCCCGGCTGTTGGGAATCAGACAATTGCAGCCGTCCCTTCATTCCAATGAAGGGCTGTGGTGTTGGGACCCGTCCAGACAAAGTGGACTCCGTGTCTGCATCCGGAATAGAATCTGCTCTCAGTTCTATTTAAAGGGCAGTCCCACGTACCATGCCAAAAATAAATTAAAGGGACATGTTGTATGCGTGCAGTGTATCTCAGCAGTCTTATCTGGGTTGGATATTTAACAGCTTAGCATTATTCTAGATCAGTAAGCAAATGGATAACATGTATTCACCTCTCTGCAAAGTGACTTCATTCATATCTCTCATCATTGCTGTACGTGTGTCCTTTCAAAAGTAGTCATTCACCCCTTTTGGTTTCGTACAGTGATCCCTGAAGATACAATGGTCTCAGGATACAATATTTTCAACAAACGATGGTCTTTCCTCGGACAGTTAGGCCTCTTTCACACTACCGTTTTTTTTTTCCATTTTGCGGTCCGTTTTTTGCGTTCCGTATACGGTCCGTATACGGAACCATTCATTTCAATGGTTCCGCAAAAAGACGGAATGTGTTCCGTATGCATTCCGTTTCCGTATTTCCGTTTTTCCGTTCCGTTGAAAAGATAGAACATGTCCTATATTTGGCCGCAAATCACGGTCCGTGGCTCCATTCAAGTCAATGGGTCCGCAAAAAAAACGGAACACATACGGAAATGCATCAGTATGTCTTCCGTATCAGTTCCGTTTTTTGCGGAACCATCAATTGAAAATGTTATGCCCAGCCCAATTTTTTCTATGTAATTACTGTATACTGTATATGCCATACGGAAAAACGGAACAACGGAACGGAAACGGAACCACAACGGAAGCAAAAAAACGGAACAACGGATCCGTGAAAAACGGAACGCAAAACACTGAATTCAACATACTGTAGTGTGAAAGAGGCCTTAAGGAGATGCATTTATCTCAAGGCAATTCCTTGTGTTTGGACCTGGCTCCATCACTGAAGCGGGAGGTCTGAGAGGTGCAACAGAAAGAACCCGAGAGTGTCGGGTATGGAGAAGGGGAAAATCCTAGTGAGAGTCAGATGGATGGTCTCTCAAAAGTGTTTGAGCTTACTACAATGCCCAAAAATATGAAGGAGCAAGCCCTCAGCAGAATCGCAACGCCAACACAGCAGGAGGTTGATGGCAACATTTTGTGCAGGCACATTGGGACGTTGTACCATCTAGACAGAAATTTACCAAATCAGTTATTGTCTCTTTGGTATTCCTGCAGGAAAACTGATTATATATTCTGAATGGCTGGATTTGCTTATGCAAGAGAGAGAGATGTGAGCCACAATATATAACACATTAATACGCCAATTTCATGGAAATTATTTCTTTTTGTATTGTTCCCAGTGGCTCAAGGACAGTATCACTTGGCATATCGTCAGCAGCACATTCCATGTCAGGGCAATCTGATGCCAACAAATGATTTTTGGTGACGCATGAAATGCAATCTTTAATAGCTGTAGTGGTTCAAGGCTAGATTTTGTATTGAGAGAGATGCATTTATGTCAAGGCAATTCCTTGTGTTTTGGACCTGGCTGCAACTGCTTCCTCTGAAGCACCTATGGCTGATACTCCTCTTTTACTTGCACCATGGGCTCATGCACAAGACTGTACCTTGGGTTTGCGTCCAATCTGCATTTTCTTTGTGGATTGCACACAGACCTATTCATTTATATTAGTCTGCAAAGAATACACACAGCACGCAGATGTCATTCATGTGTTGTTTGCATCCATGTGGTTGTTGCACAAATTATAAAGAATGCTATTTTTGTCCGTTTTGCAAACAAGAATAGCCATTTCTATAAGGTAATTGTGGCATGCACATGGACATTATCCGTGTTTTGCAAATCTGCGGTGTGCAGACCGCAAAACGGATATGGTCGCATGCATGAGGCCTAGTACATAGGGCTATAAAAATGTTTGTTAATTGGCATTGGTGAATGAATAATAGCCAGCGTTAAGCCTAACACGCAGACAGTGCACACGACTGCTATGGTGCAAGAGGTAGGAGGAGACCTGGATAGGTCATCAGTATCTGATTGGTGGGGGTACGACACCTGGGACCCTCGCCAATCAGCTGTTTGAGAAGGCAGTGGCTCTCCTGTGAGCGCCGCAGCCTTCTCCGTGCCTACCAAGCACATCGCCGTACATTGTATAGCAGCTGTGCTTGGTATTGCAGCTCAGCCCCATTGACTTCTATAGGGTTCACTGCGCCTAGGCTACGTGACTGATGAATGTGTCATCACTGGCCTAGGAAAAGCTGAGAGAAGGCTGCGACGCTCACAAGAGTGCCACTATCTTCTCAAACAGCTAATCAGTGGGGGTCCTGGGGGTCGGACCCCCACCAATCACATACTGATGACCTATCCAAAGGATAGGTCAGCAGTATTACAATCTCAGAAAACCCCTTTACAAGTTTTCTTTGTTTGCAACTTACATAAAACGGGTGGATGTGGCACTGAGAATAATACAAGACATAATCTGTACCTGACATCTTGACTTTCAAGAAAAGGACTCAAACCATTGAGATCATTAAATCCACTTGGACGGAGTGCCTCACACTTCAGGATCCAGTCGTCTTCATGCTTCAGTAACACATTTAAGAAGAAGAAAAAGAAGAAAATCCCTTTATTGTCCCTCAGTGTGGAAATTTTGGCATAACAGCTGCAATCACATTCACAACAAGAGCAAAAATAGGAGTAATTAGAAATTAAAGAGTAAAAAATACAAGAAAAACATAACAGAATTTACTTTAAAAAATCACTACTGTTTTTTTGGGAACAGTGGTGGTTATAAATCCTAACCGCTGCTGGGAGGAAGGACCTACGATAACGTTCCTTTGTGCACCTAGGATGCAGCAGTCTGTCACTGAAGTTCTCCAGCTCCACAACAGCTTCATGCATGGGGTGGAAGACATTGTCTAACAGTAATGTTCATTTTGCTAGACTTCTTCTGTCACCCACCTCCTGCACTGGATCAAGGAGACAACCTAGGAAAGAGCTGGCCTTCTTAAAGGGTTTCTACCACCAGATTTGGTCCTATTCAGCTGACTGACACTAGTGATGTGCTAGTGTCAGCAGTCCATAACAGTGTTCTTACTTATCATCTGTCTGCTGCCGTTCACCTTAAAAACGTTCTTTTATAGACATGCTAATGAGCCCCTAGGTGCTATGTGGGCGTCATTAGCACCTAGAGGGCTCCGTCCACTAACCATTTCAGCCGCCCATCGCGTCCCTCCAGCTCCTGTTGATTGACGTGAAACTTCTCAGTATCTCGTACCAATTCCTGCGCCTGCGCCGTGCGCTTCTGTATTCTCCCGGCGCCGGCTTCCTCACTGCGCCTGCGCCAACTACGTTACAGTGAGGAAGCCGGCACCAGGAGCGCGGCATTCACTCACTGCGCCTGCGCCGAATACAGAAGCGCACGGCACAGGCGCGGGAATTGGTACGAGATACTGAGAAGTTTCACGTCAATCAACAGGAGCGGGGCGGGCTGGAGGGACGCAATGGGCGGCTGAAATGGTTAGTGGACGGAGCCCTCTAGATGCTAATGACGCCCACATAGCACCTAGAGGCTCATTAGCATATCTATAAAAGTCAGTTTCTAAGGTGAACGGCAGCAGACAGATGATAAGTAAGAACACTGTTATGGACTGCTGACACTAGCACATCGCTAGTGTCAGTCAGCTAACTAGGACCAAATCGAGTGGTAGAAACCCTTTAATGAGCTTATCTAATCTCTGTCTCTCAGCCACAGATAAACTGCTCCCCCAACAAACCACACCATAGAATATGGATGATGCCACCATTGAGTCAAAGGTCTTTAGGAGCGTCCCCTGCACTCCAAAGGACCTCAGTCTCCTCAACAGATAGAGTCTGCTCTGACCCTTTTTGAAAAAAGCATCAGTGTTATGGCTCCAGTCCAGTTTGTTGTTCTGGTGAACACCCAGGAACTTATAAGAGTCCACTACCTCAATGCCTGTTCTCTGTATGTTCACAGGAACCAAAGCAGAGGGTCTGTGTCTGTGGAAATCCACCACCAGCTCCTTGGTTTTGCCCGATTGATCTGGAACTGGTTCCGCTGACACAATCCTGTGTCCCCTGTCTGTACTCTGAGTCATCCTCACCTGTGATAAGGCCGAATATGGCAGAATAATCAGAGAACTTCTGTAGGTGGCAGCCCGGGGAGTTGATGGAGAAGTCTGCAGTGTAGAGGGTGAAGAGGAACGATGCCTTCCCTGTGGTGCCCCCGCACTGCAGAACAGCTTGTCAGAGACAAAAGCCTGAAATTTAACAAACTGTGGATGTTCTGCGAGGTAGTCAAGTATCCAATGTGACACGTGGTAGTCCACTCCTGCCATCTCCAGCTTGTCCTTCAGAAGTCCAGGTTGGATGGTGTTAAAAGCACTGGAGAAATAAAAAAAACATGATCCTCACAGTACTTCCAGGCCTCTCCAGGTGAGTTAGAGCTCAGTGTAGTAGGTAGAGGATGGCATCATCCACTCCGATGCTAGGCTGGTAGGCAAACTGCAGTGGATCCAATGAAGACCTCACCAGGGGGCGAAGATGGTGGAGAACCAGCCTCTCAAGGGTCCATCAAGTGTGAGTCAGTGTTACCAGCCTGAAGCTGCTGAGGTCTTTCGGGTGTGAGGTCTTTGGCACTGGTACTACACAGGAGGTCTTCCCCAGCCTCATGTTTAACAAGTGACCCATAATGCCACACAGTTGGTCTGAGCAGCACTTCAGGAGCCTGGAGCTGATGCCGTCTGGTCTTGCAGCTTTACACACCTTGATTTTCTGTAGTTCCTTCCTCACCTAGAGTGTGGTGAAGGACAAGGTGGGCGAACTATAGAGTTCTCTGGTGTAGGGGGGGGAGAGTGGTGGTAGGTTGCTGAAAGGTGAACAGGCAGTGATGGTAGTGGTGGAGGAAGAAAGTGGGGGGTTTGTAGCAGCATGGGGGATTGGGTCGGGGGGGGGGGTATCTGCTCAAACCTATTGAAGAACTGGTTCAACTCATTAACCCACCCCAAGTCACCTGCAGTCTGGATTTGATCCAGTTTGTGACCTAAGATGGTTTTCAGGCTTTTTCAGACCCTGCGTGTGTTATTCTGCTGTGGCTGGTCCTCCATCTTCTTCCTGTACATGGTTTTTCCATGGTTTTTCTGATCTTTCTTCTCCGCTCCCCCTGCACAGTTTTAGGCTTCTCCTTGTTTCCAGATTTAAAGTCTCTTTTCTTTTCCTTGAGGAGAGCCTTCCTTGAGGAGAGCCTTCCCTTGTGGTAATGGTCCTATCTGCTCTAAGCCAGCAAATCTCAAAACCTTTGTGTCTGTGTTAAGTCTGGGTTCACATCACATTTTTCCCATCCGTTTAACGTACCGTATACAAAAAACTTATACGTTAAACGGATGTCTCAGACTGATATCATACAGTGGCATCCTTTTACCATAGAGTTCCATTGTAAAATAAAACATATACTTTTTTTTTTATCGGACTCTGCAGGGTACAAGAATGTGGTGTGCTGTGTTTTTGTATCTTTTTTTTCCCCCCAATGTATATGTCAAGCGGAGGCATAAAACTTGATTGCCATCCGATTAACGTATATTTGTTAGGAAAAAAAAGGATACAAAAGCTTAGCACACCACGCTTTTTTTATACTGCAGAGTCTGGTAAAATAAAAAGTGTACGTTAATGTATAATGGCATCAGTCTGAACCAAAGGATCTTTAAGGGTACTTGCATTTTTTCTGCATGGAAGTAAATTTGTGACATCTTCGGTTGTCTGTGCACCAGAACTGACATCTACCCCAGCCAGGAGATGGGATAGATTTCTGATGTTATGTCCACCAGTTTCCTGGTATATATACAGTATTTTACTATGATATTGGGTTTTTACACTAATATTGTGCCAGCAGATGCTCAGATGCCAACGTCATAGTGTAATTTTTCAATGCCAGATCATCAGATAATTTCACACAAATATCCTCATTACCAGATTTCCTTCCTGGACGCTTCCTTTGTATTATTATTTGGGATTCCTGAATGGGGAACAGCCGAACAGTCTGGAGCCAGGAACACTTTGCTGTAATGTGTACTTGGAACACAAATAGTCACTCCCTTGTCATATTGCCCCAGCGTACATTCTTCATTTTAAGACTTGGCATGTCAAGTATGGTTTTGGTTTTTAAGAAATAATACTGACATTATGTTTCTCCCGGTGCTGTATAAAATAGTGGTTTGCAACAACTAATGACTGTGTGCCATGGTGACATTTCTTTCCTAGAGAGATGCAATTTACTATGACCTTTGGACACACTAAGGAAAACACATGGATCATATGCCAATTGTATACACACGTATACCTTTTTGATAGCGAGCTCTGCTATGCTGTTTCTGTAACTCATATAGAAGTGAAATTACGGAAACAGCACAGCCTGCTTAGGTTTCTTCTCGTAACGCTAGTCTCTGACCGCTGCATACACTGGGTATTCTGGTCACTGCCATGAATAGTTGCAATGGGAATATCCCTTCAACCTTCCCTAAATGCAATGCAGCAATGTTAGGAATATGGCTACTGACCAGTAGCAACCAGCAGAATTGTGAATGCAGCTCTGGACTACAAGATAAGGAAAGTAATGCATGTACAAAGTGTATACTTGTGGAGTATTCCATGAGGTATACCTCCAACAAAAGCGACTGATGCGTTAATGGCCCAAAATTCATTTCGGGTCCGATTCAGTCGAATGAGCCGTCAGATTCGATTTGTTCTAATTGAAAGTGCCAAAATTGAAACTCTGCGGTCTCCTAGGACTGTGCCCAACCCCAAATCTTTTGGGAAATTCCTAACAAATTAGATTTTACAATTAATTTGCTTATCTATTCAACAAGGTATGTCACTATATACATAGGCCATTGACTACTATTATCAAAAAATATATGTATAAAGATATATATATGTATAAGTTATTTAACTGTGTCCCTCTGCATAGGAAATCATAGTAGATTATGCTTTCACACGTAGTGAAATAAAAAAAGCAGATATATACACTAGCCCAGTGATGGTGAACCTTTTAGAGACCGAGTGATCAAACTGCAACCTAAAACCCACTTATTTATCACAAGGTGCCAACACGACAATTTAACCTGAATACTACAGTCCAATATAGTATATCTTCCATGTACTTTATCATTTAGCTATAATAGCCTGCCTACATTCAATGCACTGCCTGTGCTGTTCATAGTGCGTCTTATGCTGGTGAATGGCAGGAAAAGTGTAAAGCATATTGGTACACCATAGACTTTTTCCAGGGTGCAGGTGCCACAGAGAGGGCTCTGAGTGCCGCCTCTCGTGCCTGCCAGTCACCACTGCACTAGCCCAACTCATTAATTTCTATACCATTAAGCAGCTACATATGCATTTCAGCTTTTTGCTTGTTTCACCGCAGAAATAATGTGTACAATGTAGAATAACATGCATTTTTCTCTTTATTAAGCTCACACAGGTTGGGATCATCGTGAGATGACAGTAATTATTGCTCTTACTTCTGTGTTGTTCCTGGCTGTAGTGATTGCCGTCTTCTTCTTTCTATACAGATTATTTGGAGGTATGTAACACTGGATATTAAAAGTATACCTGGTTCACTTTGATTTTGTATGTTCCTCTGTAATTGTAATAAAATTATTTGCATTTGTTTTCTCAAAATCTTTAGCTTATGCTGTGTAGACATTGTGTGTGTGTATGTATATATATATATATATATATATATATATATATAGTGGGGGTTTCGCTCTGGCAGATAGGATAAGTGGGCGCAGTACAGAGGCAAAATACAAGTTCTTAACTCAAAACGTCAGTGTTTATTCACACTTGAGGCAATTGCACAAAACAGCACGTAACTTTGCAGTCTTGGTGTTAATTGACACACAATGGAAAGTTCATATAACACAAGTCACCTTGCTGGCAGTTCTGCCTCCAATAGTCCACAGAAGGCTTTAGGGGGCCTGTTTCCTCACCATGTGGCTCTCAGCCCTCCAGCACGGCACAAAGCCTCAGATCCCAAAAACAGAGACCTCTCTGCTCAGCCCTGCTGCCTATTTAAGGACAGCCAGGTGCTGCCAAAACCTAGAACGGTATAAGTTCTAGGTATAAGTTCTAAGATACACCTGTGGGGTCAAAGTGCTCGCTACACCCAAATTTCTGAAGGGGTGCAGTTTCTGAAATGGGGTCACTTTTAGGAGGTCTCCACTAGGGGTACCTCTGGGTCTCTTTTAAAAGCATCATGGCATCCAAAAACTATTCCAGCAAAATCTGCCCTCCAAAAACCATGTGGCGCTTCTTCCCTTCTGGGCCCTGCTGTGTGCCTATACAGCATTTTACGACAGCGTATTTATCCCTAGCGAACTATTCCAACCTTCTTATTTCTATTCACAGATTATTTTATTTGTTAAATGAAGAATGACACAAGGCTCATCTCTAGATATGTAAAAACTCAATATAGAAGAAACAACACAGTATTTCAAAGTATTAAATATATACAGATTTTTCTGGAATAGTTTTTGGGTGCCTTGTGTCCAGCTGGTGCCATCTGAAACTCGCACTACACTACTTTAATTGATAGGCAAGTTCTACTGGGTGCGGAAATGCCATAAATGTGGACATAAGCTGCTCTATGGGCACACAGCAGGGCTCAAAAGGGGCACCATTAGGCCTTTGCAGTGTGGATTTTGCAGGAATGGTTTTCAGCCCCTACATCACATTTGCAGAGACCCTGTACCCATATAGTGGAAACCCCAATAAGTAACCCCCTTTTGGAAACTATACCCCTCAAGTTATTTATCAAGGGCTGGAGTGAGAATTCCTGTATCTGCCAGTGTGCCTGGAGGATTTTTGTATGAAACACTGCACTTTGTTGAATACTGACCTGTGTGTATTATATATGGGGTATGCTATTTGACCTGCATCCTAACGCAATGACCTGAAGAAGTGCTGCTCACTAAAGCTTAGGCCTGCCAGTTCACACGAACGTTTTATTTTTTTTTGCGAGTGTACGGGCTGTTTTTTTGTGTTCCGTATACGGAACCATTCATTTCAATGGTTCCGCATTAAAAACGGAATGTGTACCATAAGCATTCCATTTCCGTATTTCCGTTTTTCCGTTCCGTACAAATATAGAGCTTGTCCTATATTTGGCCGTAAATCGGGTCGTGGCTCCATTAAAGTCAATGGGTCCGCAAAAAAAACTAAATGCATACGGAACACATCCGTATGTCATACGTTTTTTTGCGGATCACTAATTTAGAAATGCTAGGCCCAGCCTACTTTAGCCATGTGTTGTGTGTTTACAAACTTTGCCAAGAGCACATGTGCAGGTGCTGAAACCGGCCCCAGCCTGTCTGCCTTGCAAGATACCAGCATCTCAACATGGATGTTGAAAAGTTGATCTTGCTGATCCAGGAACATCTCCTGCTTTGGGACACTCGAACAGAGGAATATCACAACCGCATCTGCAAGGAGCGGGCATGGGACAAGGTGACCCGTGACCCGTGGGAGAAGGCCAGTTCCTCCAAACTGCGAAAATTAGGTATGAGAACGCATGTTGATGTGTTTTATGTATAAAATGCCTATAATATAATTGTTACTTGTCAAGAAATGGTGTATATTGGGGTATATTAGAGAAGCAGGTAAATCAGTATCTGTTTATTTTAATGGGCACCATGAGGATGTTGTGTACCACTTGTTTTTTAAATGTGAAAGTGCTCAGCGCTATATATTGTTTGATTATTCATCAGCCATGGCCACCGGTGGCTCACCTGCTGTAGTAAAACATCAATTATAATCATGGCCTGCTGCAGTCTGATATATATTTTATGTGTGGACATGCTTAGAGGTATACATTTTAAACTGCTTTATAGCTTCATGTTGTGTATCCCTGTAATGTAAAAATATCACGTCTGAATAATGTTTAAAGGCCTGTTATGATTACCGGGTTACAACAACCCAGCTATCTCGCAGTGGTGGCCATGCTTGCATATTATTCCAAAATGTTCCTCACTCTCTGTTGGCTGGGATCACTGAAGCTGGGTTAGTTCATCATTTTTTTGTGTACTGGTCAAGCGCAGTCCATGTGGATGGAGTACTTACAGCAATAGAAACAAGAAGTTTGTGAAGTGATGTGAACATAAGGTTATTCAGCCTAAGAATATAGAAAATCCTGTATATGGTATACAAAATTAAGTATTTGCTGGTTTTAATGTAGTAGTAACCATATTTGGTGATGTGATTTTATACGTGTGATGACATTTTTTAAGTTAGAATTGTTGTTATGTTATATTTCTACAGTCCAACGCTGGCAGTCGTGCCGGGATCAGTTCCGCCGGGAACGAGTCCAGGCCATGGGGAAAAGTGGCGATAGAGGCGTCCGAAAGAAGCCCTATATTTATACCCGGCAGTTGGGTTTCTTAAAACCAATGCTGGACCTTAGGCCTTGAGTATGAAATGTATAGATTATTTTCAATGTTATCTTAGAAATGTCCCCAAATATATTTGTAGTGGCTTTTTTTTTTTGTAAAATAGTTCTCATTTTACCGGTAATGCAGGTCTATATTATATAATAAGGATCTCCGCCTTTTCATATTGATTAGCTATCCTGATAATCAATATGTGACACGTCTACTGGACCTGTGTCATCCAGTGTGGTTTGTGAAATGTGGCTTATATGTTCATACAATGTATATATATATATATATATATATATATATATACCAATGTTATTTACATTACTCTCTCATTCCACAGCACCGTTGACAGCCTGGAAGAGCAGAGGGGCCATGAGTCGACCACCAGTGAGGAGGAGCGTGTGGCTGCTCCCCAGGATTCCCCTTCTCTGGCCACTGAAGAGCGACAACTATCGCAACAGTTGGATCCGACAGAGAGGGAGGAGTCCTCTGCTGTGGAGGTTGGGGCTGAGGTTCAGTCGAGCCCCGAACCTTTATTAAGGAGACTAACACGGCGGAAAAGGGTCGCACCACAGCCTCCTGAACCTGCCTTAAATACTCGAGCCATTGTAGAAAGTCAGGTGCTCAAGTATTTAAGGCAGAGAAGGGCTGAGGGCAAAGAAGAGCGAATGCTCAGTGGCCTAGCGCCACTTATAGAACCATTGTCTGATGAAAAGCAAGACATTTTTGTTTCGGTAATGGCTACTGTAGCCAACATCTTAAAAAGCCCTATGGACCAAGTGGAGCTAGTGCGGGCCATCCATAATGTCCATTATCGTGCTTTAACAATAAGCAGTGGCACACCAGCTCAACCTGGGCCCAGTATGTTTTACCAGAAGCCCATCCAACCAACATATTCACAGCCCCTATTTTTGCAAGAACCAGATTTTGGCCCTCGCCCTCCCTTGTCCTGTACCAAGGATGAGATACCCACCACCACCTAATGTGGCTGGCCCTAGCACACAGGGCCGTTTTATGCGGGAATTAACCCAACTTTAATTTGTATGTTATGTCTTATTATGTTTTTTATTGCTGAATATTAAGCACTTTTATTTTTTACTTGGGAAATGTTTGTTCTAAATATAAACAAAGAATCCAAAAATCCCTAGCCTTTTATTTGCAAACTATCAAAATTTTTACGATATACAACATTACATGTATTATTTATATCACTACACTCCAAACGTCATACACATCTTTTTATTGGTGAATCATTATAACTAGGGCTGGCAATATACGTAGTCAACGCTGCTCACCCTTCCGCCATCCAGCTGTATAAAAAATTACAACTCCAAGCATGCCCTAAGAGCTCTAGAATATCAACCCAGACTGGGAATTGTAGTTTGTATACAGTTGCAGGGACACAGGATGGCGAGACCAGCTTGACCCAAAAAAAACATATTCAACATCTATTCGAAACATGTTGTATGTGCTTGAATAATCTCTGAATCCGGGACCTTGGACAGCATCTTGAAGTCTTCTGCATGCCTATGGAAAAACAACAAGTTTGGAATAAGTATTGCAACATATGGGTGCATATGCAATGATAACATAGGTCCGATTTAGTTATGTTTTTTACGAGGTATTAGAGGGTTGTTGTAGACAATCAAATATAAGATTTCTGTAGTCATGAAAATGGCCTAATTTACCAATTTCGACTACACTAATGTTATTTGACAATTTATACAATATAACCCCAGCCCACAAGCCCACGTCAACGGTCCTCTTTGTCTTGTGAGTCCCTACACTATCAACATATAACCCCACCACCAAAAAAAAATAAAAAAAATAGGAAAATAAAGTTACTAGGATTACCAGAGTCCAGATTAATTTACACTCTGCCATGAACTACGCCATCTGCCACGGCACTGCTCCCTCAGGACTTGAAAAATATTCTTCATAGAGGGCCCGAACTGCAAGGGCTGCAGTTCCAGGTCGTCCGTGAAGGGTCTGGTCCAATCCTCCTGATGAAGATGTACCAGATTCCAATTCATCAACTTCTGCGGGACCATCATTAATCCTGACAAAGTTATGCAGGATCACACACGCTTGAATAACCCGGGTGGCATTCTCCGGTGCCATCTGTAAGGATGACAGGAATACTCTCCACTTCTGTGTGAGTATTCCAAACGCACACTCAACATAACGACGAGCTCTACTCAACCGATAGTTGAAGATATGTCTGCTGTTATCCAGGTTGCGTCTGGGGAAGGGTCGCATGAGATGTGGTGCCAAAGCAAACCCTTCATCAGCCACAATTACAAATGGAGCCGGTGGTCCCGCAGAACCTGGCAGCAATCTGGGCTCTGGTAGGGCAAGCTGGTTGGCTTGAAGTCTCTCACACATTCTGGAAGCACTGAAAATGCGCGCATCTGCAGTGCTCCCATATGCCCCAATATCCACAATTATAAACTTGTAATTACTGTCAGCCAAGGCCATTAGCACGACAGAGAAATACTGTTTATAATTGTAGTACAGGGACCCTGAGTGAGGCGGCTTCTTAACACGAATGTGTTTGCCATCCAGTGCCCCAATGCAGTTTGGAAACTGCGCATCACCATAAAAACCCTCAGCAATTCGGATCCAATCCTCAGCCTTGGGCATTGGCATCACCGCTTCCCTGAGTCGCTGCCTAATTACATCACATGTTTGACGAACTATCATAGAAATCATCGGGACTCCCAGCAGGAACTCAAAATGCAGACATACAAATGAATTCCCTGTTGCCCAAAAAAAATTAAAAATAAAAGAAAGAAAGATTAGCTACTATAACAACCACCATTTACAACTAATCTAACCAAAGAAGTGGTTGGTCACCCGCTCTGTAAATATGTATAGGTGCTTGACATCTAGCCTGAATCACCCAGTCAGATAAAATGGAAAATAGAAAAATAGTAGTGCAGACGTGCACTCTATATCTACATGTGTGTGTCTCCTGATATAGAGTGCCCGTCTACACTACTATTTCTCTATTTTCCATTTTACACTTTGGCGCGACACTATGACACATATAACAACATGATAACATTAATAACATGTAATACCATGCACATTCTATAACATAAACTATGCATACCTCAACGTAACGATGAGCCGTTCCTCTGGAGAAATGCAGCGCCTCAGATTTGTGTCCTGGTAGAGGCCACGGTGTGCAGAGTCGCTAACAACAAGTCAAAGCTGTTCACAGACATACGACAAAACCGATGAAATTTATCAGAATGCTTTCGCATATCCATGTACAGCGTGTGGAAATGACCCTTCCTGTGCCGCTGAGACAATAGGGTGAACCCACTGCCTCCTCCTCCTCGGTTCCACGTTCTGCATAGTTGGCTGCGGTTCGAAGTCCCGAGAAAGCAGCCAGAACAAGAGAACCAGTTCCTCCTCAGCCATGATACAGCAGAAAATTGTAGCCAGAAACCAATGTCTGCCAAACACAGGATTCCAAATACGCTCTCAATGCTGAAACAAGCTGATGAAAATGGAGTCACAACTATCACATGAAGTTAAATAGGGGGAGTGAAAAACGGATGTGGCCTAAACTCATGATGTCAAACCTTTTATATTCCGTTTCTGATCCGCAAAAAAACAGATTGTAAACTGAAACCATACGGCTATTTTTTGCGGACATACGGAATGGAAATGGAACGGAAACGAAAACACAACGGAACTCAAAAACGGAACAACGTATCCGTGAAAAATGGATCGCAAAAAACTATAAAAGCCATACGTTCGTGTGAACTAGGCCTTACACTGGTCAAACTCTAGATTCTCCAGTCTGCACATTGTCGTCATATTTGCTTTATAAAGGTTGTTGCTCCTTGTCATAACTTAAAATGACAAACAGACAATCGATCTCTGCGTTGCGCTATAACCTGCATTGGAATTCTATTCCTCAGGTGCACATCAATGGTTTGGCATAAGCACTTATAAGTATTGCGAACAAATGTTCCAGACAACTACTGAAAAATATCATGTCATATCGAAATTTTCACAAAATTCTGTTGTTATCTAGCATGGTTTTCGTTGTCTTGAATAAATTACAACTTACAGCCATAAATGGGTAATTTAAAGGGTTTCTACCACTTCGGTGTCACATATTTAGCTGTCAGACACTAGCGATCCGCTAGTGTCTGCTCTGCCCAACCATCCTAATATAATTGCTTTTGGGGCAGCCGTTTTGCTAAAAAAAAGAACTTTTATTAATATGCTAATGAGCCTCTAGGTGCTATGGGGGCGTCATTAGCACCTAGAGGCTCCGTCAACCTTCAGAAACTGCTGCCGCTGAGCGCGTCCCTCCAGCCCGCCCATCTCCTCCTGAATGCGATCCTCCTTGTGAGCGTATGTATTCTGCGCATGCGCAGTGAATGTCTGACCGCTTACTTGCTCAGACATCTCCACTGCGCCTGCGCGATGACGCCATAGTGCTCCGAGGAACAGGCGCAGTGGAGATGTCTGAGCAGGGAAGCTGTCAGACATTCACTGCGCATGCGCCGAATACAGGCGCTCACAAGGAGGATCGCATTCAGGAGGAGATGGGCGGGCTGGAGGGACGCGCTGGGCGGCGGCAGTTTCTGAAGGTAGACGGAGCCTCTAGGTGCTAATGACGCCCCCATAGCACCTAGAGGCTCATTAGCATATTAATAAAAGTTCTTTTTTTAGCAAAACGGCTGCCCCCAAAGCAATTATATTAGGATGGTTGGGCAGAGCAGACACTAGCGGATCGCTAGTGTCTGACAGCTAAATATGTGACACCGAAGTGGTAGAAACCCTTTAATTTAGAAGGTAAAAATAACTAATCTATGGCCAGCTTTAAGGGGTTGTCTCACTTCAGCAAATGGCATTTATCATGTAAAAAAAAGTTAACATAAGGCACTTACTGTGTTGTTACCATATTTCCTCATTTGCTGGCTTAATTCACTTTTCCATAGTATTATACGCAGATATGAGGTGGCCAGGATTGGAACTACTGCGCATGTGTTCCTATGTGCACTCCCACTGTCCTGGCCATCATGTGATGGAAAAATGAATCACACCAGCAAAGGAGGCAATATGGACAATCACAATACATCAGTAAGTGCCTGGTATTAACTTTCTCTACATGATAAATGCCATTTACTGAAGTGAAAAGGAACAAAAACACGTCCCACGGCGCGAATTACCGTCAGCCAGTCACCAGGATCAAGAAGAAATCTTTTTAATGCAGCGATACAACGCGTTTCGGGGAATCACTCCCCTTCATCAGGTACACAGAGCTGCACAAAGTAACAGCACAAGGCTACACATATTTATACTTACAAACATACCGCCCTTAAAGGGTCACAGGGTCAGAAGGGAGGAGATTTGGGTGTTGCCTAAATGATCAGTGGCAAATATAATGTGCATATCTGCAAGCTTGCAGATATGCACATTATATTTGCCACTGATCATTTAGGCAACACCCAAATCTCCTCCCTTCTGACCCTGTGACCCTTTAAGGGCGGTATGTTTGTAAGTATAAATATGTGTAGCCTTGTGCTGTTACTTTGTGCAGCTCTGTGTACCTGATGAAGGGGAGTGATTCCCCGAAACGCGTTGTATCGCTGCATTAAAAAGATTTCTTCTTGATCCTGGTGACTGGCTGACGGTAATTCGCGCCGTGGGACGTGTTTTTGTTCCTTTATACTATTATCTTCTTGGGGGCTCCAGGCTTCTCCGTTTGAAGATCTTCTGTGATCCCGTGGCTGCAGACCGCCCTATCCAGACATCCAGGCTTGTTTGATAATACCTACAATAGTGTTGTGCCTATCCTTGCACAACCATATAAGGTGAGCCTTACCATCTCTCTCCGTATATCAATATATACCCACAGAATTACCCTATGGTGCGCCCATCTGTGTTTTTTTACAGATTTTAAACCAGCCTGATATATTACATTTACTGAAGTGAGACAATCCCTTTAAGGTTTATATCCTGTGTTAGGGTCTATTCACACTTCCGTAGAATGGGTCTGGATCCGTTCCGCAACGTTGCAGAATGAATCCGGACCCATTCATTCTCTATGGGGCCGGAAGAGATGCGGACAGCACACAGTGTGCTGTCCGCATTTCCGGAGCGCGGCCCCGATCTTCCGGTCCGCGGCTCCCAAAATATATAGAACATGTCCTATTCTTGTCCGCAATTTAGGATCCGCAATACACTACGGATGTGTGAATGGACCCTTAATATGATTGTAAGTGTAGTGTACTGCTTCCTTCATTTAAACATTAATCTTCTTTCTTTAGAAGACCGTAAACAAGGTCTTCACAGTATGAATATGATGGAAGCTGCAACCTCAGAGCCATCCCTGGACCTAGACAATCTGAAGCTATTGGAGGTAAAACATCTTTGGCCTTTCTATTCTTATAAAACTATAAGAATAGTGATAACATGATTGTTAGAGAAGAATGTTAAAAGGGTTGTCTCACTGGTGTGTGACTGGTTTGTTTGAATATAAGCACTGTTGCCCAGTGTAAAGCAGGGGAGACTTCTTTCTTATGTTCTGAAGGACTTGTGGACTTTTCTTCTTCACAATGCTGCTCCTCTGGAATCTGGATTCTTACCACCATAATTGGAAAAGGGGACTTGGGATCCCTGATTTAGTAATTGGTGGGGGTCCCAGCAGTGATCCCCCTGTGATTACATATTTATCATGTATCCTGTGGAAAGACTAGAAATGTTCTTGCTAGGAATAGCCTTTTTAGACAGTTAAAAGGGTTATCCCAAGACAAAGACTTAAGTGTGGATAGGGATAAGTGTCTGATCGGTGGGGTCTAACCACTGGGGACCTCAACAATCACAATAATGGGGGACTCAAGTTCCCTTGTTGAGTGGGGGTCACCCACGTGTGCTGCCGTTCCATTCAACTCCTTAGGACTGTTCTGGTTCTGGTCAAGCTGCCAGTTCGGTTGATGTACTGCTCCAAATGAATTAATGTTAAAGTATACGTATACCGAGAGATCAATGCTGAGACAACACACAGCTGGGTTATAACAGGATCTTTGGTTTATTTGGAGAACAGCAGACAGTATATAGGATGGAAAGGAGTGGGGGTGTAAGGTGGCGTGTATCTTTTCTATTGGCTATAAACTCTGTATTTTCTGTCACATCAATGACAAGAGGAAGTTCCCTCCCCACTTGCTGGTGGGTGAAGCTGCTTGCTTGAGCTGAACGGAAACCGTCTTTTGACACATGTTAAAGCAAAGAGCAAGATTCTTGTTATAGGCATTGGCTGGGTACCTGACTGCCATTTTAACTACAGTATAGTTCTCAACAAGCAAGTATCCATTTTGTATCATTAGTCCATAACAGTCCCCCCTTGGAAACTTGATTGTAGACTTTCCCTTACCTAATGAATCCCCTGGCATACCATTCGTATCCTCTTCACCCACAGTGGGGACAACCTATCCCTAATAGATAAGTTCCTGGTTAATCAGACTTGTGGTAACACCCTGGGATTCATCTCACCCTATCTCAGCCAGGCATCTTAGTGAGGAGGGGGAGCTGTGTTGAGCGATATTTCCTTCTGTTCTTCCTCATCGTAGAGAAGCATGATAGGGTATTCATCAGTTTTCTTCATTCTTTTTTAAAAGGCGGGTCACACAAGTAAGAGCAAGCTTAATCACTACATATATCACCAATATTATTAGGGCTACCTGCAATATTACTTGGACAATTCCCATGAGCCAACCTCCAATACCTTTAAACCAGTTGTCGGAGTTAAGGAAAGAGAAGGTATCAGACCACCATATCAGCTTTATGTGCATCCAGCCATTTATCCCTTAGATCCGCCATTTTCTCTAGACCCACCTTAACTTGCAAATTACCCTGTGGGTCTATGTAATGGCAACAAGCGGGTCCCACAACCTGGCACATACCTCCACCTTTAGCTGTAACATAGTCTATAACTAATGTGTGTTGGTTGATGACAATGATCAACTGGTTTTGCACACTGTTCGAGGTATTCATTAGTCTCATCACTTCCTATATTTGATCATCTAGATAATCAGTTGCCACTACCAAATGATCCCACATCTGCACTATCATGGGATATATGAAAAAGCTACCAAGAATTTTATTGGAAATGCTCATTTCTACAACATGTGGCTTACCGTTTGGTCTGGGTGTGTTATCTTTGGCCCTGAGGTACAAGGTGTGTTTAGGAATAGCATTTATGTCAATTTCAGAGTGTGGTACTATAAAGCCAGCAGGAGTAAGCCTGGCGATGGTGCACAGTCCTGTGACATTCTTGGATAACCATTTGTACACTTTGTGTCCACAAACTAAGTATATGTCTTCTGGAACTGCCACTGCTGTGCTATTGAATAATTGGGTAATTAATTTGGCAAATGTTATCCCTTTCGCCAGCTCATATCCTTTCAACTGACCTTCGGTGTTGTTAGCTAATATACCTGTGATAAGGTCCTGTACAGTATGGTTGTTACAGGGTAGATCTTTTCCGTTCACAGCATCTACACCAATACACTGCACATGGTTGTCTGTTTTTGAGTCATTGCAACCTGAGTGTATTTGCGGACTAAATGTCATACCTTTGGTTTGTACTTGGAGACAATAACAGTATGTCCAGCTAGGAAAACATGTGACATTAGCCCAGTGTCCCTCTTGCCAGAGGATAGAGCTATAATCTATTGAGGGTCCTGATCTGTTTATCATGAGCCATGGGTCATCTGCCCACCTTGCGACAGGTAAGGACACTTACCTGTCCTTATCTTTTCTGGATTTAACTCGGTATATGCTAGTGAGAAACATAGTAGAGTTAGACAGGTCAATCAGTTCAGAAAGTTCCAGGGGTATTGCAACATAAGGCATACTGGATGAGCTCACGGGACTGTGGGTACAGATCCAACAATCTCTGAGTTTCAGTCTCATTCAACCCATGGACTAGAATTTAATGGTGCCGTATCAATGAATTGTCCCATTCATCACCCAGTGGCGTGAACACTGCTGATATGCCTACAGTCAAAGTTATAAGTAGGTGGACCCAGGGGCGTAACTACCATAGCGGCAGACCATGCGACTGCTATGGGGCCCACGGCAAGAGGGGGCCCAGTAGTAGTTGGGATTATTTTCTCTTCTACTGGAGGTGAAAACTTGGTCAGGATTCTACCCTCTGAAGAAACAACTTTTAGCAAACGAGGCAGTGGAAAAAATGGTCCAGGGGTCATTAAAAGGGGTTTAGGCGGAAACCATTCTGTCCTGTGTGGGGCC
Source organism: Bufo gargarizans (assembly GCF_014858855.1). Classification (NCBI taxonomy): domain Eukaryota; kingdom Metazoa; phylum Chordata; class Amphibia; order Anura; family Bufonidae; genus Bufo; species Bufo gargarizans. Next base: position 74,374,056 of record NC_058087.1, read on the forward strand.
TGGTTGGATTCTTGCTATGGGGCCCTTACTTCTCTATGTACGCCACTGGGTGGACCCTCATGGCTTATTGTTCCAGGGTCGTCGGGACAGCCTTTACTCTTTTACAATGTGAGGCGTGGATCCAGGTAAGCCTCCCTTCAAGTTTCACAGAGGTCGGGGTAGTCAGCAACATCTGGTAAGGCCCCTTGTATTGTGGTTCGAGGGCGTTTCTGATGTGTTTCTTGACCACCACCCACTTTCCAGGTTTGAGAGTGTGGCTTCCCTCTAGGGAGTCAGGATCTGGAATGGAAGAGAAAACTTGTGCACACATGTTAGACAATTGTTTACTCAGGGCAATCACATATTTTGCAACAGATTCATAATGTATTTGCAATTGCTGTGGGAAGTACTGCCCCATCCTAGGCTCTGTCCCAAACAAAATTTCATATGGAGTCAGTTTGTGTGGAGGCCTAAGGGTGTGTCTAACTGAAAATAGTGCTATTTGCAGGCATTGTACCCAACTGAGCCCTGTCTCCCTAGTCATTTTCAGCATCTTGGACTTCAGTACCCCGTTCAGTCGTTTGACTTTGTAGCTGCTTTGGGGTCTGTAGGGTGTGTGATAGGCTAAGTGTGACCCCCCCTACCATCTTCCAGACATCTTGGCTTAAGCTAGCAGTGAATGCTGGGCCCTGATCACTCTCAATGACCTCAGGTACTCCGAACTTACAAACAGTTTCCTGCATTAGTTTCTTAGCAATTGTTGTGGCTGTCTGATTTTGGATGGGGTACGCTTCTGGCCACCCAGAGAACAAGTCTACCACTACTAGCACATATTGAAACCCTTGGCACATTGGCATCTGGATGTGGTCAATTTGAATCCGTTGGAACGGGTACTGGGCTTTGGGGAGACATTTGGTTGGTGTAGGCTCAGTTCTTGCCAGGTTGCACTGCGCACAGATGAGGCAAGACTGAGTATGCCTCACCAGGACAGGGGTTATCCCTGGGGCCACCCATATTTTGTCAATTAGTTAATTCATGATGGTCTTAGATTGGTAGGTGGGTCCATGAGCTATTGAAGCTATCGGAGGATAGAGAGCTTTGAGCAGACATACTCTCTTTTCTTGGGTCCACAGTCCAGACTGACTCTTTTAGCCAATTCAATTTTTCTTGTGGTGTGGCCTGCTTCTGTAACTGGACTAGCAGGTCCCAGGAGACCTCTTTTGGTTTCTGTGTTAGGTCTGTTGTGGACTCTGTTGCCATCAAGACATCAAGACTTGTGAGGTCTGTTCTTCTTCCTCTTTCACTGCTGCTTGCTTTGTTGCTTGATCAGGTAAAGCTTTTCCTCTGACTTCAGAGGTGTCAGCTCGAGTGTTCCTGTAGATCAATAAAATCTTCAGATTCTCCAGTATACTCCCCCCTTGGAAGAGGGAGAAGAGCAGCAGGATTGAGGCTGTAACATCTTTGAATAGTGACATTATCAGGTAGGAGCAGGCTACCTTGCCATCATAGGTGACGTTGATTAGTCAGATGCCTAGGTTGTATTTGTTGGAGAATGGCAGAAATGTCATGTGGTGCTAGGATAGTGAGGGGGTGGCCTAGTACCATATCAGAAGTGGTGTCCAGCAGGGCACTGGCAGCATGTACAGCTCTGACACAGGAAGGGGCTGCCCTGGCTACTGGGTCCAGTCTCTTAGTATGGTAGGACTTTGGGGTCCTTCAGGGTCACAGTGACTGGTGGGACATTGAGGCATCCGATATCCTGGGGTCCTCTGGCCCAGAGAGTATCGGGGATGAGGTGCAAAATGGTTTGCAGCGAATCCCCTTGCTCATATGAATCAGTGCAGAATTTTATTGTCAGACATCCGGCAGCCGTGGGTGTCACATAATTAGAGCGAAAACCACAAAGACCAAGAAGCGAAACAGTTTAAGATCCTCTTTCTGATAAGAAACTAACACAGCAGAAACTAACATTTTGTGAAAAGAAAAAAGGTCTGGGTCAACTTATCCCCCGTAGCTATCCTGCAATGTGGTGGAATGATCTGCTAATTTAGCTTTTGCCCATTTCTCTATAAAGTATTCCAGAGACTCATGATCCCAGGGGTCAAAGTTCTGACCCCTCAGCTCAGGGATGGGAATGTGGTCCATTACTCTCTGGCTCAGTGGTTAGCACTGGTGCCTTGCAGCGCTGGGGTCCTAGGTTCAAATCCGACCAAGGACAACATCTGCATGGAGTTTATATGTTCTCCCTGTGTTTGTGTGGGTTTCCTCCGGGTACTTTGGTTTCCTCCCACACTCCAAAGACATACTGACTTAAATTGTGAGCCCCATTGGGGACAGTTGGTTGCTAATGTCTGTAAAGCGCTGAAAAATATAGTAGAGCTATATAAGTGCATAAAATAAATAAATAAATTATCAGTGAGCAGTATTCACTGGTCTTATTCTCCACTATACTTTGCAAATCAGACCACGTACATCCATAGGTTTGGTGCACTTGAGCCAATTTCCTGTGAAATGGCATTGGGTGGGTCTCAGGGTCAGGCAGTAAATTCACTATAGTGAATAACTGTTGTGGAGTGAAAGACACAATTTTTGGAGGTCCCTGTGGCCGGTTAAGTGGTAGTGCTTCTCTAAGGGTTTTGTAATTGCCCCTCTCTAGATCTTGCATGTTTCTTTGCAATGCAGTAATCTGAGACTGGCGGTGTTTAGGTTCTGTGCATCAGGACTACCCCCGTTCCATGGTGCCAATTGGGGAAGGGTGGGAGTCCTTGTGCCCGACACAGATTCTACAGCCTCATTAGACTGCGTTTGATGGGGCTTCTGTTTGACCTCCCACCATTATGGGTGTGGGGGGTCATGATCTAACGGGGAGTCATAAAAGTGCCATCCGGGTTTATCATCGGGTACAGCATAGAGATCACCGGGACACTAGGGGTGTCATAGGAGTGACGGAGGGTCTGGACCGAATGATATTAAAGGTCCATTCATGGGCGTTGGCTGGGGACAAGATGGCGCTGTAGCTAACACGGTAAGTAATAGGACGTGCCAGGGAGTAGTTACCAAGGTGTGGTTTTGTGGGTGGGGAGCCCCACAGGCAAGGCACGTATCACGGGAGGAGGGATTCTGTTGACCACATGTTTTGCAGGTCCACCCACCTGCTTTCTTCCCGGCGCCATTATAGGGCAGTGGCAAGTCATGTATCAATGCAACACCAGGTTTACAGAAATATCTCTGTCTTTTCTCATCAAAATTTTGTTCTCCCCCATCTGTTCAAATTCTTTACTACAGTCCAACCACACACGGACCATGTCTGTCAATTTATCATCCTCTAACTTCCCTCTTTTCTCATTCAACAATGTCTGCCACATAACAGGGCAGTGTGCCACCTTTTGGTATGTTATACAGATGTAGCAGGGTTAGCACTCAAACTCTTACCTCAAATTTCTTAAATCATCGTGTTATCTTGAAACAAAAGCCATTGAAAAGCAATTGAAGATATTTGCTTCTCCGGTCCGCCACGTACTGTTCGGGTGAACAATAGCCCTTCGGGACACTTTCCTCATTCGCCATCTTCAGGATCCTTCACCTTGTTCTGGACAGCACAGAAACCTGATATAACACGTTGTGCCTAATGTCCCACACACTCTTGGTAGACACTGGCCGGTCTCCTCCCTTCTGTCGTCTCTCGGTCACAACACCAGGGTGACCGATTGACACAGGCACTTTAGAAGACCTTTTGGGTTTCTATCAGTCTGTGTTTCCGTTACAAAGAGTAGCACATTAAAAACAATAAACCACAATACATCAAGGAAGAACCCTTGCGTACTGTCCCATCGTCCCTCTCACCTACTGGAGCCGTCTAAAGGCCTCTGTATAGAGTAATCACTGGACGTGAAGACCTTTGAGTCCCGGTCAGCACACTCTGGGCTACCGTGGACCGTTCTCCCCCTTCTGTGATCGTTCCCTTTATGGAGATTTGAGTCAGACGCCAGGCTGAATTCCGATACAGGCACATAGGAGAACTACGTGTCTCAGTCAGTGATACTTGTCAACAGGGTCTTCACAACTTATAGGCACAACACAGTACATCAAGACTTTAAAAAACATATAGGGTTCTTACTTTCATGCCCTCGAGGACGTCCCAGACTGCTGCCGCACCCCTCCCTCAGACGAACACCAAGAGGCTACACCAGGAGACACTTTATAGGCAAGATGACTCAATTTTCCTACCTCGTATTACGGGTCGCGATCCCTGTGTCCGTTAGTACGCCTCTCCTTGTCTAGTCTCTGGTGGTACGGGAACAGAGAGTCCAATCCTCGAGCCCCACGTTGGGCACCAAATTTGTTCTGGTTCTGGTCAAGCTGCCAGTTCGGTTGATGTACTGCTCCAAATGAATTAATGTTAAAGTATACGTACAGGGAGTGCAGAATTATTAGGCAAGTTGTATTTTTGAGGATTAATTTTATTATTGAACAACAACCATGTTCTCAATGAACCCAAAAAACTCATTATTATCAAAGCTGAATATTTTTGGAAGTAGTTTTTAGTTTGTTTTTAGTTTTAGCTATTATTAGGCAACTTAACAAAAAACAAATATATACCCATTTCAATTATTTATTTTTACCAGTGAAACCAATATAACATCTCAACATTCACAAATATACATTTCTGACATTCAAGAACAAAACAAAAACAAATCAGTGACCAATATAGCCACCTTTCTTTGCAAGGACACTCAAAAGCCTGCCATCCATGGATTCTGTCAGTGTTTTGATCTGTTCACCATCAACATTGCGTGCAGCAGCAACCACAGCCTCCCAGACACTGTTCAGAGAGGTGTACTGTTTTCCCTCCTTGTAAATCTCACATTTGATGATGGACCACAGGTTCTCAATGGGGTTCAGATCAGGTGAACAAGGAGGCCATGTCATTAGATTTTCTTCTTTTATACCCTTTCTTGCCAGCCACCCTGTGGAGTACTTGGACGCGTGTGATGGAGCATTGTCCTGCATGAAAATCATGTTTTTCTTGAAGGATGCAGACTTCTTCCTGTACCACTGCTTGAAGAAGGTGTCTTCCAGAAACTGGCAGAAGGACTGGGAGTTGAGCTTGACTCCATCCTCAACCCGAAAAGGCCCCACAAGCTCATCTTTGATGATACCAGCCCAAACCAGTACTCCACCTCCACCTTGCTGGCGTCTGAGTCGGACTGGAGCTCTCTGCCCTTTACCAATCCAGCCACGGGCCCATCCATCTGGCCCATCAAGACTCACTCTCATTTCATCAGTCCATAAAACCTTAGAAAAATCAGTCTTGAGATATTTCTTGGACCAGTCTTGACGTTTCAGCTTTTGTGTCTTGTTCAGTGGTGGTCGTCTTTCAGCCTTTCTTACCTTGGCCATGTCTCTGAGTATTGCACACCTTGTGCTTTTGGGCACTCCAGTGATGTTGCAGCTCCGAAATATGGCCAAACTGGTGGCAAGTGGCATCTTGGCAGCTGCACGCTTGACTTTTCTCAGTTCATGGGCAGTTATTTTGCGCCTTGGTTTTTCCACACGCTTCTTGCGACCCTGTTGACTATTTTGAATGAAACGCTTGATTGTTCGATGATCACGCTTCAGAAGCTTTGCAATTTTAAGAGTGCTGCAATCTGCAAGATATCTCACTATTTTTGCCTTTTCTGAGCCTGTCAAGTCCTTCTTTTGACCCATTTTGCCAAAGGAAAGGAAGTTGCCTAATAATTATGCACACCTGATATAGGGTGTTGATGTCATTAGACCACACCCCTTCTCATTGCAGAGATGCACATCACCTAATATGCTTAATTGGTAGTAGGCTTTCGAGCCTATACAGCTTGGAGTAAGACAACATGCATAAAGAGGATGATGTGGTCAAAATACTAATTTGCCTAATAATTCTGCACTCTCTGTATACTGAGAGATAAATACTGAGACAACACACAGCTGGGTTATAACAGGATCTCTGGTTTATTTGGAGAACAGCAGACAGTATATAGGATGGAAAGGAGTGGGGGGTGTAAGGTGGCGTGTATCTTTTCTATTGGCCATAAACTCTGTATTTTCTGTCACATCAATGACAAGAGGACCCCCCTTGCTGGTGGGTGAAGCCGTTACTTCTTTTTTCTTTGAAGCTGCTTGCTTGAGCTGAACGTAAACCGTCTTGTGACACATGATAAAGCAAAGAGCAAGATTCTTGTTTTAGGCATTGGCTGGGTACCTGACCGCCATTTTAACTACAGTATAGTTCTCAACAAGCAAGTATCCATTTTGTTACTCAATAGTCTATAACAGGACTTCCATAGGCAGCTGAGTACAAAAGCTTGGCTATCTCCAGAGCTAGTTCCATAGAGTGACCACCACTCCATTCAAACAGGGAATAATAGGGTCTCTTGATTTGTGCGGGCCCTAGTGGTCCCTGATAGAAGAACTTAGAGGGTCATTTATGAACCTAAAATACGCCTATATTAGGCATATTTCAGGCGCAGATTGCGGCCCAATGATTAGTTGTGCCACAATCTGTGACTTTTCCCCGCTCACGCCAGGTCTAAAAAGTGGGTGTGGCATGGACGGGGAAGGGGAAAGAGTGGCAAGCCCGTCTCATTCACTATTTTCTACACTTGTTTTAGGTGTAGAAAATGGTCTAAATTTAAGACATTGTGGAAGCTGGCTTACATTCAGAACTGTCACTGGATGTGCCAAAGTTATGGAGAAGCTGGTGCCTCTTCATATCTTCGGCAGATCCACTTCCAGCTATGGGCCTTTACTAAGACCGGCGTCTTAATAAATGTACCCCTTAGTCTATATAAAATGGTTGGCATATGCTTTTTTCCCTCATGTACAGTGACACTGATTCTGTTCACCAGGAAACAATTTCTGTACTACTAGGTATATGCACTGCTGATGCCAGGGCCGGTTTTAGACAAAAAAAAATTAAAAGCAGGGCCCCAAATTCTGAAGTACTGTATCAACAGTAACATTTATTCACTTGACACAAGGGGAGAAGTCACAGCCATGGCCCACGATTGGTTGCAGGCAGTGTCAAAATGGATGATGACATCCAGGGACCTAAGCAGAGGTCAGAGAGCACCAGAGCCGAGAGCCAGTGTCAGCAGGTAAGGCTCAGTTCACACTTCAGTTATTTGGTCAGCTATTTCCATCAGTTATTGTGAGCCCAAACCTGTAGTGAAGGCTACTCAGACATAAGGTATAATGGAAAGATTTCCTCCTGTTCTGTATTTTTGACCATCTTACCATCATGGATCAGCAAAAACGCTTCCGTTCTGATAATACAACCATCTGCATCCATTATGAACGGATCCGGTTGTATTATCTTTAACATAGCCATGACGGATCCCTCATGAACACCATTGAAAGTCAATGGGGGACGGATCCGTTTTCTATAGTGTCAGAGAAAACGGATCCATCCCCACTGACTTACATTTTGAGTCAGGACAGATCCATCTTTCTCCGCACCACATCGCGGACAAAAAAACGCTGCTTGCAGTGTTATTCTGTCCGCGACGTGAGCGCAACCAAACGGAACGGAATACATTTTGGTGCATTCCATTTTGTTCAGTTTTGTCCCCATTGACAAAACTGAAGCGTTTTTCCCTACTATATCCCATGATGGATCTCAATAGCGGAAATGAAAACGCTAATGTGAAAGTAGCCTTAAATAATCAGAAAACACCTGAAAATAGTCACTGTTACCAGTGCTCTGTATATAGAGACAGCAGGGACATGTAGATAATGTAGATAATGCGCTCTGCATTCAAAGTAAAAAAAAGTAAATAAAGAATAGAAAGAGATATTAAAAAAAACATTAAAAAAATGCAAGTAAAAATGAAAAAAAGTGGATTTCTTTATTTACCCAAATGCTCAATGGCATCTCTGTATGCTGCCTTTCTTCCATAATTTTAGATAGATATATAGACAGACAGATAGATAGGAGATAGATAATAGATAGATAGATAGATAGATAGATAGATAGATAGATAGATAGAGAAATTCAGCACCACATGGGCCCTTCCCATCAATTAAAAAAAGACCAACACTATGGTGTTCCAGAGAAGGAAAACAAAGTTAGCCAGGCCCCCTACTACCTTCAAGCTACAGAATCGCCCTCTTACAGCCACCAACAGGTATATCTACCTGGGCCTGATAATTGACCAAACTGAGAGCTTCAAATCAGCCATTGAGGAGCTGAAAGACAAAGCATGCAAGACCTTCTACAACATCAGAAGACGACTTTACCACCTTAAAGCACCTGTGAGGGTCTGGCTTAATATCTTTAACTCAGTCATTGCACCAATCCTCCTGTATGGCAGTGAAGTCTGGGGCCCTTACACGTACACCCACTGGTCAAGATGAGATTCCAGCCCAACAGAAATATTCCTACAGGTCCATCAGAGTACCTCTAACAGTGCCTGTCGAGGGGAGCTGGGCAGATTCCCTCTACACTTTACAAACCAGAAGAGGGCGCTATCATTCATGGTAGTAGTGAAGGCTCCCATCACTATAAAGCCTTGCTACACCAAGGTATCCCAGGCAAGGCAAAGCCCTAAAATCACCTTACTGAAACCCAGCCCAACCAGAAAGTCACCTCATACCACCTCACAAAAGTTGGTATCAGAAACCGCCCCCGCCCCCTCATGATACGTCACGGACTCCTATACACCGACCCCGGGGGTGTCCCCATTTCTCAACCCTCTATTTCCCACATGCTTTGGTAATACTAATGTATAATTTTAGACCTGCCAATAAAGCTTTTTTGATTTGATTGATTTGATAGATAGATAGATAGATAGATAGATAGATAGATAGATAGCTGGATAGATAGATTCAAGTGGGATGCAAAAGTTTGGGTAACCTTGTTAATCGTCATGATTTTCCAGTATAAATCATTGGTTGTTACGATAAAAAATGTCAGTTAAATATATCATATAGGAGACACACACAGTGATATCTGAGAAGTGAAATGAAGTTTATTGGATTTGCAGAAAGTGTGCTATAATTGTTTAAACAAAATTAGGCAGGTGCATAAATTTGGGCACTGTTGTCATTTTATTGATTCCAAAACCTTTACAACTAATTATTGGAACTCAAATTGGCTTGGTAAGCTGTGACCCCTGACCTACATACACAGGTGAATCCAATTATGAGAAAGAGTATTTAAGGGGGTCAATTGTAAGTTTCCCTCCTCTTTTAATTTTCTATGAAGAGTAGCAACATGGGGGTCTCAACACAACTCTCAAATGACCTGAAGACAAAGATTGTTCACCATCATGGTTTAGGGGAAGGATACAGAAAGCGGTCTCAGAGATTTCAGCTGTCTGTTTCCACAGTTAGGAACATATTGAGGAAATGGAAGACCACAGGCTCAGTTCAAGTTAAGGCTCGAAGTGGCAGACCAAGAAAAATCTCGGATAGACAGAAGCGACGAATAGTGAGAACAGTCAGAGTCAACCCACAGACCAGCACCAAAGACCTACAACATCATCTTGCTGCAGATGGAGTCACTGTGCATCGTTCAACCATTCGGCGCACTTTACACAAGGAGATGCTGTATGCGAGAGTGATGAAGAGGAAGCCTTTTCTAAGCCCACAGCACAAAAAGTGCCGCTTGAGGTGGGCTAAAGCACATTTGGACAAGCCAGCTTCATTTTGGAATAAGGTGCTGTGGACTGATGAAACTAAAATGGAGTTATTTGGCCATAACAAGGCGTGTTATGCATGGAGGAAAAAGAACACAGCATTCCAAGAAAAACACCTGCTACCTACAGTAAAATATGGTGGTGGTTCCATCATGCTGTGGGGCTGTGTGGCCAGTGCAGGGACTGGGAATCTTGTCAAAGTTGAGGGACGCATGGATTCCACTCAGTATCTGCAGATTCTGGAGACCAATGTCCAGGAATCGGTGACAAAGCTGAGGCTGCGCCGGGGCTGGATCTTTCAACAAAACAACGACCCTAAACACTGCTCAAAATCCACTACGGCATTTATGCAGAGGAACAAGTACAACGTTCTGGAATGGCCATCTCAGTCCCCAGACCTGAATATAATTGAAAATCTGTGGTGTGACTTAAAGAAAGCTGTCCATGCTCGGAAGCCATCAAACCTGAATGAACTAAAGATGTTTTGTAAAGAGGAATGGTCCAAAATACCTTCAACCAGAATCCAGACTCTCATTGGAACCTGCAGGAAGCGTTTAGAGGCTGTAATTTCTGCAAAAGGAGGATCTACTAAATATAGATTTCATTTCTTTTTTGTGGTGCCCAAATTTATGCACCTGCCTAATTTTGTTTAAACAATTATAGCACACTTTCTGTAAATCCAATAAACTTCATTTCACTTCTCAAATATCACTGTGTGTGTCTCCTATACGATATATTTAACTGACTTTTTATCGTAACAACCAACGATTTATACAGGAAAATCATGACGATTAACAAGGTTGCCCAAACTTTTGCATCCCACTGTATATATGAGATAGATAGATAGATAGATAGATAGATAGATATGAGATAGGTAGATAGATAGAAATGAGAGAGATAGATAAATATATAGATAGATAGAAATTTGATAGATAGAAAGATATTAGATAGAAAGATAGAATGATAGATAGATAGATAGATAGATAGATAGATAGATATGAGATAGATATATGATGACAGATAGATAGATATGAGATAGATGATAGATAGATAGATAGATAGATAGATAGATAGATAGATAGATAGATAGAACATAGCTAATAGATAGAAGATAGACAGATAATAGATAGATATGAGATAGATAGATGATAGAAGGGAGATAGATAGATAGATAGATAGATAGATAGATAGATGATAGATATGAGATATATCACATTATATTTAGACAACTGTGTTCCAGGCAGCAAATAATAAATAAAAATAAAAACAGCTACAGTGGGAGGGTGCAGAGGACAGGTCCTGCATATTCTCTGCAGGGTCTGGACTGTCCAGCTGCACCTATCACAGAACATCAGCCAACAAGCAGCCCCTTGTCATTTATTGCAGCACAGAGAGAGGAGAGAGGGGCTGGCAGCAAATATGTCAGTTCATTAGAGGGTGACTTTCTGAACTCAGAGCAGAGGAGGCCATTACATTCACAGCACAGGGCCTCCGCTGGGCCAAGGTCTGTCTGACTGCTGTGGAGCCGGTGCTAAGGATGCAGCACCCAGCTCCTCACAGGACCCTGCGGGCTACAGTGGGCGGGAGACCAGGGACCAGCGCTGCTTGCTGTGCTGTCTGTGCTCTTCTCAGGTTCTCTTACACATCTGTCTGGGCAGCCCCATTTAGGGATGGGACTCTGGGCAATTGCCCTGTTTGCCCCCAACTCCCCCGCCCTCACCCCCCCACTAACGCCGGCCCTGGCTGACACACAGAGCTTATGCATTTTTGATTCAATATATTTTATTTCATTTTATTTATCCGATTAATCCTAGTAATTCATGAGTCACATTAGAAACATTGCTTAGAGTGGGAATTACTAGACAATGAATCCTAAAAGTCATAACAATTTCCTTCTCTCTTTAATGTAGCTCATTGGCCGAGGCCGATATGGCTCAGTGTACAAAGGATCGTTAGACGAGCGTCCTGTGGCAGTGAAAGTCTTCTCGTTCAACAACCGTCAGAACTTCATCAATGAAAGGAGTATTTACCGCACTCCTTTACTGGAGCATGATAACATAGCCCATTTCATTGTGGCTGACGAGAGAGTGACTTCAGATGGGCGTCTGGAATACCTTCTAGTAATGGAGTATTACGCAAATGTAAGTCTTGTTTTGTCTTCATCGCTTGTTCTGTTTTTATGCGGCCATGCAATATGCGCAGTGGACTGGATTTTACAATGACCTGTGATACATACAGACAATTTGTGCCATGGATGCTTAACACATATGTTATATAAGATACTGTATCTATATGCAAACACTTAGGCTACTTTCACACTAGCGTTCGATCGGATCCGTTCTGAACGGATCTGATCGTAATAATGCAGACGGAGGCTCCGTTCAGAACGGATCCGTCTGCATTATATTGGCAAAAAAAAGCTAAGTGTGAAAATAGCCTCGGACGGATCTGTCCAGACTTTCAATGTAAAGTCAATGGGGGACGGATCCGCTTGAAGATTGAGCCATATTGTGGCATCTTCAAACGGATCCGTCCCCATTGACTTAAATTGTAAGTCTGGACGGATCCGCACGCCTCCGCACGGCCAGGCGGACACCCGAACGCTGCAAGCAGCGTTCAGCTGTCCGCCTGTCCGTGCGGAGGCGAGCGGAGCGGAGGCTGAACGCCGCCAGACTGATGCAGTCTGAGCGGATCCGCTCCATTCAGACTGCATCAGGGCTGGACGGCTGCGTTCGGGTCCGCTCGTGAGCCCCTTCAAACGGAGCTCACGAGCGGACACCCGAACGCTAGTGTGAAAGCAGCCTTAAAGGGGTTATGACATGACTGATGTAAAAAATGAAAATAAGATATGTAAGAAGGTACAAGGAATCATCATGGATGGAAGGTATGTGTCACCGAGGTTCCTGGCCTCGGTGGAGTAAGAGCCGGTGTTTATGTGTCAGCAGCAGTTGCTGTTTGACACCTTGATACTTAGTATGGCTATAATAGCTGATCCAGGACGGCTCTTACTGGGAGTAGTCAAAGTGCTGGGTGGGTGACCACTCCCCATGTTCCAAGCCGGGTTTTGCTGGGCATAAAAACCAGCCAGCACTGCCAGGTGGAGCGGATTACCTCTGCCAGTGGAGCTCAGGAGTCTGTGTGCTGTGAACTGAGGGCTGTGCTGGGATTTGAGATTTGAGCTGAGCTGGAGGACTCAGGCCCCTCTAAAAGCTAACAGACCGCCTATGGACTTGATGAGGCTGATGGGAAGGACTGGGACCTCCTTCTGCCCTATATTATGTTTGCAGTGCGAGAAGTGCCCCAGGCCTCTACTCGGTTCTTGGAACTTCTATATGGCAGACATCCATGTGGTCTGTTAGATATAGCCAAAGAAGCGTGGGAGCAACAACCCACACCATATAAAACCGTTATTGAATATGTTACCCAGATGCAGGAACGTATGAAAACTGTGTTGCCGCTGGTAAAGGAACATATGGTGGCAGCTCAGCGAGCTCAAATTCGGCATGCTCGTGTCACGGCTGAGGATGGAGAAAATCCTCAGCCGTGCGATGCCAGAAGATGTTAATGGCTGCTCGGCCAGGACAACAGAATTAGGGAGCAGGTCACCTCCTAATACATCCCTAATCCGTCCCTAACTCCTAGCTGCATGGAACGACCTTGAAGGTAGGCGGGCCCATGCTCAGGAACCTCGGATCCCTACTCACCCTCCGACTGGTCCCTGAACTAGGAGTAGGGTAAGACTACCTGTTCCTTCTGGACACGGAGGAATAGGAGTCTCACTGGCCAAGCTGCAAGGAATGGGGGAACAAATACAACATACAGATATGACAGGCGAACTAAAGTAGTTCCAAACATACCTGTCACAGCCACGCTGACTGGAACCCGTGCATGACTACTAATGTCCACAGAACACGGCCGTGTGCAGCCCGCATCATGGATCCATTCACTTCAATGGGTCCAGGATCCGGGATATGAGTGCTACAGAGTGCTTCCGTGGTGCTTCTTGCTGTGCCTCTGCACCGCAAAAAAGTGCAGCCGTGTGCAGACCCCATCATGGACCCATTCACTTCAGCATGCACTACTTTTTTGCAGTGCGGGCAGTCGGATGCGGATCGCGAACCCAATTCAAGTGAATGGGTCCGCAATCCTCATGCAGCTGCCCCATGGTCTGTGTCCGTGCATTGCGGACCGCTATTTGCAGTCCGCAGCACAGGCACAACACCCTTACATTCGTGGGCATGAGCCCAGAGTGTGTTTTTACATACTTTTACATGTACTTTCTTTTATTTGGATCTTGATTATTATTTCATTTTATCTTTATCATTTGTTACTTTTATTAAACTTGTCTGCAGACATTACTTTTGCTGTTTAAACACATGCCAAGTAAATGCTGAAGCCAAATAATTGAGTCGCCTGTAGAAGGAGGTAGAAGGAGTTACACTGACTCTGAAAGCAGGTAGAAGGAGGTACACTGACTTGTAGTCACGTTCAAAGAAAGCGCCCGCATGCAGCAGTGTTCTGTCTCTGGCAGATTTCACTGCCCGGGAAGTTTTCAATACCCCTCGTCACTTCCTCCTCGATCCGACGTCTACTCTGGAAGGAGGTGCGTACTGCCACTGTCATGATGCGCGTGCGCTAATACTAGTTTGCGAACACGTCCTCTCTTGCTTTGTGGAACGCAAATGCGTCCCATAGGCAAGATTCCTCTGTAGTGTGCAGGATGGGTCGCCGTGGGAGCCCGCACCAAAGAGCCGCATAGAAGGGTCTAAAGAGCCGCTTGTGGCTCGTGAGCCGCACTTTGCCGACCACTGGTCTAGGGGTTCACATATTTTTTCCACCTGCACTGTGAATGTTTACATGGTGTGTTCAATAAAACATGGTAACATTTAATTCTTTGTGTGTTATTAGTTTAAGCAGACTGTGATTGTCTATTGTTGTGACTTAGATAAAGATCAGATCACATTTTATGACCAATTTGTGCAGAAATCCATATCATTCCAAAGGATTCACATACTTTTTCTTGCAACTGTATGTAGCTACCTTCCTCTGCTAAGAATGATGATAGGGTCCTCCTATTTTAGTGATCAGTTCAGGTATCTGGACATGTATGACCTCACCACACATAATATTCATGTTCATGTTATTAGTAAAGGAAGCTGATACAGTCTCCAGATGTAGGCAATTTATCGGTGGCCAGCTAAAAGTAGTGTCTGCATCTTATGACAGGTCTGGTTTTGTGACAGCCAAAGAAATCCTGCAAATTTCCTGTTTACACAATTACAGTACTGGGTGCACAGACGTTTAACAGGCATTGAACAGATAAGGCAGAGAACGCTGAGAACAAGCACATTTGGCACATGTTCTGTTTATATTCTGGTGCCAGTCTGCTGCTGAGTTTAGCTCGTTTCACAGAAACCTACAGAATGCGGCTACTCTATTTTATTTGGGAACACTTTGAGAAAGATAAGATTTTTTTTTTCCCTTGTGTTAAAATACATTTTACCTTTTTAGAGCTGGATGTTAGACTGCAATGAGGGAACTTCAGGAATCTGGGGCTGAATAGCAATGAGGGAATCATCTACCATTGACTGTTATATAAAAATAAAATGTGTATCACTCATATCTTTTCTTTCTTGTATACAGTTGTATTGAAAAGTACAGTCAACTGTGTTTTTCAATACAAGAACCCAATGTATCGCAGCCAAACATATGCCTAAAGGACACCTGCTCCTGTACGCCGTGCCTCTGTATAACATTTTACACAGTCAGCTTGACCATACCTCCCAAGTTTCCCATTTTTGGAGGGACATGATCTACTTTTGACTCTAATGACTCTGTTCCACTTTGCTCTCTGTGTGCTTCTTTTTCTCCAGAGAACTAAAAATAGCATTAATTTAAGCGTATAGATATGCATGGAAAATAATGGACCTTTCAAGCAGCAAGTCATAAATGTTCATTTATACAATTTTTCGTGATTGTTGGTAGCATATCCCGGTTCACACGGGCGACGTGCATTCCACAACCAATGATTTTCATGCCGGAATATAAATTGTAATCAATGACAAAAGAGCAATTGCTTGTTTGTTGGTTGATTGCTGTCAGATTCACAGAAATAGATTTGCCTTATTAATACTTAACTTTTAATAATAGACAATATTTTTAAAAAAATGGACCAAAATAATATATTGGCATCATATGTTGAACTTTAGTATTATTTTTGTTAACAATTATATCATTTTGGGCCATTATTTTAAAATATTGTTTATTATTAAAAGCTAAGTATTAATAAGGCAAACCAATTTCTGTTAATCTGATTGTAGTACCGGCTGCCCAATATTTATGCATCATTGCTGACCAAGAGACACTGTGGTTGAGTCATATTATTGGTTGATTGCTGACCATATTTACATGGGGCAGTGGTTGGGGAACAAGCATTCATAAATGTGATCATTCACTCAATCGTAGGCCCTTGTAAATGGCCCTTAAGTCTCTATCTTTGACCATTCAAAAAGGTGAGTCCACTTACACTGGCATTGTTATAGGACAGCCCTGAGAACCTTCACAATGTCAGGGTTCAGGGTAAGGAAGCATGTCACAAGTCCAGCTACAGTATAACCCATAATAGTAAATAATCTTTATTAGTATTCATACAACACACAATAAGTCCTATAGTGTCCATGCACAAAGATGTCCACCAAAATGATGAATTGGGGAATAGATGACCCTAATAATAATACTAAAGCTAGGCCCTGTGCCCAGGGGCGACTCCTAAAGGTGGAGACCCCCCGCCCTCGAACCTCACTGGCAACTCCTAGTTCGCCCTACAATGTGTGGGCTGGTAATAAATATATTGGTGGACTAAGTTGGGCATGGACAGAAAGGATATCCCAATATGCGCAGTGTATACCACCCTGTCGGTAAGGATACCAAAAGGTACACGGTGCAGCTGACTACATAACACACAAAACAAAAAACGACACCTAAGAGGATAACAAATAGAGACACAGACGTATCTGTGTCACCCGAATGTAGATATGTATTGAATTTTGGGTACTCCTCCCTGCCTGTGGCTTAATATACTGTACAAGTTTGTGGTGGTAATGTTACATGAATTACTATAGCAGTGTTGTATACATTTATGAGAGCAGTTCATGAATATCCTGTAGTTCAGCACTGGTCACATACACTACTGGGTATACATAGCATATAAACATGGAACTGGCCACCCATGGATCCTTACCTTTCTTTCCTCATGCTGGTGGCAACATGAATTTAGCTGCTGCAGCTGAAGGATGAACCTCCAAAGAAGTATTATAGCGCTTCTTCTGATAACCACTTACATGTCCACAATTTTCTGCTCCATCAGTATGCCAATCACAATGGAGCTACCATGTACAACAGTTTTATAGTCTTCTATACATGTTCCCTCCTTTTTTGTTTAGCTATTGCTGCATTTTAATAGAGGTCAGCTCAAGTCGAATAATCACGTTTATTAGTGTACATTAGTTCACTGCTCCATATCAGTTATACAATAATCGTGCCAAAGCATCAGCTTTAGGGCTCATTCACACGGCCGTTGCCCCTCTGTTGCCATATTGCGGGCTGCATATGGCGGGTCCGCATTACACGGGGCCCCGGCCGTGTGCATTCCGTATCACGGATGCGGACCCATTCACTTTAAAGGGTCGGCAAATCCGGCGATGCGTTGTGGAACGGAAGCACGGAACGGAACGCTATGGAAGCACTTACGGAGTGCTTCCGTTCTATGCCTCCGCACTGCAAAAATATAGAACTTGCCCTATCATTTTGTGGAATGGACGGATCGCAGACCCCATTCAAGTGAATGGGGTCGCGATCCGCATGCGGCAGCCCCACGGCCGGTGCCTGTGCATTGCCCTTAGGTAAACAGGATTTGCATAACTTATGCAACTTAATGCCGCTCTGACAACTGATCTCACCAAAGACGGATATGACAACTGCAAAAATGGAGAAAAACATGGAAGTACAGTAAAGCCACGTGCAGTGAAATCAGAGATCTATTAGAGCTCTGTACAAAATGGTACCTGAGGCCTAACAGAAAGAACAATTTCATTTATATATCATTACATAATAAAGTAACACCTTCAATAACTGGATTATAGTGGATTATTGTCATTAGACTTCATACGCCCATCAGTTGTGTTTTTACATTGTTTAATATTTCTCTAGGGTTCATCTTTTGATGCTAATATGTTTTCCTTAATTTGTATAAAGTACAAATGCAATGATGTTTTTTGCCCACAGGGATCTCTGTGCAAGTATTTAAGTGTACACACTAATGACTGGCTCAGCTCCTGCCGCCTGGCACACTCGGTAACGAGGGGACTGGCATATCTGCACACAGAGTTATTACGAGGAGGTAATTACTGATTATTATTTTTTGCTTGCAATAAAGAAACATAAGAAAAAGTCACATTCCAATTAGGAAAAAAAATGATAAATGCACATATCAGTCTATCTGTGTAAGGCCTCTTTCACACGAGCGAGTTTTCTGCGCGGGTGCAATGCATGACGTGAACGCAGAGCACCCGCACTGAATCCTGACCCGTTCATTTCAATGGGTCTGTGCCTGTGAGCGTTTTTTTCATGCATCAGTTCTACATTGTGGGAAAAACACAGCATGTTCTATATTCTGCGTTTTTCACACAGACCTGGCCCCATAGAAGCGAATGGGGCTTCAGTGAAAAAACGCATTGTATCCGCAAGCAAGTGCAGATGCAATTCGTTTTCCACTGATGACTGCTAAGAGATGTTGTTTGTAAACCTTAATTTTTTTATGAAGCATGTGAAAAACGCATCAAAACGCATTGTACCCACGCGGAAAAAATGAAGAACTGAGCGCAATCGCAGACAAAACTGACTGAATTTGCTTGCAAAATGGTGCGAGTTTCACTGAACGCACCCTGAAGGCATCCAGAGCCAATCTGTATCGTTCGTGCGAAAGAGGCCTAATAGTAATGCTTGGATACTATAGCGGATAGTATGCAATTAATTCCAATCAATACCCAAATGTTAAATAAAGTATTGTAATAGTAATAAAAAAAGTTATTGGTCATTACTATACTGCACTGTGAAGTATTTTTGCATGTATGTCATTTTGGACTGTTCATATGATCAGGGGGAATGTTCCCTAAAGACATAGGTGGCACATAGGGACAAAAAACTATCACGAAGTGAGCTTGCAATCTCTTTCCAAACAGATCACTACAAACCTGCGATTTCTCACCGTGACCTCAACAGCCGTAATGTTCTGGTGAAAAATGACGGCTCCTGTGTTATCAGTGACTTTGGCTTGTCCATGCGCCTGACAGGAAACAGGCTGGTGAGGCCAGGAGATGAAGACAACGCAGCCATCAGTGAGGTAGGTCGTCTTCATAAATAAGTACACAGAATGTTTTTGTCCTCAGCTTCCTTTTAGTGATGGTCTAAGCAATTATTGCTCTGATTCGTTCCAGTAAATGCATGATAAAATCAATAAAACTATGGCTTACCAGTCATCAGGATTGATCGTTCCGACTTAAAAATATCAGTGGCGACATCTATAAATGCTGCTTATAGCACATATAATTTACATGTATGCTTTTAAATGGCTGCACATATATAATGACTATACTGATAGAAATGTCCATCAGATATTCAGAATGATTTGTCGTTTGTTTGAAAGAATGTTTCTTCTGCATATGCAGGGAATCTGAAACAAAGAAATAATACCCACTTAGGCCTCTTTCATACTTGCGTTGTCCGGATCCGGCGTGTACTCCATTTGCCGGAATTACACGCCGGATCCGGAAAAACGCAAGTGAACTGAAAGCATTTGAAGACTGATCCGTCTTCAAAATACTTTCAGTGTTACTATGGACCCAGGACGCTATTAAAGTCCTGGTTGCCATAGTAGTAGCGGGGAGCGGGGGAGCGGTATACTTACCATCCGTGTGGCTCCCGGGGCGCTCCAGAGTGACGTCAGAGCGCCCCATGCGCATGGATGACGTGCCATGCGATCACGTCATCCATGTGCATGGGGCGCCCTGACGTCACTCTGGAGCGCCCCGGGAGCCGCACGGACGGTAAGTATGCTGCTCCCCCACTCCCCACTACACTTTACCATGGCTGCCAGGACTTTAGCGTCCCGGCAGCCATGGTAACCATTCAGAAAAAGCTAAACATTGGATCCGGCAATGCGCCGAAACGACGTTTAGCTTAAGGCCGGATCCGGATCAATGCCTTTCAATGGGCATCAATTCCGGAATTCCGGATCCGGCCTTGCGGCAAGTCTTCAGGATTTTTGGCCGGAGCAAAAAGCGCAGCATGCTGCAGTATTTTCTCCGGCCAAAAAACGTTCCGTTCCGGAACTGAAGACATCCTGATGCATCCTGAACGGATTTCACTCCATTCAGAATGCATTAGGATAAAACTGATCAGGATTCTTCCGGCATAGAGCCCCGACGACGGAACTCTATGCCGGAAGAAAAGAACGCAGGTGTGAAAGAGCCCTTACCTATTGATACTCGCTCTGTTCCAGCGCCAAGACTCCCATCCCTGCTCCTTCAGGTCTACAGATAAGAAAGTGATGATGTCCCATCCGTGGTCACGTGTCCAAAGTAGCACATGAATACAGAGTTCAGTGGTCTTATGTGACCTCAACAGTCATGTGTGCTTCCTACATTTATTTATTTTTAATTTTAAATATTTTTTGGGGGGGCGGGGGGCTTGGTTTAGAGAACCCCTTTCAGGGTGTCTACATTTAGAGGTTACTTACTGCCTGCACCCATTGCAGTTTCTTCAGGAAGCTTCTCTGCAGGGATGGGTTGTGTACATTGAAGTCCTACCAGATGTATGGATGAGCATCCCCTGCAGCATGTGTAAAGAAATACTCTCTGCAAGTAGCAGTCTCCCAGGAACCACTTTGTAACACAGTGATCGTAGTACATTTGTTTCTCTTAGGCCTCATGCACACGACCGTTGTTTCATTCCATGTCCGTTGGTCAGTTTTTCGTGATTTTCTGCGGACCCATTGACTTTCAATGGGTCAGTTGAAAACTCGGCTAATGCACCGTTTGTCATCCGCGTCTGTGATCCGTGGTTTCAGTTCGTCCCAAAAATATAACCTGTCCTATTTTTTTCACGGAAAACAGTTTGCGGACCGATTCAAGTCAATGGGTCCGTGGAAAAATGCGGAGGCACACAAGATTGTCGTCCGCATCCGTTTTTTCTATCATTTGCATGGCAAACTTGACTTAGATTTTTTTTACTTTCCTTCATGTCTGGAGATCCTCCAAAAATAAAGGAAGACACACGGAAACAAAAACGGACACGGATCACGGAACAACGGAACCCCTTTTTGCAGACCGCAAAAAAATACTGTAATAAGGCCTTATTATTATAATACCTGAGCTCCTATACATACATGACTTTTACAAAATGAGTTCTATTATTTTGTACTACTGAAGACATTTACCTTAAATGGATCATGCAATGGGTCCACTTCTAGCGAACAAACAAGCTTAGGCTACTTTCACACTCGCGTTTGGTGCAGATCCGTCATGGATCCGTCATGGATCTGCACAAACGCATCTGTTCAGATAATACAACCGTCTGCATCAGTTTAGAACGGATTCGTTTGCATTATCTTTAACATAGCTAAAACATATCCATCTTGAACGCCTTGAAAGTCAATGGGGGACGGATCCGTTTTCTATTGTGCCATATTGTGTCAGTGAAAACGGATCCGTTTGCCTCTGCATTGTCAGGCGGACACCAAAATGCTGTAAGCAGTGTTTTGGTGTCTGCCTCCAGAGCGGAATGGAGACTGATCGGAGGCAAACTGATGCATTCTGAGAGGATCCTTATCCATTCAGAATGCATTAGGGCAAAACTGATCCATTTTGGACCGCTTGTGAGATCCCTGAACTGATCTCGCAAACGAAAACCAAAAACGCCGGTGTGAAAGTAGCCTTATTTGTGTCTATGAGTGTTCACAGGATCAAGATCACTTTTTTATGCAATATTTTAGTTTTGAGGTTCTTCCTACAGGAGACAATGGGAGAGGACCATAGTAAAATCTGAAATGAACCAGCAATGGATAGAGTGCAATGTGGTATTTTACAATTACCACCAATTGCAAAAATTGTGGTACTGCAAACAAGTTAGGTAAAATTTGGTGTTTACTTTTGGTAGTTTGATGCAGTTTTAAATAAAATTCTTTTTAAAGAGGTTATCCCATGATTAATGTAAAAAAATTAAAACAGACATCATATGGTACATAACAATCTCTTTCTAAGAAAGCTAAGACCAGCCCCGTACCTTAGATGGATCCAGGGATCTCCCTATTCATTGCTCTGCTAGATTTCTATCAAACTGGCAGCTCAGGGGGCATGTCCTTTCTAAGGGGTGTGTTCTTTCTGCTGTCGATCAGGATGCAGCTGAGGGATGTAATTGAGCATGTGCGTCCAGAGTGGACAGAGAAGTAACAAAAAAAAAACAGCAGGTGGCGCTATACAGATACATTTTATTGAATAACTCAGTGGCTATACTACATTTTTAATTACTTGCAATTACAAAAGTAATCTGGAGAATATTTTTCATGAGACAACCCCTTTAAGGACATTTCCTATAACGGCTTCTTTAAGAAAGAAGGTTTTATTACAGCTGAAGTGTATTCTTCAATCTAGTTCAGATTAGCTAGTTCTAGGAATTGTTTTATAATAAAAACAGTTATATCTTGGTTTTGTGAGATAAAGCCTTATAGATAAAATCCAGTTTCACATAGTGCTCAGCTTCAACATTCATTGTCATGTACCGAGATTAGGCTATCTTCTCAGAACATGTCCTTGGAGGGGTTGTTCTGCCCCATCTTTACATGTATTTTAGTACACACAAGATCACATTTGTTATGTTGTATCCCCTTCTGAAGGTGACCATACACATTAGATAGACGTAGGATCGTTGAAGAACTGTTGAATGAATGTTTCTCTTCTGAACAATCGGTTCACAGGCGCAGCCATACACATTTTAGTCCATAATGGCTGTTAATCCGCCCATACACATTCAAAAGCTGTTGGCCAAACGATCTTTTGTTCGACGGCCATCTCTTTGGCATTCACTCTCCCACGCCTCACAGTATCCACACATGAATACATCTTCATCAGCATCCACATCAGGCTGATAAAACAGCATGCCACACAGATGTCCACCCATATTTTCCCTGTGGTAGAATCCAGGTAAATGTTGAGCTTGAATAAAGCACTGTGGTTCCTCTGTCGAGGCGGGCTGCTCGATTCCTGCCCTTCTGCTGGGTGGAACAGTCTTTTCCCTCTCTAGGGCAGGTGCTCAGTACATGAAGCACAAATCCTAGATGGCCTATTAACCCCTATTTTGCTAAAGTGGTGCAACTGATGCAGATTATATTTACATTTAGTCATAGACTACTAATTGCCTACTCTTGACAGATGCATTTGGTGTGTTTTTATTTATTTAAAATTTAACTTTTATTGCTTTTTATATAATAAATAGTGGATGTTTTATTTCTATCTAACCTACTTGATTAAAACTATCTCCAGTGCTCCAGTGTGTGCAGTTCTTTTATTATTGTAGAGCTGTTCACATTACTATAACAGTAGCAGTGTATTGCTTGCAGATATTCTCTTATAACTAACCATAAATAACTTTTTAATAGGTGACCTTATTGCTGTGAGCTTTTATTTATTGTAGGACAGATGTTACAGATCTGAGGCAAATTCGATTCCTCATTCAACTGCCTGCTTGTTACAGCTTATCAGGCTTCTTTGGCTATGGCTAGGGATGAGCGAACTCGAACTGTATAGTTCGGGTTCGTACCGAATTTTGGGGTGTCCGTGACACGGACCCGAACCCGGACATTTTCGTAAAAGTCCGGGTTCGGGTTCGGTGTTCGTCGCTTTCTTGGCGCTTTTGTGACGCTTTCTTGGCGCTTTTTGAAAGGCTGCAAAGCAGCCAATCAACAAGCGTCATACTACTTGCCCCAAGAGGCCATCACAGCCATGCCTACTATTGGCATGGCTGTGATTGGCCAGAGCACCATGTGACCCAGCCTCTATTTAAGCTGGAGTCACATAGCGCCGCCCGTCACTCTGCTCTGATTAGCGTAGGGAGAGGTTGCGGCTGCGACAGTAGGGCGAGATTAGGCAGATTAACTCCTCCAAAGGACTTGATTAACTGATCGATCTGCAGCTGTGGATCATTGAGCTGCTGATCCTCAATTGCTCACTGTTTTTAGGCTGCCCAGACCGTTTGTCAGTCACATTTTTCTGGGGTGATCGGCGGCCATTTTGTGTCTTGTGGTGCGCCAGCACAAGCTGCGACCAAGTGCATTTAACCCTCAATGGTGTGGTTGTTTTTTGGCTAAAGCCTACATCAGGGTGAAGCTGTCACACCAAGTGCATTTAACCAGCAATAGTCTGTTCATTTTTTGGCCATATACAAAATCAGGGGCAAGCTGCGCCTGTCACCAAGTGCATTTAACCCTCAATGGTGTGGTTGTTTTTTGGCTAAAGCCTACATCAGGGTGAAGCTGTCACACCAAGTGCATTTAACCAGCAATAGTCTGTTCATTTTTTGGCCATATACAAAACAGGGGCAAGCTGCGCCTGTCACCAAGTGCATTTAACCCTCAATGGTGTGGTTGTTTTTTGGCTAAAGCCTACATCAGGGTGAAGCTGTCACACCAAGTGCATTTAACCAGCAATAGTCTGTTCATTTTTTGGCCATATACAAAATCAGGGGCAAGCTGCGCCTGTCACCAAGTGCATTTAACCCTCAATGGTGTGGTTGTTTTTTGGCTAAAGCCTACATCAGGGTGAAGCTGTCACACCAAGTGCATTTAACCAGCAATAGTCTGTTCATTTTTTGGCCATATACAAAATCAGGGGCAAGCTGCGCCTGTCACCAAGTGCATTTAACCCTCAATGGTGTGGTTGTTTTCTGGCTAAAGCCTACATCAGGGTGAAGCTGTCACACCAAGTGCATTTAACCAGCAATAGTCTGTTTATTTTTTGGCCATATACTACATCAGGGGCAAGCTGCGCCCGTCACCAAGTGCATTTAACCCTCAGTAGTGTGGTTGGTCAAGCTGTGACACCAAGTGCATTTAACCAGCAATAGTCTGTTCATTTTTTGGCCATATACTACATCAGGGGCAAGCTGCGCCCGTCACCAAGTGCATTTAACCAGCAATAGTGTGGTTATTTTTTGGCCATATCCCAGTCTAATTCTGTCACTAAATCCATACCGGTCACCCAGCGCCTAAATACTAGGCCTCAAATTTATATCCCGCTAAATCTCTCGTTACCGCTGTCCTGTTGTAGCTGGGAAAGTTATTTAGTGTCCGTCAAAGCACATTTTTTGTTCTGGGTTGAAGTACAATTCCCAATTTAGCAATTTCATAATTTAGTGGTTTCTGCTATATCAGAGCTATTTGAAATCTATCCCTAAAAGGGTATATAATATTCAAGGTGCACATTGGGTCATTCAGAATAACTTCACACACACCCGCTACTGTGTATTTTCAAGTCTAATTCTGTCACTAAACCCATACCTGTCACCCAGCGCCTAAATACTAGGCCTCAAATTTATATCCTGCTAAATCTCTCGTTACCGCTGTCCTGTTGTAGCTGGGAAAGTTATTTAGTGTCCGTCAAAGCACATTTTTTGTTCTGGGTTGAAATACAATTCCCAATTTAGCAATTTCATAATTTAGTGGTTTCTGCTATATCAGAGCTATTTGAAATCTATCCCTAAAAGGGTATATAATATTCAAGGTGCACATTGGGTCATTCAGAATAACTTCACACACACCCGCTACTGTGTATTTCCAAGTCTAATTCTGTCACTAAACCCATACCTGTCACCCAGCGCCTAAATACTAGGCCTCAAATTTATATCCTGCTAAATCTCTCGTTACCGCTGTACTGTTGTTGCTGGGCAAGATATTTAGTGTCCGTCAAAGCACATTTTTTGTTCTGGGTTGAAATACAATTCCCAATTTAGCAATTTCATAATTTAGTGGTTTCTGCTATATCAGAGCTATTTGAAATCTATCCCTAAAAGGGTATATAATATTCAAGGTGCACATTGGGTCATTCAGAATAACTTCACACACACCCGCTACTGTGTATTTCCAAGTCTAATTCTGTCACTAAACCCATACCTGTCACCCAGCGCCTAAATACTAGGCCTCAAATTTATATCCTGCTAAATCTCTCGTTACCACTGTCCTGTTGTAGCTGGGAAAGTTATTTAGTGTCCGTCAAAGCACATTTTTTGTTCTGGGTTGAAATACAATTCCCAATTTAGCAATTTCATAATTTAGTGGTTTCTGCTATATCAGAGCTATTTGAAATCTATCCCTAAAAGGGTATATAATATTCAAGGTGCACATTGGGTCATTCAGAATAACTTCACACACACCCGCTACTGTGTATTTCCAAGTCTAATTCTGTCACTAAACCCATACCTGTCACCCAGCGCCTAAATACTAGGCCTCAAATTTATATCCTGCTAAATCTCTCGTTACCGCTGTACTGTTGTTGCTTGGAAAGATATTTAGTGTCCGTCAAAGCACATTTTTTGTTCTGGGTTGAAATACAATTCCCAATTTAGCAATTTCATAATTTAGTGGTTCCTGCTATATCAGAGCTATTTGAAATCTATCCCAAAAAGGGTATATAATATTCAAGGTGCACATAGGGTCATTCAGAATAACTTCACACACACCCTCTACTGTGTATTTCCAAGTCTAATTCTGTCACTAAACCCATACCTGTCACCCAGCGCCTAAATACTAGGCCTCAAATTTATATCCTGCTAAATCTCTCGTTACCGCTGTACTGTTGTTGCTGGGCAAGATATTTAGTGTCCGTCAAAGCACATTTTTTGTTCTGGGTTGAAATACAATTCCCAATTTAGCAATTTCATAATTTAGTGGTTTCTGCTATATCAGAGCTATTTGAAATCTATCCCTAAAAGGGTATATAATATTCAAGGTGCACATTGGGTCATTCAGAATAACTTCACACACACCCGCTACTGTGTATTTCCAAGTCTAATTCTGTCACTAAACCCATACCTGTCACCCAGCGCCTAAATACTAGGCCTCAAATTTATATCCTGCTAAATCTCTCGTTACCGCTGTACTGTTGTTGCTGGGCAAGATATTTAGTGTCCGTCAAAGCACATTTTTTGTTCTGGGTTGAAATACAATTCCCAATTTAGCAATTTCATAATTTAGTGGTTCCTGCTATATCAGAGCTATTTGAAATCTATCCCAAAAAGGGTATATAATATTCAAGGTGCACATAGGGTCATTCAGAATAACTTCACACACACGCTTCTGTGCATTTCCAAGTCTAATTCTGTCACTAAATCCATACCGGTCACCCAGCGCCTAAATACTAGGCCTCAAATTTATATCCCGCTGAATTTGAATACAATACATTGGGCCAAATAATATATTTGTTGTTGTGGTGAACCATAACAATGAGAAAAACATCTAGTAAGGGACGCGGACGTGGACATGGTCGTGGTGGTGTTAGTGGACCCTCTGGTGCTGGGAGAGGACGTGGCCGTTCTGCCACATCCACACGTCCTAGTGTACCAACTACCTCAGGTCCCAGTAGCCGCCAGAATTTACAGCGATATATGGTGGGGCCCAATGCCGTTCTAAGGATGGTAAGGCCTGAGCAGGTACAGGCATTAGTCAATTGGGTGGCCGACAGTGGATCCAGCACGTTCACATTATCTCCCACCCAGTCTTCTGCAGAAAGCGCACAGATGGCGCCTGAAAACCAACCCCATCAGTCTGTCACATCACCCCCATGCATACCAGGGAAACTGTCTCAGCCTCAAGTTATGCAGCAGTCTCTTATGCTGTTTGAAGACTCCGCTGGCAGGGTTTCCCAAGGGCATCCACCTAGCCCTTCCCCAGCGGTGAAAGACATAGAATGCACTGACGCACAACCACTTATGTTTCCTGATGATGAGGACATGGGAATACCACCTCAGCATGTCTCTGATGATGACGAAACACAGGTGCCAACTGCTGCGTCTTTCTGCAGTGTGCAGACTGAACAGGAGGTCAGGGATCAAGACTGGGTGGAAGACGATGCAGGGGACGATGAGGTCCTAGACCCCACATGGAATGAAGGTCGTGCCACTGACTTTCACAGTTCGGAGGAAGAGGCAGTGGTGAGACCGAGCCAACAGCGTAGCAAAAGAGGGAGCAGTGGGCAAAAGCAGAACACCCGCCGCCAAGAGACTCCGCCTGCTACTGACCGCCGCCATCTGGGACCGAGCACCCCAAAGGCAGCTTCAAGGAGTTCCCTGGCATGGCACTTCTTCAAACAATGTGCTGACGACAAGACCCGAGTGGTTTGCACGCTGTGCCATCAGAGCCTGAAGCGAGGCATTAACGTTCTGAACCTGAGCACAACCTGCATGACCAGGCACCTGCATGCAAAGCATGAACTGCAGTGGAGTAAACACCTTAAAACCAAGGAAGTCACTCAGGCTCCCCCTGCTACCTCTTCTGCTGCTGCCGCCTCGGCCTATTCTGCTGCTGCCGCCTCGGCCTCTTCCTCCGCCTCTGGAGGAACGTTGGCACCTGCCGCCCAGCAAACAGGGGATGTACCACCAACACCACCACCACCACCTCCGTCACCAAGCGTCTCAACCATGTCACACGCCAGCGTTCAGCTCTCCATCTCACAAACATTTGATAGAAAGCGTAAATTCCCACCTAGCCACCCTCGATCCCTGGCCCTGAATGCCAGCATTTCTAAACTACTGGCCTATGAAATGCTGTCATTTAGGCTGGTGGACACAGACAGCTTCAAACAGCTCATGTCGCTTGCTGTCCCACAGTATGTTGTTCCCAGCCGGCACTACTTCTCCAAGAGAGCCGTGCCTTCCCTGCACAACCAAGTATCCGATAAAATCAAGTGTGCACTGCGCAACGCCATCTGTAGCAAGGTCCACCTAACCACAGATACGTGGACCAGTAAGCACGGCCAGGGACGCTATATCTCCCTAACTGCACACTGGGTAAATGTAGTGGCAGCTGGGCCCCAGGCGGAGAGCTGTTTGGCGCACGTCCTTCCGCCGCCAAGGATCGCAGGGCAACATTCTTTGCCTCCTGTTGCCACCTCCTCCTTCTCGGCTTCCTCCTCCTCTTCTTCCACCTGCTCATCCAGTCAGCCACACACCTTCACCACCAACTTCAGCACAGCCCGGGGTAAACGTCAGCAGGCCATTCTGAAACTCATATGTTTGGGGGACAGGCCCCACACCGCACAGGAGTTGTGGCGGGGTATTGAACAACAGACCGACGAGTGGTTGCTGCCGGTGAGCCTCAAGCCCGGCCTGGTGGTGTGTGATAATGGGCGAAATCTCGTTGCAGCTCTGGGACTAGCCAATTTGACGCACATCCCTTGCTTGGCGCATGTGCTGAATTTGGTGGTGCAGAAGTTCATTCACAACTACCCCGACATGTCAGAGCTGCTGCATAAAGTGCGGGCCGTCTGTTCGCGCTTCCGGCGTTCACATCCTGCCGCTGCTCGCCTGTCTGCGCTACAGCGTAACTTCGGCCTTCCCGCTCACCGCCTCATATGCGACGTGCCCACCAGGTGGAACTCCACCTTGCACATGCTGGACAGACTGTGCGAGCAGCAGCAGGCCATAGTGGAGTTTCAGCTGCAGCACGCACGGGTCAGTCGCACTACAGAACAGCACCACTTCACCACCAATGACTGGGCCTCCATGCGAGACCTGTGTGCCCTGTTGCGCTGTTTCGAGTACTCCACCAACATGGCCAGTGGCGATGACACCGTTATCAGCGTTACAATACCACTTCTATGTCTCCTTGAGAAAACACTTAGGGCGATGATGGAAGAGGAGGTGGCCCAGGAGGAGGAGGAGGAGGAGGAGGAAGAGGGGTCATTTTTAGCACTTTCAGGCCAGTCTCTTCGAAGTGACTCAGAGGGAGGTTTTTGGCAACAGCAGAGGCCAGGTACAAATGTGGCCAGCCAGGGCCCACTACTGGAGGACGAGGAGGACGAGGATGAGGAGGAGGTGGAGGAGGATGAGGATGAAGCATGGTCACAGCGGGGTGGCACCCAACGCAGCTCGGGTCCATCACTGGTGCGTGGCTGGGGGGAAAGGCAGGACGATGACGATACGCCTCCCACAGAGGACAGCTTGTCCTTACCCCTGGGCAGCCTGGCACACATGAGCGACTACATGCTGCAGTGCCTGCGCAACGACAGCAGAGTTGCCCACATTTTAACCTGTGCGGACTACTGGGTTGCCACCCTGCTGGATCCACGCTACAAAGACAATGTGCCCACCTTACTTCCTGCACTGGAGCGTGATAGGAAGATGCGCGAGTACAAGCGCACGTTGGTAGACGCGCTACTGAGAGCATTCCCAAATGTCACAGGGGAACAAGTGGAAGCCCAAGGCCAAGGCAGAGGAGGAGCAAGAGGTCGCCAAGGCAGCTGTGTCACGGCCAGCTCCTCTGAGGGCAGGGTTAGCATGGCAGAGATGTGGAAAACTTTTGTCAACACGCCACAGCTAACTGCACCACCACCTGATACGCAACGTGTTAGCAGGAGGCAACATTTCACTAACATGGTGGAACAGTACGTGTGCACACCCCTCCACGTACTGACTGATGGTTCGGCCCCATTCAACTTCTGGGTCTCTAAATTGTCCACGTGGCCAGAGCTAGCCTTTTATGCCTTGGAGGTGCTGGCCTGCCCGGCAGCCAGCGTTTTGTCTGAACGTGTATTCAGCACGGCAGGGGGCGTCATTACAGACAAACGCAGCCGCCTGTCTACAGCCAATGTGGACAAGCTGACGTTCATAAAAATAACCCAGGCATGGATCCCACAGGACCTGTCCGTCCCTTGTCCAGATTAGACATTAACTACCTCCCCATAACCATATATTATTGGACTCCAGGGCACTTCCTCATTCAATCCTATTTTTATTTTCATTTTACCATTATATTGCAAGGCTACCCAAAGTTGAATGAACCTCTCCTCTGCCTGTGTGCTAGGCCTAAATATATGCCAATGGATTGTTGCAGTGGTGGCTGACGTGAAGCCTCATTCTCTGCTATGACATGCAGACTGATTCTCTGGTGACATGAAGCCAGATTGTCTGTTACGGGACCTCTCTCCTCTGCCTGGGTGCTGGGCCTGAATTTATGACAATGGACTGTTGCAGTGGTGGCTGACGTGAAGCCTGATTCTCTGCTATGACATGCAGACTGATTCTCTGCTGACATGAAGCCAGATCCTCTGTTACGGGACCTCTCTCCTCTGCCTGGGTGCTGGGCCTAAATTTATGAAAATGGACTGTTGCAGTGGTGGGTGACGTGAAGCCTCATTCTCTGCTATGACATGCAGACTGATTCTCTGCTGACATGAAGCCAGATTGTCTGTTACGGGACCTCTCTCCTCTGCCTGGGTGCTGGGCCTAAATATCTGACAATGGACTGTTGCATTGGTGGCTGACGTGAAGCCTGATTCTCTGCTATGATATGAAGACTGATTCTCTGCTGACATGAAGCCAGATTGTCTGTTACGGGACCTCTCTCCTCTGCCTGTGTGCTAGGCCTAAATATATGCCAATGGATTGTTGCAGTGGTGGCTGACGTGAAGCCTGATTCTCTGCTATGACATGCAGACTAATTCTCTGCTGACATGAAGCCAGATTGTCTGTTACGGGACCTCTCTCCTCTGCCTGGGTGCTGGGCCTAAATTTATGACAATGGACTGTTGCAGTGGTGGCTGACGTGAAGCCTGATTCTCTGCTATGACATGCAGACTGATTCTCTGCTGACATGAAGCCAGATCCTCTGTTACGGGACCTCTCTCCTCTGCCTGGGTGCTGGGCCTAAATTTATGAAAATGGACTGTTGCAGTGGTGGGTGACGTGAAGCCTCATTCTCTGCTATGACATGCAGACTGATTCTCTGCTGACATGAAGCCAGATTGTCTGTTACGGGACCTCTCTCCTCTGCCTGGGTGCTGGGCCTGAATTTATGACAATGGACTGTTGCAGTGGTGGCTGACGTGAAGCCTGATTCTCTGCTATGATATGAAGACTGATTCTCTGCTGACATGAAGCCAGATTGTCTGTTACGGGACCTCTCTCCTCTGCCTGGGTGCCGGGGCCTAAATATCTGAGAATGGACTGTTCCAGTGGTGGGTAACGGGAAGCCAGATTCTCTGCTATGATATGAAGACTGATTCTCTGCTGACATGAAGCCAGATTGTCTGTTACGGGACCTCTCTCCTCTGCCTGGGTGCTGGGCCTAAATTTATGAAAATGGACTCTTACAGTGGTGGGTGACGTGAAGCCTGATTCTCTGCTATGACATGAAGACTGATTCTCTGCTGACATGAAGCCAGATTGTCTGTTACGGGACCTCTCTCCTCTGCCTGGGTGCCGGGGCCTAAATATCTGAGAATGGACTGTTCCAGTGGTGGGTGACGGGAAGCCAGATTCTCTGCTATGGAACCTCTCTCCAATTGATTTTGGTTAATTTTTATTTATTTAATTTTTATTTTAATTAATTTCCCTATCCACATTTGTTTGCAGGGGATTTACCTACATGTTGCTGCCTTTTGCAGCCCTCTAGCCCTTTCCTGGGCTGTTTTACAGCCGTTTTAGTGCCGAAAAGTTCGGGTCCCCATTGACTTCAATGGGGTTCGGGTTCGGGACGAAGTTCGGATCGGGTTCGGATCCCGAACCCGAACATTTCCGGGATGTTCGGCCGAACTTCTCGAACCCGAACATCCAGGTGTTCGCTCAACTCTAGCTATGGCCATATATTTGCAACACTTAATTACCAATAGTTATATGGTTGCATATATTTGTGTATATGCTGCTACTTTGTAGCTCTGCAATACTTTTGTCTGCTTCCTGTTTGTAGTGCATTAGCTGTCACTATTACTGTAACACTGTTGCCATTGCTTCTGGCTATTACTGGTAGCAATTCATCTGCTGTGCTGTCTGCCTTGTTCGGTCAGCGCTGCGCTTGCTATGAGCTAATATTATTCATTGTTACAGCACCCTAACTGCCTTTGCTGCCTTTTAAATAGCCAGATGGAATTGCTCACTTGGATGCGCTGGAGTCTAAAACCCTAAATGCTGCCCCCCGACATGTTTCGCCATATACCTGGCATCTTCAGGGGATCGGGCAGTCTGCACGGCTTCGGACGTGGCTGGGTTATTTATAGCCTCCTATTTCATGACGTATTGGTGTGCTAACCAATCGCTGACCTCGTAGTATAGTGGATCCTTGTCACCTTAGCTCTGATTGGCTATGAAATAATAATACCCCAAACTCTAAGGTATTTCACCAGCTGTACAGAGATCTGCAGCCAGCCATGGTATAGCAACACCTGGGCCACGTGCTATCCAGGAAGGAACTGTGAAGGGGACACAGCACTGCTGCCCCTTCATTCTCAGGAACAGTGGTGGTCCCAGATACTGTACCCCCAGCAATATTAAATTGATGACATACCCTAGCAATTTTTAATATGGGAAGACAACTTTATTTTAACTGGTGTCTACAACATATTATTTAAAGGGGTTGTCCGGGTTCAGAGCTGAACCCAGACATATGACCATTTTCACCCAGGCAGCCCCCCTGATATGAGCATATAGCGCAGGGCAAGGGCTCTTTGTTTATATTTTTTACACTGCTAGGTGGAGGCTTCCGCCTGCAGGGAAAAGGAGAGCATCGGAGCATGAAATGCTCAGAGTCTCATATCAGGGAGGCTGCCTGGGTGAAAATGGGCATATGTCCGGCTTCAGCTCTGAACCCGGACAACCCCTTTAATTTTTCTCAAAATACATGATAAATGTCAGTGGTTGACACAAGGCAGTTTGGTAAATTTTATCTATATTATTTTTTTTTGCTTATTTAAAGGAGCAGCTACTAAAGAGATATGTAGCTTCTTCACCAGGTCTGACCTGTCACATACTCTTTACCTATCAGAAATGTTCACTACAAACTATAAACATGTTTGTGACTTTGCATTTTGCCTAGACAGGAGTGACATAATGAAGCTGGCAATTTTGGATGGATTACGGCAATGTATTTATTGTTTATGTGCAGGTTGGCACTATCCGATACATGGCACCCGAGGTCTTAGAAGGGGCAGTGAACCTGAGAGACTGCGAATCTGCATTGAAGCAAGTGGACATGTATGCTCTGGGTTTGATCTACTGGGAGATCTTCATGAGATGCACTGACCTCTTCCCAGGTGAGATACCTGAATTCAATACCTGTTTCATGTATCTCTTGGATGGTGTTATTGCTAGGATCAGTTACTGCAATGCTGTGATGATAAAAAGGTGTAAATGGAATAACACAGTGGTAATGGATGTATAGCCAACTAATGTAACAGCAAGAAAAGTCTTTATAGGCTGTATGATAGATTATAGAGCTCAAATACACAACAAATACAGAATATTTTCTATTTTAGCAATGCCTTATTAGCTCTTTAGAATTTATTGACTTTACTTGTAGCATGCAGTTATAAAGTTAGTTCGCCTTTAGAACTACAATAAATATAGAGCAATTCTCAATGTATACCTATAATTGTGATGAGGGGTTGAGCGCCTTGTACCTGCGCTGCAGTGGTGGCCGGGACGGAAGCTGCTGCATATGCATGTCTTCCATGGTCCCGGCCACCAGGGAGGCCACCCCTTTTTCCTACCGTGTGCAAGCACTGAAAACGAGCAGTGTAGAATAAATAAATAGTCAAAAATGAATAAAAATAATAATAATAATCAAAGGAGACAATATGGACAATCACAATACATTAGTAAGTGCCTTGTATTAACTTTCTCTACATGATAGATGCCATTTGCTGAAATGAGTTGGACTCAATCCAGTGTTTGTTCTGCTATCACACTGCTCGCCTCTTGAAATCTACTCCTCTGTTATGGGGCTGGTACACAGGTTGTAGTCAGGGTCTGTAATGTGACTTCGGCTTGCAGCCTTCTGCCCAGTTTTCACACTCTGCATAATTCTTTCTCTCTGAACTGAGCAGGACATAGTTGGTGGCTAGTAGAACTGTAGACACCTCTATTTCTGCTATTTCCCTGTCCAGGACAGACTCGGTCTACTACCATATTGGACTTTCTCCAGTGCAGCCTCAAAACCTTTCCCCAGCTGTCTCATGAACTTGGGTTCCACCTCCCTCTTGCTGAAGAGGAAAAGGGAATCTGGGGCACTCACTAGACGGACTAAAGTTTAATTAAAAAACAAGGAACAGGGTAACGCATCTCCCTTCTTCATCAGACCAATACAAAATCACAGTTTGGTGATCAATTTATACTCCTAGGGCTACTTTCACATCTCCAGTGTGAAACTCCGGCATGGCTGTTCTGGCAGACAAGCAGAGAATCGGCTGGATACAAACCGCAGCATGCAGCGGTTTATGTTCAGCCGGTTCTCTGATTGTCTGCTGGAACGCGTATGGATCTTCGCCGGACTCAATTATACTTAATGGGGCCGGCAGACATTCTGTCTGTATCCAGCAATGCCTGATCCAGTAAATTCTGGCAGGCTGTTCTCTGTCGGAACAGCGTGCCGGAGTTCACACCAGAAGTGTGAAAGTAGCCTAACACAGGAAATACAAAAACAGGAAGTACAGGAACAGAAAATGCAACAACATAAGATTACACTAAAAACAACAATTCTTCTCATTTAGGGTGGGTTCACACTAGCATTAGGGATTCCGTTATAGCTTTCCATTATAACATGGAAATAACGGAAAATAACGGAATGCCCACACAGAATGCAAAACTGAAGCCTTTAAAACATCCACAAGTTTAGGTTTCTGGATTCAGTTTTGGAAAGTCAAAATCAGGAGTGTATCATAAAAGAGGAGAAAGTATAAAGAACAGATAGTAGTTCTGCTGCTTTTTAATTCACTCCTGGTTTTGGCTTCTGAAACTGCACCAGGGCACCTGAACATATGGCCGTACCTTTTCAAAGTGAAAAAATGGGTAGGTGTCAATCTGCTGTGACTGCAATACACAGACAAGCAAACAATCACACAGCAGTATTCAGCGGGCTCTTAGATGTATGCAAACATTGAATATTTAAATTAATTTAATTGACATTACTGTTATGTTTATTGTACTAAGTATGGTAAATTTGCAGCCTGTATTCTGCTGGCGGATTCACAGTGAAGCAGCAAGGAATTTGATTGTCTTACCCATAATAAACATCACCTCATAGATTGTAAGCTCTTGTGAGCAGGGCCCTGGCTCCTAGTGTTTCAGTTGTACATTAGCCAGCAGGGCCTGTGCAAGGATTTTTGCCAACACAAGTGAATCTACATTTTGGCGCCCCCCTCCCCCTGCAGCTCACCTGACCCTGGTCCCATCTGCATCAGCTGCCTTCTCCTCTATGTGGTCCTGGTATCTTCTCTCTGCCTCAGACAATCGCTGGTTTGAGGGCCGTATTTTTCACCCTCTAAGACGCACCGGCCCATAAGACGCACCTAGGTTTTAGAGCAGGATAATAAGAAAAAATACTGGTTTAGTTTACCGGTAAATCCTTTTCCAGGAGTCCGACATGACAGCACCCATGGAGGTTGTCCTATTGGTCTCTGTAGGGACAGGAAGCGAGAGAGATTAAAAGGTCCCCTCCCCTCCCACTCTCCAGTGTTTTTTCAAATTACTACACCGGATAGGATCCAACACCTTTATTAACACAATGTTATATTCACACTGCTTACAAGGCTGGAACCAGCATAACAGGGAGGGTAGTACAGGGTGCTGTCATGTCGGACTCCTGGAAAAGGATTTACCGGTAAACTAAACCAGTATTTCCAGGACGTCCCTCCATGACAGCACCCATGGAGAACTAACAACTGAATCTCCTAGGGGGGGACTACTGCCTGAAGGACTTTTCGCCCAAAGGCCAAGTCCTGTCCGGCCAATACATCAAGCCTATAATGCTTGGCGAAAGTCAGGAAGTTAGACCAGGTCGCAGCCTTGCAAATCTGGTCAACTGTAGCGTCGGCCCTTTCAGCCCAGGAAGTTGCCATCGCTCTCGTGGAATGTGCCTTCAGATTTAAGGGGCAGGCCATTTCCTGCAGTCTGTATGTTTCTCTGATGGTGTCCTTAATCCACCGTGCCAGCGTCTGTTTTGATGCTTTCAAGCCTCTATTTTTCCCACCGAACTGGATGAACAGATTACTTGATCTCCTCCAGGAACTGGTTCTGTCCAGATAGGCTA
This sequence comes from Bufo gargarizans, assembly GCF_014858855.1. Classification (NCBI taxonomy): domain Eukaryota; kingdom Metazoa; phylum Chordata; class Amphibia; order Anura; family Bufonidae; genus Bufo; species Bufo gargarizans. The sequence goes on from NC_058087.1 coordinate 74,411,046, forward strand.
GGATTGTTCTTCTAACGTCCAGCCTCTGGAATCTTTCCTCCTGTATATTTTTGGGAAAGGAACAAAATGAAGGGAGTGTTAGCTCCTGTTCTCTATGGAAAGTAGAGACCACCTTGGGAAGAAAAGCTGGATCCGGCCTCAAGATTATGCGGTCATCCAGAATCCTTAGATAAGGTTGTTTAATTGATAAGGCCTGGATTTCCCCTATCCTGCGGGCTGTGGTTATAGCCAGAAGGAACACCGCTTTTAGAGACAGAAATTTTTCGGATGTCTGCCCAATCGGCTCAAAAGGAGGATCACATAACCCTTCTAAAACTATGTTTAGACTCCAGGGGGGGACCGACTGTCTCAAGGTGGGTCTCAATCTAGAAGCTGCTCTTAGAAAGCTTTTAATCCACCTATGGTCTGCAAGGGGACTATCGAGACAGCAGCTGAGAGCCGAAACCTGTACCTTGAGTGTGCTGGGTTTCAGACCTGCGTCGAACCCCTCCTGAAGGAACTCTAAAATACAACCCACTGTGGGGGATGCGGAATCTGTATGGTTCTGTGACAACCAGGATGAGAACTTCTTCCAGACCTTGTTGTATATTGCTCTTGTGACAGGTTTTCGGCAGCTCTGTAAAGTTGAAATTACCTTGTCCGAGAGTCCTTTATTCCTTAAGGTCTGCCTCTCAGGATCCATGCTGTAAGGTTCAGTTTGTCCAGGTTGGGGTGAAACAGAGGACCCTGTGATAGAAGATCCTGTCTTTTTGGAAGGGATATTGGATCCCTGATGGACATAGTCTTTAGAACCGAAAACCAGGCTCTCTTGGGCCAAGCTGGGGCTATCAAAATCAGCGTGGATGAACACCCTCTCAATTTCTTCAGGATCTGCGGTATGAGGAGAAGTGGGGGAAAAGCGTAGGCTAGACTCATGTCCCACGGTTGGGAAAGAGCATCCACCGCCAGTGGTCCTCCTCTTGGGTCTAGTGAGAAGAAACAGTCCAGCTGAGTATTTCTGCTGGACGCGAATAAATCCACCTGAGGTCTCCCCCACTGCTGGCAAATCAACTGGAATACCTCCTGGTTCAATTTCCATTCCCCTGGCCTGACTAACTGTCGGCTGAGAAAGTCCGCTGTGCGATTGAGAGACCCTTTCAGGTGTGTGGCTGAAATGGATAAGATCTTTCCCTCTGACCAGCTGAAGATGAGATCCGCTAGCCGCTGGAGATGAGGATTCTTCGTCCCCCCTTGTCTCTTTATGTAGCAGACAGTTGTTATGTTGTCTGATAGAAGTCGGACATGATGACCTATGAGGAGATGTTCTGCCGCCCTCAGGGACTCCCAGACCGCTTTTAGCTCCCGGTAGTTTGAGGATCGTAGGGCGTCTGTATCTGACCAGCTGCCCTGAAAGAACTGATCCTCTATGTGAGCCCCCCAACCCTGGCTGCTTGCGTCCGTGGTTAACGTTCTGAGTGGTAACGTGTTCCAGGAAATCCCCCGGGACAGGTTTCTTGCTAACAGCCACCAGGAGAGGGAGCTTACTGCTCTGTCCGAAAGAGATATCCTGGCGTTCAGAGATCTGTGGTCCTTGTCCCAGGAAGAGAGGACTTCCGCTTGGAGAGTTCTTGAATGGAATTGGGCCCAAGGAACTGTTGTGATGCATGAGGTCATCAGACCCAGGACTTGCATGGCTTCCCGTAGAGTCCGTTTTTTCTTTAGTTTGAAGGCTCTTATTCTTTCCCTTATACTGACCTGCTTGTCCTGGGGAAGAAGAGAATATTGGGTCACGGAGTTTAGGAGGGTTCCTAGGAACCTCTTTTGTGTTGCTGGATGTAGGTCTGATTTCTCCAGGTTTATTTTCCATCCTAAACGTGTGAGCAAAGATAGAGTCCATTCTTTGTGAAGCTCTAACTCCTCCTGTGAGTCTGCCACAAGCAGAAAATCGTCTAGGTAGGGAATTATAGTTACCTGTCTCTGTCTTAGATAGGCAACTATCTCCGCCACTACCTTTGTAAAGATCCGTGGGGCTGATGAGATCCCAAACGGGAGACATTGGAACTGGAAGTGCATAATCCTGCCATCCTTCTTGATTGCAAACCTCAAGTATTGTTGGTACTGAGGGTGAATGGGGACGTGGTAATAAGCGTCCTTTAGATCCAGGGTGCATAGGAATGCCCCTGGGCTTATCAATGGAATTGCGGATTTTATTGATTCCATCTTGAAGTGGTGATGTGTTATCCATTTGTTTAGGAATTTCAGGTTGATTATGGTTCTCTTGGAGCCATCCGGTTTGGTTATGAGGAAGAGCTTTGAATAGTGACCCTTGAATTCTTCTGAAGGAGGGACTTGTACTATTGCGCCCAAACTCAGAAGTTTTTGGATGTCCGCCAGAAGTTGATTCTGCAGGGAGGTCGACTGAAATATTGTGGCCTGAAAAAGATGAGGAGGGGGAAGGCGAAACTCTATCTTGAACCCTTTGTGGATGGATTCCAGGATGTATTGGTTCTTGGTTATCCGGGTCCATTCTTCCCAAAAGAACTGAAGTCTGCCCCCTACTGGTCTGGCGTCATTGTTTCTCAGGCTTGGAGTTGGGATTAAAAAGGAAACCCCGACCTCTTCCCCCTTTGGGGTAGCTCCACCTTCCTGTTTTCCCTTTACCTCTGGGAGTGCCCTGGAAGCTGCTGGTCGTTTTACGAAAGGGCAAGGGTTTCTTGCCTTTTTCCTCCGGAAACCCTTTCTTTCTGTCCGCTGTTTTCTCCAGGATCTCGTCCAGTACCGGACCAAAGAGGTGAGAACCTTTAAGAGGTAAGGCGCATAATTTATTCTTGGAGGCTATATCCCCAGACCAGGATTTTAGCCACAGGGCTCTCCTTGCCGTATTTGTTAGGGAGTCTGTTTTTGCTGCGAACCTTATGGACTCTGCCGAGGCGTCTGCTACAAAGGATGCGGCCATCTTAAAGAGAGGCAGGGATGCCAGAATTTCTTCTTTAGGGGTGTCCCGCTTGAGATGTTCCTCCAGCTGGTTTACCCATAAACACAGAGATCTGGCCACGGAGGTAGCAGCAATGTTGGTATTTATGCTGTTGGCCGACACTTCCCATGCTCTTTTGAGCAAACCGTCGATCTTTCGATCCATTGGTTCCTTTAGCTGGGCTGAGTCTTCAAAGGGGAGAGTGGTTCTCTTTACCACCTTTGCCACTTGAATGTCAACTTTAGGAACTATATCCCACAGTTTTGTGTCCTCTGAGTTGAACAATAGTCTGTTCTTAAACTCCCGTGGAATGTACAATTTTCTATCGGCATCTGCCCACTCGTCTATGACTAGGTCCTTTAAGGTCTCGTTTACCGGGAACAACTTTTTCTTCTTAGCTTTTAAGCCGCCGAACATCTCGTCCTGTATCGAGCGAGTCTGTTCTTCCTCCTCTATATCCATTGTCTGCCTTACAGCCGACAGGAGGGGATCTAGATCTTCCTGCGAGAAGAGATATCTTCTCTGGTCGTCGGCCATATAAGACGAGCCCCGATCATCATCTCCCTTTGAGGTTTCCCCTTCAGACAGATATAAACCTTCTTCCTCAGAATCTGACTCCCTAAGAACACGGGGTCTCTTGGGGGGAGGGGAGACGGCACAGGGTCTCTGTGCTATACTAGAGCTGGCCGCTTGGATCTCCTCTTTCACAATCACCCTCAGATCAGCCAAAAGGGAGGATTGTTCGTCTCTGAGGATCTTTGCCAGGCAGTCGCTACACAGGGCTTTTACATGCGTGTCCCCCAGTCTCTTTGAGCACAGAGCACATCTTCTGGGTTTCTTTTTGGGTTCTACCAGCGTTTTAACCGTGGTGTCTTTCTCTCCATGACTCGGGTTAGGGATGTCTGCGCTAGAATCCATAGCCGACATCTGGACCTCCATACCACGCTTGGACAATCAAACTGACACACAATTTATGTCCTACCTGGTCCACCCGTTGCCGCGCGGCTCCGCCTCCTTAAATCCAGGTGGGGGGGGACTCAATCAAACGGAGAGTCGACCCCCCCATGCGTGCATTCCGCCGAGCTCAGCGTTCCCTGGGCGCCGCCATCTTGCTTCCGCCCATGTGACCTCACTTCCGGTCACATGGGTCTGCACGTCAACGGGAGGAGCGCCGAGCGCAGGAGCCGCAGCCGATCCCAGAGCTCCCGAACCCGGAAGAAGCGGCTTCGGCTCCCTGATACCGCGGCCACCCACCGCTTGTGGAAAGGAAAGACAGGTATCAGGGAAAGCTAGGGGACCCCTACCCAGAGAGGTGCTAGCCCCAGGGCCCTCCAGAGCCTGAAGAGGAGAGGGAGACCCCCCCGACCAGGCTCGGCCCTGAAATAGATTCCCAGAGTCGGGAAAGATTCTCTCTGCTCCGATCCCTGTAGGGACAGGAAGAACACTGGAGAGTGGGAGGGGAGGGGACCTTTTAATCTCTCTCGCTTCCTGTCCCTACAGAGACCAATAGGACAACCTCCATGGGTGCTGTCATGGAGGGACGTCCTGGAAAATATTTTCCATTACACCTCAGGTCAGACCAGCAATCAGACCCCCAATGCTAATCAGACCTCAAATCAGCCCCCCATGTCAGCTATCAGCCCCTATCCATCAGCCCCCCATGTCAGCCGTCAGCCATCAGCCCCTTATGTCAGCCATCATGCCCCCATGTCAGCAATCAGCTGACCATGTCACATTTCTTCCCCTCAAGGCCTCCATGTCACATTTCTCCCCCCTCCATACATGTTGTCACATTTCTCCCCCCTCCATACATGTTGTCACATTTCTCCCCCCCTCCATACATGTTGTCACATTTCTCCCCCCCCCTCCATCCATGTTGTCACATTCCCCCCCTCCATCCATGTTGTCACATTCCCCCCCTCCATCCATGTTGTCACATATCTCCCCCCATCCATCCATGTTGCCACATTTCTCCCCCCCTCCATACATGTTGCAACATTTCTCCCCCTCCATTCATGTTGTCACATTTCTCCCCCCTCCATTCATGTTGTCACATTTCTCCCACCTCCATCTATGTTGTCACATTTCTCCCCCCTCCATCCATGTTGTCACATTTCTCCCCCTCCATCCATGTTGTCACATTCCTCCCCCCTCCATCCATGTTGTCACATTCCTCCCCCCTCCATCCATGTTGTCTTATTTCTCCCCCTCCATCCATGTTGTCTTATTTCTCCCCCTCCATCCATGTTGTCATATTTCTCCCACCTCCATCTATGTTGTCACATTTCTCCCCCCTCCATCCATGTTGTCTTATTTCTCCCCCTCCATCCATGTTGTCTTATTTCTCCCCCTCCATCCATGTTGTCTTATTTCTCCCCCTCCATCCATGTTGTCACATTTCTCCCCCCTCCATTCATGTTGTCACATTTCTCCCCCCTCCATCCATGTTGTCACATTTCTCCCCCTCCATCCATGTTGTCACATTTCTCCCCCTCCATCCATGTTGTCTTATTTCTCCCCCTCCATCCATGTTGTCTTATTTCTCCCCCTCCATCCATGTTGTCACATTTCTCCCCCTCCATCCATGTTGTCACATTTCTCCCACCTCCATCTATGTTGTCACATTTCTCCCCCTCCATCCATGTTGTCACATTTCTCCCCCCTCCATACATGTTGCCACATTTCTCCCCCCTCCATTCATGTTGTCACATTTCTCCCCCCTCTATTCATGTTGTCACATTTCTCCCCCCTCTATTCATGTTGTCACATTTCTCCCCCCTCTATTCATGTTGTCACATTTCTCCCCCCTCTATTCATGTTGTCACATTTCTCCCCCCTCTATTCATGTTGTCGCATTTCTCCCCCCTCCATCCATGTTGTCACATTTCTCCCCCTCCATCCATGTTGTCACATTCCTCCCCCCTCCATCCATGTTGTCACATTCCTCCCCCCTCCACCCATGTTGTTACATTCCTTTCCCCTCCATCCATGTTGTCACATTCCTCCCCCCTCCATCCATGTTGTCACATTTCTCCCCCTTCATCCATGTTGTCACATTTTTCCCCCCTCCATCCATGTTGTCACATTTCTCCCCCTCTGCTGCCTGCCGCCCATTGCCGCAGTGCCACTCGGCAGTCACACCCCCCTGCCCCCATGATTGTCTGTGTTGCTGATGTTGTGCTGCTGCCGAGCATGTGTGCCGCTCTGTGAGGAGGTGGGGGCCGGGGCTGCACAGCACACCTGCAGGCTGGGGTGGCCGGGCCCGGCGGGGCAAGTCCGCAAGTTATGTATTTAAAAATAAATAAATAAAAATATATTTTAAAAAATCCGCCCTGGCGCATCCCCCCACCCCCTTTCTCTGCACCCTCATACAGCCGCTTGGTCTGCCTTATTATAGAGCCGGCCCTGTTAGCCAGCTACATTGTGATGTCTTTTGTTTTGTACATGAACCCTCTGAATTGTAAAGCGCTGCAGAATATGGTGGCGCTGTATAAATATTATTACCTCCACTTCCAAAATGAGTAATTTCAACAACCGACATATACTAGGAAATTGTTGTATGATACGATAACCCTTTACATCAGTACCTCAATGGCAGGTGTGTTTGCATCAGTAGTATGTCTTCCTGCCCTTATCTAACTCCTTCTGTTTCACCATGGCAAGATGTAGATCTAATCTTCCTCTCGTTTACCTGTCAGCTGCACTAACGTTTCTTCGATACCCCTATCATAGAGGTCAGGTAACTGTATATGCCTTGTACTAAAGAGAATAGCAGTCCATGACCACAAAATCCACACTGCAGTCCTCATATTTCCCAGACAGTGTAAATTTTTTTAATTTGATCTAAAATCATCATATTCCATAAAGACAGGTATAACGTTACCTCCTATATGGACGTAGGAAAATCTCACTTGAGGAGTAAATCTGACATATAGATGAAGCATGCATGGTGTGCACATGTATACAGTACACAATCTCTGCCTCTTACTGTATTCATGGTGAGTCAATCAATGTAGATCATAGAGAGTTCACAGTGAATATGGAAGCTAAAGGCCATTTACACGGGCCTATGACTGGCTGAACAATCATTCGTTCATTGTATGTTCATTCCCAATTTCTGTTGCATGTCGCCATGTCCATCGATGAAACAGCAAACGCTCATTTATCATGGACCGCATATCTAATGTGGACATTATAATCATGGTTTGTCTGTGCTGATGACAATAATGGAAACTCTGAAGGACAATCGTTCATACAAAAACCCCACAATAGTCGCAGCAAGTAAATGTAACTAAAGGAGTGCAGATTGACTTGCTGTATTGTGTAAATGGGCCCTCATAAAGCAGGGAAGACGCTTTGTGATGATATGTACATCGTGCCGCAGAGGAACAGGTGGAACTGCTGTAACTAAACAGGTTAAGGCTACTTTCACACGAGCGTTTTTGCTGGATCCGGCAGGTTCAGCAAAAACGCTTCGGTTACTGATAATACAACCGCCTGCATCCGTTATGAACGGATCCGGTTGTATTTTCTTTAACATAGCCAAGACCGATCCGTCATGAACTCCATTGAAAGTTAACAGGGGACAGATCGGTTTTCTATGGTGTCAGAGAAAACAGATCCGTCCCTATTGACTTACATTGTGTGTCAGGACGGATTCGTCTTGCTCCGCATCACATCGCGGACAGAAAAACACTGCTTGCAGCGTTATTCTGTCCGCGATGGGAACGTAACCCAACGGAACGGAATGCATTTTGGTGCATTCCATTTCTTTCAGTTTTGTCCCCATTGAATGGGGACAAAACTGAAGCGTTTTCTTCCGCTATTGAGATCCTATGACGAATCGCAATAGTGTTATTAAAAGCAGCCTTATGCACATTTGGTATCTGTTTTAGCCATTTCCATCTGATATCTATAATTTTTTTTTTAGATGGGGAAAAATGTCCTGCATGCAGTTCTTTTTTTTCTATCCAGAAAAATGGATCTCAGATGGGAATGGCTCAAACAGATGCCAAATGTGCATAAGACCTCGTGTGCCTGCTGTGACCGCGCTGCGGACCGCAAATGCACGGGCACTGACCGCGAGCCCGCCGTCTGTGGACCCATTCACTAGAATGGGGTCCGCGATCCGCATCAGATGGTCTGCACTGGAAAAAAGGTAGTGCATGCTTTTTTGCGGTGGCACGAACAGAGAACTCACAGAAGCTGTAAAACAAAACATGCAATGCAACAGCTCTCTGCAAACCAAGTAAAGTACAAAAATGCATAATAATTGCTAGCGCTATACTTATAAATTAGAGATGCTTGGCAAATTATTTTGTACAAAATTATTTGAGCCCGTCTGCGGCACGTCAAGGCGATCTCTGTAAGACAGGTTCCTAACTCGTAATGCTTCTGTGGGCTTCAGATCCGTGTCTCCATTCCGCAAGTGAATGGGTCTGCATCCGTTATATGGTGGGCATGCGGCCGGGGACCCTATATTGTGGACCCGCTTTTTGCAGGCTAGTAATGATGCACAGTATAATTTTTTATTTTTTTTTAAGGATCCTTTTTTTTTTTTATAGGATTCAGTTTTTTTTTCTCTTCTGGTGAACTTTCTCTAAATTGCATATTGCCCTTTGCAAGCATATTTATTATAGCTCCAAAGCTTCCAAAGTAAAAAAAAAAAAAAAAAAAAAACCTTGATAAAAATATCATAGTTTCTCGTATACAGCCCCTATGCAGACCTATTTGTTTCTATGGTTACAGATGACAAATAGTGTGCATTTTGATCCTGCAGTCATATGATGCTACATAGAGCATCCTATGGCAGTGGTGCCTATGGCTTTTCTGTTGCTGAACATCTAATGTCTGCGGGCAGGTTTACTCAAGTTAGGCTAGGTTCACACGGGCGTGTCCGGATAAAAAAAAAACTACTGTGGTACCCAGACCCGAACTTCTTCACAGAAGTTCAGGTTTGGGTTCGGTGTAGCGTTGCATTGCGTGATAAACGCACAATATAGAGCATGCTGCGATTTTCACGCAACGCATAAGTGATGCGTGAAAATCACAGCTCATGTGAAAGGGGCCTTAGTGTAATTTCCTTGTTTTACTGTTCGTAGGCCTGATTCAGATGGCTATTTTGATTTCCTTATGTAAGAATGGATGTATCTGGATGTCCGTATGACGTCCTGGGATGTAATTTTTTTATGGACCCATTCATTGGTTCCTGGAGGGAAAATAGACGACAGTGGTACATACTGGGGTGGCCCATGCTGAAAAAAACAGAAATGTGTCCGTGCAGTCCGACTTGCATACAGACAGAAATTATTGTTGTCTGAATCAGGCATCATTCTTAGAGGGGTTTTAAAAGAGTACAAAATTGATCACCTATTATGATCAAGACAGGTCATCAACATCTGATTGGTGGGGGCCTGATTCTGCTGATCAACTGTTTGAAGAAGCCATGGTGCACTGATGAGTGCCACGGTCTCTTCCTAGGCCAGTAACATCCCGTTCATCCACAGGACGCAGAGACAGTTGCCTGTAATGGTGAAGCAGGGAGCCGTCCTCTCCCCATTACGCTCAGCTGTCGGCACTCCCCAGAGGCAGGATGCGGTCAGACATACCTCTGCTGGTCTCTGGTCTGGGATCAGCCTGTGGACTACACCTGCACAGCCAGCAGTAAGATGTGTGACCGCATCCTGCTCCTGGGGAGCACAGATCAGCTGAGGAACTAGGTGAGTATTTAATGGTTTTTTCCTTCTTCTGTGAAGGGGACACATATCTGGGCATTACTGTGAGGGGGGCACCTATCGGGGCATTACTGTGAAAGGGGAACATATCTGGGCATAACTAGTGCGAAGGGGCACATATCAAGACATTACTGTGAAGAGGGTGCATATTTGAGCATAACTAGTGTGCAGGGGGCACATATCTGGGCATAACTAGTGTAAAGCGGCACATATCTAGCCATTACTACTGTGAGGGGGCACTTATCTGGCCATTACTACTGTGAAGGGGGCACATGTGGGCATAACTACTGTGAATGGGCACTTGTGGGCATTACTGTGAAGAAGGCATATCTGGCCATTACTACTGTGAAGGGGGTACATCTGGGTATAACTACTGTAAAGGGCACAATGTGGGCATAACTATTGTGTGGTGGCATAAACGGGGAATAATAAAAAAAAAAATTGCTGTGGCGTAGTAATCGCTGCACATATTGTCCCTCTTTGTGCTTTTCAAAAGTTGGGAGTAATGTCGATGGCGATCAGTGATGGCCAGTTCGCAGTGTTCGCCGACGAACACCTGCGATCTGCCATCTTTATTCCCAAGCCCGGCGATGCAGAGGTAAGTCCTTACCTGTGCCTGCGCCGCTCTGAAACACATGTGGTCACCGGGAGCAGGCAGTTCCGAGAGGGCATCGCTTGTGTTTCCGAGCGGCTCGCGGCCAAGGCACAGGTAAGGACTTATTTCTGCATCGCTGGGCTTGAGAATAAAGATGGCAGATCACATGTGTTCGTCGGCGAACACTGAAAACTGTCCATCACTGATGGCGATGTGTTGGATCCTCACCTATCAAATGCTGAAGACCTATCCTAAGAATAGGTCATCAAAAATGTATTCACAGAAAACCTCATTACATAAACCAAATACATCCATGGACCTAAAATAGCATAGTGCTGCATTGTATTGATACATTAAATCCTTCAGAAACAATTTTTTGGGAAAGAGAAATGTAACATTGTGCTATCCGTTTATTGTCAAGATCTAATGTTACACTGCCATCTTGTGTTAAAAATCAGTAGTACACCAGGTCAGACTCCATAGTGTAACTTCAGTGCCACCATAGCTGAACCGATTGGCAGGACAACCTGTGTACTTTTTTTCTCAGACATATTAATCCTTGAGATAAAAAATATTTTGGTAATAATTGAATAATTCTAACTTTAATAACCTAAGTTCCAATTTTAACAATTTGGCCCACATGTACTAATCTGAATGCACCTATATTGTGGCATAAATTGCACAAAAAGTGCAATTAGGGTCATTTAGGTTTAGGTCTCTTGCACATGAACGTATTGGTTCCGTTCCGTGCATTGGGGACCGCAATTTGCGGCGGCCGGGACGGATCCAGACCCATTCAACTTGAATGTGATCCGTCTGTTCCGCAAAAAGTTCTATTTTTTTTGCGGAATGGAATCACGGTTCAGAACCCCACGGAAGCACTCCTTAGTGCTTCCATGGGGTTCCGTTCCATGCTTCCGTTCCGCACCGCATCTCCGGATTTGCGGACCCATTCAAGTCAATGGGTCCGCATCCGTGAAGCGGAATGCACACGGCCAAAGCCCCGTGTATTGCGGAACCGCACGGCCACGGGAGCACTACGGCCATGTGCAAGAGGCCTTAGGGAAATTATCTGTGCCTAGCCTGACAAGGGCTACTAGAAAGGGACATGGTTTAGCTGGAAGGGGCGTGAACTAATTTGCATCATGTAGGCCTAAAATTGCTCCACAATTCTGGCATAAAATTCTGTCTCAAACTAAGGCAACCATTAAAGTGAGACATAATTGTCTAGCCATGCACTAGATTTATTATCCAGCCTGAGCCGCTAAGAAAAATATGGTGCAGGTCTAGACAGCCTTTCTGAGTTTACACCATCTACAGGATAGGATTAGGATCTGTCCTGTTGACTGCATTCTCAAATAACGTGGTGCTAAGACTCTATGGAACAGATATACTAAGGAGTTACAAGAGCCAGTCTTAGTGCAAAGTTTGTCAGAGCAGAATGCACCAAATTTATTAAGAGGCACAGGCATTTCCAGTCAGGCGCATGGGGATCGCAGACCCATTCACTTGAAAGGGTCCGCAATCTCTCCGCTCCGCAAAAAGATAGAGAATGTTCTATATTTTTGTGGTCAGGAGGCACAGAACGGAACCCCAGAAAGCACTCCATAGTGCTTCCATAGTGTTCCGTTACATACTTACGTTCCGCATCTCTGGATTTGCGGACCTGTTGAAATGAATGGATCCGCATCCGTGATGTGGAATGACAATGGAACGGTGCCCGTGTATTGCGGATCCGCAATACGGGAACGGGACACCAACGGTCGTGTGAACGAGCCCTAAGTTCATGATTTAACCAAGTCCTCCTGGCATTGTTCAGTATTATTTGCAGTATCCGCCAACTTTTTGCAGGGTAAGGCCCATGCCACACTACAAAAGTCAACTGGTGCACCCAAGGGCCGGTATATCAGTATAAGCAATCTCCTCTTTAAAGGGAATGTGTCATCAAAAAATGACCTATTGTTAACCACCAAAATGTCTTTAAAATGTGTATTTTTTTTATTTTCCACGTCAATATTTATATTTAAACAAAAACTATAAGAATCCTGCAGTTTTCACACTGGCCACTAGGCCTAATAGGTGCTACTTCTTGATCTGTAGAGATCACTTACTGCAGTTATCTCCTTATCATTGCAGACAGGTTTAGAATGGCATATATCACCTCTGTGCATAGATAACAGAGGCTCCTCCGTTCACAATAGTTGATGGCTTATAGGAAATCTGTTACCTGGCCCAGGGATGCCTCCATCTCTAGTGCCCAAGCCCGCCGTCATGCAGAGCCTAAGCATGCCTCCTCCTCACTCAGATATGATGCCCCTGCTACACTATGTCTGCCCACCCCGCCGCTCAGTCACAATCACACCACAACCCCGCCGACCATCTCCTTGCTCGGCGCATGCCCAAGTCCATAGTTGAGGCAGATGCCTTCAGTTGGAGACGAGGAGTGCAGGCATGGCAGTGTTGGCCACTGCATATGCACGAGATTTTGAAGAGATGATGCAAGGAGATGGTGGACGGGGTTATGGTGTGATTGTGACTGAGCGGCGGGGTGTGCTGACGCGGTGCAGCAGCGGCATCATGTCTGAGGGAGGAGGAGGCGTGCTTGGACTCTGCACAGGGGCGTAGCTATAGGGGGTGCAGAGGTAGCAGTCACTACTGGGCCCAGGAGCCTGAGGGGGCCCAAAGACCCTTGTGCCACAAAAGAAGACACCAGTATTATAGAAAGTGCATGCTGGTCAAGTTAGGGGAGAGGATTAGGTCAAGAATTTGGCATGGGTGTGGGGGGGTGCTGTTTCAATTTTTGCCTCAGGCAGCACAAAGGCTATGTGCTTCCCGTTCCCTGGCCAGAAAGCATTGAGGGAAGGGGGGCCCCAAGCTGAAGTCTTGCACCAGGGCCCATGAGCTTTTAGCTACGCCCCTGGCTCTGCATGAAGAAGGGCTTGGGCACTAAATGGAGGCATGCCTGGGCTCCTTCAAATTACTGGCTGATTTGCAAAGTGGATTTTCTGAAGATAGAAATCAAGAATCGCAGAAAGAAAGGTACATCTGGAAAAGAGGTACTCTGTGCTATTAGGCAATATTTTTACTTGAATCGCAATGATCCAGGTGACAGATTTCCTTTATCTACTTCTTCCTAACCTCTGCACAGGTCACAGCATGCTTTGAACATTCTCCCATAAAAGCCAAAGAGATCAGCTCCTGTCCATTGTCTATGGCCCATGTGGCTGCAGTAAAGCAATTCTAAATGCTGTTAAGAGCAGGTCAGGCAAGATGTCAGCCTCCATAATCATGTTCAGGAAATAGATTTAAAAAATCTGTATAAGAAAATAAAAACGGATAAAAAAAAAAAGAATATATTTTGTTATCTGGTTTTAACTAGAAAAAGAATTAGTGACGCATTTTATTTAAAGGGGTTGTCTAAGGCTACTTTCACACTAGCGTTGTTTGAATCCGCCGTTCAATTCCAACACCGGAACTGCTACGCCGGATCCGGAAAAACGTGTGAAAACGGATTACATTTGAATCCTGATCGGGTTTTTGATCACAATGTAAAAATGCATTGGAAAAAACGGATCCGCCATCAATGGGAAAAAGGCCGGATCCGGCATTCAGTCAAAGTGTTCAGGCTTTTTGGCCTGTACTGTACTTCCATCCTGTCAACTGGACTCTGCTTTCATGACTGCATTGATGTTTTGCCTATACTGCATATAACCACTGCAGCCAATCACTGGCCTCAGCAGTCTTGTGCCATATACCGGTGAAGCCAGTTATTAGCTGCAGCATTTACTTGCGGTATATGAATCACTGCAGCCCAAAACATGATGTCTTGGCTACAGCAGCAGGAAGGATCAAAGAGGTAGCGCTGAAGCAGAGATTTTCAGTACAGTGAGCTTTACTTTCCCTGCCTTTTACAATTAAGTTGGACAATCCCTTTAAAGGGGTTGCCTCGCTACAGCAAATAGAATTTATTATTGAGATGACGTTAATACAAGCCGCTTACTAATGTATCGTTATTGTCCATATTGCTTCCTTTGCTGGCTAAATTAATTTTTCCATCATATTATGGACTGCTCGTTTCCATGGTTACGACCACCCTGCAATCCATCAGTGGTGGCCATGCTTGCACACTATAGGAAAAAGCACCGTCCTCCCTGCGCTCCCATGGTCCTGGCCATCAGAGAGGCCTTCACTTTTCCCTATAGTGTGCAAACATGACCACCACTGATGGATCGCAGGGTGGTCATAACCATGGAAACAAGCAGTGTATAATGTGATGGAAAACTGCATCCATCCAGCAAAGGAGGCAATATAGATAATAACAATACAATAGTAAGGCTACATGGACATTTTTAACGGACGTTTATTTCACTGATGCCTTTCGGAGAGACTGACGCATTCAATTATATGGGGGCAGTCTGTCAATGAAAAACGGACAATATAGAACATGTTCTATTTTTTTACGTCCGTTTTTCACTGACAGTGAAAAAAACTGCCGTGTGAATAACCCCATAGACTACAATTGGTCTTAAAACAGACGGGTGATGGCCGTTAAACAAATGTCCGTTTTTCACTGTGGTGTGCATGTATACAACCACTTTAAGTAATTAGGCAAAAATGTTAATATTTATGTGTATGATTTATTTACAGGCAATTATTAATGTAAAGTTTTAATAAAACCTGAAAATGTCAGTATGCACTGGTGTAAAGTCCAGTTATATCAGGCACTTGGATTATATAAATCTGACTCAGGAGCCAGGTGACAGTGATACGGTTTGTAGCCTGGTGTCAGCTGCCGCTTCTGGTGCCAGGTTTTAATGCTGTGACATCTCTAGATGCCAAATACTAGAAGGTCACACGCAGCCTCTAAGCTGCTACTGGGCAACATGTAAGGGTCCCTGCATAAGGGTTCCCTACACTCACAGATTTGCAGTGGCATTTTTTTCTGGGGGAGTGGGGCTTTAAAAAAATAAATAAAACAAACTAGAATAAGCGCATGCTTTTTTCTAACCATCTGTGCTTTTGCCACATTTTTGTGCCATTTTTTTGTGCCTTTTTTTGCCGGTGTTTGCCCACTAACATTTCCCTTAGAGAGATGATGTAAAAATGCCTTTAAAAACTACAAAACGTCTTCAGTACCGTCTTTGAAAAGGAGGCAGAAGACAAAGACTACTTTCACACTGGTGTTTTGGTTTCCGTTTGCGAGATCCGTTTCAGGGCTCTCACAAGTTTTGCCCTAATGTATTCTGAAAGGATCCGCTCGGAATGCATCAGTTTGCCTCCGTTCCGTCTCCATTCCGCTCTGGAGGCGGACACCAAAACACTGCTTGCAGCGTTTTGGTGTCTGCCTGACGATGCGGAGGCAAACGGATCCGTCCTGGCACACAATGTAAGTCAATGGGGATGGATCAGTTTTCACTAACACAATATGGCACAATAGAAAACAGATCCGTCCCCCATTGACTTTCAATGGTGTTCAAGACAGATCCATTTTGGCTATGTTACAGATAATACAAACGGATCCGTTCTAAACTGATGCAACGCAGTTCTATTATCTGAACAGAAGCGTTTGTGCAGATCCATGACGGATCCGCACCAAACGCGAGTGGGAAAGTAGCCAAAAAATTGCACCTAATGGACAAAGACACAAGTAGCCAAAAAAACACAGGTGCAAAAAAGCACAAAAGTGTAGAAAAATGCCTTCAAGAACCTGCTTATGACCCCCCCATCCCAAACAATGGGTACTGTATGCGGCAGTATTTTAAATGCAGTACAAAATTGTGTATGATCCGGGGAGAAATGAGAGCTTCTATTCACACTGTGAGAATGGCAGAGCTCCTGAGCCCAGTCTGGATCAGCCCTTTCATCATCCTTGATCGGTTCTGCAGGAAACATTGTTTTAATGGAGGAATCTTGACTTCCGTGGATCTTTCAGTTTTGAATCTTTGAAGGATTGTATTATTTTTATTATTGATATGTTATGGATTGTAAAATCAGTTATACCAGAGCTATACTAAACCCATAATGAACTGCAGCTAGAGATGTGTAGTCAGTAATAGGTCCTGTTTATGTTCTTGTTAAACAGCACTGCTCTCTACTGTACTATATATTAACACAATCATTTGTGTACAGGAGAATCTGTGCCCGAATATCAGATGGCATTTCAGGCAGAAGCGGGTAATCACCCTACATTTGAAGACATGCAAGTATTGGTGTCCAGAGAAAAGCAAAGGCCGAAGTTTCCAGAGGCATGGAAGGAGAACAGTCTGGTAAGCTCATACCTGGAGACACGTTCTTATCATGTGTCCATGCATTTATAGTTACATGAGGCTATGCGTTGATTGTATATATTTGTATAGGATAAATATTTTAATAGTATAGCGTTTTCGCACACGGCGATACCCATTTTTCTACCTCACAGGGCTTTTTTGCCTTCCTCTGGATCAACTTGCAGGGTAACAGCCTTATAAACTATGTTACTATGTATTTTTATTTTGAGTAAAGGGGGTGATTTGAATTTTTTTATTTTTTTAAACTTTTGTTTCTCATAGGAAACTATAACAAGCAATCATCAGATTGCTTCTCTCATACACTCTAATGCATTAGCATTGGAGTTTATTAGGATTACACTGTGTTCCTATGGAGCCCTGCCACAGGCAGGCTGTCCATAGGAACTAATGCGCAGCTGCCTCGAATCACTCAGGGCTACAGAGTCTGCCGCACACACCATCTGGCTCCCCCGATCCTTGCTAGGGGGAGCAGTTACACACCCTGAAGTGCATGCTTCCGGGTTTTGGCGCTCCCAGATGCCATGGTCACATTTGACTGCCGGTCATGGACATT
Organism: Bufo gargarizans; assembly: GCF_014858855.1. Lineage (NCBI taxonomy): Eukaryota > Metazoa > Chordata > Amphibia > Anura > Bufonidae > Bufo > Bufo gargarizans. The sequence continues at coordinate 74,428,168 of NC_058087.1, forward strand.
AGGCCCTGATTTCTGCTGGGCGCCATTTTTAAAGACCCAACATGTGATGTAATAGTATGTCACATGTTGGGAAGGGGTTAAAATCAATGTACACGTGTGCTGACCATGGAGAACACTGACAGCACATCTGTGATTCACTACCATGTGAAAGAGGCCTTAGACCACTGCACACGTTGCGGAATACATTCGGTTTTTCCACACTGCTTACTGTGATGGGCGCCTTTCCACAGGGCCCTTAATAGAACAGATGCTGCGCATCCCAGGTGTAGGAATGCCAAGTGGTATAGTGCTGCCTAAAATGTCCCTTTATGTGTGTCTCATGGTGGGGAGTGGGGGAAACCCCCACCGTATAATTAGAGCTGTGACTAAGCGCGAAAACAGGGCTAGGGAGCAGGTCACCTCCTACAGCCGCCCTAATCCTGACCCTGATCTCCTGACCGTATGAGCGCTCCCTAAGGGTGGGAGGGCTCATACACTCGAACCTGGATCCTACTGACCCTAACGGTCCCTTGCATAGAGGTCATGGATAGGAGACAACCGGTTCCTCAAGGAAACAGACAAAACCTGAGTCTCCAGCGGCCTAGTAACAGAAGGGAAAAGATAGTCAGCAGCAGGTAAGCACCTGGAGAAACAACAGCACACCAGAACATCAAACACTTACCTGCCGCAGCAAAGATGGAAAAACACCAAGACAACCTGGACCCCCATGCGGACACCGATGCAAGGTGGCTCCAGGCAAGGCTGCAAATATCTTTTAGGTTCACCCCTCCAGGAAACCAATGGGACCCCCTTTCGGATGTAACAGACAGGGGAAAATAACAATCATCCATGCAGATCACAACACCAAACCGACTTGACATGGAACACCAGACATGACAAACAACTAAACCCCAACATAAACCACACCAAACAACATAACAGGTGAGGAGGGGAAAGGAGACAAAGGGAGACAAACGATGTCCAACTAGGATGCCCTCACACAGGTAAGGCTACTTTCACACCTGCGTTAGGTGCAGATCCGTCTGGTATCTGCACAGACAGAGCCGTACCTATAATGCAAACGCTGGTATCTGTTCAGAACGGATCCGTTTGCATTACCATGAACGAAAAAAATGCAATGGATCCGTTTTGACTTACACTTAAAGTCAATGGGAGGCAGATCCGTTTTCAATTGTACGATATTGTGTCAGTAAAAACGGATCCGTCCCCATTGACTTACATTGTAAGTCAGGACGGATCCGTTTGGCTCCGCATCATCAGGCGGACATCAAAATGCTGCAAGAAGTGTTTTGGTGTCTGCCTCCAGAGCGGAATGGAGGCTGAAGGGAGGCAAATTGATGCATTCTGAACGGATCCTTATACATTCAGAATGCATTGGGTCTAAACTGATCCGCTTGTGAGAGCCCTGAAATGGATCTCACAAGCGGACCCAGAAACGCCAGTGTGAAAGTAGCCTAAGATGACACATCCAGAAAGGAGCAGAGCTCCTACACATATACAGGCAACCAACCAACTGACCTTCAGGCTCACAACACTGTATAAGAAGAGCCAGAGGCCACACCCAGCTCCACCAAGCACACATCTTAACCCTGAACACACCAGGATGGGAAGGGACACACAACTCAAAGGGGAAGTGTCAAAACATGCAAAACAACATGTTGCCACCAGCAACAAGCATGCACAGCAAAAGTGTCATGTTCCACTACACCAGACCATGACACAGCCGTGGAAGTGTCACGGCGCTCCTACCTGGATACAGCTGGACCCCAGGCCTTGGCTCCGAAGCAATAAATAGGGGAAATAATTGAGGGATTTGAAAGAAAGATTGAGTACAGACCTTGTATGTAGTTAAACAGCAGCTTAAGGCTAAATGCACACGATCAGGATTGCACGCGGATTTGCGTGTGGAAAATCCGTACCGTAGGTCATGTACATTTTATTCTATGAAATTCTCAATGCACACGATGCAGATTTTTTTCCACGCGGATTTTGACCTGGGATGCGGATTTTAAAATCTGCAGCATGTCAATTTATTTTATTTTTCCTGACCGGATTTTCTTCATTCACTTGGTAAAATCCGCATGTGGAAAATCCGCACCGAATCCACACGCAAATCCGCACTGAATCCGCACCAATTGATGCGGATTGACAGCACAGATTTGCCTGCGAACACCTGCGGATTTCAGTGCGGATTCTCCGCACATGAATCCTAAACGTGTACATCTACCCTTATTTTGGTAAATGTTCATCAGAAACAATCTTCAAGCTTTGTCTTGGTCCCATCAGGCTTTAGCATTAAAACTTGGCAGGCAAACTTGTCTATAGCTCTGCTGTACTGACAGGCTGACTGTATAAGGCCTCCTGCACACGACCGTTGTGTGCACCCGTGGCCGTTTTCCCTTTTAACGTGTTTTTCTGCGGTCCCATTGACTTTCAATGGGTCCGTGGAAAAATCGGAAACTGCACCGTTTGGCAGCCGCATCCGTGATCCGTGTTTCCTGGCCGTGAAAAAAATAAGACCTGTCCTATTTTTTTCACGGCCAACGGTTCACGGACCCATTCAAGTTAATGGGTCCATGTAAAATCATGGATGCACACAAGATTGTCATCCGCGTCTGTGATTCGTGTCCGTTTTTTCCTATCATTTCAATGGCAAACTTGACTTAGATTTATTTTTATTTTTTTCATGTCCGTGGATCCTCCAAAAATCACGGAAGACCCACGGAAGAAAAAATGGGCACGGATCACGGTACAACGGAACCACGTTTTGGGGGACATTAAAAAATACTGTCGTGTGCAGGAGGCCTAACTCAGGTTCTTCTGTCTGCTGCAACTTCTCTCTTTGCAGTCTGACTCTAGGTTATGCCAGGGAACTATACTCCTGGCTCCTGAAGCTTTATGCTTTGGCCTCCATGGCCAGCAGAGCTGAAGGTGCTCTGGCTGGCTTAGGCATGTCCAGAAGAGACATGCCCAGCACATCCTCCCTTGGCAGGGGGTAAGCTGGAACTCACTAACTCTGGTCCCCACCCTTCCTGCAGGAAGTGAGGAGAGACCACTCCTCCACAGAGGGGGGTTAGAATGGAACGGAAGGTTCCATTCTCTCTAAGTATAGCTCTGCAGTATTTGCTGCCACCTGATGGTGAACCAGGCACATTACATAGGTTTAAAGAGACAGGGGGCACACCAAATGCTTAAAGGAGTGCAAGGGGTGGTAAAACTACATATGACAAATAATCTGACCCAAGAGAGAGTCAAAAGAGCCACCCCATAAATGCACATCCAACCATTAAAGGGTAAAAAAAAAAAATATATATATAAAGTTTATTGGACACAACAACACACACGCGGATATGCTACAGAAACACACATACGTCCACATGGAAATATGTGCGGATCTTATGTGCGTTCACTGTAACCGAGAGAGACAATTGGGGCATTTTGCTAGTATATGCCCCCATTGTCTGATAGGTGCGGGTCCCACCACTGGGACTCGCACCTATATCGAGAACGGAGCAGGCCAAAGTGGTGGCTGGAGGACTCCGGTCCGGCCACCACCAAGCGCTCTCCCCATAGAAGTGAATGGGAGCGCACCGTGCATGACCGGCCACCGCTCCCATTCACTTCTAGGGGCCTGACAGAAATATCCGAGCCAGTGCTCGGCTATTTTCGGCGGTCCCATAGAAATAAATGGAGGGCGGCAGCGCATGCGCCCTCCACCACTTTCGGGGCACTGTTCTCGATATAGTGATATCTTAGATATATGCCCCCATTGTCTCAGATGAGTCAACCCCTTTAACATTCACATGTGGCAGATATGGTGCATTTGGCGATTTCTACATCTCTCACAGTTACCTGTATGGAGGTGCAGAAGTCTATGCACCTGCTGCAGAGACAACCAAATTCACTTGTATGAAATGGATTTTTCAATAACAAAAATTTCTGCAATGTACCGCATGTCCGTTAAACATTAGATGTAAAATGTGTCAGACTCCTGAAATTTGAATCCTGCTATTCAAGTGAGAATCCAGCCCCACCCAACACTCAATGATTGACTTCCACGCAACATACTATACAGGGGAAGATGCTAATCATTCTATGGTGGGTATAGGCGAACACCTTTGTTATGACTTTGAAATTGAGCTATAAAGAATCTCTAAAAAGGATCTGCAAAACAAGGTTACCGGCCGAGAGCCTGTCGCCATTTTTTTTCCCTCAATCAGAAATGTCCTATCCTTGTCCGCAAATGGACAAGAATGAGACTTGTTCTATATTTTTTGCAGGGCCATGGAACGGAGATATAGATGCGGACAGCACCAGTGCTTTTTTCCCTATACAGCTCTACAGAGTAAGGCCTCACGCACACGACCGTATGTATTTTGTGGTACGCAAAAAATAAGGATGACGTCCGTGTGCATTCCGTTTATATTGCAGAACGGAACAGCTGGCCCCTAATAGAACAGTACTATCCATAGGACCTGTTCTATATTTTTGTAGAAATACTGACATACGGAAATGGAATGCACACAAAGTACCTTCCGTTTTTTTTGCGGACCCATTGAAATGAATGGTTCTGTATATGGTCTGCAAAAAAAACGGAAGGGACATGGAACAAAAATACGTTCATGTGCATGAGCCCTAAGTGACATTACAGGGGGACACATACTTTCCTCTTAAAAAAAAAAAAGCTATAGGCATGCAAAAAAAAACTCCTTTAAAAACAGTGCGAGTGCTGCTTCCTCTTCAAAATGATTTGTTTTTGCTGTCTCGCTTATAGTAGTGGCGCAGTATAAGGCCTTATGTACACGACCGTATGTTTGGTCCGAATCTAAACTGCATTTTTTTGTGGACAGGATGCAAACCCCTTTATTTCAATGGGGAAGCAAAAAATCTGGGCAGCACACGTGTACTGTCCGCATCTGTAGGTCCGTTTTGCAAACAAGGATTGGACATTTCTACATGAGTTAAAAAAGAAATGGCAGCATGCACTCGGCCAGTATCTGTGTTTTGCGGATCCGTGATTTGCAAACCTCTAGACAGATGTGGTCGTGTGCATGAGCCCTTATTACAACCTTTTGTCCCATTCACTTGAATAGGACGTGCAGTCGTAATTACACTGCACCGCATCTACAAGCAACACAATGCATGAGCGACTCTTCAAACAGCTCATTGGACCCCCACCAATCTGATATTGATAAGGATAGGTCATCAATATATTTGCACTGCACAACACCTTTAACCAATAATAAAAAAATCTATAAAATGTGCAACTGTATACAAAAACCAAAGCTAGCATTTGTAAGATGACCTTTCACCACTCCTGACATGCCTGTTTTAATAGCTACAGACAGAGGGTTGGTAACCAGTTGGGGGGAGGGGGTGTACCTGCATGCACAGGCTCACTCTACCCAATCAGACTGTGCAGGTACACACACCCTACTTGCACACGTGGCACATGATACAGTAGACTGACTGCATTATATATACACAGGCAGCACACAGACCCTCAACCAGCCTATGCTCATATAAAAAACTGGGTAGATTATTTAGCAAACTATTATTATCGATTCATCGGTAGTGATAGACAAACATCGGCCGGGACGATTCGCGTTCACGATCAAATGTTCGCGAACCGCACGTTCGTGGCAGGCCCCATTGACTTTAATGGCAGGCGAACCTGAAAAACCTTCAAGTCATATTTGCAGCCAAATACTCACTAGAAGTGCACAAATAGTCCCACAACATGGACAGTGACATACCAGAGGGGGATCATTGTCCAAAATTCCCACAAAAAATATGTATTTTAATCAGGGGCCATTTTTATGCATCTTAAAGGGAAACTCTCAAAAATGTGCCCTGCTGGAGCCTAGAAAATTTTTATTTTAGGCCATGGGAGTACAGGCCCCAAAAATTAGACAATCACCTGACAGAGAAGAACTTGTGATGATGTGGCTGGAGGTAAATTAGGTAGTCACTGGATAAAAATGTTACTGTAGGCCACTGGAGTACAGACCCCAAAATTAGGCATTCACCTGACAGAAAAGGCCTTTTATGCTGCTGTATATACATAAGACAAAGACCATTCTTTGTTCTGGGTGGTGGCGGATATGTGGGGGCTGTGTGGGGATTCACTCTGGTAGACAGGGTGTGCGGACGCAGTACAGAGGCAAATTACCAGTTCTTAAATCAAACTTCCATGTTTTTTCACACATAAAGCAAAAACAAAACGTCACTTTGCAGTCTTGGTGTTAGTTCACACACAATGGAAAGTCCACATAGCATAAATCACCTTGTTGGCAGTTCTGCCTCCAGCAGTTCATAGCAGGCTTTTAGGGGGCCCGTTGCCCTTACAGATGGGTCTCAGCCCTCCAGCACGGCACAAGCCTCAGATCCCAGCACACACACCTCCTGAGCTCCACTGTCAGACTGAGGTAATCCTCCTCACCTGGCAGTGCTGGCTGGTTTTTAGGCCTGGCAAAACCCAGCTTGGAACATGGGGAGTAGTTACCCACCCAGCACTCCCAGTATTCCCAGTAAGAGCCGTCCCGGATCAGCTATACAGCCATACTATGTATTAAGGTGTCAAACAGCAACTGCCGCTGACACATAAACCGGCCAGGAACCTCGGTGACACGTACCTATCATCCACGATGATTCCTTGTACCTTCTTACAGCTGGCATGAGGAAATTCAATTACACGAGGTCGTCACAGGTGTGAGATCCCTGCCTCATTCATTTTTATAAATGTGAGGTAGTCCACATTGTTGTGAGCTAAGAGAGTGCGCTTATCGGTCACGATGCCCCCTGCTGGGCTGAACGTCCTTTCGGACAGGACACTCGACAAAGGAGCAAGCCAAGAATTCCATGGCAAATTGTGCCAGCTCTGGCCACAGGTCAAGCCTGCACACCGAGTAGTCCAGGGGTTCCTCGCTTCTCAGAGCGTCCACATTGTCCGTTAACCCAATATAGTCAAACACCTGTCGGTCTAGGCGTTGCCTGAGGTTGGATCTGGAGGGCTGTCGATGGGTTGGCTGCAAGAATGATCTCATATCCAAATTGACCAACAGTTCTTTAAACCACCCTATTCATGCAGGCGCGGTAGAATTGGTACCCGCACCTGTTTCGCTGTGGGTGAAAATTCCTCTGCCAGCGCCCGCAACAGCAGAAAGCAGCATCTCTCGCAGCTAGGCCTGAAAATGCTGCATTCTGCCAGCCCTCTGTGATGCTGGTAACATGCCCGCCATTTTGTGTTTGTACTGGGGGTCTAAGTACATTGCCACCCAGTACTGGTCCTTGCCCATTATGCTTTTTATACGGGGGTCCCTCTTCAAACACTGGAGCATGAAGGCCCCCATTTTACTAAATTGGAAGAGGTGGAGCGCCCTGGTTCCTGCTCATCTCCCAGGAGAATGTCGTCCTCTGTCTCCTCCCCCCAGCCCCTCAAACCCTGCTCTTCTTGCTCCTCCTCCTCCTCCCCCCAGCCACCATCCTCTGACTCCTCTTCAGACTCCTGCTGACTTGTCTCAGATGGAGTAGCCCCCCTGGGAATTCATTAAGCATTGCGACTCCCTCATCTTCCAGCTCCTGCTCCTCGACCGCTTGATCAATGATACAACGCAATGCACGCTCCAGAAAGAAGGCGTAAGGTACAATGTCACTGATGGCGCCCTGGCTGCAACTGACCAGTTTGGTGATCTCATCAAATGGCCGCAGAAGTCTGGATGCGTCGTGCATGAGCAACCACTGGCGCGGTGAAAAGAAACCAAGCTCCCCAGAACCGGTCCTGCTGCAGAGTTCGTACAGGTAGTCGTTAATGGCACGTTGCTGCTGGAGCAGCCTATCAAGCATATACAAGGTGGTGTACCAGCGTGTTGGGCTATCACAAATCAGACGTCTGACGGGCAAGTGGTGTCACCGCTGAATGTCAGCAAGGCAAGCCATGGCCGTGTAAGATCTTCTAAAATGGCCAGAGATTTTCCTGGCCTGCTGCAAGACGTCCTGGATCCCAGGGTATTTAGCAACGAATAGCTGCACGACTAAGTTCAGGACATGTGCCATGCACGGCACGTGTGTCATTTTGCCCTGTTTCAGCGCGCTCAGCAGATTGGCACCGTTGTTGCACACCACTTTACCAACTGTCAAATTGAGCGGGGTTAGCCACTGATTGGCCTGTGACCGCAGAGCTGAAAGCAGTGCAGGATTGGTGTGGCTCTTGGCTTCCAGGCGCAGCGGAAGAGGCAGTAGCAGTGGAAACGGAGGAGTCAAAGGAGGAGGAGACGGAGGATGGAGTAGGAGGAGGAGAAGAAGAGGTAGGCCTGCATTCAATCCTTGGTGGTAACACCAAATCCACAGGGAACCACGGGTTACATGCTTGACGGCCGTCAGTAAAAGTTATGTACCTTCCCTGTGGTCAGATGTATCTTGGCACCGACATTGTGTGCCAGAGTTATATTCACTTGCCGCTGAAAGTGGCTATATAGCTCTGGGATGCCCTTTCTGGGAGAAATATTTCCTTGCGGGGACCTTCCATTGCGGTATGTCAATGGCCACAAATTTTCTAAAGGCCTCCGAGTCCACCAGTTTATATGGCAGTAGATGGCGGGCTAGCAGTTCCGACAAGCCAGCGGTCAGCCGTTGGGCAAGAGGGTTATCCGGCGTCATCAACTTTTCACGCACAAACATTTGGGCCACAGAAGCCTGCTTTCTGCCAAATTAACGCGACAACGGCACGGTGGAAGGTGGAGTAGAGGACAAATGTGAGGAGAGAGGAAAAGAGGCAGGACGTGGAGTGCCGGGAGTGGGGCTTTGTGGGTTCTGACGGCTTTACTCCCACTGGGCTCGGTGATGGGAGGCCAGGTGCCTTCTTAAGGCGGTCGTCCCTAGGTGTCATGGAACCATGAACCAGACGTACAACAGAGATAGGTGGAATAAGAAGGCTTTATTGAAAATCAAGCCGTAGCTAAAGTCCAAACGGATGGCTAAACTGAAGCAGGGTCTTGCGTAGACGGAGGTCAGGAACCAGGAGGGTAGTCAGACGTAGCCAGGATCAGGAACCAACGGGGTAGTCAGACGAAGCCAGGATCGGGAACCAACGGGGTAGTCAGACGAGGCCAGGATCAGGAACCAAAAGCAGCAGCAGTCTTTGAAGCATGTGCACACAGGAGGACCAAGCAAGGAACTGAAGCCACAGACCTTCTATATATATGAGCTAGGCATCCAGCTCCTCCCAGTGGGAAGGAGGAGCCGCAGGGTGGGAGGCTACAAGAAACCCAGAAACCAAGATGGCCGCCAGCACATGTCAAACGAAGGAGAACAGTGAGAAGGTAAGACCATGACAGTACCTCCCCCTCAAGGGCCCCTCCTCCGCGGAGTAAGGAACGGTTTCAGAGGGAAGCGTGCGTGGAAGGCTCGGAGCAACGCAGGAGCATGGACATCTGTGGAGGGAACCCAGGAACGCTCCTCTGGACCATAACCACGCCAATGGACCAAAAACTGCAACCGACCGCGGACCAGGCGTGAGTCCAGGATATTGCTCACCTCATATTCCTCACGATTGCCCACTTGGACCGGACGGGGCCGAGGAACCGAGGAAGTGAAACGATTACACACCAATGGCTTCAACAGGGAGACATGAAACACGTTGGAGATCCGCATGCCAGGAGGAAGCGCAAGGGCATAGGCTACCGGGTTTACCCTGTGAAGCACTCGGAAGGGACCAACAAAGCGAGGCGCCAGCTTGGGAGTGGGCACTCGAAGGTTGAGGTTGCGGGTGGACAACCATACACGGTCTCCGACCTGGTAGGAAGGAGCGGGCGCTCGTCTGCGATTAGACTGGAGTCTCTGGCGTTGCGCAGAGACCTCAAGGGACCTCTGGATCTGTACCCAAGAAGTACGTAGGACGGAAAGGTGATCCTCCACAGCCGGAGTATCCTGGGGAGAGAATACCTCCGGTAACACGGCAGGTTGGAACCCATAATTGGCCATGAAGGGAGACGTCCCAGAGGAAGAGTTCACCGCCGTGTTCCTGGCAAACTCAGCCCAAGGCAGGAGGTCAACCCAATTGTCTTGGTGATCGGAGACATAGCAACGAAGGAATTGCTCCAAGGCCTGATTGGATCGTTCTGCGGCCCCATTGGACTGAGGGTGGTAGGCCGAGGAGAAAGAGAGATGAATCCCCAACTGGGAGCAAAAGGCGCGCCAGAACCTGGACACAAACTGACTCCCCCGATCCGACACAATCTCCTTGGGCAAACCGTGCAACCGGAAGACCTCCCTGGCAAAAATCGAGGCCAACTCTTGTGCAGAGGGTAACTTCTTGAGAGGAACACAGTGGCACATTTTGGAAAACCGATCCACAATCATGAGAATGACCGTATGGCCTCGGGATGCAGGAAGGTCCACAATGAAATCCATCCCCAGGTGTGACCATGGACGCTCCCCGGTGGCTATGGGTTGCAAAAGGCCCAACGGAAGGTGCCGAGGGGACTTACTCTGGGCACAAACGGAGCATGCCGCTACATATGCGGCGATGTCGGAACGTAGAGAAGGCCACCAGAACAGACGTGAAACCGCCCAGGACAGCTGATTCTTTCCAGGGTGCCCCGCGGCCTTGGAGTTATGGTAGGTTCGCAACAACCGAGTGCGCAACTCCTCAGGCACAAAACATCTGCCGTTGGGTCTCCCAGAGGGAGCACCAGATTGAGCCGCCAAAATCTGCTCACCCAGAGGAGAGGTCAGGCTGGTGCGAATAGCAGCCAGGATCTGATTCGGGGGTATGACCGTAGTCTGAATCGACTCCTCCCCGGACAGCTCGGAGTACTGCCGTGATAAGGCATCCGCTCTTATGTTCTTGGAGCCGGGTAGGTAGGAGACCACGTAATTAAAACGTGACAAGAACAGAGCCCATCTGGCCTGACGTGGTGTCAATCTCTTGGCCTCAGAGAGGTAGGTCAGATTCTTGTGGTCCGTCAGGATGAGAACCGGAACCACCGAGCCCTCGAGCAAGTGCCTCCATTCTTTAAGGGCCTGCACGATGGCCAATAACTCCCTGTCACCAATCTGATAGTTGCACTCCGCGGAAGACAGTTTCCGGGAGTAAAACCCACAAGGAAGCAGAGGACCCTCTGGTGTTCTACGCTGAGACAGGAGGGCGCCTACTCCCGTCTCAGACGCGTCCACCTCGAGGACAAAAGGCAACCCAGGGTTGGGATGCGACAGAATCGGAGCCGACACAAAGGCGGACTTTAGAGCCTCAAAAGCTCGGATGGCCTCGAGCGGCCAGACCTGAGGATTACTGCCCTTCCTGGTCAGATCCGTGAGAGGCTTGGCTAGCATGGAAAAGTCCCTGATGAACTTCCGATAATAATTGGCGAAGCCCAAAAAGCGCTGCAGGGCACGAAGCCCACTGGGCTGGGGCCACTGTAAGACAGCCGAAACCTTCTCAGGATCCATGGAGAACCCCTCAGCGGAAATGATGTAACCTAAGAAGGTTACCTGGGATCGGTGAAATTCGCATTTCTCAAGCTTACCGAACAGCTTGTTCTCTCGTAAGCGTTGCAACACTCGTCTGACATCCAGAATGTGGGCCTCCATGGATGCAGAATATACCAAGATGTCATCCAAATAGACCACCACACACTGCTGCAACAGGTCACGGAAAACATCGTTGATGAATTCCTGGAAGACTGCGGGCGCATTGCACAACCCAAAGGGCATAACCAAGGATTCATAATGACCGGTCCTGGTGTTAAACGCGGTCTTCCACTCATCGCCCGCCTTGATCCTTACCAGGTTATATGCCGCCCTCAGGTCGAGTTTGGTAAAGACCGTGGCCCCTTTGAGGCGATCGAACAGCTCGGAAATCAAGGGTATCGGGTAAGCGTTCTTGATCGTGATGCGATTGAGACCCCTGTAGTCGATGCAAGGCCTCAACTCACCGCCCTTCTTTTTCACAAAGAAAAATCCAGCCCCTGCCGGGGACGAGGATTTGCGAATGTGTCCGCGTGAAAGCGCCTCCCTCACGTACTCCTCCATGGCCTCATTCTCCGCTACCGACAGTGGATAGACTTTGCCACGAGGAGGAACGGCACCAGATTGTAACTCTATGGCACAATCGTATGGGCGGTGCGGAGGTAGGGCAACCGCACGCACCTTATCGAATACATCCCGGTACTCCTCGTATTCAGGAGGCAACAGAGAGTCCGAGGAAGTACACAGCAACTTGACAGGCCCATGGATGCAACTAGCCCCACACTGCGGTGACCACGAGAGAATCTCGGCCGATCTCCAATCGAAAGTCGGATTATGCTTCTGGAGCCAGGGGTACCCCAAGACCACCGAGTAGTGTGGAGACGAAATAACCTGGAGACAGACCGACTCTCTGTGAACGGCACCAATGGCCATCCCCACTGGAAGGGTCTCCTGAGTCACGTGTGGCGGCAGAAGGGGTCTGCCGTCTATCGCCTCAAGAGCCAGTGGGGAACCTCGAGGCTGCAGAGGAATGGAATTGGCGGCGGCGAACACACTATCAATGAACAAGCCACCAGCACCAGAGTCCACCAACGCCTGGGTCGTCACCGAGCCCCCGACCCAGGAGAGGACAACAGTAATCAGTGGTTTGTCAACACGGGAAACCGGGGACGAGGAGACTCCACCCAAGATCTGCCCCCGACAGGATCTCAGGTGCGAGCGTTTCCCGGACGGTTCGGGCATGCCAACCGAAAATGCCCACCGAGACCACAGTACATGCATCGGCCCTCGCGTCTCCGGAGTACCCTCTCCCCCTCGGACAGGCGAGCAACCCCCAGCTGCATGGGTTGACCCCCAGACCAGTCATCCCCAGGAGGCGTGGGAGGAGAGGGAGGCACGGGTGGGACAGCAAACGTAGGCGCCAATCTGTTAGAAGGCCTCCGCAGGCTCTCCTTAAAGGAAGGTCTCTCCCTGAGTCTGGTGTCAATCAAAATCAGGAAAGAAATAAGGGACTCAAGCTCCACTGGTAGGTCCTTGGCTGCAATCTCATCCTTCAAGGCATCCGAGAGACCATGAGAGAAAGCAGCGACCAGAGCCTCATTATTCCAGCCCACCTCTGCTGCCAGGGTACGAAACTCAATGGCGTATTCAGCTACGGATCGTGAACCCTGTCTGATGGACATAAGGAGCTTCGCAGCAGAGGCAGCACGAGCCGGCACATCGAATACCTTCCGAAGAGAAGCAACAAAACCGGAAAACTCGGCAACCACCGGATTGTTGTTCTCCCATAAAGGGCTGGCCCAGGCCAAGGCCTTGTCCGAGAGCAGCGAGATCAAGAAGCCCACCTTTGATCTCTCAGTAGGAAAGGCATGTGGCAGCAACTCGAAATAAATGGCCACCTGGTTAAGGAAACCTCGGCACTGAGTTGGCTCTCCCCCAAAGCGCTGTGGAAGGGGGGCAGAACCGGTCATACCCCGAAACACCGCAGGTGCAGCAACAGGTGTCGGGGTAGACTCTGGCGCAACAACCGGAGCGGCAGTAGGAGCGGGCCCAGGAGCGACAACCGACCCATCGGCAACGGAAGCTAAATGAGCCGTGCGTTCAAGCAGGGTTTGTAACGCCACAGCGAACCGACCCAACAGGTGATCCTGCTGATCAAGTCTGGCAACCAGCGTAGGTAGCGAGGATGGCCCTGTACCGTCAGAATTCATGGCTTGGTCCTAATGTCATGGAACCATGAACCAGACGTACAACAGAGATAGGTGGAATAAGAAGGCTTTATTGAAAATCAAGCCGTAGCTAAAGTCCAAACGGATGGCTAAACTGAAGCAGGGTCTTGCGTAGACGGAGGTCAGGAACCAGGAGGGTAGTCAGACGTAGCCAGGATCAGGAACCAACGGGGTAGTCAGACGAAGCCAGGATCGGGAACCAACGGGGTAGTCAGACGAGGCCAGGATCAGGAACCAAAAGCAGCAGCAGTCTTTGAAGCATGTGCACACAGGAGGACCAAGCAAGGAACTGAAGCCACAGACCTTCTATATATATGAGCTAGGCATCCAGCTCCTCCCAGTGGGAAGGAGGAGCCGCAGGGTGGGAGGCTACAAGAAACCCAGAAACCAAGATGGCCGCCAGCACATGTCAAACGAAGGAGAACAGTGAGAAGGTAAGACCATGACACTAGGTGAGGGTTGGGCTTACCACGACTTTCACAGCACAGGCTGCAGATGGCAACCCTATTGTCAGCAGCTGACACGTTAAAAAAGCCCACACTGCGGAGCCATGTGCCAGCGTCCTGAGAGCGCCAGAAAAGACCGTGCATGGTGGATGGCTCGCTCCAGATACATTTGCAGTCTGCATTTTGCCTCCTGTGCACTGCGAGCTCTGCCTGCTTCTCCTCCCTCTCTGCTGCTCAGTGTCTCCCTCTTAACTCCCCTCTTCTTCCTTTCTTGTGGGCATCTATTGACATCATCATGGTCACCTTCACCACAACAGGGGGGACCTCCCTCCTTGGGCTGGACGCTCGCCTGCTGCCGTCCTTCACTCACTGTGCCTGCGCCTAATACTAAAATGAAAATCAAACCACAGTCACCTGACCCAAAACTACTTTTAGGGGTCCTATCTATATGTTAAAACTTTAACCTTTATTATTTACTTTAAAAACAAATATTCAGAGAAACCAATACTACAATGTAATTTAAAAATATCAGGTTGCAGTTACTGGCTGTCAGTTAATTTATGTCTTTTTTAGGCCGCTGTCGTTTGCTCTACATTCTATTTAAGAGGTGGTTAACCTCATGGATACTCTGTGGCCATGTATCACCGCAGGTTAGCAGGTGTGTTTTCAATGGTGAATTGTTCAGTGTCCCTATAGGTCCTAAGTATTGGAGTTTCTATAGTAAATAGATGAGATGTATTCCTATAGCCCTATGCGACAGACATCCATCATTCATTCACACATCTCACACGCTGGGAAATCAGGCAGTTTGCCTCCGAACATTTGCACAATATGTATTGAGCTAGACAATGATTGCGACCCTGCTGGTTGTGGATCTTGCCCTATACTGCAACCTGTCTAAAAATTGTAGATTGTCACTACCCCACCCAACATGTTTTGCCGCGATGCGCTTTGTCAGGGAAGTCACCGATTGACATCCTCTTTTATCCTCTGTGCCCATAAAATTCTGTGCCTGCGCCGTCCCATTTAGTATTCAGCGCAGGCGCAGTGAGGAAGCCGGCAGCAGGCGAGCGTCCCTCACTCACTGCGCCTGCGCCTAATACTAAAATGGATGGTGCAGGCGCGGGATTTGCGGGGCACGGAGGAGACAGAGGATGTCAATCACCTGTACAAGGGCGTGCCAAACGGTGAGAGGACGGAGCCTCTAGGTGCTGCAGCAACGCCCCACTAGCACCTAGAGGCTCATTTGCATATTATAATAGTCATTATTTAGTGCGAACGGCGGCAGGCAGGGAGATATAAGTCATACAGTTATGTTCTGCTGACATTAGCACATCGCTAATGTCAGCCAGCTACATAACGATTTTTCTGATGACAGAAACCCTTTAATCAGTATTTTGTGGAAGCAGGTATATCGCAGGCCTTAATCAATATTTGGTGGAAACAGGTATATCGAACCTCTTAATCATTATTTTGTGGAAGCAGGTATATCGCACCCCTCAATCAATATTTGGTGGAAGCAGGTATATCGAACACCTTAATCAGTATTTTCTGGAAGCAGGTATATCACACCCCTCAATATTTTTTTTGCCACAACAGTTATATCACACCACCCTGTTTATTTGGGGCAACAGGTATATCGCAGCCCTCAATCAGTATTTTGTGGAAGAAGGTATATCACACCCAGGGTGGATTTGATTTAAATCAAAATTATTTAAATCACAATTTAAATCACTAGTCAGTAAGGCTTGATTTAAATCATAGTTTTCTACATAAAGACTAATTCTTGTTGGTATAACTTATAATATGCAAGTAGATGAAGATTTTTAGAATAACACCTTTTCATATTAGTTTGATTAGGTTGATTCTGCATTCATAGGTTTGTAGAAATTAGGATTAAGGTATTTTTCTCAACTCTGTTAATGTTATAACATTTTTGCTGTGAAGAAGAGGCATGTGGGATAACATTTTTGCTGTGAAGAAGAGGCATGTGATCTCTGCTGAGTCAAATTCAGTTTTGAGAACTGCAAAAGTAAACCAAGCATCTGTGATAATATCTTGTAGGCAGAGAAACTGCCCAATAATCTTACAAAAACCTCTGGAAGAGCATGACAATGTGAATGGATTAATGTAATTTATTTACCCCAAAAATTACACATATAGAAACTTAGAAACATTGAATGTGTCGGCAGATAAGAACCATTTGGCCCATCTAGTCTGCCCAATATACTGAATACTATGAATAGCCCCTGGCCCTATCGTATATGAAGGATGGCCGCTACCACTTCTGCAGGAAGGCTATTCCATGCATCCACTACTCTCTCAGTAAAGTAATACTTCCTGATATTACTTTTAAACTTTTGCCCCTCTAATTTAAAACTATGTCCTCTTGTAGCAGTTTTTCTTCTTTTAAATATTCTCTCCTCTTTTACCTTGTTGATTCCCTTTATGTATTTAAAAGTTTCTATCATATCCCCTCTGTCTCATCTTTCTTCCAAGCTATACATGTTAAGGTCCTTTAACCTTTCCTGGTAAGTTTTATCCTGCAATCCATGTACCAGTTTAGTAGCTCTTCTCTGAACTCTCTCCAAAGTATCAATATCCTTCTGGGGATATGGTCTCCAGTACTGAGCACAATACTCCAAATGAGGTCTCACTAGTGCTCTGTAGAGCGGCATGAGCACCTCCCTCTTTCTACTGGTAATGCCTCTCCCTATACACCCAAGCATTCTGCTAGCATTTCCTGCTGCTCTATGACATTGTCTTTAAGTCTTCTGAAATAATGACCCCTAAATCCCTTTCCTCAGATACTGAGGTTAGGACTGTATCACTGATTTTATTTTCTGCTCTTGGGTTTTTATGCCCCAGGTGCATTATCTTGCACTTATCAACATTACATTTTAGTTGCCAGATTTTTGACCATTCCTCTAGTTTTCCTAAATCCTTTTCCATTTGGTGTATCCCTCCAGGAACATCAACCCTGTTACAAATCTTTGTGTCATAAGCAAAAAGACACACCTTACAATCGAGGCCTTCTGCAGTTTCGCTGACAAAGATATTAAACAATATGGGTCACAGAACAGATCCCTGAGGTACCCCACTGGTAACAAGTCCATGGTCTGAATATACTCCATTGACTACAACCTTCTGTTGTCTGTCCCTCAGCCACTGCCTAATCCATTCAACAATATTGGAGTCCACGTACAGCCTTATTCTACATAATTAAAAAACTAATTTTTATTTCATGATGGAATAACCTTTGGATGGTAATATATTTTCCTCAAAAAGCATTTTATATAAAAAAAAATACGATTTAACCACCCCAGGACCGCCTAACGCACGGATGTGTCCTGGAGGCGGTCGATTCATTCCTCCTGGACGCATCTGTGCGTCATCTTGCGAGAGGCGAGATTTCCTGTGAACGCCGCGCGTTCACAGGATCGGAAGGTAAGAGACTGGATCTACAGCCTGCCAGCGGCGATCGTTCGCTGGCAGGCTGTAGATGCGATTTTTTTTAACCCCTAACAGGTATATTAGACGCTGTTTTGATAACAGCGTCTAATATGCCTGCTACCTGGTCCTCTGGTGGTCCCTTTTGCTTGGATCGACCACCAGAGGACACAGGCAGCTTAGTAATAAGTAGCACCAAGCACCACACTACACCCCCCCCCATCACTTATTAACCCCTTATGAACCCCTGATTACCCCCCTGTCATTGATCACCCCCTTGTCATTGATAACCCCCCTGTAAGGCTCCATTCAGACGTCCGTATGTGTTTTACGGATCCACGGATCGGATCCGCAAAACACATACGGATGTCTGAATGGAGCCTTACAGGGGGGTGATCAATGACGGTGGTTGATCACCCCATATAGACTCCCTGATCACCCCCCTGTCATTGATCACCCCCCTGTAAGGCTCCATTCAGACGTCCGTATGTGTTTTACGGATCCACGCATCCATGGATCGGATCCGCAAAACACATACGGACGTCTGAATGGAGCCTTACAGGGGGGTGATCAATGACAGGGGGGTGATCACCCCATATACACTCCATGATCACCCCCCCTGTCACTGTTCATCCCCCTGTAAGGCTCCATTCAGACGTCCATATGTGTTTTGCGGATCCACGCATCCATGGATCGGATCCGCAAAACACATACGGACGTCTGAATGGAGCCTTACAGGGGGGTGATCAATGACAAGGGGGTGATCACCCATATAGACTTCCTGATCACCCCCCTGTCATTGATCACCTACCTGTA
This sequence comes from Bufo gargarizans, assembly GCF_014858855.1. Lineage (NCBI taxonomy): Eukaryota > Metazoa > Chordata > Amphibia > Anura > Bufonidae > Bufo > Bufo gargarizans. The sequence continues at coordinate 74,446,574 of NC_058087.1, forward strand.
AGGCTCCATTCAGACATTTGTTTGGCACAAGTTAGCGGAAATTGTTTTTATTTTTTGTTAAGTTTTTTTGTTTTTTCTTGCAAAGTCTCATATTCCACTAACTTGTGTCAAAAAATAAAATCTCACATGAACTCGCCATACTCCTCACGGAATCCAAATGCGTAAAAATTTTTAGACATTTATATTCCAGACTTCTTCTCATGCTTTAGGGCCCCTAAAATGCCAGGGCAGTATAAATACCCCACATGTGACCCCATTTCGGAAAGAAGACACCCCTAGGTATTCAGTGAGGGGCATATTGAGTCCATGAAAGATTGAAATTTTTGTCCCAAGTTAGCGGAAAGGAAGACTTTGTGAGAAAAAAAAATATATCAATTTCAGCTAACTTGTGCCAAAAAAAAATATAAATTCTATGAACTCGCCATGCCCCTCATTGAATACCTTGGGGTGTCTTCTTTCCAAAATGGGGTCACATGTGGGGTATTTATACTGCCCTGGCATTTTAGGGGCCCTAAAGCGTGAGAAAAAGTCAGGGATCCAAATGTCTAAAAATGCCCTCCTAAAAGGAATTTGGGCCCCTTTGCGCATCTAGGCTGCAAATAAGTGTCACACATGTGGTATCGCCGTACTCAAGAGAAGTTGGGGAATGTGTTTTGGGGTGTCATTTTACATATACCCATGCTGGGTGAGATAAATATCTTGGTCAAATGCCAACTTTATATAAAAAAATGGGAAAAGTTGTCTTTTGCCGAGATATTTCTCTCACCCAGCATGGATATATGTAAAATGACACCCCAAAACACATTCCCCAACTTCTCCTGAGTACGGCGATACCACATGTGTGACACTTTATTGCAGTCTAGGTGGGCAAAGGGGCCCACATTCCAAAGAGCACCTTTCGGATTTCACCGGCCATTTTTTACAGATTTTGATTTCAAACTACTTCGCACGCATTTGGGCCCCTAAAATGCCAGGGCAGTATAACTACCCCACAAGTGACCCCATTTTGGAAAGAAGACACCCCAAGGTATTCCGTGAGGGGAATGGCGAGTTCCTAGAATGTTTTATTTTTTGTCACAAGTTAGCAGAAATTATGATTTATTTTTTTTTCTTACAAAGTCTCATATTCCACTAACTTGTGACAAAAAATAAAAACTTCCATGAACTCACTATGCCCATCACAAAATACCTTGGGGCCTCTTCTTTCCAAAATGGGGTCACTTGTGGGGTAGTCATTAAAGGTGTTGTCCAGGTTCAGAGCTTAACCCGGACATCCCTCCATTTTCACCCCGGCAGCCCCCCTGACATGAGCATCGGAGCAGTTCATGCTCCGATGCTCTCCTTTGCCCTGCGCTAAATTGCACAGGGTAAAGGCATTTTTAGGAGTTCTGGTGACGTACCGGGGCTCTCCATGGGTCTGATAGGAACCCCGGTGACGTCACTGGCACTGATGGGCGGGATTTAGCCAGTAAAACGGCTAGGGCAGAGCTAAAGCCCGCCCCTCAGAGCCGGTGACGTCACCGAACACACTGCCGGGCGGAAGTCACCGCCCGGCAGTGTGTTATTGAAAGCAAAAGAGCCCGTGCCCTGCGCGATTTAGCGCAGGGCACGGGAGCGCATCGGAGCATGAGATGCTCCGATGCTAGCCTCAGGGAGGCTGTCTGGGTGAAAAAAAGGGTATGTCCAGGTTCACCTCTGAACCCGGACAACCCCTTTAAGGGTGTTTAAGCTAGGGCGGCTGAAGTGGTTAAATAAAAAAATCTGCTTTTTTTTATGTTAAAACAATCATTGATTTGTATCCACCCTGATCACACCTTTCAATCAGTATTTTGGGGGGCAACAGGTATATCACACCCTTTGCAATTAGTTGTTCCAATAGTTTTTGTCCCTCTATATAGTTTCGGTATCGCAGCAGAACCGCACACAACTGCTGCACAATACAAATGCACTATAATATACTTTTTAAGTATATCGCACCCCTCAGTATATCACACCTATCGATAGCACACCTATACCAGTCCTTAAAAAGACTTTTGTGGCCGTATTACCTAGCATTTGGTATTCCTAACAGCCTGTCCCTGCTCCACAAAACAACCTCTCCCTACAATGGCAAAACACAGAATGTAAAATGGCTTCTATAGGTTGGGGGGGTGTCCATGTGCTGAAACATCTCAATTGGCTGTCCTGTCTAACCTGATGGATGTGTCATGGGTCAAAGTTTGGCGCAATGCAAAAGTATATGGCGCCTGGCAGACATCGACATATGTTCGCATGTTTGGCGAATCACGAACGCGCAAAGTTTGCCGCAAAATGACCGCCGGGCAAACCGCAAGGCCATCTCTGTTCATGGGGCCGCTGAGAGGACTTTTTGGTACAAAAGGTAGGGACCTGCCTTCTCGAAGTTGCTGCAGGGACACCCATATAATCAATCATCTTGTAGCATCTTGCTGCTGCCTGCCACTGTGTGAGCAGGTGTTATTTGCATGTAGCTGTTCAGTGGGCCCCCAGAATGTATTTTACTGGGGGGCCTTAGGCTCCTCAGTCCAACACTGCCACCATTAATGTAAAGTATCTGAAAGGAATGTACAGAAATCCATTATGGATATAACCCCTGGACCCAAAACAAACCATGTTGCTGCTGTTATCGGGCCCTTGGAGAGAGATGGTTGCCCCATCCCCTTTGTAACCAGTTGGCAAGCACTTGTGCTGAGCTCCCCCTCTGTTGGCGAGCCTGTCTTGTTAACACTATATTCTGCTGCTGGTTGTTTTTCTTCCTCTCATGTTGCAGTAAGAAGCTTAGACATGAGATTACTGCTCAGCCTCCAAATTATGTTTTGCTCCTATCATCCATTTTCCACTCTACTCTACTAATGCCATAATAAATGCTTTGTACACAGTCCAAACAACATCCATTAGAAATGTCCTAAAATCTTCAAAATCATTGCATAAATATCACCAATTGTGACCGAATTGTTTCAATACATTTCTTATGTTTATTAATCTTTCAGTGTAAGTATCATCGAATTACGTTTCTAGTCAAGGCATGTCTAAATTTACAGGCATTTCCTTAGATTCTTATAATTAACAAGGTGTTCTGGGACTTGAATAGATCTATCCTCAGGACAGGTCAGAAATATTACATTGGTTGGGGTTTGACTCCTCAGCTGTTAGAAGGGGCCGCAGTGCTGCCATCACATCCATGGGCCCATTCAAGTGAACAAATAATTCCTAACAATACTAACCCGTTCCCAACCTCTGCCGTACATGAACAGCGGAGGTTGGTTCTTTAAAGGCAGAGCCCATTCTGGAGCAGGGCGAGCACCATAGCTACCGGGTGACTGCCGTTGAACACAGTAAACACCTGGGGCTAATGTCTGCGATCGGCAGTAATGCCAAAGGCTGACGTTTAGCCCCTCAAATGTGACCAAGGCATCTGAAAGGCCAAAAACCTGTAAGCGCATGCTTGCCGGGCAGGAACGCCTCTCTCGCGCTGAGATTGGGGAAGGCGTTCCATTAAAGTAATGAGCCTGTGCTAGGCTTCTAGGCTCACTACTTATATATTACAATTAGGACCTGCAGGTGGCAGCGCTAAATTGTAATATACCAATCTTTGTATAAAAAAGATATGAGGGTCAAAATATGGCAATGAAAATAGTTTTTATTTTATTTTTATTATTAAAACACAAGAAAAACTATACAAATGTGGTATTGCCATAATTGTACTGACTTAGAGAATGAAGGTGACAGGGCAGTTTTACCGCATAGCGAATGCCATAACATAAAAAAACTAAACAAACATAAAACTGTGGCCGAATTGCGGTTGTGTCCAATTCCACTACACTTTTTTTTTTCCAGCTTTCCACTACATTTTATGTAACATTAAATGGTGGCATTAGAAAGTGCAACTTGCCCCCGCAAAAAACAAGCCCCCACATATCTGTCTAAATGGAAAAATAAAAAAGTTCTGGCTCTGGGAAGGCAGGGAGTAAAAAAAAGACCTATGCATTTACATACAGCAATCTCCTCAATGTTTGCTGGCAGCAGAGTGCTAGACGGTAATGATCTGCTGCTGCCGGCAAACGATGATTTACATGACAGCACAAACAATCTTATTACCCAATGTACAAGCGTTTCGCTCAGTCACCAGGTAACTGGCTGCAGATGATTGCTGACGAACGTTCCTACGCATGCCCCGGCAGTGTAAAGAGACCAAGATTTTCTGACAGATTTTCTGACCAATCATTGTTCAGATGGTCGTTTACACACTTTTGTTATACACACCAACTATTGGTCTGATTGGACACATATTGGTCAGGTAATGTGAACCCCACATGTACTAATTCTCATATTTGACTTGATCCCTTTAAGAGACATAAAGACTCCACTGAAGTAGAAAAACAAAGATTAGGATGTGCCTGCAGTTACATTGTAATCCTTGTAGTCTTTCTGGTTCTTGCTACACCCTTATAATACACAGGGAGGGGAGCTAGGTTGTGTGGCAGCTTAAGTGCTCCCTGAGGCAAAACAAAGGACCTTTTAATAGCACACAAGAACATGTCTGCATCTCATGTTTTCTTGCCTTATGAAGCTTGATTTTGCAGATTATGGAATAATTAAATACCTCTAATTATGTATTGATTGAGTTCCCTGTTGGATATAAGGCTGGTAATCACTGCGGCAAGGAGTAACTTGTACTGTATAAAGCAAAGATCAGTGGGGGCACTTTTATGCCATGAGAAAGCTTGTGCAAGTGTTGACAGCTATTGGCACTGAGATTTGGAGCTGCTCTGTTCAAGATGAATTATTCCACAGAACCTGATTTAGTTTAATTCTATTGTATTTGTTTTCCACAGGCTGTGAGGTCATTAAAGGAAACCATTGATGATTGCTGGGATCAGGATGCAGAGGCCCGTCTGACAGCACAATGTGCAGAAGAGAGAATGGCTGAGCTTATGATGATCTGGGAGAGGAACAAGTCAGTGAGCCCAACCATCAACCCAACATCTACAGCAGTGCAGAACGAACGGTAGGTGCACTAAATCAGAGCCAAGGAAAGAGCTGTACCATTTGTTGTATTAAAGGGTATCTGTCAACACATTTATCAGCATTAATCTAGCTGGCATGCGAGATGTGTGCACGGCGGCCTCCATCCCTGTACAGCGCATGCTCCAAGCGCACTACCACAAGACTTTCATTTCCTAGCCTGTCAGTCTTAGCAGTTGGTGTGCGGTATAGGAAATAGGCAGCTGAACCTCTGGCTGCAACAAAGGGCGGTTCAAGGGACAAATTAATTAATTTTTTTACAGCGCCTGGTCAACTAAGGAGATAGGACCAACAGCATTTGCATTCAGCTGACATGCCGCTGATAAATGTGGTGACAGATGCCCTTTCAATAAGAATTCCCACATATATGTGGTTTCTTGGCAGTAAACTATAAAACATATTGTAGACTGTGTCACGATGTGTCAACACTGTCTCTGGCAACAGCAATGATAAGACAGATGTTTAATTTGGAAACAAATTTGTTCTCATGTATTTGTGTAATAAACTAATAATACACAACTGAAACAAAAAAATAAGATACGTTACTGTATATTACATTATAATGAAATGCAAGCTAATAAAATTTTTAACTATAAGGATTAAACAAGTCTATCTAATATATATCTATGAATCTATCTAATATATATTATCTATCTACTGTATCTAATATTCTATCTATCTATTCATTTATCTAATATCTGTCTATCTATCCTAATGCAAAGAAAAAAAATGTGGGTTAATGAGCACATCCCAATGCGCAGGTCCACATTGCCATGGCTGAAAGCACAAAAACAAATGCAATGCAACAGCACTCTGCAAACACAAATGATAAAGTAAATACGATGGTGCCATACGATGGTGCCATAATCACCATAGAAAATATACTAATGCTACGTTTTAAATGTGAGATTCTTGGCAAATACACATTATTTGTGCCTGTCCGCCAATGACAAGGCAATCTCTTTAGGACAGGAACCTACACTAAATACTATCTCCTCTGGTGCCACAATGGCCTCCATTAAATTCAGGAAATGCAGGCTCCACATGCATACTGAGCCTGCATTCCCTGAATTTAATGGAGGCCATTGTGGCACCAAAAGAAATATAATACAGTGTGGGCCCAGAATGCATGTGGAACCTGCATTCACTAAAATTAATGGAGGCCAGTATGGCAACAGACGAGGTAGTATTTAGTGTAGGTTCCTGTCCTAAAGAGATCGTCTTGTCGTTGGCGGACAAGTACAAATAATTTTGTACAAAATGTATTTGCCAAGAATCTCACATTTATAACATATCATTAGCAGTAGTATATTTTCTATAGTCAGTATGTCAGTATTGTATTTACTTTGTTATTTGTATTTGCAGAGTGCTGTTGCATTGTGTTTGTTTTTGCTTTTATCTATCCTACTGTCAGTGCTCATACATTTGGTATTTATTTTGCTTTGTTTTAAACTAACAGGTTTTTGCTTTATTTTTTTCCCCAGAAATCTTTCACAAAGCCGACGAATCCCAAAGATTGGACCATATCCTGATTATTCATCGTCTTCTTTTATTGAAGACTCTGTGCACAATTCAGACAGTATACTGAAGAACATCTCATCTGAGACCTCAATGTCCAGCACTCCTCTGACCTCTGGTGAGAAGAACCGGAACTCCATTAACTATGAGCGTCAGCAGGCTCAAGCTCGCCTTCCCAGCCCAGAGACTAGTGTTACCAGCTTGTCAACCAACACTAACACTACCAACACTACCGGACTCACACCAAGCACTGGTATGACCACAATTTCTGAGGTTCAACACTCAGATGAAGCCATGCATGGCATGCTGCCCACTGGGCCTACTCCTGTGTGTCTGCAGCTAACAGAGGAAGATTTAGAAACCAACAAGCTAGATCCAAAAGAGGTAGATAAGAATCTGAAGGAAAGTTCAGATGAGAACCTTATGGAACATTCCCTCAAACAGTTCAGTGGGTCTGATCCATTGGGTAGCACAAGCTCCAACTTGTTTTACCCACTGATAAAGCTAGCGGTGGAGTCCACAGGACAACAGGACTTTACACTAGCAGGGAACAGCCAATCTTGCTTAGTTCAGGATGTACACCCTGCACAACTCTATCCTCTTCCTAAGCAACAAAACCTTCCCAAGAGACCTACCACCCTGCCACTTAACACTAAATCATCTGGTAAAGAGTCCAGGCTCAAGTTTGGCAGCAAACACAAATCTAACTTGAAGCATGTGGAAACAGGAGTAGCCAAAATGAACACAGTGAGTGCCGCAGAACCTCATGTTGTGACAGTTACCACAACAGCAGTCGGGGGCAGGACGGGCTATGTGAACTGTCAAGGTACTTTAGCCCAAAATTCCAACACAGCCTTAGGAACCAGTACAAACTCAATGGCCCAAAGGGCCCAGGAGATGCTACAGAGCCAATTTAGAGGTGAGGACAGCCGATTGAATATCAACTCCAGCCCTGATGAGAACGAGCCTCTACTAAGACGAGAGCAGCAGGCTGGACAGGACGAATCTGTGCTGGACCGACTAGTTGAAAGAAGGGATCACCCTTCAGAGAGCAGGGTGAACTCAAATAACAATAATAACAGCAGCCAATGTATTCTACAAGACCCAGGGACGCAGGTTGCAGCTGTAGAATCCAGGCAACGTCATACAAGAAGAGCACAGAGACCAAACTCTCTAGACTTGTCCACCTCCAGTATTATGGATAACTGCAGCATGCATAGTAAGTGACGTCTATTGTAATATGACTTTTCAGCTCTGTGCCCTAGTGTAAACATATTTCTTTATAATTGTCCTTCTGAGCATCTTATTACACTTTTTGTTTGATGTATGTATAACTCTAATACTTCCAGCTTGACAGCACTTAGTAATGGTTAATGTGACCACTGCAACCACAGGATAAAGCTTGTTGTACGTGCCCCACAAGAGTAAATTATACAGCAATCCAGACCTCCAATTTTTGTACACATCCACTTGTAATAGCCTTGCAAACATTGTTGAGGAAGGACATGACATCAGCGTGGTGAAATTGTCCTATTCCAGGATCTCCTTGGTTTCTACAACATGTTTGACCTAATACCAGAATCATGCTCACCTGTTCCCCGCTGCTCTGGTCCTGTGCCCAGGCTGAGTTCGTTGATGTTCCACTCCCAGGCTTGTTTACTTTAGGTGGTCTGCAGATGGGGTCTACATGTATGGAGGGCTGATCGGGCGGGTGCAGGAGCTGCGCTTGCCTGATCAGCAGCACAGATCTGGCAGTCACTTAGAGCCGGGCCCCTGCTGCATACGCTGGCATCAGTGAAAACACAGATGCCGGCGTATTAACCCCTTGTATACCGCGGTCAAAGCTGATCATGGCATGCAGAGGGTTTGCGGAGGGTACAGGTGCCCTCCACATCTCCATCGGGCCCCCATGCTGCAGTGACTGGGACCCAATTGCACAGAAAGCAGCCCAATGCCTTCCATAGGCATCGGGGCTTGCCTTCTACAGAAGCCTGTGGGATCTATCCTTTAGGCAGGGTCTCACAGGCAGGCTGTCAGTGTAAAGACTGTAAAGGATGTATTGTAATGCATTGCAGAGGGGTCAGACCCCAGAAGTTGAAGTCCCAGAGTGGAACAAAAAAAAAGTTTAAAAAAAAAGTTTAAAAAAGTGTTTTTCATAATAAAAATAAAGTTTCAAGTAAAAAAAAAAATTACCATAATAAAACACATAAAGTAAAAAAAAGAAAAAGAAAACCAGACATATTGGTTATTGCCGCATCTGTAACAACCAGCTCTATAAAAATATTACATGATCCACTACCTGACCTGAACGCCGTAGAAAAAATAAAATAAAAACTGTGCTAAAAACAATCATTTTTGTCACCTTACATCACAAAAAGTGCAACACCAAGCGATCAAAGAGGTGTATGCCCCCAAAAATAGTACCAATCAAACTGTCACCTCATCCCACAAAAAATTAGCCCCTACATAAAACAATCGGGCAAAAAAATAAAGAAAAATAACTCTCATAATATGGAGACACTAAAACATGATTTTTTTTTGTTTCAAACATGCTTTTATTGTGTTAAAACTGACATATTAGGTATTGCCGTGTCTGTAATAACCAGGTCTATTGGAATATCACAAGACCTAACCCCTCAGGTGAACACCGTAAAAAAAAAAAAAAAGTTGTAAAAAAAAAAGCCATTTTTTGCCACCTTACATCATAAAAAGTGTAATACCAAGCGATCAAAAAGTCATATGCACCTCAAATAGTGCCAATCAAACAGTCATCTCATCCCGCAAAAAATGAGCCCCTACATAAGACAGTCGCCCAAAAAATAAAAAAACTATGGGTCTCAGAATGTGGAGACACTAAGGCCGAATACACACGGACGTGGAACCGTGGACGTGAACGGTCCGTGGTATCCTGACCTGGAATCGTGCTGACAGCAGGAGCGCACGGCGTCATTGGTTGCTATGACGCCGTGCGCTTCATGCCGCCGCTGCTGTACAGTAATACACTGGTATGATCTATACGAGTGTATTACTGTAGTGCAGCGGCGGCATGAAGCGCACAGCGTCATAGCAACCAATGACGCCCTGCGCTCCTGCTGTCAGCAGGATGCTAGGCCGGGATACCTCGGACCGCTCACGTCCGTGTTCCACGGTCGCGTGCATTCGGCCTATTACATGGTTTTTCTGTTTCAAAAATCCTTTTATTGTGTAAAACTTAAATAAATAAAAAAGTATACTTATTAGGTATCACCACGTCCATAACGACCTGCTGTATAAAAATATCACATGACGGTCAAAAAAGCCATGTTTTGTCACCTTACATCACAAAAAGTGTAATACCAAGCAATCAAAAAGTCATACGCACCCCAAAATAGTACCAATTAAACAAATTAGCCCCTACATAAGACAGTTGTCCAAAAAATAAAAAAACTATGACTTTCAGAATATGGAGACACTAAAAAAATCTGTCATATTTGGTATTGTCACGTCTGTAACAAATAGCACATGATCGAACCCGTCAGATGAACATTGTAAATAAAAAAATAAAAACTGTGCCAAAACAGCTATTTTTTGTTACCTTGCCTCACAAAAAGTGCAATATAGAACAACCAAAAATCATATGTATTGTATTTTTCGCCCTATAAGATGCACCTGCCCATAAGACGCACTTAGGTTTTTGAGGAGGAAAATAAGAAAATAAATATTTTGAACCAAAAGGTGTGCTTTTGGTGGGTTTTGAACTAATGGTGGTCTGTGGATGACACTATTATGGGGGATCTGTGGATGACCCAGTGTTATGGGGGATCTGTGGATGACACTGTTATGAAGGGGATCTCTGGATGGCACCGCTATGGGGACATCTGTGCATGACACTGCAATGGGGACATCTGTGGATGACACTGCAATGGGGGGATCTGTGGATGACACATAGCATCTGTAGCCATCCACAGATCCCCCCCCCATAACAGTGTCCCTGCAGTGTGAATGACCCCCAATACAGGGGTTGGGGGCCGGCATCTAGATTAGGAATGACAGCGGGGACCGGTGCAGTCCCTGTACTCTAATGCATCGGCCGCGCTCACTGTTGTATAATCTTATCTAACCTGTAGGCATTGTTAAGATATAATATATCATAATCATGTGTAATCCATCTGTATTACTTACAACATTAAGTTCCGTAGCAGAGCGGAGGGAGGAGGCAGGCCAGGAGGACGGGCGGCTTTCACTCACTACGTCACCAGCCTGTGCTGCCTGCTTCATTCATAAAGTGGGCGCCGGAGGCTCATGACGTGCTGCCCGCCCTTCCTCCCGGCCTGCCTCCTCTCTGCTATGGAAATTAATGTTGTAAGTAATACAGATGGATTACACATGATTATTATATCTTAACAATGCCTACAGGTTACATAAGATTATACAACAGTTAGCGGGGCCGGTGCAATAGAATACAGGGACTGCACCGATCCCCGCTGTCATTCCTAATCCAAATGCCAGCCCCCAGCTCCTCCTCCCTCTCAGTTGATACACCCGCCGACCGCGCTGTGCGGCATCGCGGCAGCCGTGCATCATTGTAAATTGCAGCATTCGCCCCATAAGACACACTGATATTTGCCCCCCACTTTTTTTTGGGGGGGGGGAGTGCGTCTTATAGGACGGAAAATACGGTACTCTAAAATAGTGCCAACAAAACTGACACCTTATCCCGTAGTTTCCAAAATGGGGTCACTTTTTTCGAGTTTCTACTCTAGGGGTGCTTCAGGGGGGTCTTCAAATGTGACATGGCAATTTAAAATTATCCCAGTCAAATCTGCCCTCCAAAAACCATATGGCGTTCCTTTCCTTCTGCACCCTTCCGTGTGCCCGTACAGCAGCTTACGACCACATGTGGGGTGTTTCTGTAAACTACAGAATCAGGGCAATAAATACCGAGTTTTGTTTGGCTGTTAACACCTGCTTTGTTACTGGAAAAAAATGGATTAAAATGCAAAATCTGCCAAAAAAGTGAAATTCTGAAATTTCATCTACATTTTCCTTTAATTCTTGTGGAACACCTAAAGGGTTAACAAAGTTTGTAAAAATCTGTTTTGAATACCTAGAGGCGTTTAGTCTCCAAAATGGGGCCATTTATGGGTGGTTATGTAAGCCTAACAAAGTGACTTCAGACCTGAACTGGTCCTTAAAAAGTGGGTTTTGGAAATTTTCTGAAACATTTCAAGATTTGCTTCTAAACTTCCAAAACTTCTAATGTCCCAAAAAATGAAAATGTAATTTACAAAATGATCCAAACATGAAGTAGGCATATGGGAAATGTAAAGTAATAACTATTATATGAGGTATCACTATCTGTTCTAAAAGCAGAGAAATTGAAATTTGGAAATTTGGTAAATTTGGGATTAAATTAATAAAATAAAATGAAGAATATTGACTGAAATTTACCACTATCATGAAGTACAATGTGTCAGGAGAAAACAATCTCAGAATGACTTGGATAAGAAAAAGCATTCCAAAGTTATTACCACATAAAGTGACACGTCAAATTTACAAAAAAAACAGCCTGGTCCTTAAGGTGAAAAATGGCAGGGTCCTGAAGGGGTTAAAATACAGAAAGTCAACCAGAAGGATAAATCTAGTTTACTGAAATCCCATCAGCAAGCCACACTCTGTGCTAAAATGGGACATAATGTAGTAATCTGTTTGAAATACAGACGTATGACTCTATTTTGCAGGTGTTTGCAGCACTCCTGCAGTACCATAGAAGTGAATGGAGTGGAGGACCTACTTGTGTACCATCACTCACTTCACAAAAGGGACTCGGGGTTCTCCTTCCTTGGGATCACTGGGGGTCCCAGCGGTCAGACCCCTATAGATCCAACATTTATCACCTCCTTTTATATCCTTTATTTCCATAGAAAAACACATTCAGTCTGGTACTGTCATAAATGCATTTTTAAAGGGAACCTGTCACCTGCAAAACGCATATTAAACCGACCGCAGTACCTTACAGTATCCCCCAGTGTGTTGTTAATCATTTTTTTCTTTCCTCTTTGTGTTTCTTCATACTTGTTAAAAACGCTGTTTTAATGTCGGTCGGCGCTGTCTCCGAGTCAGGCTTGAAATCAAGGGGGCAGCGGCCTCCATGCTTCAAGGAAAGCTAAGCCCGCCCCTTACCCCTCCTCTCTACAATTAGATGGACATGCTGCTGTGATGCCAGGATCGCGCTCTTCTAACGCATGCGCAGTACGCTGCCTGTTACAGCATGACGGCCGGGCGCGCACGCGATCGAACTGTCCGACACATCCGCAGTCAGCAAAATGCAGGTGGGTGAGTGAGGATCTGTAACAGGCAGCGTACTGCACATGCGCTAGAAGAGCGCATTCCCGGCATCACAGCAGCATGTCCATCTAATTGTAGAGAGGAGGGGTAAGGGGCAGGCTTAGCTTTCCTTGAAGCAAGAAGGCCGCTGCACCCTTGACTTCAAGCCTGACTCGGAGACAGCGCCGACCGACATTAAAACAGCGTTTTTAGCAAGTATGAACAAACACAAAGGGGAAAGGAAAAAAAAACATGATTAGCAACACACTGGGGGATACTGTAAGGTACTGCGGTCGGTTTAATATGCGTTTTGCAGGTGACAGGTTCCCTTTAAAGAAAACACAGATTACATTTTCAGATAAGCATTTGAACATTGGAGAAGTTGATTACAACTGGCAATACTTCAGATCTTTGATTATTGTGTGAGATATCTGTAGTTCACCAGTCAATATTTCTACATACAAACCATGCTAGGCATAGTAGCACAATGATATTGTAGATTATTATCTGAAAGCTGTTTATTCCCAATTCCTTCTTCTTTGGTTGTTACACAACAACCATCTAGAAACAGAACAGTTGCACAGACTGAATGTTCAGATAAATGCATCCATTAATATTTCATATGTTTCTTTACAAGGGCTTATCCAGTAATGGTATAAACATGGCCTCCAGCAACCCATCCTAGAATATATGTGAAGGTTTTCATTCATTCAGGTCATGGTATCTCAGTAGTAATAAGTCAGAGCAACTAGATTTGTTGTATTTTCTCTAGTCATTTGATTGGCTTTCTCAATTAGTATGACTTGTACAAGAAATCGCCAGCATTAAATACTGGTGACTCATGTTTCATTTGGCATAATCTGTTTATCAAATCCACATGAGTTCATGGGCCTTATGGAGGTTAGATGTTGATTGCAGTTTGCATAACTGAAGTTATTAGGTGTGATTAAACTGCCTCCAGAGAAGTGCTAGAACAACATTGTAAGAGGCAGGCAATAGATTTACCTGAATAGTATAGCTAGTTTAGCTACATCTTAAGGTCAACGGACAGTTGTTTGATAGCTTTGAGGTTCACATCTTAGACACAGAGGAGGACTGGTTCAAAAGAGGTGTGAAAGAAGCTATTTTTGTTTAATTGGAGAAATAGAGTTTGAATAGAGTTGGGGGGTGCAATATCTATTGTCTGCCACCTACAATGCTGTTCTAACACATCTCCCGAGGCACTTTAATCAAACCATTATGGGCAGAGGACCAGGTAGTTGGACTGTGCCTGCGCCGGCACGAGATCTTGGAGGGAGAGGAGGAGGTAATAATAGGAAACAAGGGCGGGCTAAAGGGGTGAAAGAGGTGTGGTTTTCTGGCACATAGCCGAGGGGCCTGAGCACTTGCTGCCATAACTCCGCTCCTAAGCACTTGACGAACCTCATTAGCATAAGTTTAAAAAGTATTTTAAGATCTTGGCGAGGGACAGAACAAATAAAGGTACAACCATATGCAGTTGGAATGGAGTCCACGGTCCTTGCAAAGGGGCCCCTACTGTTGGTGGCCATCCCACAAGTTTGATCCATTAGAGAAGACAAGAAAGCATGGAGAAATGTTGCAGACATGGTATTAATGGCCATAAAACAAAGCTAATCATAAAGGGGAAGAAATCCAGTCAAAATGATCTTCTGATATGTTACAGGTATGTTTGCCAAGATGACATTTGGGAAGTCTGTGGTCTTACACCACCCAGGGGCTCTATGGCAATACTCATACATTTGTTGGCAGTCTGACACAATATGATAAGCGCACAGAAGATTGTGTTTTCCAGTAACAGAAATCTATAAGCCATGCTGAAGGGGTTTGAGCTGTCAATTTTCATTGTGGAAATTGGTGTGGACTGACATTACAGACTTCCGCGATGTGGTCTTCTCACATGTACCTTTGACATATGAGAATGTTCTTGACTTGATTTCCCCTTCTCTTTTTTTATGTTCAAAGTTAAATTGTAGGTTAGCCTTATAGACACGTATTTTAATGACTTAAAGGGGTTGGACCATCCCGCAATTTGGTAGCATATTGCTAGAATATGCCACCAATGTCTGATATCTCTAGAATGGGGCCCCCAAAGTGAACAAGGGTGCACTGGGCAAGCGCGGTCACTCTCCCTTCACCTCTATGGGAGTGCCAAAAATAGCCAAGCTCTTTTTCAGGAACTACCATACAAGTGAATAGAGAGCATATTGTGCATGTGCGATGCACTCTCCTTCGCTCTTTTGGGACCCACCGCTATCGTACGTTGGTGGCATAGCCAAGTCTGAGTGATTTGTGAATTGAAACCAATCTCAAAGAGCTACTTCTACTTGTATAAAGCAATCATAGATTGCTTGGTGCACTCTTCGCTTCTATGGGAGTTCTGGAAATAGCTGAACTTGCTTGCTCAGCTCTTTTTGGGAACTCCCATTGAAGTGAATGGAGAGCACACTGTGTATGCACGGTGTGCTCTCTTTCACTTTGATGGGACCCACACCTATCAGATGTTGGTGGCATATCCTATATCCGAGATGGGCCAATCTCATTGATTTTTTAATTGAAACCAATCTGAATGAACTATTTGTATAAAGCAATCATAGACCAAATAAAGGGATTTGCATCCATCCACGAGACTGAATTTCTTCTTCTTTTTTATATATAGGTGAGACATTATCTGACAGTCGGGCTGGCTCGGGGGAGAAGATTAAGAAGAGAGTGAAGACACCTTACTCCCTTAAAAGGTGGCGCCCTTCTACATGGGTCATCCCCACTGAACGCCAGGACTGTGAGGTCAACAACAATGGGGGCAATGAATCTTTCAGCCACTCAAAATCGAGCACAGCTGTTTACCTTATGGATGGTGGCACTGCCACCGCTGCCCTTTCTAAGGATGCTAGAATGAGCTGCTTGTAAATTATCCAGTCATCTCTTTTTCCTTGTTCTTTTTTTAAGTTGAATTCTGAATGCCTCCAGATCCAGTTCTTTTTGTATCATCCAATGAGAAAGAAGACACAGAACCTATTTCTACCATCAAATATTTAAAGGACTTGATATCACTCTCATGGATTTGGAGGACATTGCATGCAGTTGCAGGTGCAAGTCCCTCCAAAGCCACAAGGGTCAACTATGCAGATTAAAACACACAGAGAGACATTTTATGCTTCCACAATTTTACTTTGGCCAGTTTTGTTCTTTTAACTTTTGGAACACTTCTGCACGTATTGTTTGCCCAGAACATCATGTTATATGTATGAACATAAAATGAAAAAAATATATATATAAAAAAAACACGAGAAGGAAGACAAGAAAAACAAAAGAGCACCTGATATCTCTCTTGTTGACAAAGAAGAAGATACCTTTGACCAGTGTGGTCTCTAAAATATAAGCTGCAGGACAGGATAATCTGCAGCAGTCTTGTGCACGCAATTTTAATTTCTATGCTCTGTCTAGTCTGTATGTTGATGTATTGAGGGTCCGTTCGTTCAAAGAGAAATATACAAAGAAATGCTTATTTTCTGCCGTTTCTTTAAGTAGCAAGAACTTTGCACTTTTAGGTAAAAGCACTGCAAGTCATAGATATAATGGCTGCCTTCCCAGAATTTTCCAGCTCCAAATCCCCTTCGTTCCAGTTCTACTTCATACCTAGGAATTGGAGACACAACTTGATACAACTTAGTTCATCAACTTTGGGCTTTTAAGTAAAATGTTTCCTTTCGTCAGGCTTATTTGCGTATTGGACAACCATTCTTAGATGATGACACTTAGTGGGAGAGGGAGGATGCGTCTATTAAGGCTTTAAGGCGTATGTTTAAAAATAAGAAATAGATTAAAAGAATATATAAATATATATAAGTGACTATAACAAGAAAAGAACGTATAAAAGTGATATTTTAGCCTATCTGTGCAAGAGTGAAACCTGACTCTGGCTTTTGATGTACTTGGTTGAAATGTGCAATGGTTTATATATATTTTTTTGCCACGCTTTACTGGAAAATACACTTCACTAACACTAAATCACTTTCTGTCATGTTTGTGATTTTCTTTTTGTGGGTATTTTAGTTTTTTTAATCATTTCCCACGAGCTGCTCTTTGTATCTGGAAGCCGCCCGTTGCTGGTTTTGTCCTGTGAATATGCTTTACTTTGTACTTTTAATATATACAGAATAAATGTATGCAAAATGCAGATTCCAAAACCCAGGTCTGTCCTCATACCTTTAAAGAAGCAGTGACACCAACTATAACGCTTATGGCTTGGAATTTTGGAAACAAATATTAACCATTTTTAGGCCTCATGCACACGGCCGTTGTTTGGGTCCGCATCCGAGCCGGCGATGCAGACCCATTCATTTCAATGGAGCCGCAAAAGATGCGGACAGCACTCCGTGTGCTGTCCGCATCCGTGGCCCCACACAAAAATATAACATGTCCTATTCTTGTCCGCGATTTGCGGACAAGAATAGGCATTTATATTGCCACCGCCCATTCCGTTCCGCAAATTGCGGAAGGCAACACGGGCGCCTTCCGTTTTTTGCAGACCGCAAAAAACGGCACGGTCGTGTGCATGTAGCCGAATACTGTTTGTGACTTTTGACGCTTAGACTGAATTTTTATTTCGTCCATTGACAGAAGGGTAAGAAATCATCCAAATGGTCATCATTTCCATGGGGCAATCTACATAGTCGAGTCACATTATTATGACCACTTCCTACTTTCAAAGTCTGCAGCTCGTAGGGGAAGTGATAGGGGAGTGTCTATGTAATTAGCTGGTGGGAGGAGCTATAAACTAGCGGTTTTAGGGACAGTGATAGGGGAGTGTCTATGTAACTGGCTGGTTGGAGGAGCTATAAACTAGCTGGGTGGGAGGACCTATAAATTAGCTGGGGGTTGTTAGGGGAAGTGATAGGGGAGTGTCTATGTAATTAGCTGGGTGGGAGGAGCTATAAACTAGCTGGGCGTTGTTAGGGGCAGTGATAGGGGAGTGTCTTTGTAATTAGCTGATGGGAGGGGCTATAAACTAGCTGGGTGGGAGAAGCTATAAATTCGCTGGGGGTTGTTAGGGGAGTGTCTATGTAACTAGCTGGTGGGAGGAGTTATAAACTAGCTGGGTTGTTAGGGGAAGTGATAGGGGAGTGTCTAACAACCCCAGCTAGTTTATAGCTCCTCCCACCAGATAGTTACATAGACACTTCCCTATCACTTCCCCTAACAACCCCCAGCTAATTTATAGCTCCTCCCATCAGCTAATTACATAGACACTCCTCTATCACTGCCCCTAACAACCCCAAGCTAGTTTATAGCTCCCCTCACCCAGCTAATTACATAGAGACTCCCCTATCACTTCCCCTAACAACCCCCAGCTAATTTATAGATCCTCCCACCCAGCTAGTTTATAGCTCCTCCCATCAGCTAGTTACATAGACACTCTCCTATCACTGCCCCTAACAACACCGCTAGTTTATAGCTCCTCCCACCCCGTTTATAGCTCCTCCCACCCAGCTAATTACATAAACACTCCCCTATCACTTCCCTTAACAACCCCCAGCTAATTTATAGCTCCTCCCACCCAGCTAGTTTATTGCTCCTCCCACCAGCTAGTTACATAGACACTCCCCTATCACTTCCCCTAACAACACCGCTAGCTTATAGCTTCTCCCACCAGCTAGTTACATAGACACTCCCCTATCACTGCCCATAACAACCCCCAACTAGTTTATAGCTCCTCCCACCCAGTTTATAGCTCCTCCCACCTAGCTAGTTACATAGACACTCTATCACTGCCCCTAACAATGCCCAACTAGTTTATAGCTCTTCCCACCCAGCTAATTACATAGACACTGCCCTATCACTGCTCCTAACAACTCCCAGCTAGTTTATAGCTCCTCCCATCAGCTAATTACATAGACACTGCCCTATCACTGCTCCTAACAACTCCCAGCTAGTTTATAGCTCCTCCCACCCAGCTAGTTACATAGACACTCCCCTATCACTGACCATAACAACTCCCAGCTAGTTTATAGCTCCTCCCACCCAGCTAGTTACATAGACACTCCCCTATCACTGACCATAACAACTCCCAGCTAGTTTATAGCTCCTCCCACCCAGCTAATTACATAGACACTCCCCTATCACTGCCCCTAACAACGCTTAACTAGTTTATAGCTCCTCCCATCCAGTTTATAGCTCCTCCCACCCAGCTAATTACATAGACACTCCCCTATCACTGCCCATAACAACCCCCAGCTACTTTATAGCTCCTCCCACCCAGTTTATAACTCCTCCCACCAGCTAGTTACATAGACACTCTCCTATCACTGCCTCTAACAATGTCCAACTAGTTTATAGCCCCTCCCACCAAGTTTATAGCCCCTCCCACCAGCTAATTACATAGACACGCTCCTATCACTGCCCTTAACAATGTCCAGCTAGTTTATGGCTCCTTCCACTAGCTAGTTACATAGACACTGCCCTATCACTGCCTCTAACACCCAGCTAGTTTTTAGCTCCTCCCACCCAGCTAGTTTATAGCTCCTCCCACCCAGCTAGTTACATAGACACTCCCCTATCACTGCTCCTGTTGCTGCTTTGACACACCCATGAACCATGTACTCAGGAAATAAAGAGCT
The DNA here is from genome assembly GCF_014858855.1 of Bufo gargarizans. Lineage (NCBI taxonomy): Eukaryota > Metazoa > Chordata > Amphibia > Anura > Bufonidae > Bufo > Bufo gargarizans. Next base: position 74,466,079 of record NC_058087.1, read on the forward strand.
GCATGGACAGCGCAGAACCGGAGATAGGAGCAATAACTGATTATTTGATGCAATCTAGTAAACTCCATTAAGTTAAACTAACAAGTTGCAATAAACTTTTAGTTGACTTTTCCAATGGCTTTTGTTACAAGATATCAATTTATCAGATTCCAGAGGGGACTGCTGCATCTGGTGTGTGCCAGAGCCTTCCTGCCACATGTGACAGACCCTGCAAATGCAATGTCAATCCAGCCTAAGTAAAGTAAAGGTAAAGGTCACTGCGCAGCAGTACAGCCATTGAACTGAAGGGGGCTGCAGTGTGAAAAACTAATTGCTGTGACCGCAACCACAGGATAGCAAAGCTCCAACAGTGTTGTGACCCCATTGAGATGAATGGCTTCCCTGCCACACAGCAGTCTGGAGGCACAACACTAGTCACGACCATGGTCACCATGTTCCTGAACAACAATCTACTGATATATGCAGTTAGCTCAATGTCCGCTGTTTCTTTGTTGTCTTATGTATGTTGGTGACTTGTCGGCTGAACTCATAAACACAATTTTTGTTTCAAAAGTATTTATTGTGTAACAAAAATCATATAGTGAACAAAGCACAACGTACTGTATCAAAAACACCTAAAAAGACAGAACAAACAGGTAACAATCACAGGAAAAGATAATGGGAGATGCTGGTACAAAGAACAAGTGGAGCAGTTGCCAATAGCAACCAGTCAGATTCCGGCTCTTATTTTTTTTTTATAATGTTTTTTTTTAATACGGGAACTATTTCACGTTTTCTTTGCATCAGTTTGGAGAAATCATTACAGAGACGTGTAGTGTCATCTCCAATACTGTAAGTGACAACAAATATATAAGCCCTTAAAGGGGCATTCCCATCTCAGACATTGGTGGCATATCGCTGGGACCCTCTCATATCTCCAGAATGAGACCCCTGAAGTGAACAGAGAGCAGCCACGCATGCACGACCCATAGCAGTGAATGGAGAGGGAGCTGTGCATGCGCAGTGCACTTCAGAAAATAGGCAAATGCGCTCGCTCAGCTATTTTGTGAATTCCCATAGCAGCGAATACAGAGCAGTCGGGCCATTCGCAGCGAGCCCTCCTTCTCTTCAGGACCCCCCTTTTTGAGGTAGGAGCAGGCCCGAGGTGGGACTCACACCAATCTGACATTATTGGCATATACTAGCAATATGCCGTCTATGTCTGAGATGAGATTACCACTTTAATGACCAGCCCGTTTTTTGTGTGTTTAAGCAGCCATAACTTTAAAAAAAAATGTCATTCACATGAATGTTTAAGGCAGACACAGACGAGCGAGTTCAGTGCGATTCCTCGTTCTGAACTCTGCTCCTCTGACAGGATCGCACAGCATTTTAATGATTTATAATACTGTGTGTCCCTGTTAGGCTACTTTCACACTTGCGGCAGAGGATTCCGGCAGGCAGTTCTGTCGCCGGAACTGCCTGCCGGATCCATCAAAACGTATGCAAACTGATGGCATTTGTAAGACTGATCAGGATCCTGATCCGTCTGATAAATGCATTGAAATGCCGAATCCGTCTCTCCAGTGTGATCCAGAAAAACGGATCCGGCATTTATTTTTTTCTATTTTTTTTGCGGTCTGAGCATGCACAGACCGCAAAAATGTATCTGTTTTGCCGGAACACTCGGAGCCGGATCCGGCATTAATGCATTTGAATGGGAAAAATTGCCGGAATTTTGGACGGAGATAAAACTGCAGCATGCTGTGGTATTATCTCCGTCCTGAAAAGGCGAAAAGACTGAACTGAAGACATCCTGAACGGATCGCTCTCCATTCAGAATTATCAGTTCTTTTCCGGTATTGAGCTCCTAGGATGGAACTCAGTGCTGGAAAAGAATAACGCTAGTGTGAAAGTACCCTTAGGCCTGAATCTACTGAATTTGGGCTCCTGCACACGACCATAAGTTTGCTCCACATCGATTCCGCATTTTTGGAGGATCAGATACAGACTGCAAAATGTCCTATTCTTGTCAAGGATAGGACATTTCTTTTGGAAGTGAAAAAGAAAATGGCAGCATGCACACGGCCAGGATCCGTGTTTTACGGACTGCAAGACCCTTATGGCTGTGTGCTTGAGCCTTTACACTGACAGCATTATGTTGCCCGGCCGTGGCAATATGCGGGCACCGGCAGTGTGCTCCCCGCATCATGGATGCGGACCCATTGACTTGAATGGGTCCGCAATCTGGAGCTGCGCTGCGGAATGGAGGCACAGAAGCACTACAGAGTGCTTCCGTGGTGTTTCTGTTCGTGCCTCCGCACCACAAAAAAATAGAACATGTTCTATTTTTTTGTGGTGCGGACGGATCATGGACCTATTCAAGTTGAATGGGTCTCGATCCGACCTGGACGCCGCACGGATGTTGCCTGTGCTTTGGGGACCGCAATTGCACGGAACGGCCGTGTGCATAAGGCATAATTTAATACACTCGCAGGGACACACAGTATTATAAATCATTACAATGCTGCGGGATCCTGTCAGAGGAGGAGAGGTCAGAACGGGAACTCACACTGAACCCGCTTTGTGTGTGTCTGACCTAAGGCCTAGTTTTATACAGGAGAAATGTTTGGTGCTGTTTGAAAGTACATCAAAAACGTATTGCATCAGCACGGAAAAAACATGAAACGCTGAATGCCATCGCAGACAAAACTGATTGAACTTGCGTGCAAAGCCATCATTCCATATCGCTCATGTGAAATAAGCCTAAACCTAAATTTCTTTCAGCATAATCCAAGGAGCAGGAAGAAATTCGGCACTCACTCCGCAGTACAGTGCAGTCATCACCATCACATATAAACTTCTCAGGATATCATGTAGAAGGCTAATAAATCCAAATTTCAGTAGTCTGTAAATAGACAAAAGCCATAACTTTTTTACTTTTCCGTTGACACGGCCGTCTGAGGGTTTGTTTTTTGTTCTTTCATATGGCACCATTTAATATTTCATTCGATGTATTGGGGGGAAAAATCTTAGTGAAACTGAAAAGGAAAACCCAATGCCATGGAATTTGAAATTGTGCCATTATTTTATTGTATACTAAAAAGTTCATGTAAGAGTCAGTTCACATGGCCAATTTTCTAAATACACATTTAAAGGGAACCTCTCATCAGCTTTATGTTGACCTCACTGAGGGCAGTATAAAATAGTGACAGAAATGCTGATGTCACCGGTGTGTCACTCATGACACATAAGTAAGTGGTTGCCGAGAACCAGCATCATAATCATTGCAGCCCAGGCCTGGAAAAGAGTCAAATCTACCTGAGAAGAGTCCTGGTTATTCATGATCTCCTGCTCTCCCCGTCCACCTGCTGATGATTGGCAGTTCTCTCCTAGAGAGAAAGGGAGAAAACTTGGTAGAAGGCTGTCAGTCAGCAGCAGTCGGGCAGGAGAGCAGGAATTTATGAATAACCAGGACTCTTCTCAGGCGGCCATGACTCTTTTCCAGGCCCAGTCTGCAATGATTGTGATGTTGGTTCTCGGCAACCACTTACTTTGACTTATAAATGACAGACCGCTGAAATCTACTCACCTGTCTCTACTTTATACTGCCGTTAGTATGGGCAGCACAAAGTTGATGACAGGTTCCCTTTAAAAAAATCTGAGCTGAATTAGAGCAGATTTTTACGCCTAAAAAATACGCACTTTTTTTTTTACACGTTTTTGACACCGCATTTTTTGTAAAACGTTTGTCAGGCAGATTTTAAATGGTATAGTACTTTTCCCACAAGCGTTTTTTGGTGCATTTACGCATGAAAAAAGACGTGCATGTGTAATGTGTATTTTATTGCCTCCCATTAATCTCAATTGGAAAATCAGCGCTGATTCTGCCTCAAGATAGGACATGCTGCAGCTTTTTTAAACACTTCTTTTTTATGCGAAAAAGTGCTGCTTTCTATTTAAATGAATGGGAGGCTGTTTTGGGGCATTTTTGCAGCAGATTTGGAGCTGATTTTAAGGCAAAAACACTCCAAAGTCAGCGGAAAAAAACTCTGTGTGAACTGTCCCTTAGGCCTCTTTCAGACGGGTAATGTGTTTTGCACTCGCGTGAGAAAAATCGCGCGTGTTTGGTACCCAAACCTGAACTTCTTCACAGAAGTTCGGGTCTGGGATCGGTGTTCTGTAGATTGTATTATTTTCCCTTATAACATGGTTATAACAGGAAAAATAATAGCATTCTGAATACAGACTGCATAGTAAAATAGTGCTGGAGGGGTTAAAAAATAATAATAATTTAACTCACCTTAGTCCACTTGATCGCGTAGCCCGGCATCTCTTCTGTCTCCTTTGCTGAACAGGACCTGTGGTGAGCATTCATTCCAGGAACAGGACCTGTGGTGACGTCACTCCGGTCATCACATGATCCATCACCATGGTAAAAGATCATGTGATGGAGCGTGTGACGACCGGAGTGACGTCACCACAGGTCCTGTTCAGCAAAGGAGACAGACGAGATGCCGGGCAGCGCGATCAGGTGGACTAAGGTGAGTTAAATTATTATTATTATTTTTTAACCCCTCCAGCGCTATTTTACTATGCATTCTATATTCAGAATGCTATTATTTTCCCTTATAACCATGTTATAAGGGAAAATAATAATGATCGGGTCTCCATCCCGATCGTCTCCTAGCAACCGTGCGTGAAAATCGCACCGCATCCGCACTTGCTTGTGGATGCTTGCGATTTTCACGCAACCCCATTCACTTCTATGGGGCCTGCATTGCGTGAAAAACGCACAAAGAGGAGCATGCTGCGATTTTCATGCAACGCACAAATGATGCGTGAAAATCACTGCTCGTGTGCACAGCCCCATAGAAATGAATGCGACCGGATTCAGTGCGGGTGCAATGCGTTCAACTCGCGCATCGCATCAGCGCGGAATACTGGCCCGTGTGGGGCCTTAGCATTAGACCTCTTGCACACGAACATTGTGCATCCGTTCCGTGCATTGGGGACCGTAATTTGTGGTCCCCAATGCACGGTCAACGTCCGTGCGGCGGCTGGGACGGATTGAGACCCATTCAACTTGAATGAGTCCGTTATCCGTCTGCACCGCAAAAAAAAAAAATAGTAAAAGTTATATTTTTTTGCAGTTCGGAGGCACGGACAGAAACACCACGGAAGCACTCTGTAGTGTTTCCGTGGGGTTCTGATCTGTGCTTCCGTTCTGCATCTCCATGATTGCGGACCCATTCAAGTGAATGGGTCCGCATCCGTGATGCAGAGTGCACACGGGCCGGTGCCCGTGTATTGTGGACCCGTATGCGGGCTGCAATACAGCCACGGTCACACAGCGTTTGTATTGAAGTAAATGGTTCCACATATGGACTGCAAACGGACTGCAAAAAAATGGAACGGAAAAAAAATACGGGTGTGCAGGAGGCTTTTTTCCATTTACGTTCCGTTTTTTGCGTTCCATATACAGAACCATTCATTTCAATGGATCTGCAAAAAAACGGAACGTGCTCCGTATGCCTTCCATTTCCGTTCAAAGATAGAACATGTCCTATTATTGTCCGCATAACGGACAAGAATAGAACTGTTCTATCAGGGGCCAGCTGTTCCGTTCCGCAAAAAACGGAATGCACACAGACGTCATTCGTATTTTTTGCGGATCCGTTTTTTTGCAGACTGCAAAATACTGAAATAACCATACGGTCGTGTGCAAGAGGCCTTATTCTGACACTCGTAGCTTTTGTATATTTCCATCTACAGAGCTGTGTAAGGGCTCTTTTTTGCAGGGCGATCTGTACTTTTTATTGATACCATTATGCAGTATGGATGACTTTCTAATCACTTTTTATGCTTATTTATTTTTATAGATAAAATGGAGGAAAGGGGTGATTTGAATTTTTTATTATTTTAGTTTTTTATGTTTATATATTTTTTTTTTAACTTTTTTTTGACTTTGCTTTAACTTTGTATGTTCTCCCTGTGTTTGCGTGAGTGTCCTCTGGGTACTCCAGTTTCCACCCACACTCCAAAGACATACTGATAGGGACCTTAGATTGCGAGCCCCATTGGAGACAGCGTGATGCTAATGTCTAGGCTTGAGCAAACCGTAGATCCGAAGTCGATTTATTCAAACACTTAGTATTAAAGCTGTATGGATACCTGTCTCCGTATATCGTTAAAATGTATTGCCTCCGTGGAGGCAAAATTTGTTTTACCCAAAGTCACCCGAGACTTTGGTGAAGGAATTCGGTATTCATTTCTACATCTTTAAAAATATTTTTAAATTCGAAGTCGGGTTTGGTACCTCGGTACTAAACCCGACTTCGGATTGTTAATTTTATTTTTTACGCTTTTATTTAGTGCATAAGGCATCACAAGTTGTAATGCTATTATGCCCTAAATAAAAGCATATCTTCATTTGCAAGAAAAGGGAGTGCTGGTCCTTCTTCTTATTTATCTGTGGGATGCCTTCCCTGGACGCGTGCACCATGTGGAAACCGCAGGGCAGACCCAGATTCTTAGATATAGAAACGAATAGGTCAGTGTGCTATCTGCAGAAAAAATGCAGCTAGCACATGGGCAGTGGTGTACCTGCAATAGAGGTAGGCCATGCGCCTGCTATGGGCCCGGAGGGAGGGGGGCCTGGCACAAAACTTGTTCTCTTCCCCATGTGAAAACACTGCATTTTCAGGCAGCTGCCACTAGTGGGAGCTCAATGCAAAGAGGTTACTATAGCTTTCATGGTAGTTGCACTATTCACTGAGCTCCCCCTAGTGGTGGCTGCAGCCAGCTAGCTTTGTAATAGAAGGGAAGCAGGGGATCTATCAACGTATTTTTGTCAGTTTCTGGTGTAAATACATTGAGAAATATGGTGATCAGGATGAGTGCCATATATTTGAAACACCAGTACCAATTTTTGCGATATAAATGTCGGATAAAATATATATTATTATTACAATTTGTGTCTAAAATTTATTCCAGTTGATAAAAAAAAAAAAAAAAGGGAATTTGCCCCAAATCTGGGGCGTTGAACATGTTCTTCATTGCCTGGGAGTGACTGACGCACTTACACTGGAAAACTAGAAAAAGGGGGCCCATACGGGCCCTATGAGATCTGTGTACACCCTGTGCACATGGATGAAAAATATGCTATTGTTCATGAAGCCTTATATAGCGAGCATGAGGATGGGATGGGTAATATTTCAACCTGGTCCGCTACCGGGAGTGACCTAAGGCTGTGAGATGACAGTGGGTGCCCCCATATTGTGGACTGATCAGTGATGTCTGGGCCATTTCTCCTGCGCAAGATGGCTGTCCTCACCACACCTAGTCACCTTGTAGATGACTCTTTTACAAATGTATTTGTAGCAATACCTCACATGAGGTAAATGATAGATATTTCCAGGCATACATGTCATTCCTATCTCTCCTCCATTTCCAGAAGGGACATTTTGTCAGGTCCACATGTCTTTCCTATGGCTGTAGGTGTATTTATCACTGACTCTGGTGGATTGTGGGCTGTAATTCTAGGAATATTCCGCCATAAATTCTTTCACACTTTATTAAATGTCGGACAACCCCTTTATTGACTCTGACTCCAAATCTGGGGACCTACTAAAAGGAATGACACAAAGGAATGCCCATAGACGTTAACAGGAAAGTGGAATGCCCATAGAGAATAATGGACCACAGTGGGATGCCCATAGAGAATAATGGAAATGTAATATTTGAATTAGAGACAAAACCATTTGACATATCTAATAATCATTTAGCTGGCTTACTCTCCAAGTTCAGTAGGATATATATTTTTTTTTTAAATCAAATCTTTATTTATCACAGCAGGCATGATAAAAATGACAATAACATAGTGCGGGCAACAGCCCAACAATTGAGGTAGGCATATAAGATACAAATGGAAGGTAGGTGAAAGAAACGCGGCACTCACCAGGGTCGAATCTTCAAAGAAACTTTATTGCTGACTAGCAGGCAAGCATCAGCTGCACAGGCTGGGGAGCGGGACGGCCCAGGTGCGGAAAGGTGGTGACGGCCGTTTCGCGCTGGATCGCGCTTCCTCGGACCGCTACTAATGTGCAGGCGCACGAGCGTGCATTTAAGGGCAACCATGGGTCATCACCATGACGACCATGGACGCTCCCCAGGTGCGTGCTGTAAAAGAAACAGAAAGGGAACATTGCGATGTTACAATACATGTTGCAAATCGCTACAGCAAACATAAAGCATTACTTTATCAGCTAATGGAGGGGACAAGTAATGACGTGCAGGGAGATACTGAGAAACAAAGAAAGATACAATGAAGATGATATATATAAATGCTGTTACCCTAAAGCTACATGGGGCTGAAGGTATAGCCCCCCTCAAAAGGTAGGGGCACACAAAAGGAAGTTCCCTTGATGCCCTACTGCTTTAGGGAAGTGAAGCATTGGGAAGAGCGTAGGAGGCCATCACCAAGGGCAGCAGGTGAGGATATTATGGCATGGACAAAGAAGACACTTCTTTCCAAATACGTAGATACACAGCTCTAGGAGCATCCTGGACAAATTAATCCCCAAGTACCCTAAGAACCCAGCCTGGTACTTTGTGCCTAAGGTGCACAAATCCCTGTCCCATCCCCCAGGACGACCCATTGTCTCTGGGATGGGGTCAGCGACTGAACCACTTTCCAGGTATGTAGATTGGTTACTTAGGCCCTTATTAAAAGGTACCCCCACGTATCTAAAGGACACCGGGGACTTCCTCCGTGCCCTCAACTCAGTTGAGTGGCGGGAGGATTTCCACCTTGTGTCCTTAGACGTGGAGAGTCTGTATACCAGGATCCCACATGATGCAGGGCTGAAAGCCGTGGCATCAGTTCTTAGTAGCTCCAACAAGGACATTGTCTTCTCACAGTTTATACAGGAGTCCCTTGATTTGATACTAACCAATAACGTTTTCCAGTTTGGTAGTCAATGGTACCGCCAGATACTAGGTACAGCGATGGGCACACCTGTGTCGTGTACCTTCGCTAACCTGTATCTGGCGGTATTTGAAGAGACCTATGTCTTCTCTATGCAGAACCCATTCCTCTTAGGTATGTCCATCTCTACTTGCGGTATGTGGATGATGTATTCCTGGTCTGGTCGGGCAGCGAAAATTTGTGTAGGCAGTTTGTGCAGTATATGAATGAAACAAATAAAATGAACATTAAAGTTCACCCTCAACTTACGTGGCAACAGTCTAGATTTTCTGGACGTGAAGGTCACCGTGGTTGATGGTACCCTGCAGACCACTGGTTTTCGCAAGCCCACTGCAACCAATTCGTTGCTCCACCAGACCAGTTTCCATCCCCCTACCGTTAAGGAAGCCATTCCCTTCAGGCAGTTTATATGCCTTCGTAGGATCAACAGTACCGTGAAAACTATTTTAGGCAGGCCCACCAACTCAAGGACAGACTACTTGAAAGGGGTTACCCTAGAAGGGACGTAATCGATGCGTTACATCGAGCAGCTCTTCGTCCCCGGCATAGTCTCCTCAGTGACCAGGTTCAAAATGACAACAAAGATAGGTTCACTTTCATCTTTAAATTTAGTCCAGCCGCAGATATTGTAAAACGAACAGTGTTTAACAACTGGGACCTTTTGAAAGGTGATTCAGCTTTGGGGAGCTGGTTTCTCAGCGACCCTTGGTCACTATTAGAAAATGTCACACCCTAAAAAACTGATTGGTTCATAGTTTGCTAAGGCAGACTAATCAGCCGAATTGGCTCCGAAGTAGGAGACCTCAGGGCAACTTTAAATGTGAGATGTGCTCTTTCTGTTCCTACAACTCGCAGAGGAAGTCTTTATCCTTAGGCCTCATGCACACGACCGTTGTGGGCATCCGTGGCCGTTGTGCCTTTTTCCGTTTTCTTTCGCTCCCCTGTAGTTAACACATTGGTGGCCAGTGCGGCCGGCCCTCCCTCCCCTGTAGTTAACACATTGGTGGCCAGTGCGGCCGACCCCCCCTCCCTCCCCTGTAGTACTGTAGATTTATTGGTGGCCAGTGGGCCCTCCCCTCCTAATTAACATCTCCCCCCCATCATTGGTGGCAGCAGAGAGTATCGATCGGAGTCCCAGTTTAATCGCTGGAGGCTCCGATCGGTAACCTTGGCAATGTGTTAACTACAGGGGAGGGAGGGAGGGGGGGGGCCGGCCGCACTGACCACCAATGTGTTAACTACAGGGGAGGGAGGGGGGGGGGGGGCCACACTGGCCACCAATGAGTTAAATACAGGGGGGGGGGAGGGGGGGAGGGTGTCTGTCCCCTGCTGCCTGGCAGCACCTGCCAGGCAGCAGGGGGCAGTCATGTACACAGTTCTTTTAGTATATTCTAATTTGAAGCGTCCCCATCACCATGGGAACGCCTCTGTGTTAGAATATACTGTCGGATCTGAGTTTCACAATCTAACTCAAATCCGATGGTATATTCTAACATAGAGGCGTTCCCATGGTTATGGGGACGCTTCAAGTTAAAATATACCATCGGATTGGAGAAAACTAAAAGGGACTCCTGACTTTACATTGAAAGTCAATGTGGGGACGGATCCGTTTGCAATTGCACCATATTGTGTCAACGTCAAACGGATCCGTCCCCATTGACTTGCATTGTAATTCAGGACGGATCCGTTTGGCTCCGCACGGCCAGACGGACACCAAAACGAGTCAAGGAAGACCCAGGACGAAAAAAAGGTCACGGATCACGGACCCCGTTTTTGCGGACCTTAAAAAAAAAAAAAAACACGGTCGTGTGCATGAGGCCTTAGGGGGTGTTACACATAGGGTCAATGATTTCATTATGTGTCGCACCTCCTATGTAGTCGTATCATGCACCTGTAGAAGGTTCTATATTGGCAAAACTATCAGGCCCCTGTTTGAGCGAATACGGGAGTACCTTGTTTCAATAAGGACGGGACGAGGCTCGCCCCGCCATATTGACAATGTCCGTTCGAGCCACAATGGGGATCAATGGGGAGCCTTTCTTTTTCTGGGACTGAGGCGGTGGGACCCATCCCATGGGGTGGGGACCGCCACCGCCTTTTGTTGCAGCGGGAGGCTCGATGGATCATCAGAACGGGTGCCATGGGACCACATGGCCTGAACGACAAAAATGACATGGCCGTCTTTCTTTGAGGCCCTTTTGCTCTCCAATGCCAGTATACCTAGGGTTTTGCCAGTCTTCTTTGTCCATGCCATAATATCCTCACCTGCTGCCCTTGGTGATGGCCTCCTACGCTCCTCCCAATGCTTTACTTCCCTAAAGCAGTAGGGCATCAAGGGAATTTCCTTTTGTGTGCTCCTACCTTTTGAGGGGGGCTATACCGTCAGCCCCATGTAGCTTTAGGGTAACAGCATTTATATATATCATCTTCATTGTATCTTTCTTTGTTTCTCAGTATCTCCCCGCACGTCATTGTAACTTGTCCCCTCCGTTAGCTGATAAAGTAATGCTTTATGTTTGCTGTAGCGATTTGCAACATGTATTGTAACATCGCAATGTTCCCTTTCTGTTTCTTTTACAGCGCGCACCTGGGGAGCGTCCATGGTCGTCATGGTGATGACCCATGGTTGCCCTTAAATGCACGCTCGTGCGGTCCGAGGAAGAGCGATCCAGCGCGAAACGGCCGTCACCACCTTTCCACACCTGGGCCGTCCCGCTCCCCGGCCTGTGCAGCTGATGCTTGCCTGCTAATAAAGCAATAAAGTTTAGCGCTTCCTGCTCTGCATACACAGCGCTCGGTGAGCGGGCAACCCGATCAGCAGCTGCACGATTAGCGTGCAGCTGCAGTTTCTGAACGGACATTCAGAAACGTCCATTCAGAACTAGAGATCCACCCATAGGACGTTTATATCCTATGGGCGGATGGAAAGTGGTTAAGACATAAATAATAATATAAATAATTATGATAGGCGTTTAGAGGCGTATGCAATCTAAAGGAGTTGTCTAATGGAGAGGAGTAATTACTGCTGGGTCCCGGTGGAGGGCCTCAGACTCTGCTTCTCCATCGCCCAGCCATTTTAGCCTTGGACCCTAGAGGTCAATAAATTTGTCGTGCAAGAGGGTCTCCTAACTGGTTAGCTCCTCGAACCTGAAGATCTCATGAACCTTTTGGGTCCATTCCTCAATTGAAGGAGCTTGTGTCGAGAGCCAATGTAGGGGAATCAAAAGCTTGGCAGCTGACAACAGGTGTGTTAATAATGAGTGTTTGTGTAGGGGGAAGTCTTTTGAAGGCACATTGAGTAGTACCAAAGTCGGAGAGAGTGGAGAGGCCGAGGGGCATATTTGTTGCAATGTCCTACTAAGCGCGGTCCAGAACTGGGAGAACCCCCTGCACGACCACCATATGTGTGAGAGTGTGCCAACCTCTTCGTGGCATCTCCAGCAGACCGGGGAAATGGGAGGGTCCAACCTGTGCATCACATCTGGAGAGCGGTACCATTTTGTCAGCAATTTAAAGGAATTCTCTTGGATTGTAATGCATCTGGAGAACCCGTGAGAATTCCTCAATATTGAGGAAACTGTCTCATTCGACAAGGCTATACCCAATTCCTCCTCCCATTTCCCAATGAAGGCCGGTCTGCTAGGTGCGCCCTCCATTAACAGCTTGTTGTAAATTAGCGAGATAGTCTTTCTCGTCTGTTTGGGAGAGGCCACAAGAACGTCATACCAAGAGGGAATAAAGTTTTTGTTGGCTTTTTTTAAAGGTACTGTTGACATATGAATGAGAAATGTGAATAGTGCAATGGGGTCCAGTTCAAGGCCATTTGCAATGCCCGGAGGTCCGCCATGGATGGGACCCGCAGATCCCTCAAGAAGTCCCCCACAGAAAAGGTGCCAAAGGTAGACCAGATTCCCAGAACATCTGAGTAATTTGAGACTAAACAGTACGGCAGCAGGTGCATGGGTAAGAGGGGTGAGGGACCAGGGAAAAATCTGAACCTCATAGCTGCGGTGTGCCAAGAGACAAGTAGTCCTTTAAAAAGGGTAGGTGCATCTGAACATTGGGCAGGGCCCTGTCTGGCCGTCCAGAAGCGGGCAAGTTCCTTTGGTGAGAGTAGTTGGCGGGCAATTTGGCAGCCCAATTTTTTAATGTTAGTGTTTAGTAATTCACTCAACAGGCGGAGTTGAATAGCCCCGTAGTAAAGTTTAGTATCTGGTAAGCCAAAGCCGCCTCTATGTTTGGGAAGGGTCAGCAAGGCATGTGCCAACCTCGGATGTGCCCGCCTCCAGATGAAGCCAGAGATGATCCTATGCAGGTCCAGGAAATAGGACTCTGGCAAGTATATAGGCAATATCTGGAGTAGAAAAAGCACTTTGGGAAGAATGAACGTTCTTATGATGTTTTTCCGCCCCATCCTAGAAACATATGGGATATCTAAAATTTTCAGTTGGTCTTTGATATCGGCGAGGAGTGGGACATAGTTTAACTGATAGGCCTGATCTATTTGAGTAGGATTATTTAATGTTCAGATTAAGTGGAATTATCACTGTTTTCTGCAGAATGATGAGGGTGAATGACACAAAGGAATGCCCATAGACTATAATGGAAAGTAAACTATTATTATTATTTATTATTTAAGCGCCATTCATTCCATAGTGCTGTACATATGATAAGCGGTGCACATACATAACAGACAATTGTACTAATCATAAACAAGATGAGTTACAAACTGGTACAGAAGGAGAGAGGGCCCTGCCCGTGAGGGCTTACAATCTACATGGTATGGGAGAAGGACACAGTAGGTGCGGGTTGAGTTGGTCATGGCGGTATAGAGGCAGCAGGGTCATTGGTTGTAGGCTTGTCTGAAGAGGTGGGTTTTCAGGTTTCTTTTGAAGGATTCCACTGTAGGTGAGAGTCTGATATGTTGGGGTAGCGAGTTCCAGAGTATGGGGGATGCACGGGAGAAATCTTGGAGTCGATTGTGGGAAGAGGCGATAAGAGGAGAGAAGGAGGTCTTGTGAGGATCGGAGAGTGCGTGTGGGGATGTATCGGGAAAGTAGCTCAGAGATATAGGGAGGGGACAGGTTATGGACGGCCTTGTATGTGTTTGTCAGTACTTTGAAGTGGATTCGTTGGGCAATGGGGAGCCAGTGAAGGGATTGGCAGAGGGGAGAGGCAGAGGAGTAACAAGGTGAGAGGTGGATTAGTCGGGCAGCGGAGTTGAGGATAGATTGGAGGGGTGCGAGGGTGCTAGATGGAAGGCCACAGAGGAGAATGTTGCAGTAGTCTAGGCGGGAGATAATGAGGGCATGTACGAGCATTTTCGCAGATTCGAAGTTAAGGAAAGCACGGATGCGGGAGATGTTTTTGAGTTGGAGGCGGCAGGTGGTGGAAAGGGCTTGGATGTGCGGTCGGAAGGAAAGGGCAGAATCTAAGGTCACTCCAAGGCAGCGGGCTTTTTGGACTGGGGATAATGTGCAGCCATTGATCGTGATAGATAGGTCTGTTGGGGGGGTTGAACAAGATGGGGGAAAGATTATGAATTCTGTCTTATCCATGTTAAGTTTAAGAAAGCGAGAGGCGAAGAAGGATGATATAGAAGATAGACATTGTGGGATTCTTGATAGTAAGGTGGTGATGTCTGGACCAGAAAGGTAGATTTGTGTGTCATCAGCATAGGAGTGATACTGAAAGCCATGGGACTCTATGAGCTGTCCCAGGCCAAAAGTGTAGATTGAGAAGAGCAGGGGTCCTAGGACAGAGCCTTGCGGGACACCAACAGAGAGGGCATGAGACGAGGAGGTGGTGCAGGAGTGGGAGACGCTAAACGTCCAGTCTGTGAGGTATGATGTGATCCAGGAGAGAGCCAGGTCAGTGATGCCAAGAGATGAGAGAGTTTGCAACAGAAGGGTGTGGTCAACAGTGTCGAAGGCAGAGGACAGGTCAAGGAGAAGGAGGACAGAGTATTGTTTCTTGGTTTTGGCTGTCAGTAGGTCATTGGTGACTTTGGTAAGGGCAGTCTCGGTCGAGTGGTGGGTTCGGAAGCCGGATTGTAGGCGGTCAAAGAGGGAGCAAGAGGAGAGGTGGGAGGACAGTTCAGAATGGACATGTTGTTCAAGTAGCTTTGAGGCATACGGAAGAAGTGATATGGGGCGATAACTGGACAAGAAAGATGGGTCAAGTGAAGGCTTTTTGAGGATGGGTGTAATGGTAGCATGTTTAAAAGCAGAGGGGAAGACACCAGAGTTTAGTGATAGATTGAAGAGATGAGTTAGGGCTGGGATAAACACTGTGGTGAGGTTAGGGATGAGGTGGGATGGGATCGGGTCAAGTGCACAGGTGGTGAGATGTGATCTGGAGAGTAGAGTGGAGAGTTTTTCTTCTGTAATGGTGGAGAAGCGGGTTTTAGGGGGAGAGGACCGAGCAGTTGTGTAGAGGGTCTTTGGGGACTGTGTAGTAAAGCTTTCTCTGATGTGGACTATCTTTTGTTTGAAATATTTGGCAAAGTCCTCAGCTGAGAAGAGAGGAGAGGGTGGGGGCGCTGGGGGGCGGAGAAGGGAGTTAAAAGTGCTAAAAAGTTGTTTAGGGCTGTGTGACAGGGAAGATATGAGAGATGAGAAGTAGGCCTGTTTTGCATCAGCGAGTGAGGATTTGAATATGAGAAGGGATTGCTTGTATGAAGTGAGATGATCTATAGAAGGGGATTTTTTCCATCGTCGCTCAGCAGCTTGTCTGAGTTTCTTGGTCAGGTTGGTGTGCCAGGGTTGTCTGTTGATTTTCCGGATTTTGTTATGTGTGAGGGGGGCAACAGTGTCCAGAGCTGTACTTATTGTGGTGTTGTATAGGATGGTAGCAGCTTCTGGGTCTTGGAGGCAACAGATGGTAGAGAGTGGGAGAAGAGAGTCAGAAAGCAAGCGAAGGTCGAGATGTTTAAGGTTCCTGCGGGGGTGTGCTGGTGTGTGGACCGGGGGGGCTACAGAAGAGACCAGTGAAGAGAAGGTGAGTAGGTTGTGGTCAGATAGGGGGAGAGGTGAGTTAGAAAGGTTAGATAGGGAGCAAAAGCGGGTAAAGATCAGATCCAGAGTGTGACCATCTCTGTGGGTGGGAGCTGAGGACCACTGTGATAGTGAGTCAGAAAGCAAGCGAAGGTCGAGATGTTTAAGGTTCCTGCGGGGGTGTGCTGGTGTGTGGACCGGGGGGGCTACAGAAGAGACCAGTGAAGAGAAGGTGAGTAGGTTGTGGTCAGATAGGGGGGAGAGGCGAGTTAGAAAGGTTAGATAGGGAGCAAAAGCGGGTAAAGATCAGATCCAGAGTGTGACCATCTCTGTGGGTGGGAGCTGAGGACCACTGTGATAGGCCGAAGGAGGAAGAGAGCGACAGGAGTTTAGAGGCGGCCGAGTGGCAGGTGTCAATAGGGATGTTGAAGTCACCCATGATGATAGTGGGGATGTCGGCAGAAAGAAAGTGTAGTAGCCAGGTGTTGAAGTGGTCAAGAAAGATGGTGGCTGGGCCTGGAGGGCGGTAAATGACAGCTACTTGAAGGTTGGAGGGAGAGTAGATGCGAACAGAGTGTACTTCAAATGAGGTGAGCGTAATGGAGGATGGCAGTGGAGTTGGGCTGTAGGAGCAGGTGTCTGATAGGAGAATACCAACTCCTCCACCATGTTTGCAGCCGGGGCGGGGGGTGTGAGTGAATTGAAATCCACTATAAGAGAGTGCAGCAGGGGAGGAGGTGTCTGAGGGTGTCAGCCATGTTTCTGTGAGACCCAGAAAGGAAAGGTTTTGAGAGATAAACAGTTCGTGAATGTACGACAGTTTGTTACGGACAGAGCGCGCGTTCCATAATGCTCCTGCAAGAGGAGCCAAAGGGGCAGGGGTCAGAGGAATGGTAATTAGGTTTAAGGGGTGCAGGAATTTGTAGTGGTACATGGAGGTGATGGTGGGGATTTGCTGAGGGGGTCCTGGATTTGGAGAGATATCACCAGCAGTAAGGAGAAGCAGAGAAAGTGTTAATAGGTGAGAATAAGAGAGGGCATGAGGTGTCTGTGTGTGTTTTGGAAGGAAGTGTTTTATGTTTGCAAACAGGTTTGTGCAAGCTATCAGATGAGAAGGTAAGATGGAAGAAGAGATGAATAGTTCCTTGCTGGGTGAATGGATGTGGGGGTATTTCAGGAGGTTGTGGAAAAGTAGAAGGAGTAAGAGGAAAAATGTAAACATTGTTTGCATTGACTATGGCTAATTACCTGTGGTCCCCTTCTGGACAAATTCTGGTATAATTCAGTCTGTGCACTTAAGGAGTTGCACTTGAGAGATGTTGCATGTGGGAAGACCATGGATCTTAGATTTATACCACTCAGTGATCAATCAGGTGTGACCAAGAGGGGAGGGGGCTACATATGGACTAATCAAGGGAGGACCAGATACAGGGGTGAAGTAGTGTAAACAAATACTCAATAAATCCAGCAGGAAAAGAGACTCATTTGCAGGTAAATCTGTTATGTAGGACATAGACATTTATCGCAAGTGTTCCCTGGGTAGAGTAGCATATTGTAAAACAAAAATTACCTTGGATTATAACCGTTTGCTATAATGGGAAGTAAAACGTGACTTGGTGCCTGAACCATTCAACATATCAAATAAATCTGTAGCAGGCTTAGGGCTCTTTCACACCTGCGTTCTTTTCTTCCGGCATACAGTTCCGTCGTCGGGGCTCTATGCCGGAAGAATCCTGATCAGTTTTATCCTAATGCATTCTGAATGGAGTGAAATCCGTTCAGGATGCATCAGGATGTCTTCAGTTCCGGAACGGAACGTTTTTTGGCCGGAGAAAATACCGCAGCATGCTGCACTTTTTGCGCCGGCCAAAAATCCTGAAGACTTGCCGCAAGGCCGGATCCGGAATTAATGCCCATTGAAAGGCATTGATCCGGATCCAGCCTTAAGCTAAACGTCGTTTCGGCGCATTGCCGGATCCGACGTTTAGCTTTTTCTCAATGGTTACCATGGCTGCCGGGACGCAAAAGTCCTGGCAGCCATGGTAAAGTGGAGCGGGGAGCAGCATACTTACTGTCCGTGCGGCTCCCGGGGCGCTCCAGAGTGACGTCAGGGCGCCCCACGCACATGGATGACGTGATCGCATGGCACGTCATCCATGCGCATGGGGCGCTCTGACGTCACTCTGGAGCACCCCGGGAGCCGCGCGGACTGTAAGTATACCGCTCCCCCTATGGCAACCAGGACTTTAATAGCATCCTGGCTGCCATAGTAACACTGAAAGCATTTTGAAGACGGATCCGTCTTCAAATGCTTTCAGTACACTTGCGTTTTTCCGGATCCGGCGTGTAATTCCGGCAAGTAGAGTACACGACGGATCCGGACAACGCAAGTGTGAAAGAGGCCTTACTCTTCAAATTCAGTGGGATTATTTAAAATTGAGATTAAGTGGGATTGTGTCATTCCTCTTGTCATTCCATAGAAACCAATGATAATCCCACTTAATCTTAATTTAAAATAAACCCACCAGGTTTGGAGAGTATGTCTGCTACATATTTATTAGATATATCAAATGGTTTTGTCTGTCATTCAAATATTACATTTCCATTATTCTCTATGGGCATCCCACTTTCCTGGTAAAGTCTATGTAAAGGTAAAGCCTTTGTGTCATTCCTTTTAGTAGGTCCCCAAATGTGAGGTGAAGAGACCTTCCTCCTCCTTTCCTGCAGCGGTTTTGGGTGTTTTCTACAGTAACATGGGCTTAGGAAAAGCCATTCATAGACAGATGTTGTACTAGACGCCCTCCCTCCCCCTCACAAGCCGATGACAGAGGCATTCTCCTGTTACTACAGCCATGACGACAGAGGAGCTGCTGCTGCTCTTCGCCCAGCCTCCCTGCGCCATGACTGACAACCTCTGGCAGGTGACTGGATGCCACCGAGCTGCCCAGAAGAGAGGTGAGGGCGCGCTTTCCCGCCTCCTCGCTACTTCTGCCTCATACTCATTCCCCGAAGGCCTGGGAACCGCTAGCTCACTGGTCAGACGGCGTCTAGGAAACGCTCAGCAGCCAGTCAGCTACTGTTGCTCCGCAGAACGCCGCGCTGCTATTGGTGGAAGACGAGCGACCAATCAGGGAGGCCGTAGAGTGTCGGTGGGCGGGACGCAGGCGCACAGGGTGTTGTGTTGTCTCCAGACACAGCTGCCGCGGGCTCCACAGGTGCAGCAGCCGTCGCCCCGACACCGAGGGCCCTTCGCCCGCTACCTCACCACGTGACGGCTGCCGGTCTCTGGACTGTTTTCGCTGGCTGTCGGAACTGCCGCCTTTTTTTTTGTTACCACACAAGGGACTCTATAGAAAGAGAGGGATATGTCCCAGCAGCGGGTGAGGAGAAATGGCTCCCCTACACCCCCGGCGACCCCCGCTAACGGCAGTACCGGAGGAGCTCCAGGTAGCCGGCTGCAGCCCATGAGGGCCACGGTGCCCTTCCAGCTGAAGCAGCACGGCAGCCCCACACGGGTCAATAATAATAACAACGGATCCGCCCACCGCAATTCACCCCGCAGCAGCAGCCCCGGCAGAGGGAACGGGGGCAACGGCAACGGCCTGGAATCCCCGCCTGCTGTCACCAGCTCCCGGAGCAGCCCGACCGTGTCCACACAGACTGGGGCGTCTCCCACCCGGGGGCACCACCATCATCACCACCACCATCATCACCACCATCATTCCCATCACCATCATCACCACCACCAGCCAACCCTGGGCTCCCCTACCTCGACCTCTCCGGTCATCTCCAGCCCAGCAGCCGATCCCAGCACACCGGGGGCGCCCTCCTCCTCTTCCTCCCCGTCTCCGGTGTCCTTGTCTAACGTCAGCCGGTCGGGCTGGCAGCCGAGGAGCTCCCCAGAGAGCATCTCCCCAAAAGGTAACCCCTGATGATGGCTCGCTCTTGTCTGCCCATTGTATTTGAGGTTCTGCTGGTTTTTAACTGTTAGATGTCTTGTTGGACTGGAGGCTTCCTGTGGATGGCGCTGTGGCTGCCAGATGGCACAGTGAATGGCAGTGATTGGTCTCCGGGCCCAGTAATGGTTATAGTTCCGGTTGTGCCCGCTTTCCACTGCTCGGCCTTGGTCACACCGCGTAGATTTGATGCAGAATTGGTTTTCTTTTTATTCGGTGTTGGATGGAAAAAATACAAGAGCGTCAAATCTTCACATTGCAGGAAATCAATTTTGTTAAAAATAAATAAATGGATGGGTTGAATTGTTTAGAACAATGGTCCCCAACCTTTATTGTACCAGGGACTTACTCCTTCTATGCCCCCAGTATTGCCCTCTGCACATATAATGCCCCCCACTAGTGCCTTATTTACATAAATCTGGCTTCTTAAATTATCATGCTCTAAAACATAGTGCCCACCCCCCCTCAAGTAGTGTCAGCCTCCCCCCCATTAGTACCTCTTTACATACAGTGCCCACCCCTCCCAGTATATAATACGCTTACCCCTTGCCTGTAGTGCTCACAAAAAAACTCTAAATGCCATTGTTTGTCTGCGATTCAGGCTTCTTCTGGCCAGCTGTCTGCGTTACTGTACAGGAGGTTGCCATGACCTTCTGCATGGGGTCTCTGGCGGCATCTCTCCACCTATGACCTTGCGCAGGAGGTAGCAATGATGTCATCATGGCGATCCTGCACCTTTGCACTGCCTTAGACCTCAGGCCTAGTGGCCTTCAGCTTTTGGCTTTATTATAGAATCTGTCCAGTTTAGGCTACTTTCACACTAGCGTTACTTCCATTACTGATGATAATAATGCATCCGTCATGAAGGGATCCGGTTGTATTATCTGTAACATAGCCAAGATGGATCCGTCATGAGCTCCATTAAAAGTCAAAGTAGGACGGATCTGTTTTCTATTGCGTCAGAGAAAACTGGTCTGTCCTCATTGATTTGCATTGTGGGTCATGGCGTCCGTCTTGCTTTGCATCCCATGACGGAAAGAAAACCGCAACATGCTGCTCTCCGGTATGAGAACAGAATGCATCTTGGAGCACACCGTTCTGTTCTGTTACATTTTGTCCCCATTGACAATGAATGGGGAATCAACGGAAGCGTTTTTTTTTCCGGTATTGAGACCCTTTGACGGATTTCAATACCAAAAAACGCTAGTGTGAAAGTAGTCTAAGGCCTCTTTCACATGTCTGACTCCATTGACTTTGGGTCACAGAGACGTGCACTACTTTGGTATGTGATGCGGAGCAAATGCCCATTAAAGTTTGTGAAAACCGCTGATATAATAGGACGGCATCCAAGATCTGTCAGTGATTTTCACTGATGAGCTCTGGAAACTTTCAGCCTAGCGGTGTACTTGGGATATGGATGACACACGGATCCTTCATGGACATCTTCACGCATGAACCACAGACTCTCTGGTCACAACATGGACGTGTGACAAAGGCCTTGGCAGGAGATACTGTGCTATTACCGGGTATCATGTTACCCCCTTTGGTGCCATTTACACAAACCAGGAAGCTGCATGAATGGCAATCATGGGCGATATTCTCCAGGCTTGGGTTTGCAGGTTGTGGGCCTGTCCTGTTTCTGTACTGCAATTTATGTGAAAGCGGTGACCGCAGTGTCAGTGTGTATACGCCCTAAATGAGGGCGGCTGGTGATCAGCTGATATCATGGGGAAATGGGACACGTGTGCGGACTGCGGCCAATGGAGGAG
Source organism: Bufo gargarizans (assembly GCF_014858855.1). Lineage (NCBI taxonomy): Eukaryota > Metazoa > Chordata > Amphibia > Anura > Bufonidae > Bufo > Bufo gargarizans. Next base: position 74,487,767 of record NC_058087.1, read on the forward strand.
CCACGACTCCTATGTGTTTAGTCCCAATTGCTTGGATTATTAGAATAGAGGCAGCTCTGAAAGAAATTTAAGTTTTGTCACGGCCCTCTTAGGGTGCGACCAAACAGTGCCGCTGTGTTGCGCTTGCTTTGCGCCCATGCTGCAGTCCTAATGGGACCGCGCTGTTCAGTGGGTCTGTATAGTCAATGATCTATACCAGTGTATTACTGTACTGTGCCGGCAGCAGGGGGCGCACGGCGTCATAGCAACCAGTGACGCCGTGCGCTCCTGCTCTCAGGAGGGATCCAGGCCGCGGTTCCACGGCCCGCACACGGCTGTGAAACACGGCCGTGTGCATGGGGCCTTATACAGAACGAGCAAGTGTATGAGATCGGACAAAACTCAGGGACACTTTGCTTTTTTACTTCTGTGCGGGGTTTGAAATGCGCAGAAAGCAGCCCGGACGTCTGTGTTTTTTTTTTTTTTTTTTTTTTTTTTTTCTTGGTAAATCCGCACCTATGTGTCCACATAGACCTTCTGTAGCTGTCAGCGCATGCTTGTGTGGCCAGAAGCTCTCCCCCATTCACGGTATGAAGAGAGGAGACACTTCTGTCAGCAGCTTATCTCCCAGGAGAACAAAAGGATCAGGCACCCTTCACGTCTCCTACATCTGGCGGGATCGGCCAGCTATAGTATAATGTGTATGGGTCTTGTCCACAAAGGGGAGGTTTTATCAAAACTGGAGCAGAGGGAAACTGGCTTTGTTGCCCATAGCAACCAGTCAGCTTGATCCTTTCATTTTCCAAAGGTGCTGTGAGAAATGAGGTGGAATTCATTGCTTGCTAGTTTTCTGTTGCACTCGTTTTGATAAATCTCCCCAAAAATGCCTGAGCCAAAGGGTTGGTTATAAGTGTCGGATCGTCAGGACTTCTAATGCTAGGGCCCGGGTTTCTGCCATGGTTTTGCTTGGTGCAGATCCGCCTGCAGTTTTAGGCTACATGCACACGACCGAATGTGTTTTGTGGCACAGAACATTTAATATTTTTTTGCGGATCCATTATAACAATGCCTAAAACGGACAAGAATAAGACGTGTATGTGTGGGCTTTTTTTTTTTTTTCGTGGCTACAGAAAGGACATATGGATGCAGGATAGCACACGGTGTGCTGTCTGCATTTTTTTTGTGAACCCATTGAAATGAATGGGTCCACATCCTATCCGCAAAAAGAATGGACATGGAAACAAAATTACGTTTGTGTGCATGTAGCCTTAGGCCTCATGCACACGACCGTTGTGTGCATCCGTGGCCGTTGTGCCGTTTTCCGTTTTTTTTTGCGGACCCATTGACTTTCAATGGGTCCGTGGAAAAATCGGAAAATGCACCGTTTGGCAGCCGCATCCGTGAGCCGTGTTTCCTGGCCGTGAAAAAAATATGACCTGTCCTATTTTTTTCACGGCCAACGGTTCACGGGCCCATTCAAGTCAATGGGTCCGTGAAAGAACACGGATGCACACAAGATTGGCATCCGTGTCCGTGATCCGTGGCCGTAGGTTTTAGTTTCATACAGACGGATCCGAAGATCCGTCTGCATAAAAGCTTTTTCAGAGCTGAGTTTTCACTTCGTGAAAACTCAGATCCGACAGTATATTCTAACACAGAGGCGTTCCCATGGTGATGGGACGCTTCTAGTTAGAATACACTACAAACTGTGTACAAGACTGCCCCCTGCTGCCTGGCAGCACCCGATCTCTTACAGGGGGATATGATAGTACAATTAACCCCATCATATCCCCCTGTAAGAGATCAGGGCTGCCAGGCAGCAGGGGGCAGACCCCCCCTCCCCAGTTTGAATATCATTGTGCGGCCCCCCCCTCCCCTGTTGTTAACTCGTTGGTGGCCAGTGTGCGCACCCCCCTCCCTCCCTCCCTCTATTGTTTTAATACATTGGGGCCAGTGTGCGCGCGCCCCCCCAACCCCCCCTCCCTCCCTCTATTGTTTTAATACATTGGGGCCAGTGTGCGCACCCCCCCAACCCCCCCCCCCCCCCTCCCTCCCCCTCCCTCCCTCTATTGTAATCATCATCGGTGGCAGCGGAGTAGAAGATTTTCATACTTACCTGGCTGCTGCGATGTCTGCGTCCGGCCGGGAGCTCCTCCTACTGGTAAGTGACAGCAATGCGCCGCACAGACCTGTCACTTACCAGTAGGAGGAGCTCCCGGCCGGACATAGAGATCGCAGCAGCCAGCAGCCAGGTAAGTATGAATCTTCTACTCCGCTGCCACCGATGATCGGGGGGGGGGGGCACACTGGCCCCAATGCTATTATTACAATAGAGGGAGGGAGGGAGGGAGGGGGGTGCGCACACTGGCCACCAACGAGTTAACAACAGGGGAGGGGGGGCCCACTGGCCACCAATGAGTTAAAAACAGGGGGGGGGGGTCTGCCCCCTGCTGCCTGGCAGCACCTGCCAGGCAGCAGGGGACAGTCATGTACACAGTTTTTTTGTATATTCTAACCTGAAGCGTCTCCATCACCATGGGAACGCCTCTGTGTTAGAATATACTGTCGGAAATGAGTTTCACGATATAGCTCATATCCGACAGTATATTCTAACATAGAGGCGTTCCCATGGTGATGGGGACGCTACAAGTTAAAATATACCATCGGATTGGAGAAAACTCCAATCCGATGGTATAGAACTCCAGACTTTACATTGAAAGTCAATGGGGACGGATCCGTTTGAAATGGCACCATATTGTGTCAACATCAAACGGATCCGTCCCCATTGACTTGCATTGTAATTCAGGACGGATCCGTTTGGCTCCGCACGGCCAGGCGGACACCAAAATGACTTTTTTTTCATGTCCGTGGATCCTCCAAAAATCAAGGAAGACCCACGGACGGAAAAACGGTCACGGATCACGGACCCACGGACCCCGTTTTTGCGGGCCGTGAAAAAAAACTGTCGTGTGCATGAGGCCTTACTCGCATTCAGTGGAGCTAAACCATGTGCAGACGTCCTTTATGGCTGATGGTAGTTTCTGCATCCAGAAGATACGTGTCTGTTCTTCACTTAATCTCAAAATATGTGGAAATAATCCGCTGCCGTATGGACAGCGTGTGCAGAAATCTGTGAACAAGCCCTTAGGCCGCCTGCACGTATGTAGATCCACACTAATTTCCATGCGGATTTATGTGCGTTTCTGCAACATATCCACACCAAAATCCTCAATTTCTAATCGCTAAGTTTCGTGCGGATTAGAGGTGGTTTTGCTGCAGATCTCACCTCCATTGAAAAGGCTGAAATCTGTAATGCAGGTCAATTTCCGCACGGAAACAATCCACGAAGTGCCCATGAGATTAGTGTAATGTCCTACCCTTTGCTGGTACTGTCCTACGCTTTGGATTTTCATCATGGAACTGCACGTACTCCGCAATGTGTGCAGGGTACACAGGGCAGATTTGTGTGCAGAAAATCCAAGAAATCTGCACCAAAACCACAGACAGAAAATACATAAATCCGCACTATTTATCTAGTTTTTAGTGCGTTTTTTTTTTGTTGATTTAATGAGGATTTTCTGTTAATCTCAACCTTCTATTGAGAATACACGACAACTGACATGCTGCAGATTTCAACTCCCTCACCTAAGAAACAAGCAAAGTCTACATGAGATTTGTCTAGTCTGATACACATGGCTGATTCTGTATTACGCCGCTGTCGTTTTTCTGCACATAACTGCACCATGTGCAGGCAGCAAGTATCGTCCTATGGTGGGAAATACTGTCCAGAAGTCACCCGGGCCTAGTCTTAGCTGCTAGCACATGGCAGTCTTCTAGTCAGGCTTTTACTGCTGTATTTGAAAGTCAAAACTTGGAAAGGTGCTGATCTTTCCGTTGTACTTTCTCTTGCTTTTGCTTTACAGACACGTGAAAGTGGCCTCATACTGCTTCTACACACATGTACAAACTGCGCCATTCATGTAAGGGTCCATTCACACGTCCATAGAATGGGTACGTTCCGCAAATTGCGGAACGGGTGCGGACCCATTCATTCTCTATGGGGCTGTCCGCATCTTCATGTCCACAGCTCCGGAAGAAGATAGAACATGTCCTATTCTTGTCTGCAATTGTGGACAGGAATAGGCAGTTCTATGGGGGTGCCGGCCGGGTGTATTGCGGATCCGCAGTACAGTGCGGATGTGTGGACCCTAATAAGTGCATGCAGGTTTATGAAGTTGTTCAATCACTTGCTATGCACTTTGCCAATAGTTGCGGTTCACGATAGTTGCGGTTCACCTGTTTAAAACGCTGTTTTTCTCTTGTTGATCCGATGCTCAAGTTATGATACTTCATCTTAATATGCAAATGAGGCCTTTGGTGCAATTAGGGTGTCAGTTGCTCTTACTGCCCGCCGAGCTGCGCTCCATTCTGTGTCACTCTCCTCCCGCACTGCTTTCATTGACAGGGCCAGGCAGTGGCAAAGCAACCAGGGAGAGGCTGGCCGCAGTAAGGAGCAGAACTTGGGAGCAACAAGAGCAATGGTGATGCCCTTATTGCACCAAAGGCCTAAATTGCATATCAAAAGTATCATAACTTGGTAACGGAGCCGAGGATACAAAAGAAAAGCAGCGTTTTAATCAGGTGAACCCCAGTATGTATCTGTACAAACAGTTTGGTGGGAGGGTGCAGGAGAACTGTGGTGTAAGCTGGTGTCACACACAGGTGTTTTGTGGCTTATTTGTGGACTTTTGCAGTTGTCTTTAGCAATGTTTAGGGGAAAACAAATTGCCGCATGCTCTGGGTCTTTTTTTCCTATTCGTGCTGTTCTTATTTTATTGACCTCCTGACTATTTGCATGACGTATTTTTCTACCATTGTATTTTCCTCATATCGCTCTACAGAGGACGTGACGTGAGAGGGACGACATACTTTCCTAAGGCTACTTTCACACCAGGTCCGGCAGGTTCAGCAAAAAACTCTTCCGTTACTGATAGTACAACCATCTGCATCCATTATGAATGGATCCGGTTATATTATTTTTTACATAGCCAAGACGGATCGGTCATTAACTCCATTGAAAGTCAATGGAGGACAGATCCGTTTTCTATTGTGGGCGCATCCTAGGACGGAAAGCAAACTGCAACATGTTGGGGTTTGCTCTCCAGTATGAGAACGGAACAGAATGCATTTTGGAGCACTCCGTTCTGTTCAGTTACGTGTGTTATTTTTTTTTTTTTTTTTTCTTCCAGTATTGAGATCCTATGACGGATCTCTATACCGGAAAGTAGCCTAAACCTGATAGTTCAGATCAGCCCAATGTCTCCAGGATGGGGGCTCGCCTTGTTCTTATGAAGGCACTCCTTTTTCTGAATATGAACCTGTCCAGCCCCCCTTTCTTTACGCTGGGTTCTCTGCAGTTTTGGAAGCCAAAACCAGGAGTGGATAACAAATGAGACGAGAAATCTGTTCTTTATACAGGCAGTGCCCCATTTTTGGATGTGGCAAAAGTGATTTAAAAAAACGCATGTGGTTCTTCCCACAACGTATCTGCGTTTATGCCACTGGTCGTGGCTAGGATCGCTGAATAGCGGTGGTGATCGCATAGAAATTAATAGGATCATGTCCTATGGGAGCTTCAATGTCTGTCACATAGGAATGAATAGAGACGTAATGGACTTCCTGTCCTGTGTCAGTTGGAAATCTGAGTGCTGGTCACATGACACAGCTGAGGATCAGAAGGGAGGTTATTACTGAAATAGTCACGGGTAAGAAAATTGCATTCACTATAGTTTACATCATGTACTTTTCTAACAGGTCAGAGAATAATTTTTTTTGTGGGGGTGCTTCTTTAATATTGGAGCGGACTTATGGATGGAGTCTTAAGGAGTTACTACGTATCCAGCAGATATAACACGGTTCATGTTGTAGAGCTGTGGTAATGTAATGTGCAATATACGGATGAGCCGAGGGAGGCGCAGCTGATCAGTTACCTCCAAGAGCCTGCATGCCGAAGGCTGGTGATGACTTCCTAGGCATAGCGTGAGATTTCTCACATTAGCACCAGAATGTACGCAGACATTTTGTCTGCAAAGAGGCATTTCACAGCCAGTCGCTCAGGAGCAGCGGAGACTTTCAGGTACCTGTGGGAATGTAGCGCTGCACTAACAACCCCTTGGCCTCATGTACACGATTGTATCTGTTTTGGAGTCTGCAGATGGCAAATCCTGCATTTTTCCCTTGTGCACGTCCTGCACTATGTGAGAAATGCCTGTGGTTGTGAAAAACCAAACTCCGTTCAGGTATTCTGGGTTCATGACCGTGACTACTTGCAGAACCGTTTTTGGCACTTTCTACATAAAACATTGCACGTGAACCCAGCTGCACACCTCCTGACAAGTCATGACGAGGGGTCCACTTTTCTTCGCATATTTGACTCCCCTTGGGGCAGGTACAGGACAGCAGCATAGTGGGTGTGGGGGCTGGGCACTGCACGGCCTCCATTAGTCACTACGGGCATAGGACGCTGCTAATTTATTATCCCCTGCCTCCATGTATTCTGTAGGCCTGTACTAGATGTCCTCTTCAGACCATGTGACTGTCCTAATAATGCAGCTCTGAAAGGTGTATACGGTGCTCTATGCCGTAATATAGATCAAGATCAATCACACTTCTCTATTTCATGGGGCTTAATGGGATTCTGTCATCAGATTTGAGGCCTATAACCTAAACATATGGCCAGGTCCCTACTAATACCCTGAATCCTAAAGTGACCTTATCAAATGCGCCTGTGGCTCTATTATCATATAAAACAGGTTTATATAACCTGTCACTCACATCACAAATGTGTCCAAGGGGAAGTCTCATGATGCAGGGTGCCCGACTGCAGCCATCTCCTTTTGGTGCCCAGAGCCGCCTACCTCACGTCATCGCCGCCTCTCTAACCTCAGCGCCACCTCTGAAATCGTCCGCTCTCCTCAGCCAGATCCCGCGTGTGCGCACTAGGTATAACCTGATGGGCCCGTGCAGACTCCTGGCAGCGGCCTCGTTGAGCGAAGTGCGCATGTGCCGGCTGGCGCACTTCGGTCAAACCTGCCTTGACCGCCCTATTGCAGCCATCCTCTCACAGCCGCACGGGATCTGGCTGAGGGAGCGGACGATTTCAGAGGCGGCGCTGAGGTGAGAAAGGCAGCTGTATAGAAAGGGAGGGCGGCGCTGGGCACCAAAAGGAGATGGCTGCAGCCGTGCACCCTGCATCATGAGACGCCCCCTTGGACACATCTGTGACGTGAGTGACAGGTTATATAAACCTGTTTTATATGATAATAGAGCCACAGGTGCATTTGATAAGGTCACTTTAGGATTCGGGGTATTAGTAGGGACCTGGCCATATGTTTAGGTTATAGGCCTCAGACAGAATCCCTTTTAGTAAATCTCATTATTAAGGTGGCAAATGCACTTCTAAAAGTTATCCCTAGTCTTTTTCTACAAGTGGTTGCATGGCCTGTGTACAGTCATCACCACTCTGGACACCATCCCTGTGATCACTGGGAATTGGCAGAGGTCAGCTTGTGCCCTCCAAGCTTCACTTGGGAAGATTGACTGGTGCTGGGCTCATAAGTACAAGCCTGCTGTATTGCTTTAAATGGGTTTTCCAAGATTTTTATACCGATTACCTATCCTCTGGTCCAACACCCGGGACCCCCGCCGATCAGCTGTTTGAGAAGGCACCAGTGCTCCTGTGAGCGCCACTGCCTTCTCTTTTCTTGTTTTAAGCCAAGTGAGGACACTTCATGTGTCACGTGGCCTAGGAGCAGCTCCGCCCCATTCAAGTGAATGGTGCTGAGCTGTGATGCCAAGCCTAGCCGCTATACAATGTATAGCGCTGAGCTTGGGGAGAACAGAGAAGGCCACGGCGCTCACAGGAGCTCCACTGCCTCTCAAACAGAAGATCGGCGGGGCTCCAGAGGATAGGAGTGCTGAAAAACCCCTTTAATACCATTTAGAGCTATGTTGTACAAAAGTCACATGGATCATAGGTACAGTAGACTAGAGAGATTCATGGGACTTTTATGGGAACGTTCTCTAGACATGCTGTCATTCCAGTGCAGAGGTCATTGTGCAGGGAGGGGGGGAGTAAAATGGTGGAGCCTGTGTTATCTCTATGATACCTTTTTAGGTGCATTTTGACCCACTGATTTATCTGGCACATTATCAGGAACGACCATTCCTGCAATCTGCCTGTCTGAATGTGCCGCTGATCACCCGATGAATGAGCGTTGCTCGTGCGGACACCACTGATCATAGTTTCAGGACAGCGATCTGCTGCTCAGAAGCCATGATTTTGTATGAGGACGATGGTGATCCCTCGTCCTCATACAGTGAAGGAGATCGCTGCATGTAAATCCACGGTCCTCTTCATCGAGCGAACAGCCGACTGTTGGGAAGGAACGCTTCCTTCCTGACAATCGGCCGCTGCATCGCCCCGTGTAAAACCAGCTTGGATTGTAGTCCTGCCTGCGGTGGTGATCTGTCATGTGATGGGATTTTCAGTGTTATGGATTCAAATGTGAACAGAGCCTTCCTGTCACTGATGAGGAGAATCACAAGTCACTGATTTGGACTGTGCATCTGTCTGCAGAAAAGTCACATTTGGGTATTTTTACCTAATGAAACCTGTTTTTTGCAGATTTTATAAAGTTGTCTACAAATTAGATTTTGATTTCAAAGTGTCTGCCGTATGTTTGTGACTTATAATTTACATATGGCCACTATGACCGATGAATGTCTCTTGATTGACAGTTGTCATTCATTTTTGTAACTAAAATTTTACATTTATTATAGAATTAAAATTATTTACTGGAACTAACTTAATTAAAGCTTTCAGCTTTATGCACTGCCACTGGTAGAAATGGAGTATGCTGTAAATTCGGCTTGGACTTCACTATGCACTGCCTGGCTCACCATGCTCTATTTAGTGCTCATATCACAGTGAGCTACCTTTTGAGTTGTATGAAGCCTGCCAAAGTTTTAATTTGGTCATAGTGGCCATATGTAAATAATACGTTTCATTAGTCTCAACACGTGTTAGTGGGTCCAATGTAAATAAAGTGAGAGTGCCCTATGTTTGTGGGCCCATAAGCCCAGTCTGAAGTTTTATTAGGAAGACTGTAGCAGTGATGGTTATTAGAGCACAGACGGGGGACAGAAGAGCAGTGATGTGGGAAACTTCCTGACCTAGAGCAACTTTCTTATGATGAAAGAATAATGTATTTTCCAGTTGGTGTACGTACAGTACAAGAGGAGTTGGCAGTGAAAGCGGAGCTGCCGCTCTCCACATGCTCTTATGCAATCAGATTTTTATTCTTTTTAGTAGCAGTATTGTTCCAAGTTCAAGTTGCAGCTGTGTTATTATGTAACAGTGAGATGCATTATAAGCTATAGTACAAGAGCATTTGTTTGTTTTCTTAACCCCTTAAGGACTAGGCTCATTTTCACCTTAAGGACCAGGCCATTTTTTGCAAATCTGACCAGTGTCACTTTAAGTGCTGATAACTTTAAAACGCTTTTACTTATACAGGCCATTCTGAGATTGTTTTTTCGTCACATATTGTACTTCATGACACTGGTAAAATAAAGTCAAAAAAATTAATTTTTTTGCATAATAAAATACCTAATTTACCAAAAATTTGGAAAAATTTGTAAATTTCAAACTTTCAGTTTCTCTACTTCTGTAATACATAGTAATACCCCCAAAAATTGTGATGACTTAACATTCCCCATATGTCTACTTCATGTTTGAATTATTTTGGGAATGATATTTTATTTTTTGGGGATGTTACAAGGCTTAGAAGTTTAGAAGCAAATCTTGAAATTTTTCTGAAATTTACAAAAACCCAATTTTTAGGGACCACTACAGCTCTGAAGTCACTTTGCGAGGCTTACATAATAGAAACCGCCCAAAAATGACCCCATTCTATAAACTACACCCCTCAAGGTATTCAAAACTGATTTTTACAAACTCCGTTAACCCTTTAGGTGTTGCACAAGAGTTATTGGCAAATGGGGATGAAATTTGAGAATTTCATTTTTTTGCCTAATTTTCCATTTTAACCCATTTTTTCCACTAACAAAGCAAGGGTTAACAGCCAAACAAGACTGTATCTTTATTGCCCTGACTCTGCCATTTACAGAAACACCCAATATGTGGCCGTAAACTACTGTACGGCCACACAGCGGGGCGTAGAGTGAAAGGTACGCCGTATGGTTTTTGGAAGCCAGATTTTGCTGGACAGTTTTTTTTGACACCATGTCCCATTTGAAGCCCCCTGATGCACCCCTAGAGTAGAAACTCCATAAAAGTGACCCCATCTAAGAAACTACACCCCTCAAGGTATTCAAAACTGATTTTACAAACTTTGTTAACCCTTTAGGTGTTGCACAAGATTTAATGGAAAATAGAGATACAATTTCAAAATTTCACTTTTTTGGCAGATTTTCCATTTTAATATTTTTTTCCAGTTACAAAGCAAGGGTTAACAGCCAAACAAAACTCATTATTTATGGCCCTGATTCTGTAGTTTACAGAAACACCCCATATGTGGTCGTAAACCACTGTACGGGCACACGGCAGGGCGCAGAAGGAAAGGAATGCCATACGGTTTTTGGAAGGCAGATTTTGCTGGACTGGTTTTTTGACACCATGTCCCATTTGAAGCCCCCCTGATGCACCCCTAGAGTAGAAACTCCAAAAAAGTGACCCCATTTTAGAAAGTACGGAATAGGGTGGCAGTATTGTTGGTACTAGTTCAGGGTAGATATGATTTTTGGTTGCTCTATTACACTTTTTGTGCGGCAAGGTAACAAGAAATAGCTTTTTTGGCACGTTTTATTTTTGTTATTTACAACATTCATCTGACAGGTTAGATCATGTGGTAATTTTATAGAGCAGGTTGTCACGGACGCAGCGATACCTAATATGTATACAATTTTTTTTTTATTTATGTAAGTTTTATACAATAACTTCATTTTTAAAACCAAAAAATTGTTTAGTGTCTCCATAGTCTGAGAGCCATAGTTTTTTCAGTTTTTGGGCCTAGTGGGGTCTAATTTTTTGCGGGATGAGATGACAGTTTGATTGGCACTATTTTGGGGTGCATATGACTTTTTGATCGCTTGCTATTACACTTTTTGTGACGTAAGATGGCAAAAAATAGCTTTTTTTTACACCGTTTTTTTTTTTTTTTACGGTGGTCACCTGAGGGGTTAGGTCATGTGATATTTATATAGAGCCGGTCGATACGGACGCGGCAATACCTAATATGTATACTTTATTTTTATTTATGTAGGTTTTACACAATGATTTTATTTTTGAAACAAAAAAAATGATGTTTTAGTGTTTCCATAGTCTAAGAGCCATAGTTTTTTCAGTTTTTGGGCGATTATCTTGAGTAGGGTCTCATTTTTTGCGGGATGAGATGACGGTTTGATTGGTACTATTTTGGCGTACATGCGACTTTTTCGATCACTTTTATTACCTTTTTTGGGAAGTAAGGTGGGCAAAATTTCAATTTTCTCAGTTTTTATTTTTTTATTTTTATGGCGTTCACTGTGCGGGGAAAGTAACATGACCGTTTTATAGATCAGGTCGTTACGGACGCGGCGATACCTAATGTGTAGTTTATTTTATTTTTTAATTTTTATTCAGTGATAAATGTTTTTTTTTTTAATCTTTTTTCACTTATTCTTTTTATTTTTTGACCCAGACCCACTTGGTTCTTGAAGATCCAGTGGGTCTGATGTCTGTAAAATACAGTACAGAAACTATATAGGTTTCTGTACTGTATTTTACTTACACTGAACAGATCTATGCTTTCAGCACAGATCTGTTCAGCACCATGGACAGCAGGACGCCTGAGCAGGCGTCCTGTTGCCATAGGAACCTTCCCCGTCTGCTCAGTTATGGTCAGAACTTCGCAGACGGGGAAGGGTGAGGACGGGGCTTCGGGGGGCTCTCTGGGGGCTCTCTCCCTCTCCATCGGGGAGCTGGAAAGGCACAGCAGCCCCCCGATCGGAGAGGGAGGGAGCTCCCTCTTACTGTTAACCTTTTCCATACAGCGGTCCGTACGGACCGCTGTATGGAAAGGGTTAAACGGCTGACATCGCATCAACGATGTCAGCCGTTTATACCAGGGTGCCAGCAATGTGCTGGCACCCTGGTATACCCACTGTACACCAACGATTACGCAATAGGAGGCGGGCGGGGGATCGCGATCCCGCCTGCCGCGCCTCCCGCAACGCCCCCACCGCCTGCGACACCCCCCGCCTCCCACAACGCCCCCACCGCCTGCGACACCCCCCCTGCACCACCCGCCGCCATCAAATCATGCAGGGGTGCAGGGGGGGGGGGGGGGGTGTACTATATTGATTTTAGGCACTCTAAAGTTTCTGATCAGAAACTGCAAAAAGCGCAGCAAACCGCAGGTCTGAATTGACCTGCGGTTTTCTGCGATCGTCGATGCGGGGGGGGTCAAATGACCCCCCCCTGCATTGTTACAGGATGCCGGCTGAATGATTTCAGCCGGCATCCCGTTCCGATTAACCCCCGCGGCGCCGGCATCGCTATTTAAAGCCATGATGTACCGGTACGTCATGTGTCCTTAAGGACTCGGGAAACATGCCGTACCGGTACGTCATGTGTCCTTAAGGGGTTAAAAACCTCTGTAGTGGGCTACTGTTATGTAGCCCCATTGTTTACAGTGCTGAGCAGCCCATTGTGGGTAGGACTTCAGCAGGCAGTGTATATAAAAAGGGAAGACGTGTAAGATACAGCAGTGCTCCGCTTGTCCTCATTACCCACGTACTAGGCAACATACCATATTTTGCTTTGAAAATGTCATGTGTAGTAATACTTTTGGTGCCATTTAGCCGCACCCTTTCGTTACTCTGTCAGACATGTCATAGCTCTGCACTTACTTGGTACTTACTGTCTCGAGCGTATTCATCGTTCTTGGCTGCTCAGGCCTAAATATTTCCATGCAGACTTGTGCTGCCGCCAGAGCGCAGTTATTACTAGCTGTCTGCTGCCAGACGTGTGCGCCCTCTAATGGTCTAACCCAGGCATGTCCAAACTGCGGCCCTCCAGCTGTTGCAAAACTACAACTCCCAGCATGCCCTAATAGCTGTAAGCTATCCAGGCATGCTGGGAGTTGTAGTTTTGTAACAGCTGGAGGGCCGCATTTTGGACATGCCTGGTCTAACCTGAATTTTATATAGGAAAGTATGTAGTCTCCTGTAATGTCACTTCCTCTGTAGAGCAGTTTGTAAAAAAAAAATATAAAAAAATTTAGCTAAAATAAAGTAATGCAAAAACACAATTAAAAAAACAGAACTCACATTGTCACTTGTGTTTTATGAAGTAGGGTCAAAATCAATGGGTGTCTATGGGACAACATGGCAGAAAAAGATTACATATCCAGAGTATGGTGCAATTAAGTAAAATGCACCAGAAAAATCACCTTTTAGGCCTCGTTCACATTTCTGTTTTTCACTGATAAATTTTTGCCAAAAAAATGACATTTTCACTTGTAACATTTTTCAAATAAAGATCACTTTTGAGGGGCATGGCGAGTTCATAGAAGATTTTTTTATTTATTTTTTTGGCACAAGTTAGCGGAATCTTTTTTTTTTTTTTCTTACAAAGTCTCATATTCCACTAACTTGTGGCACATAATTTTTTTTTTACATGAACTCACCATGCCCCTCAAAAGTGATCTTTATAGCGCCACAGCAATTTTACGGTGTTTTTGCAGTGATCAGAAAAAATATTTCTGTCACTGTAATGGGGCAGACTGAATGCAAGTGTGCGCACAAGATCAGGCCTGATCGGGCAAACACTGCGTTTTTTGTAGAGCCTATAGAACATGTCCTATTCTTGGCCGTGACTGCGGACAAGAAAAGGCATTTTCTATATAGTTCTGGCATTGTGCGGATCCGCAAAATGCAGAAGGCACATTACCGGTGTCCGTGTTTTGTGGTTCCGCAAAACACATACGGACGTCTGAATGGAGCATGACAGGGAGGTGATCAGGGGTTTATAAGTGAGGGGGGGGGGGGGTGTGCTTGCTGCTTGGTGCTACTTATTACAGAGCTGGCTGTGTCCTCTGGTGGTTGATCCAAGCAAAAGGGACCACCAGAGGACCAGGTAGCAGGTATATCAGACGCTGTTAACAAAACAGAGTCTGATATACCTTTCAAGGGTTAAAAAAAATCGCATCTACAGCCTGCCAGCGAATGATCGCCGCTGGCAGGCTGTAGATCCACTCGTTTACCTTCCTATCCTGTGAACGTGCGCTCCTGTGTGCGCGTGTTCACAGGAAAGCTCGCCTCTCGCGAGATGACGCGCCGGCGCGTCAAGGAGGAACAGACCGCCCGCCCGCAGGACGCATCCCCGCGTTAGGCGGTCGGGAGGAGGTTAAAAGGGTTTTCCAGGACTTTAATACTGATGACCTATCCTCGGGATAATCATCAGTATCGGATCGGTTGGGGACGGACGCCCTCCGATCAGCTGTTTGAGAAGGAACTGGAGCTCTTTTGAGCGCTGCAGCCTTCTGTATGTTCGCCAAGCACATTGCCGTACATTGTATAGCGGCTGTCACCTCTGGGACCCGCACCTACAATGAGAGCGGGGAGAGCTGTGGCTGGAGGACCCCGGATTTCCCGAGGTCCGTCCACCACCAAGCGCTGTTCCCATAAAAGTGAATGGGAGTGCACCATGCATGTGCGGCCCATGCTCCTGTTCATTTCTATGTAGTGTAGTGTAGTGTAGTGCTTGGTGCTACTTATTACAGAGCTGCCTGTGTCCTCTGGTGGTTGATACAAGCAAAAGGGACCACCAGAGGACACAGGAAATCAGAGGACAGAAAAACGCTGCTTGCGGGGTTATACTGTCCATGAATGGAGCGCAGCCAAATGGAACGGAATGCATTCAGTTTTGTTCAGTTTTGTCCCTATTGACAATGAATGGATACAAAATTAAAGCGTTTTCTTCCGCTATTGAGTCCCAATGACGGATCTCAATAGCGGAATTGAAAACACTGGTCTGAAAGTAGCCTTAAAGATAATACAACCGGTTGTATAATCAGTAACGGAAGCGTTTTATGCTGAATCCTGCCGAATCCAGTGTGAATGTAGCCTAACTCATAAATACAAACACTGGTAATAACATCATGTACCTTTCTAGCGGGTCAGAGAATAACATTTTTGTGGGAGTTCTTCTTTAGACTACATGCACACGACTGTCTTCTGCAATTTACGGAATGGGCGGCCCATTGTAGACATGCCTATTCTTGTCTGCAAAACTGCCAAGAATAGGACACTCTATATTTTTTGGGCAGGGCCTCGGAACTGAGCAACTGATGCGGACAGCACACTGAGTGCTGTCCGCATTTTTTGCTGCCCCATTGAAGTGAATGGGTCTGCACCCGAGCAGCAAAAACTGCGGCTCAGATGTGGACTATAACTACGGTCGTGTGCATGAGGCCTTAAACAGATATTTGACCATTTGTAGAGAATACGCTTAAGAGGGCATGTATCACCTGTACTCCAGAAAAGTGGCGACTAAAAGTCACTAAGTTTGGCGCACACCATGGTTGCCCAAAATTTTACGATTTTGCGGAAGTCACTGCAGAAAAATAATGCAGGAGAACCTTGTGATCTCACTACACCCTCACATCCTTCTTGGCAAAGTATATGGAAGGTGAAAGTAGTCTGTTAGTAAGTCGAATAGGACCTCAAGACCAGTGTGACATAATTTGGGGGGGGGGGGGAATTTATCAAAGGTGACAAAACTATTGTGGTGTAAAAAGTTGCAAATTGTGGCGCACAACATATTTGTGTCCTAATTTGTGACTTTTTGAGGTCCTCACCACTTTTCTAAAGTGATGCAAAAATGGGGTGGGCTTACCGGTGCCTGCCAGACTTGCAGAAATCGGCATACGTTATAGCTGAAGTATACGCCAGCCCCTGGCTTTTGTAGATTTGAGTTTCTGGCGCACGGAGTGTCGGAGATGGGCCTAATTTATTAAGAGGCATCTGTCAATAAACTAAGCGATCCCCTGCGCGCCGCAGTGAGATGCAAGACTGGCATATGGAAACACTGGTCGTGATGAATCTCCTCCATAGTGATTACTGTGGTGGTCTCTGTAGGACCGATCTCCTCTAACAAAGTGTTTCAATGGATCCATTAGACTAAGACCTTTGCATGTGACAGAGAAGTAACTAAAATGTAGTTTAATATTTCTTATGAGTAGAGGATATCTCTCCACTACCATCACCATCTTCATCTAGTCCACCCAATTTACTACAGTGCACTTTTTCCCTAGATACCCTGGCCGCACCGTATCTCTCTGGACAATGGCCCCGAGACCATGGGCAGGTGGCTCCTTGCATGAAAGATCAGTCTACACAGGTAACGTATGTCTGTCCGTCATAACTCTGCTGTGTTTCATTATGAGCCATGTGTTCGCTGGGGGTGGAGGTACTGGACCTACTGTGCAAGTCTCACTTCTCTGTCTCTTTCACCCTGCATTCGAGTCAGAGACATACCTTTCGACAACAATTTTTTTTATGTGGTGGCTGAATGTATAGGAAAGTGCAGCCTGTAAAGTAGAGGAACTCCAACGTATAGCATCTCAAGGACTGAGGTTTTTGGCCTCCGTCAAGTGAGTAGAACCCTTGGGATACGTTTGACAAGTATGGCGGGAGCTTTTCCTCATAAATTTCTTCTAAGACATGACATTTGCACGCTCTGTCTCATGTATCAGAAGGTAAAAGTGACCCTCCGGTTCAAGAGAAGAAAAAATATGTGGAACAAACAAAACACTTGCACAGTGAGCTCTTTTTCATTTTTTCCGCTAACCGATTCTCTGCGATTCTGTGCCTGGGTAGTGCAAGGCGCTTCCTGATCTTCCAGCCCTGCTTTAGGTTGGCGAGCAGGAGGTGTCTTCAGCTACCAAATGCACAGAGTGCCAGGCAGCCTGAAAAGCTGTGCCGCCATCTTGCATGCTGGCAGATCTGCAGCTGTAAAAAGATGACGAGGAAGGCACCAGGTAAGTGTTCTGTTTGTTCTGAACTGGAGGGTCACTTTAATATTTGCATAGTCTTCTCTGGTAAAAGGCTTCTATTATGCCATAGCCTCATCACATCTAGTGTAATGTCATGGGAAACTTCTGCTTCTATTCAGAGATGTCACATGCCTGGCCCAGGCTGGAAACCTTTGCAGTGATGACGCTCATGCAATTTCTCATTTTTATTTGACTGTGAAAAGAAGAAACGGCATAAATCTTGTGCGAGCGCTTTTACAGCTATCTTGCACTTAATTGTAATGACTGACCTAGCGAAGTGCCTAAGTAGGTGGATTATGGATGCAGGGTGGAGCTGCTTTTATTTAAAGTAGATTAACAGGCTTCTATCTGTCTGGTTCATATTACTATACTATGTACAGATACAAATACTGACCCGTGCTGAGCTTCACACAGGGTACATGATCTGTACTCAACCTTGTGAATGAGGCCTAAGGATACGATTTATGGAAGGTATGCTCCATGAGACTGGTGAGAACTGTCATGTCAGCATGAGGTCTACTGGTGCCATTGCCCCTTGATCACCCCAAAAATGTAAAGAGATGGATAAAAATCATTGTCAGCAAAAGGAGGTTGTCGGTGATGGCCAGCGGTCTTTATTCCTAACAGTTATCTACGCCTACAAGTTAAGTTTAGATGGTTTTCATTCAATGTGTAGTAATTCAGTATATATTGATAATCTGGCAAGTTCCATTTAAGCCGTGACTATCAGAAACACTCTGCAACTTTCAGATCCTATTATCAGAACCCTTCAACTTGAAGCAATAATTAATCCATTTGCCAAATATCCGAGGGGTACGGTGACCAAAGGGGAAGCTATAGATTGAAGCTGGCCACATTTCATTATACTGCTTTGTTTCTAAAACTATTTGGTAGACCTGTCTTATTCTACAGGACATACATACTGTACGTTCCTTCTTTATGCTAGGATGCAGATTCAAATAAGTAATGCAAATGCTCTTCCCAATTAAGTCTCTTGTGAAGACTGTAATTAAACAATTCTTGTAACTAGAATAGAAAATGTCAACTTTTCCCCCCTTCATCTATTATGCAGACGGAGAGTGCTTGGGCTGAAGAATACGCTGAAAAGAAGAAAAGCTCCCACAAGCGCTCTGCGTCCTGGGGCAGCAACGAGCAGCTGAAAGAGGTCAGACAGCTGCTGTGTGCAGATCAATGGTCACGTATCCACTCTTGTGTGGTCACCCACCTAGTCTTCAAAGACCGGCGGTTGGGGGAATGGCAACGAAAGCTGCCTATTGTCATGTCATAGATGCTCTTTTAAATGCAGTTTCTTTTTGCATCCTGTGGTTTTTCAGAAATTGTCTAAAATTGAGGTGAATTGTCAGTGATGAATGTTCTCTCCACAATAAAAAGCTAAAGTTGTCTGTGCAGCCTGTACCCTGACTGTGCTGAAATGTGACACATCACAGGCAGCCCACGCTGCACATAGGCTAGTAGATGGTCACTGCGTTCACCACGTATACCATATTCACTAAGACTCGTCTCATTGGTTTGCACATGGAAAAAAGTTGCGAGTTCCCCCTCAACACAGATATGGGGGGGGGGGGAAGGGAAGAGAATCTGGTCAGTAGTGGAGTAGAAATAAGACCGTTTCTGTTCCTAATTCAGGGGCAAAAAAGGTGCACCTACATAAGTAGGTTGGAAAAAAGTCACAATTTTGAAAACTTCTGAATTTGGGTCCATTCACACGTCTTAAGGCCTAGTTCACACGATAGTTTTTTTTTGCGAGTGTAGGGGCCGTTTTTTTTTTGTTACGTATACGGAACCATTCATTTCAATGGTTCCGCATTAAAAACGGAATGTGTTCCTTAAGCATTCCATTTCCGGATTTCTGTTTTTCCATTCCGTTGAAATATAGAACACGTCCTATTATTGCCCGCAAATCACGTTCCGTGGCTCCATTCAAATCAATGGGTCCGCAAAAAAAAAAACTGAACACATATGGAAATGCATCCGTATGTCTTCCTTATCCGTTCCGTTTTTGTGGAACCATCTATTGAAAATATTATGCCCAGCCCAATTTTTCTATGTAATTACTGTATACTGTATATGCCATTCTGAAAAACAGAACGGAAACGCAACGAACTCAAAACCGGAACAACGTATCCGTGAAAAATGGACCGCAAAAAACTATAAAAGCCATACGTTCGTGTGAACTAGGCCTAAGTGTCTTGCGGTACTGCATATGGCCGGCCCTATGATTATAGACAAGAATAGGACCTGCTCTATCTTTTTTGCGGGGCCATGGAATGGAACTACGGATGAGGACTTTTGGGGACCCATTGAAATAAATGGGTCCGAACCCGTTACGCAAAACTGTGAAACGGATGAGGACCCAGAACTACGGACGTGTGAATGGACCCTAAGTCTTATAACTCAAGATAGGTGCAACAGGCGCAAATGCTTCCAAAATAGGTGCAAAATCAGTTGGTGAATGAGACTTTAAAAAGCATGGATGTCAAACTTATGGCCCTCCAGATGTTGCAAAACTACAACTCCCATCATTCCCTGATAGCTGTAGTATGCCCAGGCATGATGGGAGTTGTAGTTTTGCAACAGCTGGAGGGCCACGAGTTTGACATCCCTGTAAAGAATATAGTCAAAAACTGGCTTTTTTACTCATGAAGACAGGTGCAGACACTATAGTGAATGTGCCCCACTGTGTATTAGCTTTTTGACAATCTAATGTGTATTGCGGCAGCTTGATACTTCCACGAGGACTCGTTTTAGGGCTGTTTGACACGAGCGGATGCCTGCGTGTCCGCAGCGTGAATGACGGCCAAGCCCCGCTCCTGACAGCAGAGACACGGAGCAGTAACATGATTGATAATGCTCCGTGCCTCTCTGATCTTTTTTTACTACAAAATCACAGTGAGATAAAGTTACTGTGATTTTGTAGTAAAAAGATCAGAGGTGCACGGAGCATTATCAATCATGTTACTGCTCCGTGTCTCTGCTGTCAGGTGCGGGGCTTGGCTGTCTTTCACGCTGCGGAGGACACGCACGGCATCCGCTTGTGTGAAAGAGCCTTTAGGGATACGGCTGCGCTATAACATTTGTCGTGCGACAGTAGGCTTCAACTACACTGCGACTTATGTTGCGCAACAGTTTTTGTAATGATGGTCACAACGTGTCACAGTGTGACACCATAGACTACGACGCGACAGTCGCACAAAAACCCAACTGGGTTGGATCTTTGTGCAATTGTCGTGTCCCAGCATGTCGCACTGCAACACCATAGACTGTCTTTATGAAAAATGCTGCGTGACATTATTGCGACTTTTGTTGTGTAGACCAGTGTTTCCCAACCAGTGTGCCTCCAGCTTTTGCAAAACTACAACTACCAGCATGCCCGCACAGCCAAAGGCTGTCCAGGCATGCTGGGAGTTGTAGTTTTGCAACAGCTGGAGGCACACTGGTTGGGAAACACTGGTGTAGACCTACACTTAGGCTGGTTTCCCACGGGCGTTGCGGGAAAAGGTGCGGGTGTGTTGCGGGAACATGTCCGCGCGAGTGCAAAACATTGTAATGCGTTTTGCACACGCGTGAGAAAAAACGGCATGTTTAGTACCCAAACTTCTTCACAGAAGTTCAGGTTTGGGATCGGTGTTCTGTAGATTGCTATTTTCCCTTATAACCATGTTATAAGGGAAAATAATACATTCAGAATGCATAGTACAATAGCGCTTGAGGGGTTAAAAAATAAAAATGTAACTCGCCTTAATCCACTTGCTCGCGCAGCCCGGCATCTCTTCTATCTCTTTCTTTGCTGATTGCAGTCAACGGACCTGTGGTGACGTCACTCCGGTCATCACATGGTCCGTCACATGATCTTTTACCATGGTGATGGATCATGTGATGACCGGAGTGATGTCACCACAGGTCCTTTGACTGCAATCAGCAAAGAAAGAGATAGAAGAGATGCCGGGCTGCGCGAGCAAGTGGATTAAGGAGAGTTACATTTTTATTTTATTTTTTAAACCCCTCCAGCGCTATTGTACTGTGCATTCTGTATTCAGAATGCTATTATTTTCCCTTATAACCATGTTATAAGGGAAAATAATCAAATGATCGGGTCTCCATCCCGATCGTCTCCTAGCAACCGTGCGTGAAAATCGCATCGCATCCGCACTTGCTTGTGGATGCTTGCGATTCTCACGCAGCCCCATTCACTTCTATGGGGCCTGCGTTGCGTGGAAAATGCACAATATAGAACGTGCTGCGATTTCCACGCAACGCACAAGTGATGCGTGAAAATCACAGCTTGTGTGCACAGCCCCATAGAAATGAATGGGTCCAGATTCAGTGCGGGTGCAATGCGTTTACATCACGCATTGCACCCTCGCGGAATACTCGCCCGTGTGAAAGGGGCCTTAGGGTTAACTTGGTATGGAATGATAACTTACCACCTATTCACAGGGTCCCCTATTTGAATGAAGTTGCAGTGGAGCATGAGCATTACTGCTCCATTCAAACTCTTTGGGACTGCCAGATAGCCAAGCAATATGCAGTCCCATAGACTAAGTTGTGGTTTTGGGCAAAATCTTTTTAAATAAAAGTTGGATAGATTGGATTTAAGACGGTCTTCGCCTTTGTGGTGGTATCGGTGTCTGTCACCTGCTCCTCAAATTAACCCCCACAATGCACTTTTCTGAGAATGTGAAGCAGATCCTTTAGTGTAAGACAGGAATCTTGCTATTTGGGACCTAGGTCTGGTGTGTCATATTAAAATGTATGGAATCCTGTAGTAAACTTGGCTTTGTTACATAGTTGTGTGTGTAATATACTGTATATACACTTATTACCTAAATGTATCACTCAATTATGACGTGAATGGTGGATATAAATGTACTTTGTAATGAGTACAGTGATAAATGTCTGCTATCTTGATTTCACTTCAGATTGCAAAATTACGTCAGCAGCTTCAGAGGAGTAAACACAGCAGCAGGCATCATCGTGAAAAGGACAGGCAGTCTCCATTCCATGGCAACCACACTGCTATTAACCAATGCCAGGTAAGAGTTGGCACTGCCCTGCTAGCTATACGTCTGACGCCATAGAAACCATAGACTTTACAGAAATTACACCACAGAATTGCAGTTCTCAAAAATTTACAAATCTTATTCCAAGGAATTTAAATCATTTTGCTTCTGATATATTATATAAGGGGGAAAAAAAAAACTACTTTTGAAAATATAATTGCCTAATGAAACATAGTTTAACCCCCTTAGTGACCAGCCTGTTTTGAGCCTTACTGATTAAGCGTTTTTCTTCCTTGGGAAGATGGGGGAAAAACGGCACTACTGCTACAGCGTTTTTAAGTTATAAATTTTGAATGAAGCTGTGATTACCTTGCACCGCCAGTACTATGTAGGCAGCGTGCGGGCCCCTTAAGACAGCTGATTGGTGGGTGGGCTAGTTGGACTCGCACCATTGTGATATTTTTGGCCTATCACAATGGTGAGGAAAAATTCCCCTAAAGTGAGGAAAATTGGCTTCTACCTCAGTTTTTTTTTTGCCTTCCTCTGGATCAACTTGCAGGATAACAGGCCGAACTGGATGGACAAATGTCTTTTTTCGGCCTTATGTACTATGTTACTATGTTATCCTAGGGATAGGCCATCAATATTGTGAAGCCAAAATACTCTTTTGAAGGGGTATTCCAACTTCGACACTTATGCCCACAGGATATGCCATGAATGTCTGTCTGATAGCCTCTCTCTAGCAATTGTTGGTGGTCTATCGCTCCTTCCTCACTGCAGAGGACGGAATCGGGACTGGCCCATAGGCTTCTGTTGGGCATGTCTCCTGTAATGAGGAGAGAGTGCGATATACGTGCTTCTCGCTCCTCATTATAGAGATTGGAGGGGTCTCAGAGCTCAGATTCTCACAGATCAAAAGTTTTGACATGTTTTACCCAAACTCAGTGACCCTTAGGCCCCTTTCACATGAGCGAGTTTTCCACGCGGGTGCAATGCGTGACGTGAACGCATAGCACCCGCTAGCAATCCTGACCTATTCATTTTAATGGGTCTGTGTACATGAGTGTGTTATTTATATATATATATATATATATACATATATATATATATATATATATATATATATATATATATATATATATATATATATATATATAAATAAATGGAAAAATCGGACAGCACTCCAGACGGTTTCTTCGGTAAAGCAAGTAAATTTAATCACCCATGTGGTGGCAGCAAAAAAGCAACGTTTCGGCTCTACATGAGCCTTTCTCAAGCAATGACAAAAAGTGCAGAGCAAACATATATCAGTGGACCAATTAAATCAATTATAAAATTGTGTAATCAATACTTAATAAATAACAGTACAAAAAGTTATAAATAGTGTTACAAAATGAACATCATGGCAATCATTATTAAAGTGACAAGTGCCAGCAGTGTATAAAGTGCATGATATAGCTGGCAATCATATGTTACAGTCTAAAAACCATAAGTATTGACAGCTGTTCATGATTAATCCATAATTATTCATATAACATTAATTGTGCACAGGGGTGTGTTAATGAACAAATACCTAGAAAAGTGATGTAGCCCACGTATACTATCGCGCCGTTCAGCGCGTCTCCTCTGTGTCAGTGCGCATGACCCGGTCGCATATGTTGCGTCAGAGCGGCACCATATCAGCTGGAGATGTCGCTCTGGAGTGGCGTCACAAGCGCTTCGCAGTAATTTACATCGCGTCATGTGTTCCGCCACTAGGGTAAGAGAGCGCATGCGCAGTGCCATCATGTTGTCTCTAGCCACCATGTTACTTCAGGGAATGTGGCCAGTATCTCTCTTAATTACTATATTTAATGCTGGCCATACGTAGAGTTACATAGTTGGTCACAGTGGATATTTTCCACCTATAAGCAGCCAAGGGGAGGGTCCCCACTTTTCCAAGATCCGGAACCAACCTCTATGTATGACCGCGATGCTGACAGCACGTTAATGCGATCAGCACCATCGGTCACAAACTTGCTGCATCGCGTGACCTAGAGGGTTCTCCTCTAATGGTAACCCAGGCCAAAAAAAGTAGACATTAGGGCAATCAGCACTCTATTTGCGCATTACAACTTATTCCTTTTAATATGCAATCGGGACAACCGCACCACTCCACAGGGACAAAATTATAAGCTTGTACAGACAAACAAATACTTAGTGGGCTCTTCATCCACCTTCTAGGTTGATCATTATTCCTTCGCGTCTTCCAAAATTCCAGTGCATCTGAAATGATATACAGTATTAGTGATACAAGTGACTCCCAAAATGTTTTAATAACCTTGTTTTACACATTTCTATTATATTTTTATTATTGGTTTTTATGAAATTTACATTTTTTATAGAATATTTTTGTCAATGAACATGTCCTCAGCAGGAGGAAATATTTGTGTACAACTCTGGCAGCACATAAGAGGGCACCCTTCCCACCTCAAACTCCCCCTCCATAGTTTGAGGTGGGAAGGGTGCCCTCTTATGTGCTGCCAGAGTTGTACACAAATATTTTCCTCCTGCTGAGGACATGTTCATTGACAAAAATATTCTATAAAAAATGTAAATTTCATAAAAACCAATAATAAAAATATAATAGAAATGTGTAAAACAAGGTTATTAAAACATTTTGGGAGTCACTTGTATCACTAATACTGTATATCATTTCAGATGCACTGGAATTTTGGAAGACGCGAAGGAATAATGATCAACCTAGAAGGTGGATGAAGAGCCCACTAAGTATTTGTTTGTCTGTACAAGCTTATAATTTTGTCCCTGTGGAGTGGTGCGGTTGTCCCGATTGCATATTAAAAGGAATAAGTTGTAATGCGCAAATAGAGTGCTGATTGCCCTAATGTCTACTTTTTTTGGCCTGGGTTACCATTAGAGGAGAACCCTCTAGGTCACGCGATGCAGCAAGTTTGTGACCGATGGTGCTGATCGCATTAACGTGCTGTCAGCATCGCGGTCATACATAGAGGTTGGTTCCGGATCTTGGAAAAGTGGGGACCCTCCCCTTGGCTGCTTATAGGTGGAAAATATCCACTGTGACCAACTATGTAACTCTACGTATGGCCAGCATTAAATATAGTAATTAAGAGAGATACTGGCCACATTCCCTGAAGTAACATGGTGGCTAGAGACAACATGATGGCACTGCGCATGCGCTCTCTTACCCTAGTGGCGGAACACATGACGCGATGTAAATTACTGCGAAGCGCTTGTGACGCCACTCCAGAGCGACATCTCCAGCTGATATGGTGCCGCTCTGACGCAACATATGCGACCGGGTCATGCGCACTGACACAGAGGAGACGCGCTGAACGGCGCGATAGTATACGTGGGCTACATCACTTTTCTAGGTATTTGTTCATTAACACACCCCTGTGCACAATTAATGTTATATGAATAATTATGGATTAATCATGAACAGCTGTCAATACTTATGGTTTTTAGACTGTAACATATGATTGCCAGCTATATCATGCACTTTATACACTGCTAGCACTTGTCACTTTAATAATGATTGCCATGATGTTCATTCTGTAACACTATTTATAACTTTTTGTACTGTTATTTATCAAGTATTGATTACACAATTGTATAATTGATTTAATTGGTCCACTTATATATGTTTGCTCTGCACTTTTTGCCATTGCTTGAGAAAGGCTCATGTAGAGCCGAAACGTTGCTTTTTTGCTGCCACCACATGGGTGATTAAATTTACTTGCTTTACCGAAGAAACTGTCTGGAGTGCTGTCCGATTTTTCCATTTGTTTAGTAGTGGGTAAGCTCCAGTTGCCGTACTCGGACCTTGCACCCGCTTTTGTTTCATATATATATATATATATATAGATAGATAGATAGATAGATAGATAGATAGATAGATAGATAGATAGATAGATAGATAGATAGATAGATAGATAGATAGATAGATAGATAGATATATAGATATAGAATTTTTTTTTTTTTTTTCATGCATCGGTTCTGCTTTGCATGAAAAATGCAGCATGTTCTATATTCTGTATTTTTCATGCAGCCCTGCAAGCAAGTGCGGATGCAATGCACTTTTTACTGATGGTTGCTAAGAGATGTTGTTTGTAAACCTTAAGTTTATCACGTGTGTGAAAAACGCATCAAAACGCATTGCACCCGCGCGGAAAAAACTGAACACAGTCGCAGGCAAAACTGACTGAACTTACTGAGTTTCACTGAACGTATCCGGAGCCAATCCGTATAGTTTGTGTGAAAGAGCCCTAATAGTAAATCTTGAAAGTTCATCTCATTGATGTACTTTTTCCCCTCCTGAATAATTCACTCTAATTCAAATGAGGAGAAATTCAGCTGGAAAGTTGTAGCTAATGTATGGACACATCTGCCTCGCAAAGAATGGACATTTACTATTCTTCATTATTATTTTTTTTACCACCGCACAGATTTAGTTTTGTGAGAACCCTTTGTGTTGTAGTGTGCTTTACCGTATGCAGATATATTAACCTCCTGTTTCTGTTCCCCAAGCAGTGGGCCCCTAGACATGCTTGTCCCTTCTGCTTTGTATTCTGAAAGCGCTTACCCCCTGCCGGGTGCCACAGATTTACCACACCCATAAGCCCTAAATGCAGGTTACCAGCTGCCACTTCTGTTAAGTCCAATCTGCTCCCCCAGCCCTGGAAGTGCACCCCTACAATGTATAGCAGGATTATTATGTAGATTGAGCTGCAGCTTGTGTGTACAGCTACATTTTAATTTGAGGTGACCTTAAACTTTGCATTATGAGGTTCTTTAGATGTTTTATCTGGACAGATGATCTTTTTTTTTAACCCCTTTACTGCCTGTAGGTTTTCACATTTTTGATATAAATAGAACTTGAACTACAAAAAAAAAAAAAAAAACTCTTCCTGGAAATAGACTCCAGCCATATTGTGAAAATGCCACCCACCACTTGACACTTTTAGGCGTGTTTGGCACAGTTTTTCATATAATCTCAACTTAAAAAAAAAAAAAAAGCCTAAATATTCACTTTAAAGATGCTGACATGTTACATGGCTTAGGCTTCTTTCCCACATGCAGCTGGGTGTTCAGCAAGCAGGTTCGGCAGACGGTGCTGCACGCAGCAGTTTTTATCCGGCTGGTTAGTGGCCGGACCCCATTATAGTCAATGGAGTCTGCTGGAAGGCGGTAGTATTCTGCAATTCCAGATTCCCTGCCACAAGTGTGAAACTAGCTGTAGCCTTTTCCAAATATTGTTCAATGGCTGAGTTGTCTAGGAATTTTATTTAAACCTAAAATTCTTAGAATGCAGTAAAATAGAAGTAATACTGGCCTTACTGATCCGTCACTTCCCGTGTTCACATCCAGTTTATACTTCTTGTTCCTATTCAACAATGACATGTGATTGGCTGAAAGTCACTGGATCTCAACTCATGACCGTGTAGGAGTCATGCATATATTTAGTGTTTTGCACCAGTTAAAGTGGTTCTTCCACTCGTGTCCTGACCAGATGTGTTCCTTAGTCCTCCTGTTCAGCTGCTTTATTGTAAATGTCCGGAGAACCCTTTTAACTTCTGATACCCTTCACCAGCACTTTATTGGTTATCTTGTGGCTCCGTCTGCTAAATCGTTGCTCTTTGCTGTAAACCTTTTCCCTGCAGACATCCCTATCTAAGAATGTACTTACTCCAATGACCATACCCATCACCAAATCATCGGGCTCACGATTCCGGAACAGTGTGGAAGGGCTGAACCAAGAGATTGAAATCATCATTAAGGAAACCGGAGAGAAAGAAGAGCAACTCATGGTAAGTGCATATTCCTTTCCACTACGGAGCCGTACCCCAGTTACTGGTTCTTGATGGTAATTTATGACTTACCATTGAGAAGGCTCTATTCACTTTTCTCCGCTGCACATGGAATCAAGAAGCATTTTTATTTTTTTTAAGTTTTCACCCTCCATATTATGGGTTTATTAAGGAGGGTGGGTTGCTCCAATATTCATCTTGAAGCATATATCCTTGTGGTTTCCCAGCATGGAGACTGTTCAGGCCTTCCTGATGTCAATGGGAACATTACAATGAGTTTCCAGCATCTGCACCCTGAGGTAAGTTTGCTGTGTGTGATATTATTTTACGTGTATACATTCAATTCTCTTGTTTTATTACTTTGGAGACAGAATTGCTTTTAAACTGAAATGTTCATCTACTTTACATTTCTCCAAACGTCTTGATGTACTAAGTGCCAGCAGTGTAGCTTACTTTACCTAGTTTAACATGCTGTCTTTCCATATTTGATGAGCCGTGGTGTATAGTAGTTGCCTCAATTAGCATTACTATTAAAACAAATAATACAAGTGGCATAGCATCGTATAACATAGCATACTCCGCTCTGACAGGTCGTTGACTTGGCCAAACTACTATTCTCACCTACTTGACAGTTTCACAACTGCAGTAAGTTATCCATAGGAACCAATTAAGTTCATGTGTTCAAGTGCTTCATCACAGTGATATATGGTGCTGTGAGCTTCCACTCCACTTGTCGTCTACTGCCCCGCTCTCACATGATGTGGTCATACGGTAAAAAGTAGATCCATGCTTGGGCTGAATCTCGCAGCATTATAGATCCCTAAAGTGAGTTTAGGTCTGCCGGGCCATTGTTGGTCCCGGGAATATGGCCACAAACGATTTCCTGGACCATGTGAAACTGGCCTAAGTGAGTGTTTTTACATCCAGATTTAGGTTACATTTCCACATTCAGGTGCGTTTTTTTATTTAACGCATTTTGTTTTAAGCTAAAGCCAGGAACAGATCATAAATGGAGGACACATATAAAGGAAGGAAAGACTGTCTCTTCTCCTCTTTTTGAATCTGTTACTGGTTTTTGTGTCAAAATATGCCATAAAAAAACATGAACATGAAAACACAGCCTTTGAAAGGTTTATGGAGATCCCCAGTAATCTGATGCCACACTATATTTTTGTGTGTTTATCATTGTGGGGGGCGGGTGTTGTGTGTTTTTTGTAAAAATATATCTAACTGCACATGTATGGAGGAAGCTTGGGTGGGATTTCTACATACCATTTCCATCCATTCATGTTAATGGGGTTTTCGAGAGATGGCTGTCAGTTGCATGCCATTTAAGAAGGAAGATGTCCGTTTAGTCATAGTATACGGTGTTGTGTTGGAGAGATGAGCCCTAGTGGAAAGGTAGAGTTGACCATAGCAGCAAGATAATTTCCAGCTCCAGTTTTACCATTTATATGTCTAACATCCTTGTAAAGGGGGTGGGGCTTAACGGGAATTGGCTGGAGCTTCACATGAAGGGAGAGGGCCTAAAAGGCCATTGTGGGCCATAATGTCAGTGCAATTCTAGTGTAAAGATCAGTCTCGGGGAAAGCTAACCAGTAGTTGGTATAGAGTCAGAAAAGTGTCTCTGCAGCACATTTATCATCCAGTCTGTGGTAATTCTGGTGCAGTTCTAGATGGTCTAAGACTACGCCGTCTACAGGCCTACTGAACATGCTGACTCAACAGCTCATTCAGACATGACAACCAACATGGCTGCTGCTCTTGTCACTTTTCTCCCAAAATATGTGAAACATTTCAGTGATGATGGCCACTGGTCTTATTTTTAACTGATGTGTGGTGGAAGTCA
Source organism: Bufo gargarizans (assembly GCF_014858855.1). NCBI lineage: Eukaryota > Metazoa > Chordata > Amphibia > Anura > Bufonidae > Bufo > Bufo gargarizans. The sequence continues at coordinate 74,517,564 of NC_058087.1, forward strand.
TGTGACAAAAAGGGCAAGTTTATTAATCCTTTATAATTTTTAAACAGTGTAAACTTGGGGCCCATGTTCATGAGCAGACAGGGCAATGATTGGAAACGATCACATTCCTGTACAGATTCATTCTTTGGCAGCAGCACATCCCTGTAATATACTGCGATGTGCTGCCAACGATGATGTGCAGTTAGTTTCCAACAATTATCCCAGTCCTTGGCCCATGAGAAAAGGTCTTAGGCAGTGTAAAGGTGCGCCAAATTTACTTCAGATGTTTGTGTAACTTTATATCACCTAGTAATTGGCTTACTTTAGGGCCAAAATTGAGGCTCACTGCGAGTGCATCGTAAGCCACATTTTCTCTAAGCCATGCCAGGCGTTTTTTTTTTTATATCTTTCTGGCACCTTTTAGCTTAGTAAATTATTCCCCACTGTCTTTGTGTTAAAGTTGCTAATTGCTACTAATCTGTTTTCTTATCTCCAGGGTATGTTATTTCATGTGCTTTACCTATTGCTATAATTTACTTTTATGTTCTGGATGGGCAGATGCAGCTTTGTTTGATAAAATGCATAATATAATCATGTTATATATACAAGTAATTTATATTTTTTGCCAGTTAACACTGTAACACTCCTGAACAGATCTCTAAGGTTGGGTTCACATCATTTTTATTATCATTCTGCTCAATTATAGGAGCAGAACAATGAAAATAACAGATGGGGACTTTGCATTAAAAAACAAATGAACGGGGTTCGACAGATACCATTAAGGGTCTATTTAGACGTCCGTATTTCAGGGTTCGCATCTGTTCCGCAATTTTGCGGGACTTGTGCTGACCCATCAATTTAAATGGGGCCGCAAAAGATGCGGACAGTACAGTGTGCAGTCCACATCAGTAGTTTGGTTCTGCGGCCTGTCCTATTCTTGCCCGCAATCACAGACAAGAATAGGCATTTCTATCACAAAATGCGGAAAGGGCTGAAACGGTTACTCAATTGAATCGAGTAACGAGTCACAAAAAAATACTCGATGCAAATTTTTTGCATCCAGGATTCATTTGTCATATGACCACGTAGCTCAAGTGAAGTGCTTGCTATTACTCACCCTGCAGCCTGTTGGCACGGAGGTAGGGCTGATGAGTTTTTATAAATAAAAACATTCTTTTAACTAGGTTTTTTGTTATTAGAGTACTCGATTAATTGATAGAATACTCTATTACAAAAATATTCGATAGCTGCAGCCCTACGCATAGCCAGTATTGGTGTTTTGTGGATCAGCAATTTGCGGACCGCCAAACACTTGCAGACATCTGAATGGACCCTAACTATAATGGGATTTCTATTAGAGCACCTGGCAGCTTACCAGACAGAATAGTGCAGCATGTTTCGCTATTTTGTCCCATATTTTTTATGGAATCTGCAACGGAGGTCCCTAATGGAGCCCTCCGACACAACCATGAACTGTAGCCTGAGATGATTTATGCCATAAAACTTCTTCAACCTTGCTTTGGCATAAATCAACTTAGAGGTTTGTTAAAGGTAGGTCAGAGAGGGGCTAGAGCACGAGCCTCCAGACAAGACCTCTGATGGATTTATCACAGAACGGCTTTCTGCAGCTATTATGTACTGTGAAACATAGATGCTACCGAAAGTAAATTATTAGAATAAGAAATGGTTTCGAAGGTTAACTTGTGTACAGCATTTCTCCTTTAGAGCCCCTTAGCCTTTTAGTACAACTTAGTGTCTAAAGTGATCTCAATTTGACTGGCTGATTGAACTAAATAATATGGCTCAGATTCATGCAAGTTATCTACATTTTTACATTACACAAGCATTGAACTGAGTACTTTGCAGATTCTAAGAGCAGAGAGATGGGTGAGAGAGGGTTAGTGTACAGAGCTTCTTTGTGACTACCTTGCAGTGAATAGAGAAGTTCACTTTAATATATAGAGTTTAGCAGACTTGCTTTTAGCGCTCACGTTTTTTTTTATGTAAAGGGGAAAAAAAAAACTATGTATTCTGTCCACTAATATTTTTACTTAGCAAAGAAAATTATCCGCATAATGTTTTTTCCTTTTTTTTTTTTTTTTTTCTCTTTCTTGTTTTGTATATGTTTTTATATTTTATAGCCGCAAGATATTCCAGATGGACACCGTGCTCCCCCACCTCTTTCTCTTAGGAGTGTAGATACTCAGACACCTGGAGGAAATGACCGTGGCAGTAACAACAGCAGCCGCTCCCAATCCATATCTCCTGCATCCTTCATAACCATCTCAAATGACTGCAGCGCGGAGAGCCCATGTTCAACTGATGACACACACACAGATCTCAGAGACAAAGGTATTACATAGAGTTACACATATAACTAATATATAAATATATCTGAGCAGTGCTTACGTGAACCCGCGGCATACAGAACTGTGGTCACATAATGTGGTGTTCAGTCCAGGAAATACAGCTCCCATATGGAGTGTGTTTCCTGGACTGCATACGCTTCTTTGAAAATGACCTTAAAGAGGACCATTCACCGCTCCTGACATGCCTGTTTTAATATCTTCATGCATTCCCCATGTGATAACAATTCTGGAGGATCTATTTTTATCTCTATATTGTGCTATTCCTGTATTATTTCTACTAGAAGTTAAGAATGAATTACAAGCAGTCTGCAGTAAGGGTACAGAGGGGAGGTAACATGTTGGGAGGGGGGGGGGGTGTCCCTGCACAGTCTGAAAATGGCAGCACTGATTGGATAGAGGTAGTTGGTGCAGGTACACACCCCAACTGGTTACCACCCCTCTGTACCCTTACTGCAGACTGCTAGCAATTCATTCTTAACTTCTAGTAGAAATAATACAGGAATGGCACAATATAGAGATAAAAGAATAGATGCTCCAGAATTGTTCTTACATGGGGAATACATGTAGCTATTAAAACAGGCATGTCAGGAGTGGTGAAAGGACCTCTTTATTTTATTTCGATATTTCAGAGGTCATCCTGGATATTTATTGCAAAGATCTGACTAAACTATCATCACATTGTCCTAGAACGGCCCTTAGTAGGGCATCCTATTGTCTCTGCTTGGAGGGTATGTGGGTGGATGGGATATTTGTACAACAGAGTGCCACTTTAACTCCTCAGTGGAAACTGAAATCTAGGTGGAACTATAATTTTCGGGAAACCTCTTCTCTGAGAGTAAAAAAAATTCCAGCAAGCTTGGCACACTGAAATTACAAAAAAAAAAACTCTCTCCTGTTCAAAGTGTTCCACGTCCAAAACCTTTCTACACTATGGACCAATAAGTGGCCTAAGTGGTGACCTGTTCAGGGAACAGCATATGATCAGGTCACTGATGACCTGCAGTGATGTGCGTGTTGATGTCACACTTTTGGTCCAGCAGAGACAAGAGCTTGGTGTTTTTTATTTAATTTTTTAATTCTTACACTGTGCCTGGCCACTTGAAAATTGCTTTCCCTTTTAGACAACCCCATTAATGTGGCAATATGCATTAGATGATCCTCAGCCATCCATTGAGGGTGTCCCATTTTCTTCACCAATGACAGAAGCAGGGCTCCAGATGGCGACCAAAATAGTCGCCATTGCGACTTGGAATTGCTAAATGGCGATAAGACTTTGTAGTCTTGTTGCCATTTGCTCCTAGACCCTCCCTGCCTCTCACACACGAGGAACTGACATGGGACACGCTGCTGTCAGCGTGTGCCATGTTCTCGACAACACAGGGGAGAAGGAGGCAGTCACTCTCCCCTGTGCCGCTGCCACCAATGGGCTGATAGAAGCGAGGAGGAAGGGAGGGGCTGTGGCCACTGCATCACCACCTGAGGGGTTAATAGTGGTGGATTGCAGCGCGCAGTCATAGAGGCTGGGTGTCTGGTATGGGATATGGCCGGCACCCGCAGCAAAGCCTGCGTTTGTATTGATCATAAACTATAATTGGTTGCACAGTGCACCCAACCCCAGTATTATAAAGTAGAATCATCGTGGCAGTGGCAGTTCCGATCGGAGCCCCAGCAGCGTAAGCCTGGGGCTTCGATTGGTTACCATGGCAGCCAGGACGCTAATAAAGCCCTGGCTACCATAGTCGGCTCCCTGCTGCTGTGTGCACAAAGCACAGAGCAGCAGGGAGAGTGTAAAGTCCTATTCACCCTGATAGCGATCTATCAGGGTGAATAGGACAAGCGATGAAAGATCCCAGGTTCTAGCCCCTAAGGGGGGGAAATGGTTATTAAATAAAAAGTTAAAAAAAAAGTAAAATTTACAAAGCAAACATCAAAATATTAAGTTTAAATCACCCCCTTCCCAATTTTATATATAAACAATAAAAAAATTACATATTGCCACGCCCGAAAAAGTGCGAACTATTAACAGATTTAAAAATATCTCCTATGCGGTGAACGCTGTAACAGGAAAAAAAAATATTCAAAACATGCATTTTGCCATTTATTTTAGTCACCTTGTCCCGACAAAAATTAGGTTTGGACTGTTCTATTATGGTCCAGACGTTCCATAAAATCTGGAATGCACGCGGCTTTTTGGCGGTTTTATTTTTTTCCCATGTGGTTTTGAGTATCACAATATTTTTTTATGGTATCAAAATTGAGTAAAAATGTTGGTATCGTGACAACCCTAGGTAAACGTGTTTCGTAATTATATGCATTTTTAAATTTGGCAACAAATTTTTTTTCAGGTTAGGAGCCAACGGCTCCTTGATTATATATATATATATATATATATATATATATATATATATATATATATATATATATATATATATATATATATATATATATATATATATATATGAAATCCTGAGGGAGCACCACCTTAAACGTGGGTGCAAAATCCACAAGGGCAACGGCAAAGACCCAATATTATAACTGAAGAAAGATAGGACTGCACTCCGGATAAAAGTGAAATTCTGTGAGGCTTTATTCACCCATAGTATGGCAACTTTGCGACGTTTCGGCTCACAAGAGCCTTCTTCCAGCTCGAAGAAGGCTCTTGTGAGCCGAAACGTCGCAAAGTTGCCATACTATGGGTGAATAAAGCCTCACAGAATTTCACTTTTATCCGGAGTGCAGTCCTATCTTTCTTCAGATATATATATATATATATATATATATATATATATATATATATATATATATATATATATATATATATATATATATATATTGTATGTATATTTTTGTCTGGAGCCCTGAGATGTGGAGTAAAGATGGGTTGGGCATGTTGTAATTCAACATGCCCGAGACTTTATTTTATTTTTATTTTTTTCAGAAGATAAGCCACTTCTAGAGGTGTTTAGCAGTGGTATTTTCCACTGCCCTTATTGATAACAGCTATTCATAGCAAGTATGGTGAGGGAGGTGAGAAGAATCTCCTTGCAGCCGCCAGCTACAGTATCTACGAGGTAGTGGAAATGCCAAAATAATGAACACTGCCAATGGAGACTGTAATAGGACTGCATTATAAATCTTTTCTTCTGGAGCCCCACTAGTCAGAACATGGTGGTCAACGTAAAATAGGACTTGGTTTACCTTCTCACATGTCTCTTGAACCAAGTATAATATTCCAATAAACACAAAGGGTCAATTGTTTTGAGAGGCCTGTACAGCTTATGATCTCTCCTGTCAGAACTGAGCCCTGAGATAAAGTGTATTTCTGGCACATAATCGTTTCTGTTCTGTCATTCACTTTTGTGCAGTTTGTAATAAACACCAAATTAAGTGCCTGGAACTCTAAGAACTTAATGGATCGGTGGTGAAAAAGCGATTTGTGGTTGTAGGAGATATACCTGTTCAACCGAAAGGGGTACTCCCAACTCAGACATTGATGGCATATCGCTGCTATGTCCATAACAGGCCCCCCGAAGTAAAGAGAGAGCAGCTGTGCATGCCCAGCCAGTATCCATTTGAGAGTTCTGAAATTAGCTGAACGCTGGCTTTGCTGTCTCCAGCAGTCTCAGAATGGTGAATGGAGAGGTGGCCATGCGTATGCTGTGGGTTTCCCATTCATCTCTATGGGACTAATGAAAGTAGTCTGGCATGCTTATTCGCCCATTTTCAGAACTCCCATAGCATTGAATGGAGAGCACGCCACGTATGTGTGGTACACACTCCTTTATTTCAGGGGCCTGAAGATAGGTTCCACCTCTGGGACCAGCTTCTATCTGACCTTGGTGGCATATCTTAGTGATATACCATCCATGTCTGAGTTAGTTATACTCCTTTGAGGGCAGGTAGTAGTTAAAGGAACACCAATTGTGAAATGAATGATAAAAGGGAGGGTAACTTGCCCCCAATGTCAATCTACCAGGATTTTCTCCTTGTTAAGAGCCTTGTAGAAATCTTGCAGAAAACCTTTTTTTTTTTTTTCTTTTTTTTTCCTTCTAATCTTTTGACTGAGAGCCAGCCGAGGGAGAGTTGGCTACATTTAGGTGTGGGGCTTGATGTGTCTGGTCTCCTATAGCAGATAAAGCAATGGAGGTACAGCTCTCAATACAGCCAGTTTAAGCAAGTCTTATGGTATGTGAGAAGAAAGTGATTTGGGGTGATCCAGTTATGTTTTTTCTTCCTGCAGAGAATGGAAATCACTCTCCCTTTCCCAAGTATGCTACATCTCCAAAACCGAACAACAGCTACATGTTCAAGCGAGAACCACCGGAAGGCTGTGAAAGGGTTAAAGTATTTGAGGAAAACGTGTAAGTGTAATCAACAGTGTGTAATTAAATGTGTTCACTTGTATTTTGTCTTCTTAGGCCTCTTTCACACTTGCGTTGTTAGGATCCGGCGTGCACTTCCGTTGCCGGAAGTGCCCGCCTGATCCGTAACACCGCAAGTGAACTGAAAGCATTTGAAGACTGATCAGTCTTCAAAATGCATTCAGTGTTACTATGGCAGCCAGGACGCTATTAAAGTCCTGGTTGCCATAGTAGTAGTGGGGAGCGGGGGAGCAGTATACTTGCCGCCCGTGCGGCTCCAGAATGACGTCAGCGCGCCCCATGCGCATGGATCACGTGATCCATGCGCGTGGTGCGCCCTGACGGCACTCTGAGAAGCGCCCCGGGAGCCGCACGGACGGGTAAGTATACTGCTCCCCCGCTCCCCACTACACTTTACCATGGCAAACAGGATTTTAGTGTCCTGGCAGCCATGGTAACCATTCAGAAAAAGCTAAACGTCGGATACGGTAATGTGCCGAAACGACGTTTAGCTTAAGGCCGGATCCGGATTAATGCCTTTCAATGGGCATTAATTCCGGATCCGGCCTTGCGGCAAGTGTTCAGGATTTTTGGCCGGAGCAAAAAGCGCAGCATACTGCGGTATTTTCTCCGGCCAAAAAACGTTCCGGTCCTGAACTGAGGACATCCTGATGCATCCTGAACGGATTTCTCTCCATTCAGAATGCATTTGGATAATCCTGATCAGGATTTTTCTGGCATAGAGCCCCGACAACAGAACTCTATGCCGGAAAAGAAATACGCAAGTGTGAAAGAGCCCTTAGATGTTAGGATGTAGTGGACTCTATTTTAAAGGGAACCTGTCACGTTAAGGCTACATGCACATATTGAGCCAGATTTATGTATCTGCACCAAAAATCTGTGTAAAAAGTGGCGTGAGTTGGCTCATTTTTTTTTTTTTTTTTTTTTTTTTTTTCTGACATGAAGGGGGTAGGGGAAAGTGGGCAGAGATTCACTGGAAGGGGTTCTTATTGCCATATTGCACCAAAATATTGATTAATTCTGGTGTAAAAATCTGTCTCAAAGTCAACCAACCGTTATAGAGTCCAAGAAAAGTGTCCATCCCTGCACCAGATTTACCATCCAGCCTGGGGGGGGGGGGGGGGCAGGCGGGCAACTCCTGTGAGTGCTGAGGCCTTCTCGCAGCTTAACAAGCACCGCAACCAACGTACATTGTATAGCGGCTCTGTTTGGTATCACGCCCAGCCCCATTCACTTCTATGGTGCTGAGCGCGATCCCAAGCACAGCTGCTATACAATGCACGTCACGGTGCTTGGTAAGCACAGAGCAGGCTGTGGTGCTCACAGGAGTGACGGTGCCTTCAGCAGCTGATCGGCGATTGTGCACAGGAATATACCACTACAAGTGCAGTGTGGCCTTAATGTGTCTGATCTGCAGGCATCATGTTAGAGAGCAGGAGATGCTGAGCAGGTTGGTTTGTGAGAGGATTCAGTAATACTTGTATTTCTTTTATTTAGTTCTCTACTCATTCTATCCTCACCACCGACACCAAAAGAATGCACTCTACATATATAAATGTAAAAATGAAGATACTTTATTATGATGCAGAATTAAAACACGAATATAAGGTATTGACACACACCACAGATGAGGCACCAAATACGTGGTCATAAATGACACATTAATGACAGCAAGATATATAGTCAAGTAAAGCAGGACCTACATCCAAATTGATATACAAAACCGTACAAACAAGTAATACAGTATGGTGCCTCAAAACAACCCCAACACGTGTTTCACGTTGTGCTTCCTCAGGGAGTAGACTCTACAGTGGGCCCTATGTCTAAGGGTCTTTCTGTCCTTTGGAACCCAGTGGGCAGTCCTACCAGTGATTGACATCCTTCCCTATATGACTATACATATAGGGAAAGCGGTCAGTCACTGAGTAGGACCACCAATCGATGTCCAAAAAATAAAGAGAAAGGCTTTTAATGAAGGAAATACAAGTTATATGGATTCTTGACCCAAAAACTATTTATCAATCTGCTCAGCTCCCCCTGCTCTATAACACGCTGCCTGCGGATAGAACCGTCTGCACAATGCAACAGGTTACCTTTTAAATAACTAATTCACACATATACCCAAAAGCTATATATGAGTGGCTCCCATTCTTGCAGACTTGAGCTGTCTTGGTATTACTTTTCTATAAGAAAATGCCTGACAGGTCAAGGCTTCTCTCAGCAAAATCAGCAGTATGTCAGTGGTGCCGGAGGCTGCATGTTGAAAGGTGTTGTCTCTAATTAGACAGCCCTTTTTAATGAACAAGATGACCTGTAATCGCCTATTTGGTATATGCATTTTAATCACATAAAGCTTTGAAGTTCAACTGCTATACACATAACATAGCCATTTCTCAAGACTTTTCTATAAATTCACATATAAAGTGCACATTCATGCCATCCAAACATGCATGTTTATTACCATAGGTAAGTGGCTGCTTATCTCCACATGGAATAGATACCCACATGTTTAAAGCCAAAAAAAATTATACTTAGTTGGTCATATGTCATTTTTCCACTATGTACGCAGTCGAGTCTCATTATTCTGACCACCAGAGTAACCGCTGTGTCTAGCACGGACAGCAGCTAGACGAGCTGGTAGGTTGTCGCAAGTAGCTGGAGTCCTGCTGACTGCAGGGCATCCCACAGCTGCTGGAGAGGACGTGTAGGAGATTCCATAGACTCAACACAACGATTAAGGTGGTGCCACAAATGCTCAACTGAGTTGAAGTCTGGGGAATTATGGGGCCAGGGTAATACTTGGAAGTCTTGGTCATACTCTTCCTACCAATCTCGGACATTTCTAGTTGTGTGACGTCTCATTGTCTTTCTGGAAGATACCATCCACCTTGGCGAAGACAATCAGCATGTATAGGTGTATGTGATCTATAAGGATGGGTGCATACCCAAATCGGTTGACAGTGCCTTCAACATGGATGAGTGGCTCAGAGAATGCCACAAAAACATTCTCCAGACCATAACGCTGCCACCACCAGCTTGTGTACTTCCAGCAATGGTTGCAGGGTGTTCTCTGATGTTTCTCATCTGACATGTCGATGTCCATCCGTTCGATAAAGTAGAAAACATTACTCATCAGAGAAGGCATGTCTTTGCCAGTCAGTGGCTATCCAATTCCAATACTGCTGCGAAAATTGAAGTAAAGTGGTCATAATAACGTGACTGGACTGTGTATGAGTGGCTTTAGGCTGTGTTTAAAGTGATCAGCTGAGTGTATGAGTTCTGGAAATCAGTTGTCCATTAAGAACCTGTCCAGAGTAATAGAGGAAAAGCATGCGCAGACCGGTAAAAATGTAAAAAAAAAGAAACTGATCCATTTGTCTGTATGACAAACGGACCGACTGATCCGTTCTTGCAATGCATTTGTAAGACGGATCAGGATCCTAATCAGTCTTAAAATGCTATCAGTTGGCATACGTTTTGCCGGATCTGCCTGCCGGATTCCTCTGCCGCAAGTGTGAAAGTAGCCTTAGAAGAATAAAAGGAGCCGTGTATGTTCACTCTTCCAGCTTATGTGCTGTATGTATTGTATTCAGATTCAGTTTAACATCTGCAAATATTTCCTGCAGGCCAAAGCCGTTACATGAAATCCCTCCTTTCTACTGCCCTGACAAGAACAAAGTGAACTTTATCCCAAAGAGTGGATCTGCCTTCTGCCTCGTCAGCATCCTCAAGCCTCTTCTGCCAAATCAGGAAATTGCTTTCAAAGCTTCCAGCCACAGCTTGACTGTTCCTTCTGGTATCCCAGCCTCACTAGTTCAGAATTTTAGCATGACCTCCATATCATCAAACCTAGAACAAGAACGTAATTCTCGCGGTACTAATACTCTTGCCTCTCCGATGTCTCTGCTGCACCCTACTGGCCAGATTGATGAAGAGGAGGACTAAGAGCCTGTATCAGTGCTCGATCTGCACTTACCTGATATTTAGACTCTCTAGATGCAGTATTGTCATAAGCTCGCTATATTATTATTCTGCTGTAACATGGACAGCATGCCTTACCATTGTTGGTATTAGTATCTGTAATCGATCTGCTCTTTGATACTAGAAAGGGCTTTCAGTTTGAGCTCAGAAACTTCTGTATTTAAGGAACTGCTGCAGCAATTGCAAATGGGAAACTAGTTAGGAACACTATACCTGTGTTCCCAAGATATAGCCACTTTGCTGTTATTACTCAGCTATTGGCCATTTAAAGCGTCAATAAACCTTCAGCAAACTTTGCATTAATCAGTAGTACATTGTGTGGCCATTTTGGGCCATTATATGACTTGTATCTGACATTTTAGCAGTTTTCCCCCTGTCCTTGCTCAATATCTGGTTTGCAGCTCTCTCATACATGGTTAGAGGAGACTGCCATCCACGGCAGACACAGAAAGTAGAGGAGAATCTCCTCCCTAGCCTCCTCTTAGTAGCAGCCTGAGGCTAATGGAGTACAGAGAAGTACTGACCTGTATGCTTTTGAATTAAGCACTTGTGAGCTATAACCTTCCTATGTAGCTGTGCAGGTCTCCTCAGCTACTGCTCACTCCTTTCCCCTCTCCATAGACTTGCGTGTAATGCGGCCCTCTTTTTTGGATGGGGGAAAAATGCATTTTTCAAAGTAAAAAGCAATTAGCTGGGGGAGTGGGGTCTGGTGAACAGCTGATAACAAAGACTAGACATTTTTCACTTATAGAACGCATTCTAAAGTTTCTTATGGTCATTTGTACTATTGATTTATGCAAAGTTGTGTGAAAAGTTGGTGACCATTTAACCATTGTGATACTGACGACATGGGTAAAGGGATAAGCAGCCTTCAACTATCCAGTTATTGCAAATAGGAATGATTGGTACATTGTGTGCCACTCATCCCATCTGGTAGGGGAGACAAAACGTATCATTGTGAATACATAAAGGTGCTGTCATACCAAATTATTTTAAAATCTCATGCATGGGTATACAATTCTGAATGTTTTAAGAAAGTGGGAAACGTGTTTCAGTGGCTGTGGTTTTTCCTATTGTTTCAGCTGTTTTCCAGCTGTGGGGACCAAACATGGTATATACTCAAGTTCTAGTGGGATGAATGTCCCTTGTTAGGAATGGTACCATGTAAATAAAGGACAAAGATGTTGAGCTCTAGTTGATTAGTATTTGTGATATATGGCATTGTATGTGGCTGCTGCATTATCAGTGTACCATGGTTGGAAATGTCTATTCATACACTTATTTTTTTTTAACCAAACATAGACGCTTTTTGTTCTGATATAGTGTTTACTGTAAAAGTTTACAGGTTCTTTTATATACCAGTTAGGCTCTGGGTTTATTAGAGGGACTTCAGCCAAGTCTACATTATGTAATCCTGGAATTTTCTCTTACAGAACTGCCTGAGAATATCTTGCTATACTGACTTCTTCTGAGCACTACAGAAATAGAGCTGTGGGTCTATGAAACACAATGCACAAATGACTTACTAACCCCAACCCCATAACAGAGGCTTGTTTGATCTGGGATACATGTGACATCTACTGATAAGACTAGTAGTGTTTATCTGAGCAGGACAAAGCTGTAATACCCGGCTCAGCCACTACTAAGTAGATGATGATGCCACAGCCCCTTCACACAGCTGATTGCAGGGGTGCTAAACGTTGGCCCCCCACTGATCAGATATTGATGGCCTATCCTTAGGATAAGCAATCAATATTGTGAACCCAGAAAACCCTCTTAGTCTTGGTTTCTTTTCAGCACTACTATATTAGCACAGACTAAAAGGAGTCTTGGGGCTCGTTCACACGAACGTATTTTGCGTTCCGTATACGGGCCGTTTTCTGCATTCCGCATACGGTCCGTATACGGAACCATTCATTTCAATGGGTCCGCAAAGGATGCTCCGTTCCGTGGCCCTGTAAAAATTAGGAGTCCTGTCCTATTCTTGTCCGTTTTGCAGACAAGAATAGGCATTTCTATAATGGGCCTCCTGTTCCGCAAATTGCGGAAGGCACACGGGCGCCATCAGTGTTTTGCGGATCGCAAAAAAACTGCACGGTCGTGTGAATGAGCCCTTAGCTGAATACACACCTCCAGACTGATCAGTGCACCAGGCCGCTGCTCTGTCCCTTACCTCTTGCCGGTTACTAATAATTTCCCTTAAAGATTCCCATACACTTTCAATGGCTGTCAGCCAGTTCAGCCAAGCATGTATGTGTTTCATTGGGGAGAGAGGCACTGCAGACATCTTTGGCAGCTTTTCTTTCGAGATCAAAAGGAGTAGCTGTCGAAATTAAACACGGCAGAGCTTTAACATAATTGGGAGTCCGGAGCTCCCCATATACATTAGATTGTGAAACAGTGGGGCCGGTCCAACAATACTCTGTATGGGGAAGGACGTTAGGCAGATTTTACAGGCACAATTGCACTTCTTGAAATGCCCATAAAACAATATGAATATCTATATTGTGCGTGCATCATCTGTGAGCATACCTATAAGAGATTTCATGTTAATTTTCTTATACTTTGTCTCAGGCTCATCAGGATATTGCCTGGAAAAGGTGCATTACTAGGCAGTGGGGCTTAACTACAGAAGGAGACGTGTTCATTATTATTATTTCATTAGGCTCATACTTTGGTGTAGAGTGAACTGACGTTCAGTGTTTTGTCCTTTTGGGTGACGTGGAGGGCTTCTGTCTTATCAGTAGATTTTAAGGACCGTGATATGTATGCCAGTACATATAATGAGCAGACTGGCCAGTCTTTTCACCCCATTTGTATTCTGTAGGTGCGTTCACATTACCTGGTGGAGCTTCAGCAGAGAGCTGCACTATCGAATGTGGAAATCTGGAAAAAAAATAACTTGTCTCTATATATTTACTACATTGTCTTTGCCCTTTTCTTCAGGGATAGGGCACGTAGTGGTAAAAAACTGAACCTCTGCCGTTTTGTTTTCCACCCAAGACACTGAACACTGTTCTAAAGATCTTCAGAGGCCAAAATGCTGTACACAGTCTTAGAATCCTGTAGGAGGCCAAAGCTTGGACATGCGAGAATCTGAAATCTGCTGCCATGGTTTGCAATCCCAAAGATTGTTATAAAGTTGTGAAAACTTTACTCCTGTGCCTAATTTGCAGGATGATCGGCCTGCTCCTCAGATCTACATCAGGCTAATGCTGTTTACAGAAATATGGCAACGACTTTTGGCTAGGGCTTCCCCTGGATAGGAGGAAGCATCTAGAAACTTGTATGCATTATTATAGCTGTCTTTGTGATTCTGTCTTAGGCTGTGCCCTCTTACGTTTATTTTATAGCAATAACTCTGGTTTCAAGAGTGAAGGAACTGCACCAGCCTTTAAAGCATCAGTAAAAAGAAAAAAAAACGTTTTTACACTGTAGCCCAAGCACGGAATGAGCAGTTTGTGTTCGTCACTATGTGTCATACATGGTGAAATGTAAATTTCAGACTTCTTCTGTTAATAAAACTCTACTTGAAAGCGTACATTTGTCATTAATATAATAGTTTTGAAGGGTATACCTCCAACTAGGAACATTTTATTTAAGGCCCAAAACTTATTTCTGATTATTTTCATGATATACAGTAGCTTTAGAATAGAGGGTATGCAAAAAAACTTTTCTCGCCCATTTTCCTTGGGGGACACAGACCTTGGGTATAGCTCAGCTCCCTAGGAGGCGTGACACTAAGTAAAACTGTTAAGCCCCTCCTCCATCAGCTATACCCTCAGCCTGGAGATAGAGGCTACCAGTTTTTAGCTTAGTGTCCAAGGAGGCAGGACACTCCCTGCTACTGCAGGGCTGTTTTCTCCTTGTTGTAATTTTATTTTATTTTTGTTTTTTCCTAGGGATACCAGAGACGCATTGGGCCTCTCTGCTCTCCCGGGGTGAGCTGCGCCAGTGCCAACTTATCTGCACTGCTGCCTCCCCCACAGAAGCAATAGGAGGATCTGGGCAGCAATGGCTCCCCTACATCCCGCCAGCTAGGGGGTCGCCCGCACGCAAAGCCCCTCTCCCAGCTTCCTGCCACTGCGGTGCCAGTAGCTGAAGGGGCGACCCTGCTGGAAGGAACTGAGGGTGAAGACAGGTGAGATGGCTTTTCCAGCCCATACCCCGTCCCTATCGGCAAGCATGTACCCCTCTGGGTAAGGGGGGCACCCGTGGTCGCTCATTCTGAGCGCTCCAGCAGACCCTCCCCAGCTCCCCTCCGTGTATCCTGCACCCCCACGCCGTTTTCCCCCATTTTCAGGCTACTCTTCAAGACGGCTGATCTCTCCCTCTCTCCCTCCCGCCGCCGCCCGCTCCGTTCCGAACGGGGGGCGGGGCTTATGCCCGACATGACCATATCGGCATCGGCGGGGCAGGGGACAATGGTGGCAGAAGGTCACCCACCTGGGAATAATCGCCGCACTCTTGGGGCCTGCGGGCCCTTTATTTCATGGCATCCTGCTTCTTCTTAGCCCTGCGAGTTTTTTCGGCAGCAGGGGGCGTGGCTTACGCGCGCGCGCGCCATTTTGGGGGCGGAGTTAGGTTCTCCTTCACAGGAGACATTTCAAGCGCTGGAGGGGGCGGAGCTTGTTCCCCGCGCTTCTGCTGAATTCTTCCCGCGTTTCCTCACTCCTAGACAGGAAGCTGGGACACGTGGGGGACTCTGAGCACCTGGTATATCGCTCGGCTTCTGTGGGCGCTATCTGCAGGCTCTCTGCTGTTTGCTGCTCCCTGCTGCTGCTGCTGCTGCAGCTGCTGCTGATCCTTCTCTACTCCTGACGTTCTTCTGAGGCACTGGTAGGACAGTTAACCCTCTCCTAACCCTCCTGGTCATAGCTGCTATATCCCTTGTGGTCTCTGTATTGGGGTACGACCACTTTTCAGCATGTCAGATCCCACGGGTGCCCCCAAACCCTGGTACCATGCCTGTACCGCCTGTAAGGAACTTTTTTCGTGTGGGCAATCTGAGCCGCATTGCCTTGCATGTCAGGCCCCGGTGCAGGGCCCGCTTTCCGCTGCGCCCCCCGGTGCCTCTGAACCCCCTGACTGGGCTAGGTCTCTGTCTCAGGCGGTGGAAAGCCTTACACACGTAGTGGGCCGTCTCGTGGATAGACCGCCTCTCCCGCAGGCTGCCACAATCCCTGTCGCACCCGCTGGGACTACCGTTTCTGCCGCCCCCACTGATTCCCTGCCTCCCAGCGAATCTTCCAGGGCCCGGCATATTCAGAAACGTTCAAGGGTTGAGCGCACATCTTCTCCAGATGCTTCGCTCTCTCCGCCATGCGTGCGAGCTCAGTCAAGTCTATCCTCTCAAAGGGATACGCTTTCTGAGGGAGAACTGGCGGATTCGGACGTGGACATGGACTCAGAGCTTCCGTCCAAATTGGCGTCCGCGGTGGGGCATCTTATCACTAGCATCCGTGATACCTTTCACATACACGATGACCCCCCCAGCTCTGAACAGGCCGGCGTGTCCTTTCTTCGCCCCAGACAGGCCTCCAAGGTCTTTCCCATCCACGCAGATTTTTCTTCTGTGGTGTCCAAGGCTTGGACCCGGCCTAACGTCCGCTTTGTTACACCCAAAAAGCTGGACATTTGTTATCCCTTTCCAGCGGATTCTGTGACCACGTGGACGTCCCCGCCTAAGGTTGATCCTCCCGTGGCTCGCCTGTCCAAAAGCACTACTATTCCTGTACAAGACGGATCTTCCCTCCAGTCTGCTGAGGACCGTCGTACGGAATCCCTCTCCAAGGCCATATTTACTGCCTCTGGTTCGGCCCTTAGACCGGTCTTTGCCTCCGCCTGGGCTGGTAAAGCGGTCTCTGAATGGGGTTTGCAACTGGAACGGGAGTTAGGGTCGGACGTCCCTCTACAGGACCTCCGTTCCTTAGCCCAACTAATTGTCCAGGCCGGAAAATTTGTCTGTGAGGCCTCTCTTGATGCGGGTGCCCTCATTGCCCGTTCCTCTGCCCTGGCAGTTTCTGTCAGGAGGGAACTCTGGCTGAAGGTTTGGGCGGCGGACGCCGCTTCCAAACGCTCTTTGGCTGGCCTACCATTCACGGGTTCCCGCTTGTTCGGAACCCGTCTGGACGAACTTATATCTGAGGCCACGGGTGGGAAGAGTACTCACCTCCCCCAGTCCAGGCCGAGGGGCGCCCCCCGTGGTCGCGCTGGTTCGTCCCGTTTTCGGTCCTTTCGCAAGCCCACCGGGTCTAGACCCGCGGCCGGTTCTTCTTCCTCTGGCCCAGCCCAGGATAGACGCAAGAAGCCGTTTTTTCGGACGCAATCTACCTGGCGCAAGCCCCAGCCCACACGGGCTCCCACAGGCCAGCAGCCCTCTGCCTGAAGGTGCGCCCCCACCCACCCGGGTGGGGGGCCGCCTTCTACTGTTCAGGAACGTATGGCGGGCCCACATCTCAGACGCATGGGCGCTCGAGATTGTATCTTGCGGATACAAGATCGAATTTGCGTCCATTCCGCCAGACCGTTTCTTCCGGTCCCGTCCTCCGCGGGATCCCGTACGAGCGGCCGCCTTCTTCACGGCCATTCGCTCTCTAATGGACAAGGGTGTCGTCGCCCCCGTGCCTCCGACGGAAAGGTTCAGGGGGTTCTACTCGAACCTCTTTGTGGTTCCCAAGAAGGAAGGCTCAGTGCGACCGATCTTGGACCTAAAGCGCCTGAACCGTTTTCTCCGACTGCAGAGATTCCGGATGGAGTCTCTCAGGTCCGCAGTGGCCTCCCTGGAAAGAGGGGATTTCATGGCCTCAATCGACGTTCAGGATGCATATCTCCACGTTCCGGTTGCTCCATGTCATCACCGCTTCCTGCGCTTCGCGGTGGGGGACGATCACTTCCAATTCGTCGCCCTTCCCTTTGGTCTGGCGACGGCTCCTCGAGTATTCACCAAGGTCCTGGCCCCTGTCTTGGCCCTTCTGCGTTCAAGAAGTGTTTTTCTTCTCCCTTACTTGGACGACATCTTGGTCAAGGCACCCTCCTTCTCTCAGGCATCCGGCAGTGTGGGACTCACTCTGGAGACCCTGACGCGGTTCGGTTGGATCATCAACCACCCCAAGTCTTCTCTTACCCCCTCCAGACGGCTGATCTTCCTGGGGATGCTCCTGGATACGGAGTTGGCGGAGGTCCGCCTCCCGTCGGACAAGCGTCTGGCCCTTTGCGGGTCTGTTCGCAGTCTCCTCCGTCATCACCGCCCTTCCCTCAGATCCAGCATGCGGTTGTTGGGGAAGATGGTTGCCTGTTTCGAAGCGGTGCCGTTCGCACAATTCCGATCCCGCACCTTTCAGAGGGCAATTCTGTCGGCCTGGGACAAATCACCGAGGAGTCTGGACAGGACCTTTCTTCTGCCTCCCCTGGCTCGGGCTTCCCTCAGCTGGTGGTTGCATATCCCTCTACGGGGGAGGTCCTTCCTCCCACTGAACTGGCTGGTGATTACCACCGATGCCAGCTTACGGGGGTGGGGGGGGGTTTTCCCTCCCCGGTCCGTCCAGGGCGTTTGGTCTCTATCGGAGTCCAGACTTCCAATCAATATTCTGGAACTGAGGGCGATTCTTCTGTCCCTCAGACACTGGACCCATCTACTGAGGGGCCACCCTGTTCGGATCCAATCGGACAATGCCACGGCTGTGGCATACATAAACCATCAGGGAGGCACTCGCAGCGCTGCAGCGATGCAAGAGGTGACCCTCATTCTCCTCTGGGCGGAGGCGCATGTGCCGGCCTTATCCGCGATTTACATCCCGGGGGTGGACAACTGGGCGGCGGATTTCCTGAGCCGGTCCACCATCGACCCGGGAGAATGGTCCCTGCACCCAGAGGTGTTCGAAGCCCTTTGTCTTCGCTGGGGTCGCCCCGACGTGGACCTCATGGCTTCCAAATTCAACCACAAGGTCCCCCGATACCTGGCCAGGGCACGGGACCCGAAGGCGTACGGCGCCGACGCGCTCGTCCTTCCGTGGCGCGAATTCTCCCTTCTGTACGTCTTTCCTCCTTTCCCCCTCCTGCCACGGGTTCTTCGGAGGATCGCGGCAGAGGGCGTTCCCGCGATTCTGATCGCCCCGGATTGGCCCCGCCGGTCTTGGTACGCCGACCTAATGTTGCTGTTGGCAGACGCACCGTGGCCACTGCCCTCCAGGGAAGACCTTCTCTCTCAGGGACCGATCTTCCACGAGCATTTAGGCTCGCTACGTTTGACGGCGTGGCTATTGAGACCGCCGTCTTAACGCGACGGGGTTTCTCCGCGGACGTAGTCCGCACCATGATCCGTGCTCGTAAGCCCGTGTCCTCTAGGATCTACTATCGGGTTTGGAGGTCCTATCTGGGGTTCTGTGAGTCCCGGAGCATCCCACCTCTCCGGTTTTCTCTTCCCACGATCCTGTCCTTCCTCCAGTCGGGTCTGGACCTGGGGCTGAGCCTCAGTTCTCTGAAGGGACAGATTTCGGCGCTGTCTATTCTTCTCCAGCGTCCCCTGGCCCCTCTGGGGCCAATTAAGACCTTCTTACAAGGGGTGGCTCACTCTGTTCCGCCGTACCGCCCTCCAGTTCCATCCTGGGACCTGAATGTGGTGCTCTCGGCGCTCCAATCAGCCCCCTTCGAGCCTTTACGGGAGGTCTCCCTTCGCCTTCTGTCCTGCAAGGTCATCTTTCTTGTGGCCATCACATCTCTCCGACGGGTGTCGGAGTTAGCGGCTCTTTCTTGCTCCGAACCTTTCCTGATCTTCCACCAGGATAAGGTTGTGCTTCGGCCTGTCCCGTCCTTCCTGCCAAAGGTGGTCTCCGCCTTTCACATCAATGAGGACATCGTCCTTCCGTCGCTCTGTCCCTCTCCTTCCCACCCCAGAGAACGGGAACTGCACCGTCTGGATGTGGTCAGGGCGTTGAAGATTTATCTGGAGGTCACCGGATCCTTTCGGCGCACGGACTCCCTGTTTGTGGTTCCGGAGGGTTCGCGCAAGGGTTTGGCGGTCTCCAAGGTGGCTATTGCCCGTTTCATTAAACTGGCGGTGTCTGAGGCTTATCGAGCCAAGGGTAGAGCTCCGCCTTTCAGCGTCACTGCTCATTCCACCAGAGCAGTCGGAGCTTCCTGGGCGCAGAGGCATCGGGCCTCGGCTGAACAGTTGTGCAAAGCAGCCACTTGGTCCTCTCTGCACACTTTCACAAGGTTCTATAGAGTGCATACGCATGCATCAGCGGATGCTGCTTTGGGCCGCCTGGTTTTGCAGGCAGCGGTTTCCTGATGCTCCGGTGGTGGTCCGCCTTGGGTTTGTGGTCCCTCCCTTCTTGGACTGCTCTTGAACGTCCCAAGGTCTGTGTCCCCCAAGGAAAATGGGCGAGAAAAGGAGATTTTTGTATAACTTACCAGTTAAATCTCTTTCTCGCTCTTCCTTGGGGGACACAGCACCCACCCTTCTGTGTTTGGTTACAGGGTTATGGTCTGGCGCCCCGTTGGGTTGCTGGCTGGTTGTTTCCGTTATTGGTTGTTATCCTTTCACTACTTGGACACGCAACTGGTAGCCTCTATCTCCAGGCTGAGGGTATAGCTGATGGAGGAGGGGCTTAACAGTTTTACTTAGTGTCACGCCTCCTAGGGAGCTGAGCTATACCCAAGGGCTGTGTCCCCCAAGGAAGAGCGAGAAAGAGATTTAACTGGTAAGTTATACAAAAATCTCCTTTTAACAAGCTCTGCCTCTGCCACCAGATGTAAGGCAGCTATCCTTTAAGTTAATGTTCAATCTTTTGAAAGGCCTTGAGACATGACTTGGATAAATAAGCCAGCACCTCATCTGCAGACAGCTGTTTCGGGGTGTTTTCCCCTCATCAGTGCAGAGCAGAGAGGACTTGCTTAACTGGGTGAGAGACCTAGGTCAGGATTTGGGGATCATGGTGCGCCTGGCTGCATGCGACAAAGCTACACCCACCTGCAGCAGCCAGTGGCCATGTGATTATTTATATATATATATATATCAGGCGGGTGTATGGCTTGGCTGCATGCAGCCAGTCGCACCGTGGGGTTTTTACCCTTATATAGAGGGTCTGAGGGTCAATTCTCTTCCCACAGAACAAAATGGTAAATGTCCAGCTCCTATTAAGTGGAACTTAAGGCATACAGAGTTAGGCCCCATTCACACCACTGTATTTTTGTATTTTCTATGGGTCTGCAAAAAAAAAAGTCCATAATTCCATTCCGTAGTCCCGCAAAAAAGAGAGAACATGTCTTATTCTTGTCTGTTTTGTGGACCACAAAATACATATAGTATTTTAGTTCTAATTTCTCTCTGGCTATAAAGGGGATATATAGCTATAGACCACTTATGTAGATGCTGTAAAGAGAAAACACCAGTATCGCTTTGTGGACTCGTCACCGCTGCAGCTAATCATTGGCTGCAGTAGCAGACGTGTCACCCCCCACTTCCAAAGTTGACGAGCCGAATCTGAGCACAACAAACCAAAGGAGCTGGACAATACCTATAAGGACAGGTTCACGTTTCATTTTCTGTTCTTCTGATCTTTCAGAAGAACAGAAAACAACAAAAAATCCTGTATTTTAAGCATCCATTATGCTCCGTTATGCACATTTTGCATCTGTTTTAGACATTTCCATCTGAGAACCGTTATTTTAGATGGAACAAAAATCATATTTTTTTTTTTCCCCAATCTAAAATAACGAATCTCAGATGGCTAAAATAGTTGCAGAATCTGCATAATGCATGCAAATTCAGGATCATTTTTTTGTTTGTTTTTGTTCTATTCTGACGAATCAAATCTGAAAATGAAGCTGTGTTGTTCACCCCAGGGGGCCTTTCGTGCATATACCCCAGCATGTCCAAACCTGTGCTTACCTGATACCCGCCATTAGGTTATGGCTTTAGTTTCCCTCAGAGCCACTACAGCTCTCTGCTCTCCATGTCTGATTTGATGCGGGTCACGTGGCCACTGCAGTGGCGACTTGTCTCCCATGCATCATATTACTGGGTCATGGAACTAAGGTTGTTTCGATACCACACAAAAAAAAAAAAGCAGCATGCATTCCGCATTTTCTGGAACGTCTGGCCCATAATAGAAGTCTGATCCTATTTTCTATTTATTTTTTAATTTTTTTTTTACTAAAATGGCAAATCGTGCATAGGATATTTAAAAAATATATATTTTAAGGCCCCTTTCACACGGACGAGATTTCCGCGCTGGTGCAATGCGTGAGGTGAACGCATTGCACCCGCAGTGAATCCGGACCTATTCATTTCTATGGGGCTGTGCACATGAGTGGTGATCTTCACGCATCACTTGTGCGTTGTGTGAAAATCGCAGCATGTTCCTCTTTGTGCGTTTTTCACGTAACGCAGGCCCCATAGAAATGAACGGGGTTGCGTGAAAATCGCAAGCAAGCGTGATTTTCACGCACGGTTGCTAGGTGGTGATCCTGGTTATACATGGTTATAAGGGAAAATTGTATTCTGAATACAGAATGCATAGTAAAATAGGACTGGAGGGGGTTAAAAAAATAAAATAAATTTAACTCTCCTTAATCCACTTATTCGCGCAGCCGGCATCTCTTCTGTCTTCTTCCTTGAGGAATAGGATCTTTGATGTCACTACACTCCATCACATGATCTTTTACCATGGTGATGGACCATGTGATGAGCGTAGTGACGTCATCAAAGGTCCTATTCCTCAAAGAAGAAGACAGAAGAGATGGCGGCTGCGCAAACAAGTGGATTAAGGTGAGTTAAATTATCTTTTTTTATTTTTTTTAACCCCTCCAGCCCTATTTTACTATACATTCAGACTGTATTATTTTCCCTTATAACCATGTTATAAGGGAAAATAATACAATCTACACAACCTTGAACCCAAACCTGAACTTCTGTGAAGAAGTTCGGGTCTGGGTACCGCAGTCAGTTTTTTATCACGCGCGTGCAAAACACATTGCGCACACGCAATAAACTGAACAACTGAATGCAATCGCAGTCAAAACTAACTGCAATTGGGTACCTACTCACGCGAGTTTGCCGCAATGCACCGGGACACATCCGGACCTAATCTGGACACACTCGTCTGCAAGGGGCCTAATAGTTTGGACTTTTCGGGCGTGGCGATATGTTTATTCATTCTTTATATATTTTATATGTAAAATTGGGAAAGGGGGAGATTTATACTAATCTCTAATACTTCGGTGTTTTTTTTAAAAACTTTTTATTTAATAACATTTTCCCCCCTTATGGGCTAGAACCTGGGATCTTTTCATCCCTTGTCCTATTCACTCTGATAGAGCTCTATTAGGGTGAAAATGATCTTACACTCTCCCTGCTTCCCTCTGCATAGTGCACATAGCAGCAGGGAGCTTAGGCTACTTTCACACTGGCGTTTTGGCTTTCCGTTTGAGATCCATTCAAGGCTCTCACAAGCGGATCAGTTTGCATTCTGAATGGAAAAGGATCCGCTCAGAATGCATCAGTCTGCCTCCGTTCCGTCTCCATTCCGCTTTCTGAGAGCTCCGATCAGAAGCTGTGACTGCACCACCAATGAGTAGGAGGGGAGGGGACCCTGTGGCCACTGCCACCAATGATTTTAATACTGGGGGGTGGGGGGTGCACTGCGCCACCAATAATTTTAATACTGGGGGAGGGCACACTATGCCACCAATGATAATTAACATTTAATACAGGAGGCGGGTGCGGCACCTGAGGGTTTAACTGCCCCTGATTGCAGCTCCCTGCCAGCACCCGCCTTCTGGATTTGTATTAAACGTTTACTTTAATTGGTGGCGCAGTGCACCCGCCGCTCTCTCCTCATTGGTGGCAGCGGCATAGGGGGGAAGGGAAAGAGTGCTTCCTTCTCCCATGTGCTGCTGAGGAGAACACTGAGTGCGCTGAGAGCAGCGCGCTCCATGTTCTCTGATACTAGACTGCGAAATAGCGAAGTCTAGTATCGAAAAAAGGCAAATCCCGGTTTTAAGGTCCATACCAGACAAAAGTATTGAAAATCTGATACCCGAAACAACCCTACATGGAACACGTCACTGATGCAGCCAGTCATTGGCTACATGGGCCACATTGTTGCTTGTAGACCAGAGAGCTGCAGCGGCCTGAGGGAGCAAAGGAGTTGGGGGGGGGGGGGGGGGGGATCAGGTAAGTACGACTTCCTCCACTGGTCAGGCCAGAGGGATGGGGGGGGGAGTAGTCTGCCCGAGAGGCCCCCAGGGGTGGTGAACAACACCTTTCAGGACTCTTCCACATGAGCGTGTCCCTTGCGGGAATGGCGCTCTGTGTGACAGAAATGTTCTGGACTACAGAAGCGCTTGGTATTATCATGAATGATAACGCTGTGTGCCTCTGCCTTTAGGGTACTTTCACACTAGCGGTCTTCTTTTCCGGCATAGAGTTCCGTCACAGGGGCTCTATACCGGAAAAGAACTGATCAGTTTTATCCCCATGCATTCTGAATGGAGAGCAATCCGTTCAGGATGTCTTCAGTTCCGTCTTTTTGACTGATCAGGAAAGAGATAAAACCACAGCATGCTATGGTTTTATCTCCGGATGAAAAAAACGGAACACTTGCCTGAATTCCGTATCCGGCATTTTTTTTCCATAGGAATGTATTAGTGTCGGATCCGGCATTCAAAATGCCGGAATCCGTTCTTCTGGTCTGCACATGTGCAGACTGAAAAAAAAGTTTCAAAAATAAATGCCAGATCCGTTTTTCCAGACGGATCTGGAATTTAAATGCATTTGTAAGACTGATCAGTCTTACAAATGCCATCAGTTGGCATACGTTTTGACGGATCCGGCAGGCAGTTCCGGCGAAGGACCTGCTTGCCGGATCACTCTACCGCAAGTGTGAAAGTAGCCTTACCTTTCAGTAATGGACTCATACTGTCAGCTTTGTATGATTCCGTTACAGAAAGGTCACAAGAGACACGTTATCAATCATGATAATGCCGTGCTCTTCTGCAGTCCAGACCGCAATAGGAACACTCTCGTGTGAAAGAGTCCTTAGGCTAGGGCTACACTGTGACGCATGTCGCACGACAAAAAGGGTACAGCTACATTGCGTCGTGCAGCATTTTTTGTAATAATAGTCAATGGTGGCTTATTGCGGCATAACTGATGGATGATTTGCAACTGTTGTGTCTCATAAAAAATTGTCGCAGTGTAGCTTTAGAGTGCATTCACATGACCGTATGTATTCTGCAGACAAAACACGGATCTGCAAAAATTTCAGATGACATCTGTGCATGCGCAGTGTGCCCTCTGCCACTCTCCCCACTCCGTTCTGTTTCTAGAGCATCTTTTCACATATCTCTACGTTGTGCCGTTCCTCAGTCGTTTCCACTAGACATTTATTAATGACTTGGAGCTAGTACATGGGGAATGCAACTAGTTACTAAAAACACACCTGTCCGGAGAGGAGACAGGTTCTCTTTAAGGGTGAATTCCCTCTTGCAGAATTTTCTGTGACTGAAAGTGTTTTTCTTTTTTCTCCAGCATGCGCATGGATTTTGGTAAGCACCATTCAAGTAAATGGGACAGTCACAGAATTTTGCATATATTCAGCATTCCTTGTGTGATGTTACCTTTATAATCAAGACTGCAATCTCATTCCTATGGTCTACTGTTCCAGTTTCCTTTGCGCCAGTTTTGATAAATGTCCTCTTGTTCTGTGCCATTAGGTATAGTAAGCGCAAGAATTACAAATAAACCATCACAATCCAAAATATTCATTGCAACTCAGTGACTTCCTGACTGTATTTTATTTTTAGCTTCTTATGATTTAACTGCAATGTAGTCATATAAACATTCTGTTACCAAATATACCTGTAAGTGACTCTACAGATGTGAGTAACAAATACTGAAAATGAGGATGCTCTGGAAAAGCATTCCTGTGAAGCTTTAGAGGAGTTTTTTGAGATTTTGATACTGATGACCTATCCTCAGGTCATCAGTATCTGATCGGTGGGAGTCTGACACCCAGCTGTTTTTAGAAGGCACCGGCACTCCTGTGTGCGCCGTGGCCTTCTCTGTGCTCACCAAGCACAGCGCCGTAAATTATATTGTGGCTGTGCTTGGTATCGCACATTCATTTCAGTGGGGCTGAGTGCGATACGAAGCACAGCTGCTATACAATGTACGGCGCTGTGCTTGGTCAACATGGAGAATGCGCGGTGCTCACAGCTGATCGTCAGGTGTCCCGGGTGTTGGAGCCCCACCGATCAGATAGTGATGACCTATCCTGAGGATAGCGTTCAAAGAAACTGTAACGGCCGCATCTCCAGATATAATTTATTGGAGATGCTTCAACGAATGTGTACAAAAATTGCAACGTTTCGGCTACATGGTAGCCGTCATCAAGCAATGCATGAGAAAGGCTACCACGTAGCCGAAATGTTGTACTTTTTTTTACACATTCATTAAAGCACGTCTGGAGATGCGACCGTTACAATTTCTTTGAACGCTAATTTGTGGAATGCTGAGGCTCTGCGGTTGTGGTTTGGCTGGTGCATTCCGGTAAGGCCTCCTGTTTTTTCTTTTCCGTTTACAGGCCATTTTTTGCATTCTGTATACGGACCCATTAATTTCAATGGTTCCGCAAAAAAAAATTAAACGCATACGGAATGTACTCCGTACGTCTTCTGTATCCGTTCCGTTTGCGGAGCCATCTATTGAAAATGTTATGCCCAGCCCAATTTTTTCTTTGTATATACTGTATATGTGAAAAACGGACCGCAAAACACTGAAAAAGCCATAAGGTCGTGTGCAGGAGGCCTAAGGTCGAGAAGGCACGTGGGTGCTGCTGTACATTATCTTTCACTATCCTGAGGACAGGTCATCAATATCCAAAATCAATGGGGGCCACAAAAGATGCAGACAGCACACTGTGTGCTTTCCCCATTCGTGGTTTCGTTCTGCGGAAAGAGCATGTCCTATTCTTGTCAGCAATCATGGACAAGAATAGGAATTTTCTATTATAGTTGCGGCCATGTGCGGTCCGCACGTGGCCGGTATGTGTGTTTTGCAGATCCGCAAAACAGTACGGCCGTCTGAATGAGGCCTTATTCTGCTGAAAAACGGCTCCCAAGTATCCAAGCTGGGCAGGCTTTGTTGTTCCAAAAGCCCAAGCCCATCTCTCCTCTCCCCAGAGCTGCTCTTTCACCGCCTGCGAGGTACATTCCCTTTGTGGGATATTGCGTCAAGGATATGTTCTGTGCAGGCGCTGTGGCCTACGCTTGTAAAGATTGCTGGAAGCAGAGTGGCTTTTTCCGTGGCAGCTAGCTGTGGCGACGTGACATCAGGGGAGAAGAAGCCTTGGGAGGTTAGGAGCGGTGGACTTGGGCACTTGGGAGACGGTTTTCAGCAGAGAAGGGTACCCACACACGCTGCGGACTTTGATGCAGAATTTTCCGTAACTGAAAATCAGTGCCATTCACCTGAATGGGGTTTCAGAGATCCGTGTGCTTGCTGTCCCATTCAATGAATGGAACTGATTTTTAGTCATGAAATATTCTGCGACGTGTGAAGACATCCTAAAAGTGCTTTTCCTGGACATTCAATAAATACGCGAATTACACACAGGCATGTTTGGAATGCTTTCACAAACTTCTGAGGGGCAATGCTGTTCGTTATATCAGCGGAAATGATGTGACAGACTCCCTTTGATTGCAAATCTGCAGCGATACTTGAGAAAAGTGAAGTAAAATAAAAGCTTCTTGTAAGATGGGATCAAACTACAATACTGATAACTGGGGAGGGACAGGAACTTCATTAAAAGCACTTTAAGTAGTTTGCCGATCTCCTGCTGAGTTCAAAAAGTATTCTTAGATTGATGTTCAAGGCGCCACGACGACGATCCTTTCACATCACGCTTCATCTCGGCTCTTGTCACGCACTGAAAAGTTCATTGTCTGAGTGGCCGGTGGCACCAAGGCTTGCAAGTGGGTCAAGATCTGCAAACATGTTCAACCATGCCGACATGTCCGAATTTCCTGCATTTGGGACTGTAAGAAACACAAAATAAAGTAACTGTAGCTAGTAGGAAATGGACAAACAATTGCTGGTTTCCCCACTGCTTGCATTGTCTAGAACTTGTCCATGTCTTCAGACAAAGTTAAACATTTAACTGGAGACAGCAGAAATGACATGGTCTTGTATCTATCCCCTGCCATTGTTATCAGGTCATCTATATTTGCTTTACTAACCATTCCACCCTTACCTCAACAGTTCACCACTAACCTACAAAATGACGGACGGGCCATAGACCCTACAGCAGGGATCAGCAATCTCCGGCACTCCAGCTGTTATGAAACTCCCAGAATCCTCCTTTCACTTTGCTGGGAGGTAAAATACAGCCGAGTAAGCGTGCATGCTGGGAGTTGTAGTTTCACAGCAGCTGGAGTGCCGAAGGTTGCTGATCCCTGTCCTAGAGGGTATATTTCCCAATGGGACGATGCCCAGGGGGCTGCCTGAGCCCTCCTCGCGGCCACCAGCTGGGGACATAATGACATGGCAGTCTCAGCATTAGGCCCCTTTCACACAGGCGAGTATTCTGCGCGGATGCAATGCGTGAGGTGAACGCATTGCACCTGCCCTGAATCCTGACCCATTCATTTCTATGGGGCTGTGCACATGAGCAGTGATTTTCACGCATCACTTGTGTGTTGCGTGAAAATCGCAGCATGCTCTATATTCTGCGTTTTTCACGCAACACAGGCCCCATACAAGTGAATAGGGCCGCGTGAAAATCGCAAGCATCCGCAAGCAAGTGCGGATGTGGTACGATTTTCACGCATGGTTGCTAGGTGACGATCAGGCTGGGGACCCGATCTGTATTATTTTCCCTTATAACATGGTTATAAGGGAAAATAATAGCATTCTGAATACAGAATGCAAAGTAAAATAGTGATGGAGGGGTTAAAAAAAAAATATATAATTAACTCACCGAGGCCACTTGATCGGGTAGTTGCGGATCTCTGTCTTCTGTAATGTTGAGCTGCCGGCTAAAGAGCTGTGGTGACGTCACATCACATGATCCAATCACATGGTCGCTCACCATGGTGATGAACCATGTGATTGGACCAGGTGATGAGCACAGTGACGTCATCAAAGGTCCAATTCCTGTGCACAGCAAAGAAGAAGACAGAAGAGATGCCGGGCTGCGCGATCAAGTGGATTAAGGTGAGTTAAATTATTATTATTATTTTTAACCCCTCCAGCCCTATTGTACTATGCATTCTGTATTAAGAATGCTATTATTTTCCCTTATAACCATGTTATAAGGGAAAATAATACAATCTACAGAATACCTAACCCAAACCCGAACTTCTGTGAAGAAGTTCGGGTTTGGGTACCAAACATGCCGATTTTTCTCACGCGCGTGCAAAACGCATTACAATGTTTTGCACTCGCGCTGAAAAAACGTGCATGTTCCCGCAACGCACCCGTACCTTTTCCCTCAACGCCCGTGTGAAACCAGCCTTAATTAATGCTAGGAGCATCAGGTACGTATGCACCTGGTTGGTATCCATAGGTGCCCTCCTGAATTCAACTGTATCACTGTCCTCAGGACAGTGATACAGTGTAATACTGCAATGCAGATGGATGCTGCACTGTAGTATTTGGTTCTGTTGGGACAGTATTTTGTGCTGCACTGTGGTATTTGGTTCTGCTGGGGCAGTATTTTGTGCTGCACTGTGGTATTTGGTTCTGCTGTGGCGGTATTTTGTCCTGCACTGTGGTATTTGGTTCTGCTGGGGCAGTATTTTGTCCTGCACTGTGGTATTTGGTTCTGCTGGGGCAGTATTTTGTGCTGCACTGTGGTATTTGGTTCTGCTGGGGCAGTATTCTGTGCTGCACTGTGGTATTTGGTTCTGCTGGGGCGGTATTTTGTCCTGCACTGTGGTATTTGGTTCTGCTGGGGCGGTATATTGTCCTGCACTGTGGTATTTGGTTCTGCTGGGGCGGTATTTTGTCCTGCACTGTGGTATTTGGTTCTGCTGGGGCAGTATTTTGTCCTGCACTGTGGTATTTGGTTCTGCTGGGGCAGTATATTGTCCTGCACTGTGGTATTTGGTTCTGCTGGGGCGGTATTTTGTCCTGCACTGTGGTATTTGGTTCTGCTGGGGCAGTATTTTGTCCTGCACTGTGGTATTTGGTTCTGCTGGGGCAGTATTTTGTCCTGCACTGTGGTATTTGGTTCTGCTGGGGCGGTATTTTGTCCTGCACTGTGGTATTTGGTTCTGCTGGGGCAGTATTTTGTCCTGCACTGTGGTATTTGGTTCTGCTGGGGCAGTATATTGTGCTGCACTGTGGTATTTGGTTCTGCTGGGGCAGTATTTTGTGCTGCACTATGGTTTTCCTGGCCCACCTACTTGTATTGCCCCACCTTCTGTCAATCTGGATCTGCCTACAACATAGGGCTACTTTAAGTTCCTATTCCTCCCCTGTACAAAATGGCTGATGTACACAAAATAAAGTTTATTTCCAGCCTTGTTCCTATCCAGTGATCCTCTCACATTTGCCTTCCATTAGACTATTAGCTTATGTTTTAAATTTCATGAACTGGGGTATATTACAGCTCTAACGCCTCAGTCATACAGAGCTATATACAGACTAAAAGTAAGGTGATGGGGCAGATATGCTGCAGATTTTCCAATGTGGAATTATGGGTGGAAAATATGCAGCATATTACAGTACAGCCAGCTTAAAAATGGAGGCATCATAGGAGAGGTCATCCCTGATTAATCTTATTACAGTAGTGGCAAAATTTGGAAGGGATTTTAAATCCGCAACATATCAATTTATGCTGCAGATTTTCCCCTTGGTTTCACCCTTAGGCCTCATGTACACGACCGTTGTTTTTTTCCACGTTTACGGGCCGTTTTTTGCATTCCGTATACGGAACCATTCATTTCAATGGGTCAGCAAAAAAAAACGGAATGTACTCCGTATGCATTCCGTTTTTTCGCATTTTCGTTATTCCGTCCCGTTGAAAGATAGAACATGTCCTATTATTGCCTGCAAATCATGTTCCGTGGCTCCATTCAAGTCAATGGGTCTGCAAAAAAAATGGAACACATACGGAAATGCATCCGTATGTCTTCCGTATCCGTTTCGTTTTTGCGGAACCATCTATTGAAAATGTTATGCCCAGCCCAATTTTTTCTATGTAATTATTGTATATGCCATACGGAAAAACGGAACAGAAACACGACGGAAACAAAAAACGGAACAACGGATTAGTGAAAAACGGACCGCAAAACACTGAAAAAGCCATACGGTCGTGTGCAATAAGCCTTAGGCTCCATTCACACGTCCGCAATTTCATTCCGCAAAATGCGGACCCATTCATTCCTACGTGGCAGCACGATGTGCTGACTGGACACGGAATAGCGGATCCGCACTTCCGTTCCACAAAAAAATAGAACATGTCCTATTCTTGTCCGCAATTGCGGACAAGAACAGGCATATTCTATTAGTGCCGGCAATGTGCGGTCCGCAAAACGCAGCAACGCACATTGCCGCTTTCTGGGTTTTGCAGATCCGCGGCTCCTTGGATCCGCAAAACACGTTGTGGACGTGTGAATGGAGCCTAAGGGTGAATTCCACAGCAAATACACGTGCAGATATGTTGCGGTTTTTGCAATGGAAAATCTTGCCGTTGTGGCTGTACCCTAAGTTGCCCTCTGCATGCCTGATGCATTACCTTTAGGGGGCAGTATCTCTGTAAAATGGTGCTGTACATGAGTACTATAAAACCAAGTGGAGTGCTGTAGGGACTCCGTGTGCCACTGTACAGGCTCTATACGCACGGCTCTGCCAAACGCATGAGACTTTTCATCCCCCAAAGTGTCTACACCTCCTACTGAGTTTCCAGCCTTCTGTGGAAGGTATACTTGTTCATTTGTGGCATTCTGGTGTTAGAAACTTGAACTTACTTTGGGTTGGGGGGTCTGGAGTTTTCTGTAGAGAACCGCCAGACTTGCTGCCATTTGAAGACAAACCTGGGAATGTCCAGTCTAAGATTAAAAAAGAAAATCAAAATCAGTTTAAAGTAGAAAATGCTGAAGGTAATTTTAAATGTGTTATTAAAGGGGTATTCCGGTTAGTTAAAGGATAGGGT
This sequence comes from Bufo gargarizans, assembly GCF_014858855.1. NCBI lineage: Eukaryota > Metazoa > Chordata > Amphibia > Anura > Bufonidae > Bufo > Bufo gargarizans. The sequence continues at coordinate 74,549,439 of NC_058087.1, forward strand.
ATAACTATTAGATAGTGGGGGTCCTACTGCTGGTACCACCACTGATCATGAGGACAGGGCCCCGTACCCCCTGAAATGAGTGGAGCAGCTGGTCGGGATTAAGTGTCAATGTGGGGGGCGTTTAGCATATTGCACACAGAGCAGTGGGGGAGGTCTGCTGCTGCAGCCAGCTGCCTTACGGCCAGCTACCCGTCTGATATGAGATTTATAATAAAGGAGGGAATAAAAGATTTCCTGGGATATTTTTTATATTTTTTTTAGATTCCTCAGTTTTGATTGAAATTAGATGTATTGAAAACCAATGCCACTGTGCAACATGTTCACTTACTGCTGAGTCCCCCCACGGACTGAAGCCCCAGATCAAGCAGCTGTGAAGGAAGAAATCCAGACAAACTCTCTGTCTGTTTTGTCCAAGTCTTCGATTGGCCACACTCAAAAATATCTTGTTCTTCTTGAGAAAATGTTGGAGACATGGTGGGCTGCAAACTTAGAAATGAGAACTCCTGATCAAAATCCTCCCCTTCAATATTGTCCAACAATAGCTGCCGAGGTTCTGAAAGAAAGCAGACCATGCAAAAATTCATGAAGAAGGAGATAATAGAAGACAGACAGATTGGATTCTACATGTGGGTGGTGACGCCGCCATCTTTGTTATGCACTTCTCCCCATCTGTCCACGACTAATACCTATCCTCAGCTGTGTATTCCTAAACCCAACCGCTTACCCTTGTATAGCTAGACCATGTACCCAACGGACTCGTCTGAATAGGGGCACAGATAGACTTGCCCAATTTGCCAAGGGCAGGAGTAAACACCCTCAAAACACTTTATATTGCATTTGCAGCAATTGTCTTTCTTTATTTATATATATATATATCTCCATACAAATGGCTTTAAATGATTACTGACTTTACAACATTTGCTATTCATGTACAGTTATTCTTATTTTATACTCATTCATTGCTTTGTTATCCCAGTTAACATACATTAGAAGGATTACATTACATGGACATGCGCACGACAAACGAGAGTGTGCGCGTTTCTTCTGGTCACGCACATCCTCACACTCTTGTTTGTCGTACGTATGTCCATTCCACCGATGTTATCAGCTGGAGGACACGAAGCTCCCAAGCGCAGGTGCACTAGAGGATTCTTAGTGCGCCTGCGCGAGAATGGAACGAGATGTCTCAACGCAGCAGGATGATGTGGGCACGGGGGAAGCAGCAAACACGGTGCAGGAGGCAGGATTAGGGCGCGGCAACAGTGACCTCAAGGAAGCGAAGCCGCTGCCCCCTTGACTTGAAACTGAAAATTAGCATATGGCGAAAACACAGTATAAAGATTTAAATCTCCAAAACCATTAGAAAGGATGCATCGGGGACTACATGATTCTAGCCTTAAAGGGGTATTCCGGTTACCATAAATATAACTTATGTTTAGACTAATTCATCATCAATAATTACCTAATATAATGTAAATTTCACATATTTACCGTTGAGTAGTTATAAAAGTCGTTTTCTTCTCTGCTACCCACTGTTTTCTCATAAATTACCATGGCATCGACCTGTAGCCCTTGTTAGGTCGAGCATGCTCAGTGTGTAGCTATCAATTCTCTAGCTAACTGTCTTGTTAAAAAAAAAAAAAAAAGGGCGTGTTAGTGTGCTGCTGATTACTGAGTAGAGGGGGCGTGGCTGGGCTGGGCTGTACATCAGGCAGCCAATCAGCAAACATCAACACTCACAGCGCCATGATACTCTGTTATATGTATAGGTATGGGTTCTGGTTGGGTCAGATTGCAGCCTTAATGCAGTTTTTCTAAAATGAAGTTAATTTACCAGAATACCCCTTTAAGGTAATTATAATAACTAAAAATGACATAATGCCATGACAGGTTCCCTTTAATCTCCAGTGCCACCAAAGGGAAGATTAACCAGTACACCGTGTCCATGCACATGAATGGGTACTCGGTGTAATGCAGGACAGGTCCTCCAGACACCCTCTTTCTAACCGCTCTACATTGTGGCCACCAGATGAGGATCCCCTTGATGAACTCAGAACTCTCTAATATAATATGTAAAATTGGGATTTTAAACTAGCCAACCCCTTTCAATAATTAGACACTCCCCCCTGTTGTTAGGACTCACAGACCTCCAAGGCCTAAACTTACTAATCGGCAAAAAAACTAAATTGCATAAGCTTTTTTAATCTGCATGAATTGAGCTGAACTGTCTATCTATTGAGCTGAGCTTAATGACAGGTAGCCTTTATCTGTCTCAATGAAATGGAGAACATTGCCTATTCTCCATATACACATCTGCTCAGACTGAGAAGCAAATAAATTCACAAATAATCTGTCCTCAGCATCTTGAGTTAACAGAAATCGGAAAACACAGCCGCAAGTACCTAATGATCACATCACAGTTTCATGGGAGCCGTAATAAATTATTTTTCTTATAGGAACATATCACCACTATGCACAGAGTACCTTCAAAAAAAGGGGCGTATATGAAAACTTCAATAGTAAAAACATACAAAGACAAACCATACATATAACAAATAAGGTCTGCCAGAAATTGAGGAGTTCAAGTCCCTGCCGATGATGGCCTACAGAAGGAACCCTAGCCTACGTGACAGGTTGGTCAAATCTGATGTTGGTGGTCGTGCCTTGGATACACAGAGGTACCTTGCCCCACGCAGAAATGGCACCTTTCCATGTATGTCTTGCTGTAATTGTAGTAATATCTTAAAAGGGGATCATTTCTCTCATCCCTATAGTGGCAAAAAATTTAAAATTAATGGCTACTATACTTGTAGATAACGTGATGTTGTCTATGTCATTCAATGCCCTTGTAGTCTCATCTACGTGGGTGAGACTACAATGGAAATTCGAGAACAGATCAATAAACATAAAAGTACAATTCGCAAGGCAAACATGGACAAACCTGTAGCCAGGTATTTTGTGGAGGCCGGACACTATCAACCAGTTACGATTCAGGGTCATTGATAGTGTGGGTACCCTACGTAGGGGTGGGGATAAAGATGCGATACTAAGAAAAAAGGAATTGAAGTGGATATATACGCTTAGGTCCTTACAACCCCTTGGACTCAATCTTGAGTTTGATGTGGCAGGGATCAGCTAGATCCTCATTTGTTATATGTATGGTTTGTCTTTGTATGTTTTTACTATTGAAGTTTTCATATATGCCCCTTTTTTTGAAGGTACTCTGTGCATAGTGGTGATACATATACATTAATATACCTGCGGATTTAACAGTGAGTGTTCTCTACTGTGTGAATAGCGCCCTTATTTGGGGTAAATATATCTTCCTGTATACCTTGTTCCTGATTTGATATCTATACACTACGTCCATCTGGCATTGCTCCATTGCAATATAACGCGATCTATGACATGACTGTAGTGGCGGTCATGTGAGGGTTCTTCTGATCACGACTTGCACACCGGCTGTGATGCCGTCAGTGCGGACACTCCCGATTGGTGGTGTCGCCGGCAACACAGTCTCGCGTTCTTTTGCTACTCTCGTCTCGGTCGCGGCCGAATGATGTCATGGCCGCTTCTGAATGACGTGTGGGGGCATGGAGGTCGCGGCGGAGTGACGCGGACATGCGCAGATGCCACAATGGAATGCCGTGCACTATGGATCATCGGGTACAGGTGAGATAGATGGACGTATTCGCATTGATTAGAAAGGGCTGTGAAACCTCTTCTGTGATTGGCTGTATTCACCAGTCTGTTTGATCATTGGGTCACCATCAATGTGGGGGTGTTTAACCTTTACTATTTATATGTGAGTGTGTATGGTTTTAACATATGCTTGATAAAGGCTATTCCTAGCCGAAACGTTGCTATATCTGTATTCTGTGCCTTGGAATTTTGCACAATAAAGAAGAATTGGATGGACATGCTGCTGTGGCTTCTATTTTGCATAGCACACGGAGTGCTGTCCGCATCCTTTGCGGCCCCATTGAAGTGAATAGGTCCGCAATCTGAGCCGCCAAAACAGCAGGTCGGATGCGGACCCAAACAACGGTCGTGTGCATGAGGCCTAACTCTAGTTTATTTACTTCAATCTTCATTCCACATAATTTATCATTGATGCGATTCTTCACCTATTTTTGTAGATAAATTTACTACCCACCATTAACCATTAAGGTGTACCATAAGTGAAAAATAAAAATTCTCCCCTTTAAAACTGAGACTTCTTGCTTAAAATAGTGCAGAGGCTGCAGTAATCAGAGGACTCTTAGGCCTCTTTCACACGATCGAGTTTTCCGCGCGGGTGAGATACGTGAAGAGAGCGTATTGCACCCGCACTGAATCCTGACCCCTTCATTTCATTCAATGGGTCTGTGTGCATGAGCGTTTTTTTTTTTTTCACGCATTAGTTCCGCGTTGCGTGAAAAAGCCAGTGTGGTTTTTACTGATGGTTGCTAGGAGATGTTGTTTGTAAACCTTCCGTTTTTTATCACGCGAGTGAAAAACGCATCAAAATGCATTGCACCCGCGCGGAAAACACTGAACAACCGAACGCAATCGCAGACAAAACTGACTGAACTTGCTTACAAAATGGTGCAAGTTTCCCTGAACGCATCCGGAGCCAATCCGTCAGGGGGTTACGTGGCTCTCCTGAGGTGTATATCCCCATACTATGGGTATGTAGATATGTAATGCTCCTTTGGATCTTTGGGGATGTGTTTACTGGCTCTGGTGCTTAGCGATACCCACTTGGGTTATCCATAGGTGGATGTTGCCGTGCACCTGAGCCATAGCTTTATGTATATGGAGTTCTAAGTTGTCACCACAGTTTCTATTGTGATATTGGACCATTGATGTGGTGGCTCTCTATGCACTTGCACTTTAATTTCTTCTTGGCTGCTGTATATTCCCATACATTTATTTGGAACTATTAGGCCTCTTTCAGACAGGCGTTGCGGGAAAAGGTGCGGGTGCGTTGCGGGAACATGCACGATTTTTCCGCGCGAGTGCAAAACATTGTAATGCGTTTTGCACGCGGGTGAGAAAAATCGGCATGTTTGGTACCCAAACCCAAACTTCTTCGGTGTTCTGTAGATTGTATTATTTTCCCTTATAACATGGTTATAAGGGAAAATAATAGCATTCTGAATACAAAATGCAAAGTAAAATAGCGCTGGAGGGGTTAAAAAAATATATATAATAATTGAACTCACCTTAATCCACTTGATCGCGCAGCCGGCATCTCTTCTGTCTTCTTTCTTTGCTGTGTGCAGGAACAGGACCTGTGGTGACGTCACTCCGGTCATCACATGGTCCGTCACATGATCCATCACCATGGTAAAAGATCATGTGATGACCGGAGTGACGTCACCACAGGTCCTGTTCCTGCACACAGCAAAGAAAGAAGACAGAAGAGATGCCGGGCTGCGCGATCAAGTGGATTAAGGTGAGGTTTTTTTTTTAACCCCTCCAGTGCTATTGTACTATGCATTCTGTATTCAGAATGCTATTATTTTCCCTTATAACCATGTTATAAGGGAAAATAATAATGATCGGGTCTCCATCCCGATCGTCTCCTAGCAACCGTGCGTGAAAATCGCACCGCATCCGCACTTGCTTGCGATTTTCACGCAACCCCATTCATTTCTATGGGGCCTGTGTTACGTGAAAAACGCACAAAGAGGAGCATGCTGCGATTTTCACGCAACGCACAAGTGATGCGTGAAAATCACCACTCATGTGAACAGCCCCATAGAAATGAATGGGTCGGGATTCAGTGCTGGTGCAATGTGTTCAACTCACACCGCATCCGCGCAGAATACTCGCCCGTTTGAAAGGGGCCTTACACATCCATATGTTGCGGTGTAGTCTGTAACCATTTATTGATGTGGTGTTTTATCATTTGCACTTGCACCTTAGTATTTTTAGTTTTTCTATTTTTTTGCCCCCATATACTAAGTAATTGTGGTTACAGAAGTACATGCGGAATTCAGTGAGGCATTGTACTCTCTTTCTCTGCCTCCGTTCTTGTACTCCATTCCTCCCCTTTCACCTGCGCTGATATGCCTCCTCAGATGTAGCCATTTTTTATCTGTTGTCTCACGTTCTTGTCTATATAAGTTATTTATTCAATAAAGGATTTATTTTTGATGATATACCCGTTTAATCGCAGTTTATTCTCGTTGTTTGTTGTTTCTAATAGCACAGACAATGCCTATTCAACATCACAGTGAGTGTGAATTTCTGTCCTAAAAAAATAAAAAGAACTGTGGCAAAAGCAATATGGCCAGTCCAAGCTGTGGTTAGAGTGACTGGTTTCATATTCCCATGTCTGCAATCGGTCTGATGCTTCAGTTAATTGAGGTAATAATGCTTGAATTAGTCACAGGCATGCTGGAGGACAGGTTTAAGCGCTTACTGTGCAAATACAGGGATTATTGGACAAAGAGATGAATCTGAACTTCTCAGCAGAGTTTGTGAAATTCTTGCAATTTAAAAATGAAAAACAACAAATGGTCTGGTAGAAATGACACACTGCGGCTGGCTGGCATGAAGGCACATACACAACATATCCTCAGGGAACCCAAATGCACTCACAACGGAGACTCTTCTCTAGTTTCGCACAGTCTGCGTTTAGGCCTCTTTCACACGACCGTATGGCTTTTTTAGCGTTTTGCGGGCCATTTTTACCGGATCAGTTTTTCCGTTTTGTTTCTGTTCCGTTTTTCAGTATGGCATATACAGTATACAGTAATTACATAGAAAAAATTGGGCTGGGCATAACATTTTCAATAGATGGTTACGCAAAAACGGAACGGATACGGAAGACATACGGATGCATTTCCGTATGTGTTCCGTTTTTTTTTTGCGGACCCATTGACTTGAATGGAGCCACGGAACGTGATTTGGGGGTAATAATAGGACATGTTCTATCTTTCAACTGAACGGAAATACGGAAACGGAATGCATACGGAGTACATTTTGGTTTTTTTGCGGAACCACTGAAATTAATGGTTATGTATACGGAACTCAAAAAACGGAACGTAAACAAAATAAAACGGTCGTGTGAAAGAGGCCTTACTCCTCACATTTTCATCATTACGATCCTCATGGCCAGATGAGGAGCATCATTATTTCCAGGACAAGACTGCTTCTAAGGGGCAATGCCATGTGCGATGTAGATCAACTACAATCCGGTTTTATTGTCCATTCCTGTATATACACTGGGCAACGGTCATTCAAATCGCTTGGGAAAAAGAGAATCGTGACAAAAGATTGGCCAGTATAAATGATCCTTCAAGGGACTGACTGATCCTCAGGATAGGTCATCAGTATGTGATCAGTTGGGGTCCATCAATCTGCTGTTTGAAGAAGGTGCAGCACTGCCTCCTCCCAGCTTTAGTGCTCATGCACACAACAGTATTTTGCGTTCAGTATACTGGACGTTTTTTTTTAGTTCAGTATGCGGAACATATACTGAACCACTCACAATGGTTCAGCAAAAAATACTGAAGTGTCTCTGTGTGCATTCCGTTTCAGTATTTCAGTATTTCCGTGCCGTGAAAAGATAGAACATGTCCTATTCTTGTCCGCAAATCACGGTACTTGGCTCCATTCAAGTCAAGGGGTACACAAAAAAACGGAACACATACAGAAATGCATCCGTATGTCTTCCGTATCCGTTCCGTTTTTGCTGAACCATCTATTGAAAATGGTATTGCCCAGCCCAATTTTTTCTATGTTATTACTGTATACTGTATATGGCATACGGAAAAACGGAACGGAAACAAAAAACGGATCCGTAAAAAAAACGGACCGCAAAACACTGAAAAAGCAATACTGTCGTGTGCATGAGCCCTTAGGCTACATGCACACGACCGTATGTGTATGGCGGTCCGCAAATTGTGGATCCGCAAAAAAATGGATGATGTTCCGTATGGCATCCGTTTTTTTGCAGATCCGTTTTTTTTGCGGATCCATTGTAATAATGCCTATCCTTGTCCGCAAACTAGAAAAAAATAGGACATGCACTATTTTTTTTGCGGAGCAACGGAACGGACATACTGATGCGGACAGCACACAGTGTGCTGTCCGCGTTTTTTGCGGACCCATTGAAATGAATGGGTCTGCATCCTATCCACAAAAAAAAACGGATCGGACACGGAAACAAAATACGGTCGTGTGCATGAGGCCTTACACTGCCAGCGCCATCCATTGAATTGTGGCTGTGCTTGGTATTGCAGGGCAGCTCCATTTACTTGAATGGGACTGAGCTACACCTAAGCCATGTGACCGATAGATGTGATGTCACTGACCATGGAGCAACATGGTCTCTTGAAAAACAGCTAATTAGTGGATAGGTCATAAATATTAAACATTCGGACAACCCCTTTAACTTGTTTGCATCACTTGCTGCAAATGTACAGCGCGTGGTCCTGAGCTTTAAAACTTCACCACTGTAAATGGTTAAATCCCTGCGCATGGCAAGGAAAAGTAGTGGCATGCACAGTGCAGTTCATTGGAGGCCGCAGATCCGTAGGTCATTATCACGGCTGAGGATGGGGAAAACCCTCAGCCGTGCGATGCCAGAAGATGTTAAGCGCTGCTTGGCCAGGACGACAGTATTAGGGAGCAGGTCACCTCCTATCGCGTCCCTAAACTGACCCTGACTCCTAATCATATGAGTCAACCCTGAAGGTGGGAGGACTCATACACCGGGTGCCTTAGGGTCCCTGCTAGCCCTCAGGATTGCCCTGGAACAAGGAGCAGGGTAAGACGACCTGTTCCTCCTAGGCACGGAGGAACAGGAGTCTCACTGGCCAAGCTGCAAAGGGAAGAGGACATAAACGGCCTATGGCTATGGCAGGAGGATGAAAAGCACTTCCACACCTACCTGCCACAGACACACAGACTGGATCCCGTGCAATACAGCAAGTGTCCACACCCAAACACCAGTGGACACAGCACACACACAAACACACAGGAACCCAGATCCATAGGTGCATAACATAACAAAGGAAAACATCAACCGAACATCATGACATAAAACTTCACAGATAAACCTATGACCACAAGAGTGGCCCCCACTGGCAGATGGAAATACCAGGAGAGTGTCTCCAGCAAAGAATGGCTGAAGAACCCCTCAGCAACTGATATGCAAAGAGGCTTTATAGCCCAAAGTGGCCACACCCACACAGACACACTAGGAAAGGGAATTAACCCTTCCAAGACTAACAGGGAGTGAAACCACTTAAAGGGGAAGTGACCAAATGCACAACACACTGCAGCTGTTACCGCAGGCAACGACATGGGTGGCAACCATGTCCTGGGAGTCAGCCAGAAGGCCGAGACACTGCCACCACATGTACAACATACAAAACGTTGCCCCGGGCAGCCACAGTGAAGGGAAGTGTCACAGTGCGCACCTAACATAAGACCAAGTGCACACCAGACATACAAAGTGCATAACATAAACACATACCAAACGCAACCGCATGCACAACATAGCAAGCTGCCACGATACATACTGTTGCCAGCGGCAACCACAGGTGAGGCAAATACCACAGCCCTCACCTGTGATTGACAACCAAACCAAAACCGCTGACAACCGCATGCGGTTCAGGAGTCACGACCATAACCATGGCCGTGACAGTCATATCACATAACCGGGCGCAACCATGGATACAGATGGCTGTATTACTCATACATTCTTTTACGTATCTCTTTTGTTGTATTAGATGAGGTGCGCCTGGGATATGTACTGTCTTTGTTCTCACTTGCATCACTGCTCAAACCAACACAGCGCAGCGACTAGTATGGCAGAGCTAAAGAACAGCTCGACCAGTGACTTTGTGACCAGTGGAAAACTGCAAAAAAAATTATAAACATTTCTTGTCCCAAGAGGGCTTTTATGACCCATGGGGGCACATTATGTAAAAAATATACACAAAAGCATAAGAAATCTATAAAGTGAAAATAAAGAAAAAAACACACCACCCTGTTCACCTGAGCCTATACTGTTTATGTATCAAAATGACCAAAACAGAATAGGGAATCGAGGTTAACACTTCATTTTAGTGTGAATTTGCCAATTATTCCACTTTTTGTACTTTGCCCCCCCTAGAAGACCACTTTTCAGTGCAATTTTAAGTGACAGTCTCAGAGGTTACTGTATATACAGTAGTAAAATCTTTGCATGGCACAAATGGCCATTGTTCTGTAATGATACATTATTATTAACAGCTGATAAACGCCACTTACCTGTCTGAGTATTAGTCTCCTCCGGATCCTCCAAGTCAAATAAATTGCTATTCATATTATCTGTAGGAGCAGATGTATTAGAGCAGGGATGGTCAACCTGGGGCTCTCTAGCTGTTGCAAAACTACAACTCCCATCATGCCCAGACAGTCTTCAGCTATCAGCCTACAGCAGGGCATGGTGGGAGTTGTAGTTTTACAACAGCTGGAGAGCCGCAGGTTGGCCAAGCCTGTATTAGAGGATAATACGGTAGCTGTAAACATAACATGAGAAGCTAGGCTAGGCCATGATACAGTACAATACAATCTGTCATCAGGTGGTCTCTATGTCCTGTCCGTGGAGCTAGTTGTCTTATTTTTAGGGAGTATTATGAAAGGGATTGTCCTACCAAAAAATAAATAAATAAACAAATAAAATAAATAGAGGCAGAGGGTGTAAAAAAAAAAAAAAAGACTCACTCACATTACGAAGGTCACTTAGCGGTGATCACTTCTGGTCAGACGGGAACGTCTGCCATGGACTTTCATAATTTGAGTGACTCTCGTTTTGTTTTTTACACTTCCCCTGCCGCTGCTTAATACATTTTACTATTTGGTTGGACAACCTCGTTAGGCCTACACTAGAGAGATTGGCAAAACTCAGTAATTGGAAGGTTAATGAGATCCACTCACCGGATATTGCTTCTTGGTTTAGTGTTTCCTCTTGTAATGTAAGCAGCCTAGAGGTTGAAACATAGGGAAGAAAGAAAGGAAAAAAAGAAAAAAACTGTAAATTAAAATGAAACAGATGTGACTATATCCAGTGAAGCTCAGGAGACCAGCTACAAGATGGAATGACTTTCTACCCGAATGTCTCTGATTTGTGCCCATGGTAATGGGGAGAGCAGAAATGCCCTCTGTGTTTACTCTATGGAACTTGAAAGTTATAGGGTACTGGGTCCGTCAATAAATTGGTGCCTATGGTGTGGCTGAAAATCTGTCGTTCCAAGGACTTTTTCAGAGGTATTCCTATGGTAGACATTTATGTTAAATCCAAATGTAACCCTCATGTAAAGAACTGATGTCCCATCTCTTACAGGTAAATTCAAGGCACTTGGCTCTTTTTGTAACTCCCACAGACCACAATGGAAAAAGTGGTCAATGATGTCCACTATGAATTAGGTTGTGGGCTTGATAGGTAAGTAATCCAGAGGTAGGACCTGGAGCCATCAGACATGTATGGCATACTTAAACAATGACTAACTTGGGTTTGCTTGGTTTTAGTGGTGAGGACACCTATTGTGAAAATTGTTGCAATTATTATTATTTTCTTTCCTGCTTTCTCTTACCTCATAACTTAGATTTCCACTACCATAGAACCTAACATAAGGCTAAAAGGGGTCATAATTTGGATAAAGTATGAATGGGTTTACAGGTGCTGCTACTTGAAATGTTCCACTTTTCATGGCAACGCTCCAGTGGTCCCCTGCAGGTCCAACTTTACTGTACCAGCACCTGACTACTGCAGTCAATTACTTAGCTGGATTACACGGCCCAAATATTGGGAACAAATGTTCCTATGAATGCTCGATCCCGATAATCTGCCCATCTAAAGGTGCCGCAGATCACCTGATGAACAAGCAAAATAGTCATTCATTGGGTGAGATGATCGTTGGTGTGGACACCTTAATCATTGTTCCTGAGCAGCAGATCGTGTCGTCTAAACAGCACTCTGCTGCTGGGGAGCAATGATTTTGTATGGGGATGAGCGGCAGCAGCAGTGATCACTTGTCCTCATACTGTGGAGGTGATCGCTGCATGTAAATGCAGTGCTTCACCTCCACTTAACGAGCAGCGGACTGTCGAGAAGGAACGCTTGCTTCCCAACAATCAGCTTCTCTTGGCCCCGTGTAAATCTACATTTACTGGCATCACCTTTAAATTCTTGTTTCCCTTGAATGGTGACTGTGCTTTCACACGACTTTGTATAAATTAATAGTATAAGTGACTATAAGAAACTTTGTTATCTATCTTATCAGAGAAAAATGCATAAAGTTATAGCAGTCTTCTTCATCCCCTCTGCTTTTCTAAAATAATGTACACTCTATGGGAAGCAGCTGGTCTTCTCCACTGATTACCCACTGATAATTAGAGATGGAGCATTCAAAGGGGAAAATTAAAAAAACAAAAATGGCAGATACAAGTCCTACAATAGTTATATATAGTGCTGCAAAGAAAAAGGGGGTCAGTCAGCACATCCCAAAGCGCAGGGGCACGTTGCTATGGCTGAGAACAAGACTGTTAAACAAAACATGCAATGCAACAGCTCTCTGCAAACCAAATAAAGTACAAAATTGCATCATAATTGCAAATGCTACACTAATAAGTTAGAGATGCTTGGCAAATCGTTTTGTACAAAATTATTTGAGCCCGTCTGCCGCACGTCATATAGTGCTATACACATATGGCAGCTTATTCTGAAACGTTATCTGAAACGACAGGTACGCTTTAACAGCAGACATCAGGGGACCCAAGTATGGGTACCAGGTAAGTAAGAAGACACTCCTATGTATTTTATTACAAAAGGACTGAAAAGGATTCAACATCACATATGGCTTTTCAGCTGTACTCACATATGGTTATCCACCTGACCATCCCCACAACTGTCCGTCTTCTCCACATTATCATGTTCAGAGTTTTGTTTTGGAGCCTATAAAATATTTACAAATGAAAAAGGCTATCCATATTAAAAGGTAATAAAATATGTTGCTTTCTTCCAGAAACAGCGCCACACTTGTCTATAGGTTGTGTCTGGTATTGCAGTTCAGCAGTTGGGCTGAGCTGCAATACCAAGTAGACAGGTTTTTCTATTCTTTAAAAGACTATGGAGACCTTCAGAGTCGTACGCTGTTTTTTGTCCATATAAAACTTGACGTAGCTGAAGACATCAATGTCAGGGCTGAATAGCCCAATGGAATTTATACAGTAGCATTGTTTGTAAAAAAAATAAAATAATTAGAGGAGCTAGACAATCCTCGAAAACCCTTTAATAAGCTAGGATTTATCAACTTGTATGAAAATGCATTGTGAAAACCTGGAGTGCTATATCAAATCACAGCCAGCTCAATCAGAAATCCCGGGGCACGGAGATGGTGTGGATTCATAAGAGCCAAACAGGCAAATGGACACACAGTGGCACAACCGCTTCTGACGTTTTTCAAGTGGAGACCCCACTCTTAGGCCTCATGCACACGACAGTTATTTTTATTGGTCCGCAAAACGGGGTTCCGTTGTTCCGTGATCCGTTTTTGTTTCCGTGTGTCTTCCTTTATTTTTGGAGGACCACCAGACATAAAGGAAAGTAAAAAAAAGCCTAAAACAGGTTTGCCATGCAAATGATAGGAAAAAAACGGACGCGGATGACAATCTCGTGTGCCTCCGTATTTTTTAGCGGTCCCATTGACTTGAATGGGTCCGCAAACCGTTTTCCGCAAAAATAATAGAACAGGTTATATTTTTTGACGGACTGGAACCACGGATCACGGACGCGGATGGCAAACGGTGCATTAGCCGTGTTTTCAACGGACCCATTGAAAATCAATGAGCCCGCAGAAAATCACGAAAAACGGCACAACGGACACGGAATAAAACAACGGTCGTGTGCATGAGGCCTTAGTCGTAGTATAATAACAAGCAAAATTCAGGCAACTAAGCAGCATGGAGATTTGAAATTTCCTTGAAAACAAAACATCTCAGTCTTTAACCCTTCACATGCCATAGCCATACAGCAGTGAATATACAAACACATTGTAAAGTTAACTAACATTAAGTGCCAATTCACACAACCCTATTTTTCTGTCCGCAGTTTGGCAGATCTTATGTGGACCCATTAATTTCAATGGTGCCGTAAAAGATGCGGACATCGTACTGTGTGCTGTCTGCATCCGTACTTCTGTTCCACGGCCCCTCAAAAAAGATAGAACGTCTATCCGTCTTCCCTTATTGTGCGGCGTGTCTGCTGGTCTGGGGCCTCTGCTAATTGAGGCCCGGCTTCTCTGCGGCCTGCCCCCACGTGGTCCCCCTGCGGCTTCCTATACCCCAGCCGGCATCTCGGTTTGCCCAGGGCTGCGGTATGTGGTTCCGGCAAGTGGGGTGTGGGGGGGGAATCATTTTTGGGAACGGGGCAGGCGTTCTCCCCACTCCCACGCTGGCAGCTGGGTGGAATCTGATTGAGGCGTTTCTCTGATTGGCAGGAGGGTTTCTTGTTAGGCCCACCCCAGGGACTGATCTGTAACATCCAAGGTCAAGCCTGTTCCTCCCAATGATACAGATGAGAAAACTAGATTTTTGTACTTACCATAAAATCTGTTTCTCTTCCGTTCATTGGGGGACACAGCTTTCACCCATTCTTTTGTTTATGGGCCCTTTCGGTCCTGTGTGGTTCTGGGTTTGTACATAGTGTGATTTTGTATGTTGCATCTCCTACTGCTTTTGCACTAACTGATTTAGCTTAGTCCCTGTAGGAAGGGTATAGCTGAAGGGCAGGAGCTTACACTTTGTGTGCTTAGTGTCCGCCTCCTAGCGGCAACAGCTATACCCATGGTCAAGCCTGTGATTTTACGGTAAGTACAAAAATCTAGCTTTCCATCATAGGGAAGGAAGCTTCGATCCGCAAAATGTGGAACGCACAAGGCGAGTATCTAGATACGGTAATGTGAATGAGCCCTAACCCTTTCTTGGCTTCCGCTTTAAATGTACAATGGAAGTCTGGCCTTTAAAAATGGCACCCGCTTGCAAGCGCAGTGGGTGCCATAGCCTCAGAGATTCAGCTATTTTAAACAGCAGACAGATTTCAGATCCTGGTTTTCAGATCCTGGTTTTAAAGGACATGAAGTGCATCTCACATTTTGTAAATTGCATGTCCTAACAGTGATCAAGTAGACTACTTTAGAAGAATTGCAGTTAATATGTTAAATTTTAAAAGTAGTGCCATTAACTGTAGAGGTAAATTACTGTAGTCTGAAACTCTGGCCAGATTGCAACATGCAGATTTACTGTCTCCACATTAATAAAACCCCTCACACTGTCCCCAAGTCTTCCGAGTTCTCTCATATTTATGTTCAACAAAAAGACTTGGTGATAGAATTTGGGCTAATGTTTTATCTTTACCCGATGAAAACTGTATTCCACTATTGATGACATCTGCAAACCCAGGGTGGAAACTTGGCACAGTTTTATCATTTGACAAATATCTCCAAACTGGACTGTAAGCTGTAGAAAAAGGCGAAGGAGAACGTGCCAAAGAACTAATATTTCTAGTACTTGGGGTTCTTGGGGATAATGTCCATTTTCTGCATGGGCAATTTTGTCTACTCTATTTAGAGCCCATTATGGACATCCCCTTTTGGAGAGTCGACATTTAATATCATGGACTTCCGATTGAAAGAAACTTCTCCTGGCTCTAATTAACTCCACCACCAGAACTGCTTTTATAATGTAAAGTGCATGGCATGAATCACCATGAAGTATAGTACTACGTGCCGTGCTTTCACAATGAGTACTGCTACTAACTGTATTACGTGAACAGTTACTGTCAGGATGGTAATGATGGTAACATTATTATTAATGTACTGAATAAATTCTGGTTTCATTGCTAATGGACAGCTCAAAACAAACAGGACATCAATGTAGCGGACAAACCAGAGTAAACTAATTTAAAACAGATTGGTGTCCTCCGGATAGGTCATCAATATCAGATCGGCGGGGGTCCAACACTCAATCAGCTGTTTGAAGAGAAAGCAGAGCTCATACGAGTGCTGCCTTCTCTTCATTGTTTACCTGCTCCCATCGTAACTGCAGCGGCGAGCGGGTGTCCCATTCACTTCAATGGGACAGCTCTCTCTGTAGAAAGGAACCATCCCATAAAAGTGAATGGAACAGTGGAGTTGTAATTACACCTACTCACCTCTGCATTTGTGATGACGAGCAGGTAAACAATGAAGGGAAGGCAGTGTTTGTATGATTGTCCGATCTGATATTGATGACCTATCCTGAAATAGGAATAAAAAAATAAAATATAACAAAGGCGGACAACCCCTTTAAAGTCCACACATTTGGTAAATTCAATGGGCAAAATTTATCACGCAATGCACTATAGAATTCTGGCTTAAAAAAAAAAAATTGCTAAATATTGCGTTTGTAATTTTCAGAAATTATTTGCAGTAAAATTTTGCTCCTTTTTGCATTTTTACACCACTCCCGTTTCAAAAAAATTGGGCAGGAAAGTGGGTGTGGTTATCAATGGTAACTGGTTTCACTCCAGATTTATCACTGCCACTTAAAATTGCAAAAGAGTATGGAGAGTGGAGTAGAAAAACTGGAGTAGCATTTCTAGACAAACATCAAATATAACAAACCCTACGCAACATTTGATACATTTGGCTTACGAAGACTCAAGCAAAACTGACTTCACATATTACCCTCATGATAAATTCCCCCATAGTCTACAACTGGTTCATTCAGTATGTAATACCCAAGTCCATGGGTTAGCGATCAGAGATGACTACTCTACACGCTGAAGCAAACATAGAAAACGGTACAGACGTCAAATAATGTCAGTCCTGTTTGCCGTCTTCTCCACTGAATACTAAAAACCCTGAGAAGGGCATTGTGTTTAGTTTTTGTCACATTTTGTACAGAGCTGCCATGACGTGATCTCACAGCAGAAACCTAGAGAGTGATTAACCCTGGGACCACCACAGGCACTATTTGCAACACACGATGAGTAGTGGTGGTTCCAGTGGTTCCCATTACTGATTGCTTACACACACTGATTTATGTGCGGATAAGATAAATCAATGAAGCTATTTTCAATGGTAGCTTAAGGCAGGTGGAATGTCTGTGAGCAGTTGTCAATACATTAGAAAATTTATATACGGTATAACAGAAAATATTACAAACCTTCAGATACGATGGGGTGTATGGAAGCATCTCTTGAAATTCCTTCTGTATTTCAGACATTAATTGTGCTGTCTTTTTCCAAAAGTGCAAAAGTGTTGTCTATAAAAGCAGAAAGCAAGTATATAAAGAACAATGACCACACAACAACAATAAATGCTTCTAGTCAAGAACAATGAATGCAGAATTATAGAGTTTTGGCAAGTGCAGTTGTAGATGATTTCTGGAGCTAGGGTCTGTAAGTGCTGGCCAAGTGGCCACACACATTGTCCAAGACGACTGGATACAATTCATTATATAATTACTGAGTGGAAAGCACAGAATTATTTCAGGTGATACATGGAAATATTAGGCCAACGACCCATACTGCCAATGGTAATATACTGTTTGTATATGTCATGAAGCTGAATCTTACTGAATGTAGATGATCATAATTACTATTAGGTGTCCCTCCAAAATAGTATGTATGTGCAACATGGACAACAAATGAACAGAATTAAAAAAAGAGTTTTGGTCAAGGCACCCTCCTCTAGAGACTGGAAGAGGGTTTTTTGAAACAACAAAGCAGGGCGCCAAGAGGGAAACCACTAAAAGAGATATATATTGTAGGGTCAAAGTAGGGGCTGCCAAGGGTGGCTGGATGTGTACAACAAGCTACTGCATAAATGAAAAGTGGATGCATAAAAAACAAGGGTCCACCACCCAGACGGAGCCAAACCTTGTGGGGTCCCGGAACCAGGACTAAAAAGGTGTAACAATAAAGTAAAATTAAAGGAGAATAGATATTAAAGTTCTAAAATGTCGTATTGTTCTTGCGGAATCAATAAAATCAATCTTGATCAGATGAGATAAAGGTGACTTACTTTACTGAGGAGGAGGTCAATGGGATGAAGCTCAAGACACCCAAGGACCAAAACCTCCCCCTCCAGGATCGTTTGTAGTATTGTAGGAAATAAACACAGCCGTGTCCAACACTTCTGGTGTTTTTCCTCTTTTTATTTCTTCAAAAATCACAGGTCGGCTCAACGCGTTTTGGGGGAATACAAACCCCCTTCATCAGGAGCAGTGTAAGCAAGAATAAAACAGCTACAAGCAGTATTAAAAATATAACTCACCACTGGGCTTTATATATCTGACTTGATAATGCCATGTGCTGGGTAGGAGGTGGGAAAGATGTCATTTCCTGTCGGAGATAGGAAGTGTGCGTTCCACGCTGGAACGCACATTTAAATGGTGTAGGACATATAAAAAGAAAACATTTTATTGGGGCTAAAATGGTGGTGGGCTAAAAGATGGTGGCAGGGGTGGTGGGGAGTGTCCAGGGTGATTGGGTAGTGTGTAGATGGCACTCTATCAGCGTATCGAGCGGGATCTGACAGGACTTCCGGTCCTGATCATAGTGGAATGCATTTGTGGAGCGCACCTACACTTCCTGTTTCCGGTGGAGGTGCATTTCTGGTGGATGGAACGCACCAGAGGAACCCTTAGGATTGCGATCCTCTACCCCTATACTTGGGCTTGTGACCAGGGGGATCGAATTGTCCCCAAGTGTCTAATTATCTTGTTATTAGGCTATATTGGAAATTCTTTTGGGAATGTTTGAGGATAATCCCTTGTGTTTGTGTGGTTTCTGTCTGTTTTGGTTGGAAGGCCTCTTTTTGATTCATTTTAAGGGCTCTTTTGGTTGATACAGTTAGTAGATATTTAGGGTAGCCCTTTTCTCTAAAGCGCTGTTTCAAGATCTCAGGTTGTTCTCTAGCTGTTAAATCATCCGTACAATTCCATCTGATTCTTTTCATTTGACTGTACGGGATGTTTCTTTTCCATTTCTGGTGATGGCAACTTGTGTAATCAAGGTAACTATTTGAATCTACTTTCTTAAAATGGGTTTTGGTGGTGATTGTGTTAGGAATTTTAGTTAACTGTAGGTCGAGGAAAGTGGCTTCTTTTTGATCATATTCTGGGCTAAATGTTGGGCCCCAATCATTGGAATTGAGGTTCCCAATGAATGATTTGAGCTCTTCAACACTATTGTCCCAGATGAAATTAATGTCGTCTTTAAATCTTCGGCAAAATTTTATGTTTGGGTGGGATAAAAAGCCAAAAACATTCTCAAAGTGCCCCATAAAGAGGTTGGCGTAGGATGGTGCAAATTTCGTGCTCATTGCAGTCGCTTTAATTTGAATAAAACATTTTTTTGTTAAAAGTAAAAATAATTATGGGTTAAAATAAACTCAATAGCTTTTAAAATTAATTATTTTTGGGGAGTGGGCATGCTGGGATCTGTGGCTAAAAATTTGCTGATGGCTGAAAGGCTCAAGTCATGTTTGATGTTGCTATATAGCAGGGCTGGCCAATCTGCGGCTCTCCAGCTGTTGTAAAACTACAACTCCCACCATTCCCTGCTGTAAGCTGATAGCTGTAGGCAGACTGGGAATGCTGGGAGCTGTAGTTTTGCAACAGCTGGAGAGCCGCAGGTTGGCCAGCCCTGCTATATAGTGATGCAACATCTAAAGTGAACCATATGTAGCCTTTTTTCCATTCCAAAGGTTGGAGTAGATTTTAGGGCTGCAGCTAACGATTATTTGAATAATCGATTAGTTGTCGATAATTTCATCGAAAAAAAACACAAAAATGACAAAAAAAGGGGTTTATATGATTTTACTTGAAAAATTATGTTCAAAGGCCATATTAAAACAAATTGTGAGGGGGATCTGTGGATGGCACTGTTATAGGGAGGGGGATCTGTGGGTGGCACTGTTATGGGGAGGGGGATCTGTGGATGGCACTGTTATAGGGAGGGGGATCTGTGGGTGGCACTGTTATGGGGAGGGGGATCTGTGGATGGCACTGTTATGGGGAGGGGGATCTGTGCATTGTTATGGGGAAGGGGATCTGTGCATTGTTATGGGGAGGGGGATCTGTGCACTGTTATGGGGAGGGCGATCTGTGGATGACACTGATATGGGGGATCTATGGATGACACTATATATCTTATGCTATATGTGTCATCCACAGATCTCCCCCATAACAGTGTCATCCACAGGTCCCCCTCCCCATAACAGTGCACAGATCCCACTCCCCATAACAGTGCACAGATCCCACTCCCCATAACAGTCCCATCCACAGATCCCCCTCCACATAGCAGTGCACAGACCCCCCTCCACATAGCAGTGCACAGATCCCCCTCCCCATAACAGCCCGGCCCCGCAACTCGCAGCAGTAGACTATTCTGGCAGTAACTTTTACTCAGCGCATCTTTATTACCTTACAATGAAGCGCCGTTAACAGGCAGAGTGGGTGGCGGCATAACGTCACTCACTCACGTGACGCGCCTGCTCCTCCCACTTTATGAATAAAGCAGGCGCGTCACGTGAGTGAGTGACGATACACCGCCGCCCGCTCTGCCTGTTATTGGAGCTTCATTGTAAGGTAATAAAGATGCGCCGATTCAAAGTTCAAGGACCTGCAGGCATAGCGCCTGACCACCCGCTCCCGCACGCATAGCAACGAATCGGCAGATTATTTGATCATGGGATTCGTCGACAACGAATCCCGTTATTGAATATTATCGATAACGTTGGTTAATCGTTGCTGTCCTAGTAGATTTATTAGGTGTGAAGTATCCTTTAGAAAAGATGGAAGTTTTGCCACATGTTTTTAAAGGTAATGGTCCACATATGCGGATAAGTCAGACTGAGAGACTCAATTCCGGATATGATAGGTCTTCCTGGGGGTTTATGTAAAGATTTATGGATCTTGGGTAGGAAATAGAACCGCGCTATAGAGGGATGGGCCATCATCAAGAATCTTTTTTTTTGTGCCTGATTGGAATCCAAGTTTGATCAGTTCGAACAGGGATTTTTTTAAAGTGGGGGTAGGGGTGTTCCTTGAGTATTTTATAGTATTCTTGGTCTGAAATAATCCTGCTGGATTCCTCCAGTAGTAAGCATAGTCTAGGATTACAATTCTGCCCCCTTTGTCTGCATTTTTTATCACAATATCAGTGTTTTTCTTGAGACTTTTGAGGGCTTCCCTTTCCCTTGGGTTTAGGTTGTTCTTGGATTGGGGGGGGGGGGGGGATCTGTGGAATTGGTGATGATGGTTCTAAGATCATTAAGTACAATGTTATAGAAACTTTTGAGGTGTGGACCTCTGCTCTCTAGTGGGTAGAAATTGGATTTTCCTCTTTGGATGGTATGGGGGTTGTGTCTTGTTGGGATGATTCTGTTGATTAATCGGTTGGGTCTGAGAGTGTGGTGGGTGCCTTGATGTTTATCTCACTGTTTCTATCGGGATCGGTTTTCATTTGTTCTTTAATTGAGAAATGGGGTCTAAGAGTGAGCTTGCGGATAAACTGGTTCAGATCAACAAAAAGTTTGAATAAGTCAGGTCCTTGGTAGTGCAAAAAGAGAGCCCTTTGTTGAGTAGTTCTATCTCATTGGGTTTGAGTTTATATTTGGAGAGATTAAAAATGCCCTTCTCATTCATATCATCTGTAGGTTGTGATGTACTATGAGTGGAAATGCTGTCAGCAAGGGGTTCTATTTTTTTAATTTGGATATTTTTCTTTTGGGAATTTCGAAATCTGCTTCCTCTGCATCCTCTATCGCTTTTTGGTCTTTTCTTGGTTCGAGATATCGGGGGGTGAAGAAATGTGTGATTTTTAGATTGTGTTTGGACTGCGGAGATCCCATGGATGGGAAACCTATTGGAGTGAAGAAGGGGCTCAGTATTTGAACGCTTGAAAGCTTTGTTCTGATGGGTAATGTGGGATTTGGAAGTAGTACAGGGGATAATTTGTCTAAAAAAGGGCTGTCTATTAAGTTGGTGGGCAGGACTAAAAAAAATAAAAAATCTGAGGTGTTGCTAGAAACAGAATAGGTAGATATATTACAAGTGGATTTATGTCCAACAGGGTTGGGCTGATCTGGCAAAGTGGGTGGGGTGGTGGGGAGGTACGATGGGGCTACAAAGTAGTGGGTATTGGGTTCCAGGAGATGTTTTGGTCCATGGATTAAGGAGTTACCTACAGAGGTTGGTGGGGTGTATGTTGATAGATTACCCAGATTCACAATTTCACCAGGATCTGCTGAGTCTCTTGTAGGAGAGTTTGGAGTCTGTTGTTGATTTGGATTGGGTGCAGGGCTTCCGGTCGAAAGTAGTAAGGGGCTAGGTGTTTTAACTACTGTTTGTGGTTCAGAGTACATCCTAGAGGTGCTATGGATATTTTGGATTGATGAAGGAGATTTTAGTTTGGTTAGGTCTATGTTGTTTTTGGTAGAGATCTTGCTGTTGAAAAAGGTTCTCGTGTTTTGTAACTTATTATGGGGAGGGGCTTTGTGGTTGGTGCTGGGGCCAAAGGGGGGAGGAGGCTTGAAGGGTATCCTGGTATTGGTCGAGGTTATTAGGTGGGAGGGGATATGTTTGGGGCCACTGTACTTCACTTTTATTCTTCTCTCCCAATTTCTAATTTTATTTGCTAGATAATCTATCATATCCCTCTCTAATTTTCTACATTTGGACCTAACTTCCCCATACTAAAATTTCCTAAACATTTCTTTAGAGAAAAGGGCTACCCTAAAAATCTAATAACTGTATCAATCAAAAGAGCCCTTAAAATGAATCAAAAAGAGGCCTTCCGATCAAAACAGACAGAAACCACACAAACACAAAGGAATATCCTCAAACATTCCCAAAATAATTTCCAATATAGCCTGATAACAAGATACAACTCAGAACATACAAAAATCCGACAGATATTAAAACAAACATTGGGGCGTACTCAAGAAAGACCCCATCCTAAAGAAAGATTTACCGACCCTAAAAACAAGACCACAAAAGACAATGTACAACTTACTCTGTTTAAAGGGAACCTGTCATCAGCTTTATGTTGACCTCACTGAGGGCAGCATCAAATAGTGACAGAAATGCTGATGTCAGCGGTGTGTCACTCATCAGCTAAAAGTAAGTGGTTGCCGAGAACCAGCATCATAATCATTACAGGCGTCGAAAAGAGTAAAATCTACCTGAGAAGAGTCATGGTTATTGATAATCTCATGCACGCTCACCCATCTGCTGATGATTGGCAGTTCTCTCCTAGAGAGAAAGGGAGAAAACTAGGTAGAAGCCTCTCAGTCATTAGCAGGTGGGAGAGCAGGAGATTATGAATAACCATGACTCTTCTCAGGTGGCCGGGACTCTTTTCCAGGCCCAGTCTGCAATTATTGTGGTTGGTTCTCGGCAACCATTTACTTTTAACTTTTAAATGACCGACCACTGAAATCAACTCACCTGTCTCTACTTTATTCTGCTGTTAGTATGGGCAGCATAAAGTTGATGACAGATTCCCTTTAAAGAAAAAGATAAAATAGATTCAAATTCAAAAGGGGCCTACAGGTGTAAAAATAAAAAATGTAAATGCTGCGACATAATTACTCACAACAGGAAAGATATAGACATCCCTTCCTCCAATGAAACATTCCACCTAAAACATAATATGAATTGTGGCACCAGCAACATCATCTATTTATTACAGTGCCCATGCAAATTACTATATGTAGGGAAGGACCACACAGACTTTACGCAATAGAATGAATGAACACCGCTGTAATATCAATAGGAAGGTTCAAGACATTTCTCCACTCATCATGACGGTGATCCCTCCCTACTCCGTGTCACCCCCTTGGAATAGATCCCTCAATCCTATCAAGGCCTATGCAGGAAAGAGATGTTCTGGATTTTCCGCCTGAATACATTATCCCCTTTCAGGTTGAATAGAAACATAGAATGTGTTGGCAGATAAGAACCATTTGGCCCATCTAGTCTGCCCAATATACTAAGTACTATGGATAGCCCCTGGCCCTATATTATATGAAGGATGGCCTTATGCCTATCCCATGCATGCTTAAACTCCTTCACTGTATTTGCAGCTACCACTTCTGCAGGAAGGCTATTCCATGCATCCACTACTCTCTCAGTAAAGTAATACTTCCTGATATTACTTTTAAACATTTGCCCCTCTAATTTAAAACTATGTCCTCTTGTAGCAGTTTTTCTTCTTTTAAATATTCTCTCCTCTTTTATCTTGTTGATTCCCTTTATGTACTTAAAAGTTTCTATCATATCTCCTCTGTCTCGTCTTTCTTCCAAGCTATACATGTTAAGGTCCTTTAGTCTTTCCTGGTAAGTTTTATCCTGCAATCCATGTACCAGTTTAGTAGCTCTTCTCTGAACTCTCTCCAAAGTATCAATATCCTTCTGGAGATATGGTCTCCAGTACTGAGCACAATACTCCAAATGAGGTCTCACTAGTGCTCTGTAGAGCGGCATGAGCACCTCCCTCTGTCTACTGGTAATGCCTCTCCCTATACACCCAAGCATTCTGCTAGCATTTCCTGCTGCTCTATGACATTGTCTGCCTACCTTTAAGTCTTCTGAAATGATGACCCCTAAATCCCTTTCCCCAGATACTGAGGTTAGGACTGTATCACTGATTGTATATTCTGCTCTTGGGTTTTTACGCCCCAGGTGCATTATCTTGCACTTATCAACATTACATTTTAGTTGCCAGATTTTTGACCATTCCTCTAGTTTTCCTAAATCCTTTTCCATTTGGTGTATCCCTCCAGGAACATCAACCCTGTTACAAATCTTTGTGTCATTAGCAAAAAGACACACCTTACCATCAAGGCCTTCTGCAATTTCGCCGATAAAGATATTAAACAATATGGGTCCCAGAACAGATCCCTGAGGTACCCCACTGGTAACAAGTCCATGGTCTGAATATACTCCATTGACTACAACCTTCTGTTGTTTGTCCCTCAGCCACTGCCTAATCCATTCAACAATATGGGAGTCCAAGTTCAAAGTCTGCAATTTATTGATATGCCTTCTATGTGGGACAGTATCAAAAGCCTTACTAAAGTCTAGATAAGCGATGTCTACTGTGCCTCCGCCATCTATTTTAGTCACCCAATCAAAAAAAAATATCAATAAGATTAGTTTGACATGATCTCCCTGAAATAAACCCATGCTGTTTTTCATCTTTCAATCCATGGGATTTTAGATGTTCCACAATCCTTTTCTTAAGTATGGTTTCCATTAATTTCCCCATTATTGATGTCAGGCTTACTGGCCTATAGCTGCCCAATTCCTCCCTACTACCTATCTTGTGAATGGGCACAACATTTGCTAATTTCCAATCTCCTGGGATGACTCCTGTTACCAGTGATTGGTTAAATAAATCTGTTAATGGTTTTGCTAGTTCGCCGCTGAGCTCTTTCAATAGCTTTGGGTGTATCCCATCAGGCCCCTGTGACTTATTTGTATTAATTTTAGACAGCTGACTTAGAACCTCTTCCTCTGTAAAGACACATGCATCAAAAGATTCATTAGTCTTCCTCACTAACTGGGGTCCTTTTCCTTCATTTTCCTTTGTAAAAACTGAACAGAAGTATTCATTGAGGCAGTCAGCTAGTTCTTTATCTTCTTCCATATACCTTCCTTCTTTTGTTTTTAATTTGGTAATTCCTTGTTTTAATTTCCTTTTTTCATTTATGTATCTGAAGAATGTCTTATCACCTTTTTTCACTGACTGAGTTAATTTCTTTTCTGCCTGTGCTTTAGAAGCTCTTATAACTTGTTTGGCCTCTTTCTGCCTAATCTTATAAATTTCCCTGTCATCCTCGTTTATTTTTTTTTTGAATACCACAGTGGTCTCTTCCTTTTTTTTGCTTTTACTGACAAGCCTAATGCAATTATCTGTTGCCTTCAATAGTGCCACTTTTAAGTAGTCCCATTTCTCCTGGACTCCATTAAAACTGTTCCAGTTTTTGTGTGGTGTGACTCAGTCACTGTACTTATAGTAAACCACACAGACTGGTGATCACTAGATCCCAAGCTTTCCCCTACAGATACCAAATTCCCATTTGTGAATACTACAAACCGGATTCCAAAAAAGTTGGGACACTAAACAAATTGTGAATAAAAACTGAATGCAATGATGTGGAGATGGCAAATCTCAATATTTTATTTGTAATAGAACGTAGATGACAGATCAAACGTTTAATCCGAGTAAATGTATCATTTTAATAGAAAAATACGTTGATTCAAATTTTCACGGTTTCAACAAATCCCAAAAAAGTTTGGACAAGTAGCAATAAGAGGCTGGAAAAAGTAAATTTGAGCAAAACAAAGAGCTGGACGTCCAACTAACACTAATTAGGTCAATTGGCAACATGATTGGGTATAAAAAGAGCTTCTCAGAGTGGCAGTGTCTCTCAGAAGCCAAGATGGGTAGAGGATCACCAATTCCCACAATGTTGCGCAGAAAGATAGTGGAGCAATATCAGAAAGGTGTTACCCAGCGAAAAATTGCAAAGACTTTGCATCTATTATCATTAACTGTGCATAACATCATCCGAAGATTCAGAGAATCTGGAACAATCTCTGTGCGTAAGGGTCAAGGCCGTAAAACCATACTGGATGCCCGTGATCTCCGGGCCCTTAAACGACACTGCACCACAAACAGGAATGCTACTGTAAAGGAAATCACAGAATGGGCTCAGGAATACTTCCAGAAACCATTGTCAGTGAACACAATCCACCGTGCCATCCGCTGTTGCCAGCTGAAACTCTACAGTGCAAAGAAGAAGCCATTTCTAAGCAAGATCCACAAGCTCAGGCGTTTTCACTGGGCAAGGGATCATTTAAAATGGAGTGTGGCAAAATGGAAGACTGTTCTGTGGTCAGACAAGTCACGATTCGAAGTTCTTTTTGGAAATCTGGGACGCCATGTCATCCGGACCAAAGAGGACAAGGACAACCCAAGTTGTTATCAACACTCAGTTCAGAAGCCTGCATCTCTGATGGTATGGGGTCACATGAGTGCGTGTGGCATGGGCAGCTTGCATGTCTGGGAAGGCACCATCAATGCAAAAAAATATATTCAGGTTCTAGAACAACATATGCTCCCATCCAGACGTCATCACTTTCAGGGAAGACCCTGCATTTTTCAACAAGATAATGCCAGACCACATTCTGCATCAATCACAACATCATGGCTGCGTAGGAGAAGGATCCGGGTACTGAAATGGCCAGTCTGCAGTCCAGATCTTTCACCTATAGAGAACATTTGGCGCATCATAAAGAGGAAGGTGCAACAAAGAAGGCCCAAGACGATTGAACAGTTAGAGGCCTGTATTAGACAAGAATGGGAGAGCATTCCTATTTCTAAACTTGAGAAACTGGTCTCCTCGGTCCCCAGACGTCTGTTGAGTGTTGTAAGAAGAAGGGGAGATGCCACACAGTGGTGAAAATGGCCTTGTCCCAACTTTTTGGGGATTTGTTGACACCATGAAATTCTGATTCAACATATTTTTCCCTTAAAATGGTACATTTTCTCAGTTTAAACTTTTGTTCCGTGATTTATGTTCTATTCTGAATAAAATATTAGAAGTTGGCACCTCCACATCATTGCATTCAGTTTTTATTCACGATTTGTATAGTGTCCCAACTTTTTTGGAATCCGGTTTGTAAATCTAAAATGGCCTCTTCCGGGTTGGCTCCTCAACTACTTGCTGTAGAGATAATCCCAGTAGGGAATTTAGAATATCTGTACTCCTGGCAGAACTAGCTATTTTGGTTTTCCAGTTTACATCAGGAAGATTAAAGTCTCCCATAACTTCCCCTTTCAATGTCCTTTTAGCTATTTCCTCAACTAGTAGATCATCTAATTATTTTACTTGGCCAGGTGGTCTGTATATCACACCTACACGAGTTACCTTATGATTATCAAGCTGCAACGTAACCCAAACTGACTCTAAATTGGTCTCGCTAACTTGTATTAGATTAGATTTTATGCTATCTTTCACATACAGGGCTAACCCTTCCCCCTTTCTTGCCTTCTCTGTCTTTCCTATATCGAGAGAACCCTGGTATTGTTATATCCCAGTCATTACTCTCGTTGAACCATGTCTCAGTAACAGCCACTAAATCTATATTCTCACATGCCATTATAGACTCAAGTTCATTGATCTTATTCCCTAAACTGCGAGCATTTGTAGACAAGACTCTGAGCTTGTCATTTCTTAACCTATGTGCTACTGGCATCTTCTGGCATTGTTCCGGGGGGCAGTCGGACTGCTGGATTATCACTCTTTTGCCCCCCTTTTCTAGTTTAAATGCTCCTTAGCAAATACTTTGAACTGTTCACTGAGGACATTCATTCCCTTGAGAGAAAGATGCAAACCATCTTTCTTGTACAGTTCTTTTCCATTCCAACTAGAGCTAACATGAGACACAAAGCCAAACCCTTGGTTCAGACACCATTCACCAAGCCATACATTGAATTCCTTAATGTGCATCTGCCTGTCATGCTGAAGGTTATGCACAGACAAATCTGCAGAGAATGACACAGTTGATGCAACCTCCCGTATATCATTACCAAGTGTGTGAAACGCTCCTTTCACCTTTGAAACCTCATTGCAAGCCAGATCATTTGTCCCAAGATGGACAATGACATCCACCTCCCTTTCCTGCTTTGCTTGCTTAACAATATTAAGGATACGTCGTCTGTCCCTGCTAGCGGTAGCACCAGGGAGACATCTCACAAAACCATTTTCCCCAAACTTCACACCTCTTATGATCGCCCACCAACAGCTGCTTACTATCAGTCCTCACCTTATCCTTTTTGTCTTCGGCTGCAGTCTTGCATACCTTAGGCATAGGAGATGATTTTTCCTGCAAATGAATTCTGGAAAACCACAGACTGTGGGACATGTCTTCTATTATGTCCTCTATAAATGAGTCCCCTTGAGTATACCAACTACTAGCTGGTACTGTATAAGAGAATTACAATAGTATTTATTCTCTCTATAAACATCAATAATCCCTTTCACGAATGTCAACAACTATCTCTATCATTATGGTTATTTATCATCACAGTTTTTACCACTATGGTCTTTTAATTATTTTCTGGGTCTTTTTACCATCATTTTAACCTCCAGCACTTCTCCTTTTTGTTATTAATGCCTTTAGAAATAATATAACAATCATGATTAGGATACATGGTACTTATATATATAATTATTTTGTCATATATATATATATATATATATATATATATTATATTTTTTTTTTTTATTATTTATATATTTATTCCATCATATACATATTTATGTATTTATTTGTATACATATTTATATATATCGTGAGCTACATTTTTATATTGATTTTTTATAGATTGTAATAATTATGTTTCATGTCAGAAACCTGTGCTCTTATTATATCCACCATAATGTATGCAAATGAGCTTTATTTATCAGAATATATGCCAATGAGCTCTATATACCACTAAGCATTCAGACAAATCAGCAACACCACCATTGCATTTTTGTAACACTACATTTCTTAACACTATTTTTGAATATACTATACTAAGCAGCCCACTGGTGCATTCCACCCACCGGAAACGCCCAGATCTCAGTGGACCGGAAACGCACCTCCACCGGAAACCAGAAGTGGTGGTGCGCTCCACATATGCGTTCCACTATGATTGGGACCGGAAGTCCTGTCAGATCCCGCTCGATACGCTGATAGAGTGCCATCTACACACTACCCAATCACCCTGGACACTCCCCACCACCCCTGCCACCCTCTTTTAGCCCACCACCATTTTAGCCCCCATTAGTGTGGAACGCACACTTCCTATCTCCAACAGGAAGTGACATCTTTCTCACCTCCTACCCAGCACATGGCATTATCAAGTCAGATATATAAAGCCCAATGGTGAGTTATATCTTTAATACTGCTTGTAGCTGTTTTATACTTGCTTACACTGCTCCTGATAAAGGGGGTTTGTATTCCCCCAAAACGCGTTGAGCCCACCAGTGATTTCTGAAGAAATGGGGGTTGGCTTAGACTTAATATATAATTTACGATAGTTTTTAGTTGATGGCATAAATTATAGTAATCACTTAAATAAAGACAGTTTTGTGGTCGGCACTACTCCTTAGTCAGGTTCCGGGACACACTGGCTCAACGGGTGGGGTAAAGAAACAGCGGTGCCCAGTGGAAAAAGAAAAGACCAAAAACCACAAAAACAGAAAAAACACACCACAGTACTCTTATAAAG
The DNA here is from genome assembly GCF_014858855.1 of Bufo gargarizans. Lineage (NCBI taxonomy): Eukaryota > Metazoa > Chordata > Amphibia > Anura > Bufonidae > Bufo > Bufo gargarizans. Next base: position 74,579,761 of record NC_058087.1, read on the forward strand.
TGCACTGTACGTCTAGGACAGGATAGCAGATGGACCGGCTGGTCCAGTCCGCCATCTTGTCCCACATGTACAGTGCACTTTGAACTAATAAATGGGATTATAAGATCAGTGAGTGCCGTTCTGTTTATGTAAATGATAGTAAACCCGACTGACCACAGAAGCCTCCGTCCCCTCCTGCTAAGCCCTGTGTCCTTTTCTTAATGCTTTGAAAAAGTGGCAATAAGCACAAAAAGTTGCAAATTATGGCACAAAAATGTCATGCTCCGTAATTTCCAACTTTTCAATGCTGCTTTTGTAGTATAAAAGCCTAGAACAATTTCCCCCTTAGCACTTGTTAGCCCTTAAACTGACAAACTGACTCATAAATCAGGGTTACAACTCCACCTGGTTCCCTCCATTATCAGTTAGGGATGGGGCTGTGGGAGTTTACCGATAGGTGTGTCCCTGTCCTCTTTTCCTTGCACTAGTACTGGAGTTGAAGAGGAAAAAGAGGGGATAAAACAGGTGTCAGTAGAAAAGACATAATGGTAAATGTCAGGCCTCATGTACATGAACGTTGTTTGGTTCCGTATCCAAGCCGCATTTTTTCTGAGGTTTAGATGCGGACCCTTTCACTTCAATGGGGCCGCAAAAGATGCAGAGAGCACTCCATGTTCTGTCCGCATCCGTTGCTCCGTTCAGTGGCCCTGCAAAAAAAAAAAATAGAACATGTCCTATTCTTGTCCGTTTTGTGGACAAGAATAGGCATTTCCATTATGGGCGGCCTGTTCCGTAAAAATGCGGAATGCACGCGGGCGGAATCTGCAATTTGCGGACCGCAAAACACATTCTTGATATTCTTGGCCCTTGAGACTCAGCCATTCACATAGCCATAGAACCCCATTCTCCCGATGGAGGTCAAGAGAGTGTCCTTCTGGCCTCCAATGGCATGGTATGCCTTGGCGTACTTTTTTTTTTTTTTTTACCGTACAGGAAAACCCAGTAAACTGCTTATACAGTGGCATATGTCAGCGCGCTATGCATAGAGGAATACCCCTGACCTATACCTCCCATGTATAACTAAAACACAATGTGAACAGAGCCTTCCATGTAGAATAGTATCGTACCTGATAAGAGGCGAGTGACTGTGATAGCAAGTTGCACCGGCTAGCTCCGAGAAGGTCTACCTTCTGGCACACATTCATTTTTGTCTTGTCGAAGTGACTCTTAGTATTTCGCACTTGAATTTGCACCTAGGCAAAAGGAACATGAATACGAGCTCAAATCTTCTTAAGCTGAATATGAAATGCAATCTATGAATCGTGACAAGCCAAGCCATTAGATTTTTTTTGTGTTGGCAGGACACCACTGCGTCTCTGTGGGCAGTCCAAAAGTCTCACAACTGTAACGACCTAAGGGCTCAAACACAAGAACGCGTGTCGCCCTTACCGTGCATTGGGGACCGTGCACGAGCACCATCCGTGTGGCCAGCGCTGACGGATGCAGACCCATTCAACTTGAGCATGCTCTATTTTATTTTTTTGCGGTGCAGAGGCATGGACTGAAATGCCACGGAAGCACTCTGTAGTGCTCCCATGGCCTTCCGCCCCGTGCCTCATCACCGTCTATTCCGGATTGTGGACCCGCTGTTTGCAAGCTGCAATACGGGCTCAGTGGGCACACGTTCATGTGTATGAGCCCTAACGCCTTTATACACATAGCGATCGCAGTCAATGATTAACCAAAATCTTATTTCACTGTCATCTCAGGTGCAATGTCTGGTTTATGCAAAATAGACAGCAATATATTTGGCAAACTGATTTTTTTTTTTACAATTATGGAAACTGATATATTTGAGTCATTACTTGGAATAAAAGCCACTCCCCTATGAAGGAAATAGAAATATGGACTTACAGTACTATACAATTTCTAGCACATCTCTATGTACCCATATACATTGTGAAAACAATCTGATCTAGTACTAGCTGATACAGTGTTCCTGTACAAAATGGTACCAAACCCAGATTATTATATATAGCATCACATGGACAGCTCCTACAAGGAAAGATTAGTAGTTGGGCGGCATTAAAGGGGTTTTCCGGGAGTTTTACACTGATGACCTATGCTGTGGATAGACAAAAGGAGGGGGGGGGGTTCAGCTCATCCCACTACGCAGGTGCATGTCGCTTGTGGCTGCAAATATACATCTGACAAACACAAGGTGCAACAGCACTCTACAAACCAAAAGTAGAGTACAAAAGTATATTACATTGCAAATACTATGCTAATAACTTAGAGATGCTTAGCAAATACATTTTGTACAAAATAATTTGAGCCCGTCTGTCGAACGCCAAGGCGACCTCTATAAGACGGGTCCTAACACTAAAACTCACCTGTTGGGTGCCATAACTGCGACCATGAATCCAGGAAGTGCAGGTCCTACATGCATGCTGGGCCCCCTTGATTTACGTCTATGTGGAGCCAAAATGGCCTTCATTGAGCACCTGCGTAGTGGGATAAGCTGACCCCCCCTTTTGTGTTTCTAGTATTATATATAGGAGTAGTGGCTGACTCCTATATGCTGGGTCGTGCACTCCATCCTGCCCCTCCCCTGCTTTGCAGGCTGATTTTAATTAGATTGAGTATATAGTCTGCTCAGCATGCATGCTGGTACTTGTAGCCCCTGGATTCAATGAAGGCCATTTTGGCTCCACATAGACGTAAATCAAGGGGGTCCAGCATGCATGTGGAACCTGCACTTCCTGGATTCATGGTCGCAGTTATGGCACCCAACAGGTGAGTTTTAGTGTTAGGACCCGTCTTATAGAAGTCGCCTTGGCGTTCGGCAGACGGGCTCAAATGATTTTGTACAAAATGTATTTGCTAAGCATCTCTAAGTTATTAGCATAGTATTTGCAATGTAATATACTTTTGTACTCTACTTTTGGTTTGTAGAGTGCTGTTGCACCTTGTGTTTGTCATATGCTGTGGATAGGTCATCAGTATCTGATCAATAGGGGTCTCACTATTCTTTTAGCAAACCAAGAACAGCGCAGTACATTGTGTAGTGGCTGTGCTTGGTATGGCAGCTCAGCCCCAATCATTTCAATAGGGCTGAGGAGCGCCTAGGTCATTGGTGGCGGACCCCCACCAATCAGGTACCAGAGGATAGGTCATAAGTGAAAAGCTCCTGGAAAAACCTCTTTAAAGCAACCCTCTGGTTCAAGAAACAAATTAATATTAACTGCGGAACAAACAACACCTGTCTTCCAAATGCAGGCGATTGTCAGCAGGGATCTCATCAGTGGAGGAGACTGCTGCTATTGCATGCAGAGATCTCCTCCAGATTATGGGGAGGAGCGATCACTAATGCCATCACTCGTCCCCATACTGACGTGTTGTTTCCCGACAGCAGATAGTGATTACACAGCACATTCCGCTACCGGCAAACGAAATCTGCGGCAGTATTGCACTGCCATAACATGGGTAACGAGTGATACTAAGGACGCTTGTTAGCGATGATCTGGCAGACTATCTGCCAGTCTAATACACCCTTAAGGCTTTACCACTGTTCAGAGCGAGGTCATAAATCACTTACTAGCTGGCAGCAGCCTCCTCATCGTTCCTCCTCTCTCCATAAACCTTTGTGTATTAGGCAGGAGATGGAGACCATTGGAGAAAGCATAATTCTTTAACCCTTTCAAGACCCTGGAATTTTGAGTTTAGCCATAACTTTTTTACTTTTCAGTTCACATAGCCATATGAGGCTTGTTTTTTGCAAGACAAGTCTGCTTTTTTAATAGCACCATTTGCTATTGCATACGATGTAATGGGAAGCTGAAAAAAAATCCAAATGGGATGAAAAATAAAACTCAATTCTATGGATTTCATTTTTACAGCATTTACTACGAAGTAAAACTAACGCGTTACCTTCATTCTCAGTGTCAGTACAATTATAGCGATATCACATTGATATAGTTTTTCTTGAAAAAAAAAAAAAAAAACTTTGTAAAAAATAAATAAATTTGTTTTCTCTTTGCATTGCCACATATTCTGACCCACATACCTTACTTAGGCCTCATGCACACGACCGTTGTGTGCATCCGTGGCCCTTGTGCCGTTTTCCGTTTCTTTTCGCGGACCCATTGACTTTCAATGGGTCCGTGGAAAAGTCGGAAAATGCACCGTTTTGCAGCCGAGGCTGTGATCCGTGTATCCTGTCCTATTTTTTTGACGGACAACGGTTCACGGACCCATTCAAGTCAATGGGTCCGTGAAAGAACACGGATGCACACAAGATTGGCATCCGTGTCCGTGATCCGTGGCCGTAGGTTGCTTTCATACAGACGGATCCGAAGATCCATCTGCATAAAAGCTTTTTCAGATCTAAGTTTTCACTTCGTAAAAACTCATATCCGACAGTATATTCTAACACAGAGGCGTTCCCATGGTGATGGGGACGCTTCTAGTTACAATACACTACAAACTGTGTACAAGACTGCCCCCTGCTGCCTGGCAGCACCCGATCTCTTACAGGGGGCCGTGAGCAGCACAATTAACCCCTTCAGGTGCGGCACCTGAAGGGGTTAATTGTACTATCATATCCCCCTGTAAGAGATCAGGGCTGCCAGGCAGCAGGGGGCAGACCCCCCCCCCCTCCCCAGTTTGAATATCATTGGTGGCCAGTGCGGGCCCCCCCCTCCCTCCCTCTATTGTAATAATAGCTTGGTGGCCAGTGTGTGGCCCCCCGGCCCCCCCCTTCCTCCCTCTATTGTAATAAATCGTTGGTGGCACAGTGTGCACCCCCCATGGGCCCCCCCTTCCTCCCTCTATTGTAATAAATCGTTGGTGGCACAGTGTGCGCCCCCCATCGGGCCCCCCCCTTCCTCCCTCTTTTGTAATAAATCGTTGGTGGCACAGTGTGCGCCCCCCATCGCCCCCCCCTTCCTCCCTCTATTGTAATAAATCGTTGGTGGCACAGTGTGCGCCCCCCATCGGCCCCCCTCCCTATATAGCATTACCAACATTGGTGGCCAGTGTGCGGCCTCCCATCTCCCCCCCCCCTCCCGATCATTGGTGGCAGCGGAGTTCCGATCGGAGTCCCAGTTTAATCGCTGGGGCTCCGATCGGTAACCATGGCAACCAGGACGCTACTGCAGTCCTGGTTGCCATGGTTACTTAGCAATAGTACAATAGTAGAAGATTCATAGTTACCTGCTGGCTGCTGCGATGTTCGTGTCCGGCCGGGAGCTCCACCTACTGGTAAGTGACAGGTCTGTGCGGCGCGTTGCTAAATGAACTGTCACTTACCAGTAGGAGGAGCTCCCGGCCGGTCACAGACATCGCAGCAGCCAGCAGGTAAGTATGAATCTTCTACTATTGTACTATTGCTAAGTAACCATGGCAACCAGGGCTGCAGTAGCTTCCTGGTTGCCATGGTTACCGATCGGAGCCCCAGCGATTAAACTGGGACTCCGATCGGAACTACGCTGCCACCAATGATCGGGGGGGAGATGGGGGGCGCACACTGTGCCACCAACGATTTATTACAATAATTACAATAGAGGGAGGGAGGGGGGGGCCGATGGGGGGTGCACACTGTGCCACCAACGATTTATTACAATAGAGGGAGGGAGGGGGGGGGGCCGCACACTGTGCCACCAACAATTTATTACAATAGAGGGAGGGGGGGGGGGGGGTGGCCGCACTGGCCACCAATGATATTCAAACTGGGGAGGGGGGGGGACTCTGCCCCCTGCTGCCTGGCAGCCCTGATCTTTTACAGGGGGATATGATAGTACAATTAACCCCTTCAGGTGCGGCACCTGAGGAGTTAATTGTGCTGATCACGGCCCCCTGTAAGAGATCGGGTGCTGCCAGGCAGCAGGGGGCAGTCATGTACACAGTTTGTAGTATATTCTAACTAGAAGCGTTCCCATCACCATGGGAACGCCTCTGTGTTAGAATATACTGTCGGAAATGAGTTTTCACAATGTAACTCATATCCGACAGTATATTCTAACATAGAGGCGTTCCCATGGTGATGGGGACGCTTCAAGTTAAAATATACCATTGGATTGGAGAAAACTCCGATCCGATGGTATAAAAGGGACTCCAGACTTTACACTGAAAGTCAATGGGGACGGATCCGTTTGAAATGGCACTATATTGTGTCAACATCAAACGGATCCGTCCCCATTGACTTGCATTGTAATTCAGGATGGATCCGTTTGGCTCCACACGGCCAGGCGGACACCAAAACGACTTTTTTTTCATGTCCGTGGATCCTCCAAAAATCAAGGAAGACCCACGGACGAAAAAGCGGTCACGGATCACGGACCTACGGACCCCGTTTTTGCGGACCGTGAAAAAAAACTGTCGTGTGCATGAGGCCTTACAGTTATGTCTATGAAGTTATGTGGGAGCTAATTTTTTACGGGAGATCTGTACTTTTTATTGATACCATTTTGGAGTGTGTATGACTTTTTGATCATTTTTTATTACATTTTTTTGGGGGGTTGAAGAGACAAAAAAATTGTGAATCAGCCTTTTTGATTTTTTTGTTCAATGTAGGGGATAAATACATTTATATTTTAATAGTACAGGCATTTTGGGACACGGCAGTGCAAATAATCTTTATTTTTTATTATTTCGTTTATTTTTATTATGGGGAAAGGGGAGTAAATTTTTATATTTTTTTTAAATATTTCTAAAAACACTTTTTAAACTTTTTTTTATTACACAAGCAATTGTTAGATCACTTGCGCCATACATATACAAAACAGATTGGGAAGGGGTTAATAAGATATATTACAAAGTTTATTATAGTCAATTGTACTGTGTTTGTTTTTACACAAGCAATTGTTTGATCACTTGTCCCACAGACTGCAATGAATTACCATAGCAGCTTATGGTAGTTGAGCTCTGTTCCTATGGAGCCCTGCCACCTGCAGTCCTCCATAGGATCTTCTGTTGTGGCAGCCTTGGATCCTTTAGTGGGACCAAGGCTATCACAAAGAACAACCGGTTCTACCGCAGGGTCGGGAGCTGTTCAGGCCGAGGAGCGCTTCAGATGCTGTAGTCGCAACTGATCACAGTATCTGAGAGGTTATATACCGACACTCTGCATTATCGCCTGTTGCACAAATTAGCCACGGGTGTCTGCTGTGTTAAACAGAGCGGAGCGGGCTGCGGGCACCATCTTTAAAGATCCGAATGCCCCCATACATATACGCCACAGATTGGGAAAGTAGCCTTATGTGCAAAAATACCTGGTATTGCAATCCTACTTTGGTATACGAAGAAGAAGCACGTGTAGTTACACACAACCAGTGTGTAAAGCATCTCCAAGCAGTAGCACCTATAATGTGAAGGTGACAGGTCACTAAGGTGGTGCTTTACAACTGTATTGCATGTGCTTTGGTTGCATGCGACTGTATATTCATATTGCTGGTAAATTGTATACAGTCTGAAGTACTGTCATTATCCCTACCTATGCTATTAAGTGCAATCACCCCTGCCCCCCCCCTTGTGGTTTCGCCTGAATTCTGGCATAAATTGTGCCAAAATTTGGTGCATTTGTGGCGCAACTCATTTTAGACATATTTATAAATAAAGTAAACCAAAAAGAATAATGCAATGTCTCATCCATCCAAGGGGCATTGCTTCAGGGTAAAGGGGTATGACTTAGGCTGCTTTCACACCCGAGTTCGGTGTGGATCCGTCTTGTATCTGCACAGACGGATCCGCACCGATAATGCAAACGCTTGTATCCGTTCAGAACGGATCCGTTTGCATTATTCTTTCAAAAAAAGTCTAAGTCAAAACGGATCCGTCCTGACTTACACTTAAAGTCAATGGGGGACGGATCCGTTTTCAATTGCACCATATTGTGTCAGTGAAAACGGATCCGTCCCCATTGACTTACATTGTAAGTCAGGAGGGATCCGTTTGGCTCTGTATCGTCAGGCGGCCATCAAAACGCTCCAAGCAGCGTTTTGGTGTCCGCCTCCAGAGCGGAATACAGGCACAACAGAGCCAAACGGATGCATTCTGAACGGATCCTTATCCTTTCAGAATGCATTGGGGCTGAACTGATCCGTTTTGGACGGCTTGTGAGAGCCCTGAACCGGATCTCACAAGCGGACCCAGAAACGCCAGTGTGAAAGTAGCCTTAGGTGCACCATTTTGAGCAAAAATTTTGACACGAAATTCTGTTGCAAAGTAAGCCAACCAATAAATGGTGAAAAATTTGATTAACCAGTTTGACAGTTAGAATTTCTAACAGACAGGATTAGTAAATGTGCCCCACTGACAACAAAATTGAGTATTTTATATAAAAACTGTTTACAATCTGGGTGATCCTTTTGTTTGCATTCCTGATGTAATACTTTCCTGCTTTTCTGACCTTTCTGAATTTCTCCATCTGCTTATAGGTGTCAGGATCTAGCTCTTGGGAGACGTCCTTCATCCACAACAGGGCTCCTCTGTATTCGGTCCGTGCCTTTTCCATTTGGTTGATGGTCAGTAAGGTATCAGAGACTGCTCGGTTAGTAAAAGTGTCCATTTCTTGCTGAAGCCGTGAAAGCGGAGCACACAGGGCTAACCTGAAAATGCACAAAATGGAATGCCAAAGATGACATGAGCTTAAAACAATACTCCTATCTCAGACTTTCATGGCTGAGACCAGAATAACCCTCCTAAGCAGTGGCCAGGGTGGGCGAAGTTACACAAACTGTTTCCGTAACTCGCATAGAACTCCTGAGTTACGGAAATAGTGTTACTTGCTGTGGTACACCGCTCGCGTAGCTCCCATTCACTGCTATGGGAGTTTGCATGACTGTTTCCATTACTCTGCCCACCACCTGGTTGCTGCCTACAAGGGATATTCCAATTTAAGCCATGAAAGGTTGAGATGAGAATAACCCTTTAAAAAAATTGATCTTTTAGAACTGATGAGGCTCGTGTGCTTACTGTAAAGTGTTTTTTTTACTGATTACCTATTCTCTGGATAAGTCTTCAGCATCAGATCGGTGGAGGTCCGATACCTGGGAACGCCGCCGACCAGCTGCGGCCTTCTCTCTGCTTATCAAGCACAGCACCGTACATTGTATAGAGGCTGTGCTTGGTATCAGTCACTTCAATGGGTCGGAGCTGTGCGTAGGTCATGTGACTGATGAATGTGATGTCACACGGCCTAGGAAAAGCTGGAGAAGGCCGTACTGCTACTGCGAGCACAACTTCCTTCTCAAACAGCTCCCGGGTGGTGGACACCCATCAATCAGATACTAAGGACCTCTCCAGAGGATAGGTCATCAGTAAAAAAATACTTGGAAAACTCCTTTAAAAACCCATGTTAGAATAGTATATAATCCTTTTTGAACAGTAAAGCTTCTTCATCTAGATGGACGTATAAAAATACGTTTTAAAAATGATTATACAGTCATTCTGACATGGATTTCTATAGTAAGTACATCAGCCTTATCAGGTCTAAAAATCTATTTACCGTAATAATGTATGCAGTTTGTGCATTGTGTTACTAGCGAAGTCCTGTACATTGGGTCACTTAGCCTTGTATCTAATACTATCGTGTGTGATACCGTCTGCCAAGCTGCTGTATCTAATCGTATCATGTTTGATACTGTCTGCTGTCTCATGTATCTAATCCTATTCTGTGTGATACTGTCTGCTGAGCTGTGTATCTAATCCCATCAAGTTTGATACTGTCTGCTGAGTTTTGGATCTATTTATATCATGTGTGATACTGTCTAATAAGCTGCTGTATCTAATCCTACATTGCATTATACTGTCTGCTGTCTCATGTATCTAATCCTATCATGTGATACTATTTGCTTAATGCTCTGTCTAATCCTATCCTGTGTGATACTGTATGCTGAGCTGTGTATCTCATCATGTCATGTACTGTATGATAGTATTTGCTGAGCTGTGTATCTAATCCTATTATGTGTGATGTCTGCTTGGTTGCTATATCTAATCATATCACATGTAATACTGTCTCCTGAGCTATGTATCTAATCCTTTACGTCTGATACTGTCTGCTTAGTTGCTGCATCTCATCCTATCATGTGTGATACTGTCTGCTGAGCTATGTATCTTATCCTGTCATGTATGATACTGTCTGCTGAACTGCTGTATCTAACCCTATTCTGTGTGATACTGTCTGCTGAGCTATGTATCTCATCCTGTCATGTACGATAATGTCTGCTGAACTGTGTATCTAATGATTAATCCTGTCCTTTGTGATACTGTCTGCTGAGCTGTGTATCTAATACTATCCTGTGTGATACTGGGAAGAGAAGCACACATCGGGAGGACCATATGAAAAAAGGTATATAGCTTGCTGCATGGCCGTTCGGGTCCCGGACAGGCCGACTGGTGACTTGAAAGCAGTAGATGAATGAAGAAGGTCTGCATGCTGCTCGGATCAGGAACAGGTTAGAGACCAGAGTAGCGTCCAAAATCTTTATTGAGGATGCATATGACACCTTTCGGAGCCGAAAAGGCTCCTTCTTTAGATAACATCCAATTGGACAGGAAGAAGGGGCCTGTTCGGCTCCGAAACACGTCATATGCATCCTCAATAAAGATTTTGAACGCTACTCTGGTCTCCAACCTGTTCCTGATCCGAACAGTATGCGGACCTTCTTCATTCATCTACTGTTTTCAAGTCAGGGTGGTTGCCTATAGGAGAACAGAGTATTCGCTCTATTTGTGTGTTACTCATACCTCACCTGTGGGTCATTGCTCTCTATATTGCCAATAACACTGGGGCCTGGGCCACACTGGTTTATGCTGCTTGGATGAAATAAATATAACTTCTCTGTCTATTTGTGGTACCCATAAAATACGATTTTAATAATTCTGTGATTGTGTATACAATTTTAAGATATTAACCAGTGATATATTTTCCTTGATCACACCTTTCTTATTAGGGCTCATTCAGGTGGCCGTATGTTGCTTTCCGCATCTGATCCACAATTTTGCAGATTAGATGCGGACCCATTCACTTCTATGGGGCCCCAAAAAATGCGGACATTAGTCCATGTGCTGTCCGCATCTTTTCTCCCATTCCACGGCCCCGCAAAACAAATAAAACATGTCCTATACTTGTCAGTGAAAATCGGGAAGTGGCACCATTGAAGTCTATGGGTCGGCAAAAATGCGGAATGCAATCCGCAGGTGTCTCTAATAAAGTGGCCATTTAGTCATATATAATAAATAAATAAAATTTGCAAAGTTTAACATCTAAAGTATTCTGAAAGAAAAAATAAAAGTAATGGCGAACCTCTGGCCAGCAGATGAGGACAAAGCATTGCCAGTGACTTTCATCATTTTCCCAGCTCTTGTGCTGTTTTGCTGAGCATGTACTTTCAAGTGCAAGCCAAAGTCATTTTCTTCCAGGGACAGGGCTAGGGGAGAGAGTATAAAATATTGTTTTCTAAACTTTCAAGAAACATAAAGGGTAGGTTCACACTAAGGATTTTGTACGCAACAAAACCCTCCGTGTATTCCACGGCAGAGACCGTTGCACTGCGCTGCGGCTTCTGCCATGGGTTTTCATGCAGACCCGCTCTAGGTTTAGCGCCACTGAATGAAGCTAAACCGCCAGCATGCTCCCGCTGTAGCTTTGCAAGAGGTCCGTGCGGTTATCGCGCTAAGAACGGTACTGTATATTCTTGGCGCGGTCATGAAAACCAAAGAGCAAAAAACCTCACCAAAATTAACTGCGGCACGGCCTCCCATTGAAAATAATGGAAAGCGGTTTCAGTGCAGATTCGGCCCGATGCTGAAACCCGCATCCAAAATCCTCTGTTTGAACCTACCCAAAAGATGACTAGTTACACCCATATGTTAAGTGAGGTCTGCATATGATATACTTCCCTTTGGTTACAATATGAACTCATCTACTATAAATATATTGTATTAGTCATATGTAATGTGATTTGTATATACATACCATTGAGAGCTTGATGATATTTTTCAATAATTTTAAGCAGTTCGGATCCTGTTGTTTGAATTGAATGAAATATCTGGAGATTATAGAGAAGATCACAAATATACAATGCACCAATATTTGGGTGTTATTGTATAGATTCTCATTGCAGTTACAGTAATTCCACAGGAATTAAAGCAAAATGGAGCTTTTCTATTTTAATACATTTTTCTAGTAACATCAAGGGTTAACAGCAAAACAAACCTCAATATTTATTACCCCGATTCTGCAGTTTACATAAACACCCTATATGTGGTTGTAAACCGCTGTATGGACACACGGCAGCGCTAAGAAGGCAGGGAACACCATATGGTTTTTGGAGGGTAGAATGGTTTTTGGGCACCATGTTGCATTTGAGGAGACCCTGAGGTACCCTGACAGTGGAAACCCCTAAAAAGTGACCACATTTTGGAAACTACACCACCCAAGGAATTTTAAGGGGTGCAGTAAGCACTTTGACTCAACAGGCATTTCATAGAATGTATAACTCTTGTTCTGTGAAAATGAAAAATTAAATGTCTATTTTACAAGAAAATGGTGCTTTAATTCCAAACTCTCTTTTTCACAAGGGATAACAGGAGAAATTCACCCCACAATTTGCTACCCATTTTCTCCTGAAAACAGTAACACCCCATTTGTGGTCGTACACTGCTGTTTGGGGATACACCAGGGCTCAGAAGGGAAGGAGCGACATCTGGATTTTCTAACATGGAATTTGCTGAAATGGTTTTTAAGAGCCATAACTGTTTATTTTTGTTGACTTTGCTGTGTGAGGGCTTATTTTTTGCTGAACAAGCTGTAGTTTTTATTGGCACCATTTGGGAGTACATCTGGCTTTTTATCTCATTTTTTTGGAAAGTGAGGAGGGCAAAAATAGAAATTCTATCAGCGTTTCTTATTTTTAATGAGCTTCACTATTTGGCAGCCAGAAGAGCTGACAATTCACTATAAAGAGAAGCAGGACGGGAAAGATTTGCAGATATAATCATGTGTGATATCTGAGGAAGAGAACTTTCTCTGCTCTTTGAGAGCACAAGCATTACATGGCAAACATTGACTACAGGGTAGCTACTTCCACTAGGTGGCACTAGGGAGACAGATCTGTTTCTCTTGGAGGAGAGCTACTGTATTCTCCATGTCACTGGACATTTACTATGCTGCAGATAGCGGCGCAATGGTTAGTCTAAAATTGTGGGCGTGGCGTGAGAGGGGAAGAGTCTCTTTCACCATTTCCTACGCCTGTTTTAGGTGTACAAAATGGTCTAAATGTAACACATCTCGGAAGCCGTCTTACATTTAGAACTGGAGCTGGATGCGCTGACGTTATGGAGAGGCCCGTCCCTCTTCATAACTGCGGAGGATCCACCGCTTGTTTAGGGCTTTATTAAGACCGACGTCTAAAACGCCAGACTTAATAAATGTGCCCCATAGTTTATAACTTTAGGCACAAGGCAAAAATCCACCGTGCAAAAAACAGTGGCATATCCGTAGGCTGTCCTGCCTCTGGGCAGTGCACTTTTTGTGCTCCCAAAAACGTGCACAAAAAGGCCAGCTATTTTATACCTTCCCCATTGATTTTAATTAGGGAACGCAGGTAAAATCTGCTTCAAAGAAGTAACATCCGGAAAAAAAAATCTCCAGCACATCTTAAAAATCCTAATCCTTCCCTGCCATATTCTTAAAATCATTGCAAGGTCATTAAAACAGATGCTTACGCTTTTTAAACAACAAGATGTGTGATTGTTGAGCAGAGTTTTAGGAATAAATGTTACTAGGAACGCTCATTCCCGATAACAGGCCGGTGTAAATGTGCCGCAGATCACCTGATGAGAGAGCATAACGCTCAGTAATCGGATGACATGATGTTTTATGCAGCACATTAAATCATTGTTTCTGGGCAGCAGTACTATGTGAACAGAGTGCCCAGAAACAATGAATCAGAAGCCATTGCTTGTCCCTGGAAGCACTGTGGTCCTACTAACTGACTTATGGAAAACAACGTTACAATTCCTCTACCTCAAGTTTGACATCCAGCTCAGCATCTGATGCAACCACATGTTCATCCTCCTTCTTCCCCGTAACCTTAATTAACACTTGTTTCGTTTCCCAAAACTTCTTCTGCATGCGGCTGACCATCGATCGGTCTTCTCCTGCCCATAGCTGCCCGTTGCTGTACATGGAAAAGCTGCAAGGAATCAGAGAGTGAATTATATTGTCCTCCCCGGGGCATCTCTGTCTGCTCACACCAGACCACTGAACCTTGCATTCACTTCTGTCTTTCTGAAGTAACCTTCATGAATAAATAAAAACCTCATCAAGTAGCAGATTGTGGTCTGAAGCCAATAAATAAAACATTTAAACAGTTTATGGTTTAATGCAATTTGATGAGGGCCACAATAAGCTCGCGGAAAGGTGTATGATCGCAAGCTATAACCTGGTAGATAGACACAAGGAATTATATCTGCTAGGTTTAGAAGAAGAAGAACTTACGGCTGTGAAACAGGATCTACTATTACAAGCCTCTACAGAGTTACCGGATAAGCTCATGCTATTAAATAGCCCAAGAAGTAGACATACATACATTACATAGTGGTTGTAGTTTTATGCCATAGGCATTTAAAGACTATGTACACCTTTGGAGGCAACCTTTGTTTATGACTGCATTTTACTCATTTTTGGCTTGAAATCATATTTTCAATTGGCGTTTATTAACCACTTAAGGACCACAGGTTTATACCCCCCTAGTGACCAGGCCCTTTTTTACAAATCGGCACTCCACAACTTTAGCGGTTTATTGCTCGGTCATGCAATAAACCACCCAAATGAATTTTACCTCCTTTTCTTCTCACTAATAGAGCTTTCATTTGGTGGTATTTCATTGCTGCTGACATTTTTACTTTTTTTGTTATTAATCAAAATTTAACGATTTTTTTGCAAAAAAATGTCATTTTTCACTTTCAGTTGTAAAATTTTGCAAAAAAAAAACGACATCCGTATATAAATTTTTCGCTAAATTTATTGTTCTACATGTCTTTGATTAAAAAAAAAATGTTTGGGTAAAAAAAAAAAAAGATGGTTTGGGTAAAAGTTATAGCGTTTACAAACTATGGTACAAAAATGTATATTTCCGCTTTTTGAAGCAGCTCTGACTTTCTGAGCACCTGTCATGTTTCCTGAGGTTCTACAATGCCCAAACAGTAGAAAAAACCCACAAATGACCCCATTTCGGAAAGTAGACACCCTGAGGTATTCGCTGATGGGCATAGTGAGTTCATAGAACTTTTTATTTTTTGTCACAAGTTAGCGGAAAATGATGATTTATTATTATTTTTTTTTTTTTCTTACAAAGTCTCATATACCACTAACTTGTGACAAAAAATAAAAACTTCCATGAACTCACTATGCCCATCACGAAATACCTTGGGGTGTCTTCTTTCCAAAATGGGGTCACTTGTGGGGTAGTTATACTGCCCTGGCAATTTAGGGGCCCAAATGTGTGGTTAGTAGTTTGAAATCAAAATGTGTAAAAAAATGGCCTGTGAAATCCGAAAGGTGCTCTTTGGAATGTGTGCCCCTTTGCCCACCTAGGCGGCAAAAAAGTGACACACATCTGGTATCGCCGTACTCAGGAGAAGTTGGGGAATGTGTTTTGGGGTGTCATTTTACATATACCCATGCTGGGTGAGAGAAATATCTTGGCAAAAGACAACTTTTCCCATTTTTTTATACACAGTTGGCATTTGACCAAGATATTTATATCACCCAGCATGGGTATATGTAAAATGACACCCCAAAACACATTGCCCAACTTCTCCTGAGTACGGCGATACCAGATGTGTGACACTTTTTTGCAGCCTAGGTGGGCAAAGGGGCCCACATTCCAAAGAACACCTTTAGGATTTCACCGGCCATTTTTTACAGATTTTGATTTCAAACTACTTCGCACACATTAGGGCCCCTAAATTGCCAGGGCAGTATAACTATCCCACAAGTGACCCCATTTTGGAAAGAAGACACCCCAAGGTATTCCGTGAGGGGCATGGCGAGTTCCTGGAATTTTTTATTTTTTGTCACAAGTTAGTGGAATATGAGACTTTGTAAGGGGAAAATAAAAATAAAAAAATCATCATTTTCCGCTAACTTGTGACAAAAAATAAAAAATTCTAGGAACTCGCCATGCCCCTCACGGAATACCTTGGGGTGTCTTCTTTCCAAAATGGGGTCACTTGTGGGGTAGTTATACTGCCCTGGCATTCTAGGGGCCCTAATGTGTGGTAAGTAGTTTGAAATCAAAATGTGTAAAAAAGGACCTGTGAAATCTGAAAGGTGCTCTTTGGAATGTGGGTCCCTTTGCCCACCTAGGCGGCAAAAAAGTGACACACATCTGGTATCGCCGTACTCAGGAGAAGTTGGGGAATGTGTTTTGGGGTGTCATTTTACATATACCCATGCTGGGTGAGAGAAATATCTCGGCAAAAGACAACTTTTCCAATTTTTTTATACAAAGTTGGCATTTGACCAAGATATTTATCTCACCCAGCATGGGTATATGTAAAATGACACCCCAAAACACATTCCCCAACTTCTCCTGAGTACGGCGATACCACATGTGTGACACTTTTTTGCAGCCTAGATGCGCAAAGCGGCCCAAATTCCTTTTAGGAGGGCATTTTTAGACATTTGGATCCCAGACTTCTTCTCACGCTTTCGGGCCCCTAACATGCCAGGGCAGTATAAATACCCCACATGTGACCCCACTTTGGAAAAAAAGACACCCCAAGGTATTCCGTGAGGGGCATGGCGAGTTCCTAGAATTTTTTTTTTTGGCACAAGTTAGCGGAAATTGATTTTTTTTGTATTTTCTCACAAAGTCTCCCTTTCTGCTAACTTGGGACAAAAATTTCAATCTTTCATGGACTCAATATGCCCCTCACGGAATACCTTGGGGTGTCTTCTTTCCAAAATGGGGTCACATGTGGGGTACTTATACTGCCCTGGCATTTTAGGGGCCCTACAGCGTCAGAAGAAGTCTGGAATATAAATGTCTAAAAAAATTTACGCATTTGGATTCCGTGAGGGGTATGGTGAGTTCATGTGAGATTTTATTTTTTGACACAAGTTAGTGGAATATGAGACTTTGTAAGAAAAAACAAAAACAAACAAAAAATTTCCGCTAACTTGTGCCCAAAAAAATGTCTACATGGAGCCTTACAGGGGGTGATCAATGACAGGGGGGTGATCAGGGAATCTATATGGGGTGATCACCCCCCTGTCATTGATCACCCCCCTGTAAGGCTCCATTCAGACGTCCGTATGATTTTTTACGGATCCACGGATACATGAATCGGATCCGCAAAACACATGCGGACGTCTGAATGGAGCCTTACAGGGGGGGTGATCAATGACAGAGGGGTGATCACCCATACAGACTCCCTGATCACCTGCGTCATTGATCACCCCCCTGTAAGGCTCTATTCAGACGTCCGCATGTGTTTTGCGGATCCGATCCATGTATCCGTGGATCCGTAAAAAATCATACGGACGTCTGAATGGAGCCTTACAGGGGGGGTGATCAATGACAGGGGGGTGATCAATGACAGGGAATGATCAGGAAGTCTATATGGGTGATCACCCCTCTGTCATTGATCACCCCCCTGTAAGGCTCCATTCAGACGTCCGTATGTGTTTTGCGGATCCGATCCATGTATCCGTGGATCCGTAAAAAATCATACGGACGTCTGAATGGAGCCGTACAGGGGGGTGATCAATGACAGGGGGGTGATCAATGACAGGGAATGATCAGGAAGTCTATATGTGTCATGGAACCATGAACCAGACGTACAACAAGATATAAGTGGAAATAAGAAGGCTTTATTGAAAATCAAGCTGTAAGCAAAAGTCCAAACGGATGGCTAAACCGAAGCAGGGTCTTGCGTAGCCAGAGGTCAGGAACCAGAAGGGTAGTCAGACGAAGCCTGGATCAGGAACCAGCAGGGTAGTCAGACGAAGCTAGGATCAGGAACCAGCGGGGTAGTCAGACGAGGCCAGGATCAGGAACCAGAAGCAGCAGCAGTCTTAGAAGCATGTGAACACAGGAGGACCAAGCAAGGAACTGAAGCCACAGACCTCCTATATATATGAGCTGGGCATCCAGCTCCTCCCAGTGGGAAGGAGAAGCCGCAGGGTGGGAGGCTACAAGAAACCCAGAAACCAAGATGGCCGCCAGCACATGTCAAACGAAGGAGAACAGCAAGAAGGTAAGACCATGACAGTACCTCCCCCTCAAGGGCCCCTCCTCCGCGGAGTAAGGAACGGTTTCTGAGGGAAGCGTGCGTGGAAGGCTCGGAGCAAAGCAGGAGCATGGACATCTGCGGAGGGAACCCAGGAACGCTCCTCTGGACCATAACCACGCCAATGGACCAAAAACTGCAACCGACCGCGGACCAGGCGTGAGTCCAGGATATTGCTCACCTCATATTCCTCACGATTGCCCACTTGGACCGGACGGGGCCGAGGAACCGAGGAAGTGAAACGATTACACACCAATGGCTTCAACAGGGAGACATGAAACACGTTGGAGATCCGCATGCCAGGAGGAAGCGCAAGGGCATAGGCTACCGGGTTTACCCTGCGAAGCACTCGGAAGGGACCAACAAAGCGAGGCGCCAGCTTGGGAGTGGGCACTCGAAGGTTGAGGTTGCGGGTGGACAACCATACACGGTCTCCGACCTGGTAGGAAGGAGCGGGCGCTCGTCTGCGATCAGCCTGGAGTCTCTGGCGCTGCGCAGAGACCTCAAGGGACCTCTGGATCTGTACCCAAGAAGCACGTAGGACGGAAAGGTGATCCTCCACAGCCGGAATATCCTGGGGAGAGAATACCTCCGGTAACACGGCAGGTTGGAACCCATAATTGGCCATGAAGGGAGACGTCCCAGAGGAAGAGTTCACCGCCGTGTTCCTGGCAAACTCAGCCCAAGGCAGGAGGTCAACCCAATTGTCTTGGTGATCGGAGACATAGCAACGAAGGAATTGCTCCAAGGCCTGATTGGATCGTTCTGCGGCCCCATTGGACTGAGGGTGGTAGGCCGAGGAGAAAGAGAGATGAATCCCCAACTGGGAGCAAAAGGCGCGCCAGAACCTGGACACAAACTGACTCCCCCGATCCGACACAATCTCCTTGGGCAAACCGTGCAACCGGAAGACCTCCCTGGCGAAAATCGTGGCCAACTCTTGTGCAGAGGGTAACTTCTTGAGAGGAACACAGTGGCACATTTTGGAAAACCGATCCACAATCATGAGAATGACCGTATGGCCTCGGGATGCAGGGAGGTCCACAATGAAATCCATCCCCAGGTGTGACCATGGGCGCTCCCCGGTGGCTATGGGTTGCAAAAGGCCCAACGGAAGGTGCCGAGGGGACTTACTCTGGGCACAAACGGAGCATGCCGCTACATATGCGGCGATGTCGGAACGTAGAGAAGGCCACCAGAACAGACGTGAAACTGCTGATTCTTTCCAGGATGCCCCGCGGCCTTGGAGTTATGGTAGGTTTGCAACAACCGAGTGCGCAACTCCTCAGGCACAAAACACCTGCCGTTGGGTCTCCCAGAGGGAGCACCAGATTGAGCCGCCAAAATCTGCTCACCCAGGGGAGAGGTCAGGCTGGTGCGAATGGCGGCCAGGATCTGATTCGGAGGTATGACCGAAGTCGGAATCGACTCCTCCCCGACAGCTCGGAGTACTGCCGTGATAAGGCATCCGCTCTGATGTTCTTGGAACCGGGTAGGTAGGAGACCACGTAATTAAAACGTGACAAGAACAGAGCCCATCTGGCCTGACGTGGTGTCAATCTCTTGGCCTCAGAAAGGTAGGTCAGATTCTTGTGGTCCGTCAGGATGAGAACCGGAACCACCGAACCCTCGAGCAAGTGCCTCCATTCTTTAAGGGCCTGCACGATGGCCAATAACTCCCTGTCACCAATCTGATAGTTGCACTCCGCGGAAGACAGTTTCCGGGAGTAAAACCCACAAGGAAGCAGAGGACCCTCTGGTGTTCTACGCTGAGACAGAAGGGCGCCTACTCCCGTCTCAGACGCGTCCACCTCGAGGACAAAGGGCAACCCAGGGTTGGGATGCGACAGAATCGGAGCCGACACAAAGGCGGACTTTAGAGCCTCAAAAGCTCGGATGGCCTCGAGCGGCCAGACCTGGAAATTACTGCCCTTCCTGGTCAGATCCGTGAGAGGCTTGGCTAGCATAGAAAAG
The DNA here is from genome assembly GCF_014858855.1 of Bufo gargarizans. Classification (NCBI taxonomy): domain Eukaryota; kingdom Metazoa; phylum Chordata; class Amphibia; order Anura; family Bufonidae; genus Bufo; species Bufo gargarizans. The sequence goes on from NC_058087.1 coordinate 74,600,017, forward strand.
TCCCTGATGAACCTCCGATAATAATTGGCGAAGCCCAAAAAGCGCTGCAGGGCACGGAGACCACTGGGCTGGGGCCACTGTAAGACAGCCGAAACCTTCTCAGGATCCATGGAGAACCCCTCAGCGGAAATGATGTAACCTAAGAAGGTTACCTGGGATCGGTGAAATTCGCATTTCTCAAGCTTACCGAACAGCTTGTTCTCTCGTAACCGTTGCAACACACGTCTGACATCCATAATGTGGGCCTCCATGGATTCAGAATATACCAAGATGTCATCCAAATAGACTACCACACACTGCTGCAACAGGTCACGGAAAACATCGTTGATGAATTCCTGGAAGACTGCGGGCGCATTGCACAACCCAAAGGGCATAACCAAGGATTCATAATGACCGGTCCTGGTGTTAAACGCGGTCTTCCACTCATCGCTCGCCTTGATCCTTACCAGGTTATATGCCGCCCTCAGGTCGAGTTTGGTAAAGACCGTGGCCCCTTTGAGGCGATCGAACAGCTCGGAAATCAAGGGTATCGGGTAAGCGTTCTTGATCGTGATGCGATTGAGACCCCTGTAATCGATGCAAGGCCTCAACTCACCGCCCTTCTTTTTCACAAAGAAAAATCCAGCCCCTGCCAGGGACGAGGATTTGCGAATGTGTCCGCGTGAAAGCGCCTCCCTCACGTACTCCTCCATGGCCTCATTCTCCGCTACCGACAGTGGATAGACTTTGCCACGAGGGGGAACGGCACCAGATTGTAACTCTATGGCACAATCGTATGGGCGGTGCGGAGGTAGGGCAACCGCGCGCACCTTATCGAATACATCCCGGTACTCTTCGTATTCAGGAGGCAACAGAGAGTCCGAGGAAGTACACAGCAACTTGACAGGCCCATGGATGCAACTAGCCCCACACTGCGGTGACCACGAGAGGATCTCGGCCGATCTCCAATCGAAAGTCGGATTATGCTTCTGGAGCCAGGGGTACCCCAAGACCACCGAGTAGTGTGGAGACGAAATCACCTGGAGACAGACCGACTCTCTGTGAACGGCACCAATGGCTATCCCCACTGGAAGGGTCTCATGAGTCACGTGAGGCGGCAGAAGGGGTCTGCCGTCTATCGCCTCAAGAGCCAGTGGGGAACCTCGAGGCTGCAGAGGAATGGAATTGGCGGCAGCGAACACACTATCAATGAACAAACCACCAGCACCAGAGTCCACCAACGCCTGGGTCGTCACCGAGCCCCCGACCCAGGAGAGGACAACAGTGATCAGTGGTTTGTCAACACGGGAAACCGGGGACGAGGAGACTCCACCCAAGATCTGCCCCCGACAGGATCTCAGGTGCGAGCGTTTCCCGGCACGGTTCGGACATGCCAACCGAAAATGCCCACCGAGACCACAGTACATGCATCGGCCCTCGCGTCTCCGGAGTACCCTCTCCCCCTCGGACAGGCGAGCAAACCCCAGCTGCATGGGTTCACCCCCAGACAAGTCATCCCCAGGAGGCGTGGGAGGAGAGGGAGGCACGGGTGGGACAGCAAACGTAGGCGCCAATCTGTTAGAAAACCTCCGCAGGCTCTCCTTAAAGGAAGGTCTCTCTCTGAGTCTGGTGTCAATCAAAATCAGGAAAGAAATAAGAGACTCGAGCTCCACTGGTAGGTCCTTAGCTGCAACCTCATCCTTCAAGGCATCCGAGAGACCATGAGAGAAAGCAGCGACCAGAGCCTCATTATTCCAGCCCACCTCTGCTGCCAGGGTACGAAACTCAATGGCGTATTCAGCTACGGATCGTGAACCCTGTCTGATGGACATAAGGAGCTTCGCAGCAGAGGCAGCACGAGCCGGCACATCGAATACCTTCCGAAGAGAAGCAACAAAACCGGAAAACTCGGCAACCACCGGATTGTTGTTCTCCCATAAAGGGCTGGCCCAGGCCAAGGCCTTGTCCGAGAGCAGCGAGATCAAGAAGCCCACCTTTGATCTCTCAGTAGGAAAGGCATGTGGCAGCAACTCGAAATAAATGCCCACCTGGTTAAGGAAACCTCGGCACTGAGTTGGCTCTCCCCCAAAGCGCTGTGGAAGGGGGGCAGAACCGGTCATACCCCGAGACACCGCAGGCGCAGCAACAGGTGTCGGGGTAGACTCTGGCGCAACAACCGGAGCGGCAGTAGGAGCGGGCCCAGGAGCGACAACCGACCCATCGGCAACGGAAGCGAAATGAGCCTGCGTTCAAGCAGGGTTTGCAACGCCACAGCGAACCGACCCAACAGGTGATCCTGCTGATCAAGTCTGGCAACCAGCGTAGGTAGCGAGGATGGCCCTGTACCGTCAGAATTCATGGCTTGGTCCTAATGTCATGGAACCATGAACCAGACGTACAACAAGATATAAGTGGAAATAAGAAGGCTTTATTGAAAATCAAGCTGTAAGCAAAAGTCCAAACGGATGGCTAAACCGAAGCAGGGTCTTGCGTAGCCAGAGGTCAGGAACCAGAAGGGTAGTCAGACGAAGCCTGGATCAGGAACCAGCAGGGTAGTCAGACGAAGCCAGGATCAGGAACCAGCGGGGTAGTCAGACGAGGCCAGGATCAGGAACCAGAAGCAGCAGCAGTCTTAAAAGCATGTGAACACAGGAGGACCAAGCAAGGAACTGAAGCCACAGACCTCCTATATATATGAGCTGGGCATCCAGCTCCTCCCAGTGGGAAGGAGAAGCCGCAGGGTGGGAGGCTACAAGAAACCCAGAAACCAAGATGGCCGCCAGCACATGTCAAACGAAGGAGAACAGCAAGAAGGTAAGACCATGACAATATAATATCACCCCTCTGTCATTGATCACCCCCCTGTAAGGCTCCATTCAGACGTCCGTATGTGTTTTGCGGATCCGATCCATGTATCCGTGGATCCGTAAAAATCATACGGACGTCTGAATGGAGCCTTACAGGGGGGTGATCAATGACAGGGGGGTGATCAATGACAGGGAATGATCAGGAAGTCTATATGGGTGATCACCCCTCTGTCATTGATCACCCCCCTGTAAGGCTCCATTCAGACGTCCGTATGTGTTTTGCGGATCCGATCCATGTATCCGTGGATCCGTAAAAAATCATACGGACATCTGAATGGAGCCTTACAGGGGGGTGATCAATGACGGAGGTGATCAGGGAGTCTATATGGGTGATCACTCCTCTGTAATTGATCACCCCCCTGTAAGGCTCCATTCAGACGTCCGCATGTGTTTTGCGGATCCGATCCATGTATCAGTGGATCCGTAAAAATCATACGGACGTCTGAATGGAGCCTTACAGGGGGGTGATCAATGACAGGGAAGTGATCAGGAAGTCTATATGCGTGATCACCCCCCTGTAAGGCTCCATTCAGACGTCCGTATGCGTTTTGCGGATCCGATCCATGTATCCGTGGATCCGTAAAAATCATACGGACCTCTGAATGGAGCCTTACAGGGGGGTGATCAATGACAGGGGGTGATCAATGACAGGGGGGTGATCAGGGAGTCTATATGGGCTGATCAGTGGTTTATAAAGGGTTAATAAGTGACAGGGGGAGTGTAGTGTAGTGGTGTTTGGTGCTACTTTAGTGAGCTGCCTGAGTCCTCTGGTGGTCGATCCTAACAAAAGGGACCACCAGAGGACCAGGTAGCAGGTATATTAGACGCTGTTATCAAAACAGCGTCTAATATGCCTGTTAGGGGTTAAAAAAATCACATCTCCAGCCTGCCAGCGAGCGATCGCCGCTGGCAGGCTGGAGATCCACTCGCTTACCTCCCGTTCCTGTGAACGCGCGCGTCTGCGTGCGCGCGTTCACAGGAAATCTCGGCTCACGCGAGATGACGCCTATTGGCGTTAGCGTAGCCTGGGAGCGCCGCAGAGATGACGCCTTTCGGCGTTAGCGTAGCGCTAAGTGGTTAAAAATATTGAGCCGTTCTGTCACAAAGGGTTAATTGTTTTTGTACTTTCACTTTTGCGCCGGTCATCTAATAACTTTTATCTCTAAACTACTGAGAGGTCATAAGCACTTTTTTAAGCCACATTAATATCAGCAAGATAAGAACTGAGCTATAATAAGAGTTTATAAGGTCAGAGAGCAGAGATAAGGAGTCCATCTGCTCCTCGGATGACGGAAAAGACAGAAAATCCACAGGCAGCTAGTAGAGCATGTCAGCTCTGTACAGAAAAAAGGATGCCATATTGTTAATAAAGACTAATTTAAATTATTTTTAGCTCAAAATTTGTGCAATGCAATAATAAATAAAATGCCCCCAAAGGCATACATGGCCTTTAAACATGAGCCTGCTCTAAAGCATGTACATAGCAAGCTACAGGTAAAGGCCCATTTACACAAGCCATCCATCAGGGTAATTATTGGGAAGGATCGTTGCTAGTGACACTCATTCCCAATAACTGCCCTGTGTAAAGGTGCCGCTGAACAACCCGATCAATCAGCAAACGCTCATTCATCAGGTGACAGCATTGCTGGTGCAGTCCCCTAAATCACTGTTTCTGGTAAGCAGATCCTCCTCCTTCTTCAGTCCAGAAACAATGGTTCTCTGTAGGGGGGGTTGCCATTACACCTAGAGGCTCCCCTGCTGCACCCTCTGCACTTTGATTGACAGGGCAGGGCAGTGTGAGCGGAGCCTCCAGGTGTAACAGCAACGCCCCCGTTGCTCCTAGAGGCTCATTTCCATACATTAAAACATCATATTTCTCAGCAATGCGAACTCATATGGACATGGGACCAACACAGATGCCTTCAGCTGCCAAGCGCACATGTAACAGGTCAGCCGGTGTCATAGGTACAAATCTGCTGACAGATGTCCTATAGGAACAAGATGTTCTATGCGCTGCACGTGTAAAGAGAAACACCATCCAACTGATAAGTAGGTTACATTTGCGTTTACCACCATCATGGCCGGACTCCATGGTGGCAGAAGGCGCTGTTTTTCTATAAACTGCCAATGCACCAAGACATTTTCTTCCCCAATCCATCCATATGGAGCTAACAATACAGATTATAGGAGAAAAAAAAAAAAGAGAAAAAACTTAAGAAGTCAAATATACCTTATACATGCCTATATATACCTTATTATAGTTCTGTATTAAGTCCACGGCAATCCAAGTCTTGCTACACAGGAAGTGACAACTTATATTTTTCTTGACATGACCTTTGTTCTTTGCTGGTCCTTGAATTATTATTGCTGTACAGACCTTAAAAAGCTGAAGACATGAAAAAATAATAACTGCTACTATTAGATAAAAGTTCAATCATTACTCATATATAATACATTACAATCCAGATACCGAACGCAAGTGAAGCCTATGTGTATTAGGAAGTTGCACTACGAGCAGTGCCATAATAATGGCTTCCTTTACAAGCAGGGGCAACCTGTGTAGTACAGGAGGGAACTCAAATTCTGTCAGCCCCACAGACAATGTGCCTGTGTGACCACTGATTGTAACCTGCCGGAGGAGCCATGTAATTTATGACGGGGTTCAGGACTCATCATAAATTAACATGGCTCCTCTGCCCCACACCCAAACATTTTTGGAGAGGGTGGCGTAAAATGCCAATATCGACAAGAAAAGTCGCAGTGGCATTGAACCTTGTAGATTGTAGGCCCTCTCTCCTTCTGTACCAGTCTGTAACTCGTCTTGTTCATGCTCAGTGCAATTGTCTGCATTACGTATGTGCAGCCCTTATCATATGTACAGCGCCATGGAATAATTGGCGCTTTAATAATAAGTAATTATAATAATAATAAAAGTCACAAATCCGGCAGATTTGTGACTTTTCTATCCCAAAAACAGGCGTAGGGGGATTATGAATTCCACCCAAAAGGGTCTACAGCTTCATAAGACAGGATGTGATGTGCCATCATGCAGGGTCCACACATGTTAGCATGGCTTTGTGCTTGGACTCTAAGCTATGCCCACATGTAGTATAAATCTTAAAGGGGTTGTCTGGGTTCAGAGCTGAACCCAGACATACCCAGAATTTCACCCAGGCAGCCCCCCTGAAAAGAGCATCGGAGCAGTTGATGCTCCGATGCTCTCCTTTGCCCTGCGCTGAATCGTGCAGGGAAAAGGCATTTTGTGGAGTTCCGTTGATGTACCGGGCTCTCCTTCGGGCTGCCAGGCAGAGGCTTCCGCCCAGCAGTGTGTTCGGTGACGTCACCGCTACTGATGGGTGGACTTTAGAGCTGCCATAGCCTGTAAAATGGCTAGGGCAGCGCTAAAGCCCGCCCATCACAGCCGGTGACGTCACCGAACACACTGCTGGGCGGAAGCCTCTGCCCAGCAGTGTGTTATTGTAATTAAAAGAGCCCTTGCCCTGTGTGATCCTGCGCAGGGCAAGGGAGCGCATCGGAGCATGAACTCAAGTCAGGGGGCTGACTGGGTGAAATTATGGGTATGTCCGGGTTCAGCTCTGAACCCCTTTAAGACTTTTCAACTGACAATCCACAAGAGCCCCTATTTCTTTCTTTGCAGTCGGCATTGGAGGTGTGGATGTCTTCACCGCTCGTGCACTCCTGACTAACCTGCCTGTCCAATAGGTTGATTTTAATTAGTGCAAGTAATAAAGCCTTATTCAGCTTTGTGTTGTCCGGTTTTGAGATCCGGCACAGGCTCTCAAAACTAGGGATCGACCGATTATTGGAAGTACTGATATTATCGGCCAATATTCAGGATTTTGTACATTATCGGCATCTAACCTTGCCGATCTACCGATAATGAGTATAAAGCGAATACTAGTAAGCGCTTCCATTATGTAAGCGCGCAATAGTATGCATCGGGTGCCGAGAGCGGGGAAGAAGCACAGCAAGCGCTTCCGATACTCACCCTCCCTGGTCTTCATTAATGGGGCCAGCGCTGCACTGTCCTGACCCCGTACAGCGTCAGGACGTAGTGCGCACTATGACCGGAGAACACAGGGGAGCGAGAAGCTGGACCCAGAGATGAAGAGGAGCCGTGGCGCAGGAGAGGTGAGGAGTTTTTTTATTTTATTCATCTTTGGTCTGATAGGGGTTAATAAAGGTCTGATCTGAGGTCTGATAGGGGTTAATAAAGGTCTGATCTGAGGTCTGATAAGGGTTAATAAAGGTCTTATCTGGGGTCTGATAGGGGTTAATAAAGGTCTGATCTGGGGTCTGATAGGGGTTAATAATGGTCTAATCTGAGGTCTGATACGGGTTAATAAAGTGCTGATCTGAGGTCTGAAAAGGGTTAATAATGGTCTGATCTGAGGTCTGATAGGGGTTAATAAAGTCAGTGAGGAAGGGGGATGGTGTGGAAATCGGCATTTGGCACTAGCATATTATAAATGTAAATGATAAATTGACTGCCAACTAAAATTTTATGGGCTTTATTAATTTATAATATACTAGTGCCAAATGCTAATTTCCACCACCTCAGTGACTACCAACTAATATAATATATATTATGAGATATAAAATATCGGTATAAATTATTGGCTATCGGCCTGAAAGATCACAGATTATTGGTATCGGCTCTAAAAAAATCCTTATCGGTCGATCCCTACTCAAAACCGCAGCACAACGCTTCAGTTTTGTCCCCGTTCATTGTCAATGGGGACAGAACTGAACAAACCGGAAGGAAGTGCTCCAGAATGCATTCCGTTCCGGTTTGTTGCATTCCCATGCCAGACACAAAACCGCTGCACGCGGATTCTTCATTTTCAATATAATATGTTCTGAACAGATGCAGTCAGTTTTATTATTCAAACTGATGTGTTTTGCTGTCATTTGCTGTGGAAAATATGCCAAGAAGCGGCCGAACTGCTGCTCCTCAGCATATTTGTCGGGTAGCAGCTGGATCTCCGCCGTTCCCCATTATAGTGAATGCGGCTGGACGGTATCTTGGCGAAGAGAATCCTTTGTGCATGCGCCAGGGAGAGGAAAGGTTCTGACCCCGTCCTCAGCAGAAGTGATCTCCTGTCCATAGCCCAGGCCAGAAACCTGGTAAAGGACGTGACATCAGTGGAAGAAGAATTTTCTGAAAAGGGGCGCCACATGAACGTCCTGAGGGGCTGATCCAACATTTAGTACATTAGAAAGTTTCTCCTACAGCTGGGACTGCAGGACGCGCTGGGTACCAGGAAACCCCTTTAGGCCTCATGCACATGACCATATGTATTTTGCAGTCTGCAAACAACAGATCCGCAAAATACAGATACCCTCTGTAAGCTAGCCACATATTTTCATGGACCCATTGACTTCAATGGGTCAGTGGACTGTATTCAGAGGACAGGACATGTTCTATAATCTGCAGAATAGATATACGGATGCAGACAGCACCGATCCATGTGACGCATAGGAAGGTTTTGGGTACAAATGTAAAGTGACCATGAAGAAAGCCATCTAACTGGAGGGTCGCACCTTTCAAACCCACTGATACATGGAAGGCAATGCAGATGTAATCCCTTCTTCTCCATTAGGGAGATGTTTAACCATTGCTTGACTGCAGCAATAGCCTTCTAGTTTTTGGCGATTTCATCCTGGGTAGATATATTCCAATCTTATTGTATATATTTTACCTTTTTCTACTTTTTAGATTTAGGGTAGGGATCTAATTAATAATGGCAGCACATCATCACAGGGTGGCTATCTGTCCATGTGAGGTCTCATTCTGGTATTGGGATCCTGATGAGGACATGCAGTGATGGCGGAGGACACTATGAGGATGATACTGGGGAACACTGGTCTGGGTTGATGCATCCAGTTCTCTCCATTTACAGCTGCCCTGTTCCTCTGGTAATAGAGATGACTGCGCTGGGGGAAGGGAAGCCTTCCTCCATCACCACCAGCCTGCATCTCTCATCAGTTGCCATGACAACCTTGCCGTGTACCAACCCTGGAAATGGCAACGCATCGCCAGCAATGAAAGGTTTACAGTAAAAGACGACGAGAGGGACCTTACCGGAGGAGTCTGCAGGCGGGAGTCTCCTGTCCTCCGAGAAGACACACCTGTCCAAGAGCAGGCAAGCGGGATGAAGGAGAGCGCAGGAAAACCCAGTGCGCATGCGCCACCAGTCCCGCCCGGCCACCGTCCAGTAACAGGAAGTGTCGGAACTGTAGTCCATGGCAACCAGAATGGGGCCCGCAGCGAGAACGAAGGAAAAGGTTTCAGACGGGAAAGACACAGATAGCCTTTCGTTTGTGTGAATCAAGAAGGAATATTATGCCTCGTCAGCCATTGTGCCAGACTGAGCTACGCCTATAAATACTGGCACCCTGCATGTCCCGTCTGCCGGGCACATAAACAGTGCCAGACAGAAAAGGGTTAATCCCAGCACCAACATGTACCACCTGTCCACAGGATACCCCACTGATCACTAGGGCAGGGGTCTCAAGGAAGACAACCACAGCCATCTCTATCAGTGGGGGAGGGGAGCACCATTCTAGTGATCAGTGGGGTCCCAGTGGTCAGACCCCAAAGCTGATACAAGTTTACTTTGGGATAATTTAACCCCTTTAAATTATGACACCCGGAGTACCTTCTATAAGTAATACCATGTGGCAGCCAGAGTTCCCCCATACAGTATGTCAGATAGCATACCTCCAGTGTTAACCTCCTATAATAGTGGCAGCCATGGATCGCCCACATATGTAGTACCCAAGACCTGGGGGTATAACAAATCGGTAATTGTTAGGCTACTTTCACACCTGCGCTTTCCCTTTCTGCTATTGAGATCCGTCATAGGATAATGGGGGAAACGCTACAGTTTTGTCCCCATTCATGTCTGTGTGTTTGGTACGACTAATCTGAGGCTGTGATCTGGACTGGTAAATGTCTGGGTCGTGGCATCAATAAAACCATCAAATTAGCTCCCTACGGGATTGGATGGCGAGTGATCATCTCCTAATTATCTGGAATGAAGGACCCCTATATGTGACAACCAGAGAACAGGTATGCTGTGTAGTAGCCTTGCCAGTGTACGCAGCTTGAAACGGGGTGGTGCTGCCCCTTTAAACAATTTCATCCACTCTTTGAGGGGTGTCCCTGAGCGGACAAGTAGTGTACGATGTCTGTCCTCTATAGTGCCTGCATTCTTGTGTCTGATTGAGCCGACCACCAATCAGTTAAGAGCAGGGAAGAGAAAGGGGGAGAAGATTTATCAAGACTGGTGTAAAGGAAATCGCTCCTAGCAACCAATCAGATTCCACTTTAATTTTTCAGAGCTCCTTTGGAAAGGACGACTCTCATTGGTTGCCATGGGCAACTAAGCCGGTTTTCCTTTGCATCAGCCTTGATAAAATCTCCAACATATCCCTAGTAGTACCGACAAGAGAGCCCTGAACCACATGCCCCACCATATCTGAGGTCATAAACTTTTGTCAGGGCGAGATTTATAACCATGTCCATTCACACGTTCGCATCAGTTCTGCAATTTTGCGGAACGGGTGCAGACCCATTCATGTTCAATTGGGCCGGAATGTGCTGTCTGCATCCGCATTTGCGGATCCGCACTTCCGCATCCGTGCTTCAGTTTCCCCCAAAAAAATAGAACATATCCTAATCTTGTCCGCAATCGCGGACAAGATTAGGCATTTTCTATTAGGGTCCATTCACACGTCCGTAAGTGTTTTGCGGATCCGCAAAACACGGCGCATTCCTCAATTTGCGGACCGCACATCACCGGCACTATAATAGAAAATTATAGTGCTGGTGATGTGCGGTCCGCAAATTGCGGAATGCACATTGCCAGTGTCCGTGTTTTGCGGATCCGCAGAACACTTCCAGACGTGTGAATGGACCCTAATGCTGTGTGCTCAGTGAAAGACTGTCACTATATTTTCCTGGATACCTCTATATCTAAGGATTCTAGTGGACTATTAAAAATAGATATTTATACAAAACGGACGGATAGGAACACATTACTTCTATATTCGAGTTGCCATCCAAAGAATACCAAAACATCACTACCCCGGTCACAATTTTCCAGAGTATCAAGAATTGTAAGTGACCCTATAATCAAACAACGACTGATAGAAATGTCAGACAAATTCGAGGCACGTGGTTATGCACGGGGCCTCTTGCAAAAAGAGATTAATTTGATAACTCAAGATAAACTTAAGTTGAAATCCTCACAATCACAACAATCCCTGCCCCGACTTCCACTAGTGGTGACATATCATCCATTTGTGCCAAAAATTCTGCGTATTATACAAAAACATTGGCCTCTGCTAGGCAGATTTTATCCAGAAATACGGGAGTTTAATAATCCAGTTAGGATGTGTTATAAGCGTCCCCGAAATTTACGTGATGCCCTTGTAAAAGCAGATATTGGCCCCAAAAGAATTCCATTAAAACAAATGGTATTCTCTAATCCAAAAATGGGCACTTTTCCTTGCTTGGGCTGTCATGAAAGGGAGCACATTCTCACATCCACATACTGGTAAAATATACAATATAAAGGGTTTCTTCACGTGTGCTACATAATTCGTGATTTACCTTATCAAATGCCGGTGCGGTCTCGCATAAATTGGGGAGACTTCCAAGTGTGTGCGAGACCATATCTGTAAGCACAAATCTGACATACGCTGCAATAAGTCGGAACTCCCCATACCTTACCATTTTATTCAAGCTGGTCATCGTATCAGACAATTGCGATTTCAAATAATCGAACATATCCCTTTGCCACGTCGAGGGGTCGAACCGTGATTTGGAGTTATACATACAATGACTTTATAACAGTCTTTTTTATTTGTGTTCCCTACAGACTAAATGACCTCATATACAGGTATGGCCCTTTATGTAATTAATGTTGTCTTTCTATGTCTGGTAGTTTAACATACTCAGATCAGTAACTCTCTAGTGCAGGGGTGGCCAACCTTACAGACACAAAGAGCCCCCAAAAAAATGCATGACTACCAAGAGCCACAAGCTATACATTTACACACGAGTCACCACATTTTTTGTCCTACAAGATGCACCTAGGTTTTAACAAAGAAAAATAAGATAAAACAAGAATTTTTCATCCGATCTGAGGTCTGCTAAAAATATTTTTTTCTTATTTTTTATTAGCAGAGAAAAAAATAAAAAATATATTTTTCATCAGACCTCACATTAGACTCCTAAATCATATCACCAATCCTAATCTTACCTACAATAAGATCCCCAAACCTCATCAGACCTCCAAATCAGACCCCCAATGCTCGGATCAGACAACACAAATCCAACTCCCAGTGTCAGACCCTCTGTGTTCAGATTTCCCCCCCCCCCATGCTCAGATCTCCCCCTTCTCAGATCTACCCCCCCCCATGTTCAGACCTGACCAACCCATGCTCAGATCTGCCACTCATGCTCAGATCTTCCCACTCATGCACAGATCAGACCCCCATTCTCAGATCAGAACCTCCCATGCTCAGTTCTATCATTTAAGAAAATCTCTTCCCTCTCCTGATCAGGCACTGAGCTCCTGCTCGGACACCTGCTACTCTGCAGGTCTGACACGCTCTCCATTGTGTTTTGATTAGGACAACGTCAGGTCATAGTGCGTGTGTCCACATACTACGTTCTTACACTGTGTGCATCAGGACTTAGTGGAGAGTGAGCTGGAGCTGCAAAGTAGTAATAGTGCCCGATCAGGAAAACAGATCTGAGCATGGGGCGGAGGGTGAGCCGCCTGACTGCTTCCTGGCTCCACAGCTAGAGCCGCACTTGAAGAAGCAAAGAGCCACGTGCGGCTCAAGAGCCACAGGATGGTCACCCCTGCTCTAGTGTCTTTTTGTTTGTGAATTTTATAGTTCTATACTAATCATCGTGCCAGTAGTCTGCTTATTTATGTACTAATGTTTTGCATATGTATCAAAATAATGGTATGCTCATATATATACGCACTTCTATATGTCCATACTAGTCCACCTACTAAAGTTCGGACTCTATGCATTATATCTGTATTGCCTATTGAATCTTCTGGCGCTTATATCGATCTAGCTCTATACACGTGTGACATAGTACCGAATTACCTGACCTCCGCTGCCAGGATTTACCATACAATACCCTGAATAGTACTGCGCATGCGGACGTACCAATGACGTCAGAGGCTCCTTGAAATATCGCGAGATTTGTGCTCTTTATATACCAGACATGCGCATCTGGCTTAGCGCAACGCCACCCTTCTTCTGGTCAACATAACTTCAGGAGGTACGTACGTTACATCCAGGACTATATACTTCATTGAACATACTTAATTTCATGTATATGTTTTAGGTCTTTGCTAGTCCGTACCTTAAGGCCTCTTTCACACGGGCGTCATTTTTTTGGCCCGGCTAAGAGCCGGGTGCGTTGCGGGAAAATGCGCGATTTTTTCTGCGCAAGTGCAAAACATTGTCATGCGTTGCACTCGCGTGAGAAAAATCGCGCATGTTTGGTACCCAAACCCGAACTTCTTCATAGAAGTTCGGGCTTGGGATTGATGTTCTGAAGATTGTATTATTTTCCCTTATAACATGGTTATAAGGGAAAATAATAGCATTCTGAATACAGAATGCATAGTAAACCAGCGCTAGAGGGGTTAAAATAAAATAAAAAATAATTTAACTCACCTTAGTCCACTTGTTCGCGAAGCCGGCATCTCCTTGTGTCTCCGCTGCTGATGAACAGGACCTGGGATGAGCTGCTCCATTAAATACCGGTTAAGGACCTTCGATGACGTCACTCCGGTCATCACATGGTACGTCACATGATCTTTTACCATGGTGATTCACCATGGTAAAAGATCATGTGATGACCGGAGTGACGTCATCGAAGGTCCTTAAGCTCTATTTAATGGAGCAGCTCATCCCAGGTCCTGTTCATCAGCAGCGGAGACACAAGGAGATGCCGGCTTCGCGAACAAGTGGACTAAGGTGAGTTAAATTATTTTTTATTTTATTTTAACCCCTCTAGCGCTGGTTTACTATGCATTCTGTATTCAGAATGCTATTATTTTCCCTTATAACCATGTTATAAGGGAAAATAATAATGATCGGGTCTCCATCCCGATGGTCTCCTAGCAACCATGCATGCAAATCGCACGGCATCCGTACTTGCTTGCGGATGCCATCCGATTTTCACACACCCCATTCACTTCTATGGGGCCTGCGTCACGTCAAAATCGGAAAATATAGAGCATGCTGCGATTTCAACTGAACGCACAAGTGATGTGTTAAAAACATCGCTCATGTGCGCAGCCCCATAGAAATGAATGGGTCAGGATTTAGTGCGGGTGCCATACGTTCGCCGCACGGATCGCACCCGCACGGAAAACTCGCCCGTGTGAAAGGGGCCTAATAGCTACACGCCTTACGGCTACTAGACATGCGGTACACAGGAGGATACACTGCATCAAGTACACTTCACTGAGAACACTTTGTTTTGCACATATGACATAGCGTCTTCAGGAGAATAGTTTTCAGATCTGTCTTTTGGCTTATACCATATTCAATTTACAAAAAAGCAAGTGTTTCTTCAATTATTAGATCTTTATGCACAATGTGTCCTATGCTTTTCAATGATCTAGATGTCACATGTTTGCTACCAGACAATTATCTAGACACATATTGATCTGACTAAGGCCCCATGCACACAGCCGTGTTTCACAGCCGTGTGCGGGCCGTGGAACCGCGGCCTGGATCCCTCCTGAGAGCAGGAGCGCACGGCGTCACTGGTTGCTATGACGCCGTGCGCTCCCTGCTGCCGCCGCAATACAGTAATACACTGGTATGATCTATACCAGTGTATTACTGTACTGTGCCGGCAGCAGGGAGCGCACGGCGTCATAGCAACCAGTGACGCCGTGCGCTCCTGCTCTCAGGAGGGATCCAGGCCGCGGTTCAACGGCCCGCACACGGCTGTGAAACACGGCCGTGTGCATGGGGCCTAAAGCTGATTAACCCATGGTCAATACCCTACCTGTGGATTTTGATCATACTGAGAGTGTATGATGATGATCTTTCTGATGATCCTTTGAGGACTTTGATGCTGTCTTTGTGGTGACTACCCCATGATAAGTGTATACATATATATATATATATATATGTACAGTACAGACCAAAAGTTTGGACACACCTTCTCATTTAAAGAGTTTTCTTTATTTTCACGACTATGAAAATTGTAGATTCACACTGAAGGCATCAAAACTATGAATTAACACATGTGGAATTATATACATAACAAAAAAGTGTGAAACAACTGAAAATATGTCATATTCTAGGTTCTTCAAAGTAGCCACCTTTTGCTTTGATTACTGCTTTGCACACTCTAGGCATTTTCTTGATGAGCTTCAAGAGGTAGTCACCTGAAATGGTCTTCACTTCACAGTTGGGCCCTGTCAGGTTTAATAAGTGGGATTTCTTGCCTTATAAATGGGGTTGGGACCATCAGTTGCGTTGTGGAGAAGTCAGGTGGATACACAGCTGATAGTCCTACTGAATAGACCAGGCATGTCCAAACTGCGGCCCTCCAGCTGTTGCAAAACTACAACTCCCAGCATGCCCTAATAGCTGTAAGCTATCCAGGCATGCTGGGAGTTGTAGTTTTGCAACAGCTGGAGGGCCGCAGTTTGGACATGCCTGGAATAGACTGTTAGAATTTGTATTATGGCAAGAAAAAAGCAGCTAAGTAAAGAAAAACGAGTGGCCATCATTACTTTAAGAAATGAAGGTCGGTCAGTCGGAAAAATTGGGAAAACTTTGAAAGTGTCCCCAAGTGCAGTCACAAAAACCATCAAGCGCTACAAAGAAACTGGCTCACATGCGGATCGCCCCAGGAAAGGAAGACCAAGAGTCACCTCTGCTGCGGAGGATAAGTTTAACCGAGTCACCAGCCTCAGAAATCGCAGGTTAACAGCAGCTCAGATTAGAGACCAGGTCAATGCCACACAGAGTTCTAGCAGCAGACACATCTCTAGAACAACTGTTAAGAGGAGACTGTGTGAATCAGGCCTTCATGGTAGAATATCTGCTAGGAAACCACTGCTAAGGACAGGCAACAAGCAGAAGAGACTTGTTTGGGCTAAAGAACACAAGGAATGGACATTAGACCAGTGGAAATCTGTGCTTTGGTCTGATGAGTCCAAATTTGAGATCTTTGGTTCCAACCACAGTGTCTTTGTGCGACGCAGAAAAGGTGAACGGATGGACTCTACATGCCTGGTTCCCACCGTGAAGCATGGAGGAGGAGGTGTGATGGTGTGGGGGTGCTTTGCTGGTGACACTGTTGGGGATTTATTCAAAATTGAAGCCATACTGAACCAGCATGGCTACCACAGCATCTTGCAGCGGCATGCTATTCCATCCGGTTTGCATTTAGTTGGACCATCATTTATTTTTCAACAGGACAATGACCCCAAACACACCTCCAGGCTGTGTAAGGGCTATTTGACCATGAAGGAGAGTGATGGGGTGCTGCGCCAGATGACCTGGCCTCCACAGTCACCGGACCTGAACCCAATCGAGATGGTTTGGGGTGAGCTGGACCGCAGAGTGAAGGCAAAAGGGCCAACAAGTGCTAAGCATCTCTGGGAACTCCTTCAAGACTGTTGGAAGACCAATTTAGGTGACTACCTCTTGAAGCTCATCAAGAGAATGCCAAGAGTGTGCAAAGCAGTAATCAAATCAAAAGATGGCTACTTTGAAGAACCTAGAATATGACATATTTTCAGTTGTTTCACACTTTTTTGTTATTTATATAATTCCACGTGTTAATTCATAGTTTTGATGCCTTCATGTGAATCTACAATTTTCATAGTTATGAGTAATCTCTTTGAATGAGAAGGTGTGTCCAAACTTTTGGTCTGTACTGTATATATATATATATATATATATATATATATTTCTGTACCTATATGCAGACAATTTCTAATTGTATATATTGTACATATTTTTGTATTTGCCTCCCTGTTGTTTATTATCATTATTTTTTACAATGTTCTTTATTACATATTTTTTCCATGTACTTATTTACTGTTATTGTAATTGACAGGCCGTGAACAAGGTCCGGGAGAACCGAAACGTTGGCCTAATTAAATTGACAACCACTTGTGGCTTTTCAATAAATTTTCAGTTTCATTTGCATCAACCCGAGTGCCATGAATTAATTTATAATATACTCAGTGAAAGACTGACACCATCAAGCTGTTTACCTCGCCAGACTGTTCAGCTGCCCATAGTAACCACCAAGCTTCGTGCCCTGTGGTACATGTAACCAGTGTCAGACTGGGGTGCCTTGGGCCCACAGTAAAAATTTGTTGCCAATCTATATGTAGTGCAGTTAGGATTGCCACCTTTCCGAACAAAAAATACCGGCCAAGTTAAGCCACACCCAAAGGGTGTGTGGTTGTGGGGGTGTGGCTTAACACAGGGTGTTAAGTTTCTATTGTACTGTGGCTCCCAATAATATTAATGCCCCCATTAGTGACCCCAGTAATAGTAATGCCGCCATGAGCGCCCCGCCAGAATTAACTGTCCACATTAGTGCCCCCAGTAAATGTAATGCCCCCATTAGTGCCCCCCAGTAATAGTAATGCCTCCATCAGTGCACCCCAGTGTGATGAATACCACCCCTCGTGCCCTCTTGATGCTGGACGTCAACTACGTCGAGCTCACGAGATACGGTATGGTCACTGGTTACCAAGGCGTAACGTTAAGCCCTCCTGGGAGTACGTAAGATCAGCTTGATACAGTTTGCGCAGACTCCTCCACTCCACACGGGCACAGAGAGACAATGAGCTGAGAGAGCCTTTTCACTGCCCCAGTGAAACAGCGCGTTCTCAGCCCGGAAAGACTGCCACCAGTTCCTTGTTTGATATAAGCCCGGTCAGTTACCGGTATTATATAGGGCAAGAAACCAACCCGCAGTAGCATATTACTAGGCCAAAACACGGACGTGCGGATTCATGATCGAGATACAAGACAGCGCAAGATAAAATTATATATTTAAAGGGCTTCTGTCACCCCCCAAAAGTCATTTTTGGGCTAATTAAAATCCTTATAGTGCGATTATTCAATATATAGTGCTCTTACATTTTTCTGTGACTTAGTTTCTTTAAAAAACACACTTTTATAATATGTTAATTACCAGGCTACCAGCAAGTAGGGCGGTTACTTGCTGGTAGCCGCCGCATCCTCCTTTAAAAAAAACACCCCCTCCTCCTGTTGATTGACAGGGCCAGCGAGCGCTCTCCTCCTTTGGGTGGCCCTGTCTGCGTTCCAAATCTCGCGCCCGCAACGCGCGCGCATCTTATCCGGGCCAACAACATGACGCCCTTGTGAAGGAGGCCTTAGGGTTCATAGCTCCAGACCAGAAGGTCACAGGAAAATGGTTCTGGGACGACCAGACCCGCCTAGGTTCCGGCTACAAGTGCAGTCCAAGCATGGTACTGTTATTGGGTTTCTGTGGGGAGATATGCATATCTCCCTTCCCTGGCACCCGACCTCCAACCTATGATCATGGGCATGTTAGTCTTTGCCCCAGGATGGCATAAATATATTTCACTTATGCCAGGGGTGGACGGGCGATTCATAATTACTTATAAACTGCCGGTTCCATGATGTCTGGGGGGAAATGATAGATCTGGGCAAGAGCTGAGACCCCCTACAGAGAGGTTTTTCTGTAGGATTAGCTGGCATCCGTACTGGCTGGTTGAGGTGTGAATTCATACGCCTGTGGCCTCCTTGAAGCTAGTACCCCTGTGGAGTTCACTACCTCTGCTATCTGACAAGCAGATGGTTGGAGTAAGAACTTATTTTGCAGGTACACTGACAAAGGTGAATCAGATGAATATCATAGCTGTCATTAAATAATGACCCATATTCCTCACACCCAGAATTAATGCCCCCCAGTAAGAGTAATGGGCCCATTAGTGCATTCCAGAATTAGTGCATTCCATTTGTGCCCCCAGGAAGAATAATGCCCTCATTAGTGCCCACCAGGAAGAATAATGCCCCCATTAGTGCCCACCAGGAATAATAATGCCCCCATTAGTGCCCACCAGGAAGAATAATGCCCCCATTAGTGCCCACCAGAAATAATAATGCCCTATTAGTGCCTGCCCCCAGTTAGAATAATGCTCCCTTCTCTGTTTCTGCAAAACACAGACTGCCGACTGGAAGCTCAGGACAGGACCTGTGCTCCAGCGTGATGACGTTTCACTGTCCTCCAGTGAGCAGCGCGAACAAATGGAGGAGGTGAGTCCACTAAAATACATGTATAAACAAGAAACAGAACTGGATCGCACATCCTCAGTACTATGCTTCTCAGCATAATGAACATCGCTTCTCAGTGTAATTTATTGTATACCCACCCCTATGCTGCATGCGTACATGAGGCATTAGTATACAATTTGATCAAAAAGCATAGGCCCACTCACCGCAACAAGGTTGCCTCTTTGAATGGGACCCTATTCTAAATTTGGTGCAGCACTGCAAGGCGACCGCCGACACCGCAGCACCACCCCAGCAGGCAGCGGGACCCAGCAGTCAAACAGCGCCCCCGCTGTATGACAAAGCCACCCTGGCACTGGGCCCCACCGACCCACCAGGACAGCACCAAAGCAACAATGGCCGCCGTGCAGTACTGCACCATGTGAACAGGTGTGGGACCAACACCATCACATACTCTAACCATGTGGCCAGGTATGGAATGCACCCTATCACATACTCTCAGGAACTCCGAGTGGTAGGAATATACACCCCTAGGCTGAGTTCACACGGGCAAGATTTCTGCGCAGGTGCAATGCGTGAGGTGAACGCATTGCACCCGCACTGAATCGGGACCCATTCACTTCTATGGGGCTGTGCACATGAGCGGTGATTTTCATGCATTACTTATGCGTTGCGTGAAAATCGCAGCATGCTCTATATTGTGCGTTTATCACGCAATGCAGGCCCCATAAAAGTGAATGGGGCTGAGTGAAAATCGCAAGCATCAGCAATCAAGTGCGGATGCGGTGCGATTTTCACGCATGGTTGCTAAGATGACAGTCTATTCACTGTATTATTTTCCCTTATAACATGGTTAAAAGGGAAAATAATAGCATTCTTTAATGCAAGTCAATTGAGGGTTAAAAAAAAAAATCCCTGGACACCCAAAACAGTAAATCACTGTGTTCATAGTCTGAAGTGTTTCCAGCCTCGAAATCAGCAGTGACAGAGCTGAAGAGGGAACGACTTGTATGTACAGAGATCGTTACTGATCCCAACCGCATAGCGTCAGCATACGGCAGTATATTTACTGTCCCAAACAATCGTAGGGCTTCCTGCTTCAGGGGAGCAAGTATGTTCTGTAACTGACAGCCAATGGTCCCCTTCTCCTCTTGATCGCGTAGCTGGCGGTCTCTTCTTACTTCTTTAATCATGAGCTGCCGGCTAAAGGACCTGTGGTGACATCACATCACATGGTCCAATCACATGGTCCATCACCGTGGTGATCTGACATCACCACAGGTCCTTTAGCCGGCAGCTCATGATTAAAGAAGTAAGAAGAGACCGGCAGCTATGTGATCAAGAGGAGAAGGGGACCATTGGCTGTCAGTTACAGAACATACTTGCTCCCCTGAAGCAGGAAGCCCTACGATTGTTTGGGACAGTAAATATACTGCCGTATGCTGACGCTATGCGGTTGGGATCAGTAACGATCTCTGTACATACAAGTCGTTCCCTCTTCAGCTCTGTCACTGCTGATTTCGAGGCTGGAAACACTTCAGACTATGAACACAGTGATTTACTGTTTTGGGTGTCCAGGGATACAGCAGGTGGCATCTTCTGGGCATCGTGCCCTCCCAGACCAGATATTCTGTATACACTACATGCAGCTGTTTACTTCTCAGCTGAATTGTATCTCCCTGTATAGAGCGGTGCTCACCAGCTGTTGCTGAACTACCACTCTCATTATGTCCACATTATGATGAGAGCTGCCGTTTTCTGCAGCTGGAGAGCCACAGGTGACGATCACTATCCTAATGCATTCACTAATTATTGGTAATAATTGTGATCTTGTTTCTTGTGGTTATTAAAATAATGATGGGAGTTGCATTATTGCCACAGCTGGAGAACCACCAGTACTGAGTATAGATACAGTACCTATACATAGTATTCATCCCCTCAATACTGTCCAAGACCACAAAGGATGATGGCATTAACCTCTATAATACACTAGACCTCCAGGGAAACAACCCCATTCACTATCCTTGACCACAAGGGAAGCAGGCATTAACGCTTTCACTGCCCTAGATGATAGCATCAATCTCTTTACTTCCTTTGACAGCTGGCTTTTTATTCTTAACTAACCTAGACCACCAGGGATAACAGCATTAATCCTTTCACTACCCTAGACCACCAGGAACAGAGGCCTCAACTCTTTCACTAACCTAGATCATAGTAATAAACCCTTCAGGACCCGTTTTCGTGTTTTACTCCCTGCCTTCCTGAACTTACATAACTTGATGTTCTGTTCAGGAGTATTCACCCACCTTGTGACTGTAACCATTAAAGGGGTTGTGCAGCCAGTACACATGGATGATCTATTACCAGGATAGCTTATCAATATCTGACCGTGGGGGTCCGAGTCCCGGCGCCCCTGCCGATCAGCAGTTTGAAGAGGAGGTGGCGCTTTCTCTTGTGTCATTACAAGTACTAGTCCCATTCCAGTGAGACCTCCAAGAAACGAGCAGTGTAATCTTCAAACAACTGTTTGGGGGAGATGCCAGGAGTCTGACCCCCACCAATCAGATATTGATGACCTATCCAAAAGATAGGTCATCAGTATGTACTGACTGCACTACCCCTTTAAGGGGTTGTCCAAGATTGATAAAAACTGCGTCCGTAGCAGTAAATGTTATAAATAGAAATAAAAATAAGGCTACTTTCACACTGGCGTTTCTGGGTCCGCTTGTGAGATCCGTTTCAGGGCTCTCACAAGCGGCCCAAAACAGATCAGTTCAGCCCCAATGCATTCTGAATGGATAAGGATCCGTTCAGAATGCATCCGTTTGGCTGCGTTTGGTCTCCGTTCCGCTTTTGAGGCGGACACCAAAACGCAGCTTGCAGCGTTTTGGTGTCCGCCTTACGATGCAGAGCCAAACGGATCCGTCCGGACTGACAATGTAAGACAATAGGGACGGATCCGTTTTCACTGACACAATATGGTGCAACTGAAAACTGATCCGTCCCCATTGACTTTCAATGTAAGTCAAGATGGATCCGTATTAACTTAGACTTTTTTTTGGAATGAATAATGCAAACAGGTCCGTTATGAACGGATACAAGCGTTTTCATTATCAGTGCGGATCCGTTTGTGCAGATACAAGACGGATCCGCACCGAACGCATGTGTGAAAGAAGCCTAAGTCGCACCTTTTCTGCTTCCAGAGTCATGTTTTGGTCCTGCAGCACTGACATCATTTTTCTGACTTCAGAAGTGACCATCCGTGGACACTAAGTCAACATTGTAGCAAATCACCGGCCTCAGCAGTATACAGGATGTCACTTGAGGCCAGTGATTGGCTGCAGCAGTGACGTGGTCAGTATGGGAGTTTTGTGTACCACTTAAAGTGACAGCAATCTCTATGAGTGTTGTGCCTTGCTGTGAGGAGGAATAAAGTTTATTATTTCTTCACCAACTGGAAAATGAAAGGTGCAATCTCATTGGTTGCTGTAGGCAACTAACCCAGTTCTACTTTACACCAGTTTGAGAAATCTCCCCCAATATACTTTAAATAGAAATGAGCATAGAAGGGCTTTATGTGCCACCTGCTGGTCAATGGTGATAATGCATTTTTCCTTAAGGCCTCATGCACACGACTGTATGTGGTTTGCGGTCCACAAAAAAAAAAACAGGTGACGTCCGTATGGCATCCGTTTTTTTTTTTGTGGATCCATTGTAATAATACCTATCCTTGTCCGCAAACTAGAAAAAAATAGGACATGCACTATTTTTTTTGCGGGGCTACGCAACGGACATACTGATGCGGACCCATTGAAATGAATGGGTCCACATCCTATCCACAAAAAAAACGGAACGGACACAGAAACAAACAACGTTTGTGTGCATGTAGCCTAAAGGGCATCTGTCAGCAGATTTGTACCTATGACACTGGCCGACCTGTTGCATGTGCACTTGGCAGCTGAAGACATCTGTGTTGGTCTCATGTTCCTATGTAGTTTTAAGGATGTCTCTAATTACAACTCAAACCACGAGAGGAATGAGGAAGAAGAGAAAGGGGCGCACAATAGGGTAGTATGTTTTAGCAAATTATATGGTTGTGCTAAAGATAGGCACAACCCTATGGAAGGCTTCTGTGAATCAGACCCATTCACCAGGACTGCAGCCGCAAGGAGAGTTTCTTTCGGATCGGATGTCCAGTTGCAATGACCGGCGTCACGCACAGGGAGGGAAAAGGGAAAGCCCTACCCAAGGGAGAGGGAAAGGTGGTGACCCCTGACTCACCTTGCGGCTGGCACCTGACTTCCCTGACGTCCCTAGACGGGTTCCTCACCCGTGCGGCGATCACGTGCCTAAATCCTGGCTTTCCCTAAAATGAGCCCTAGATAGTGAACGGGCCGGTGGGA
Source organism: Bufo gargarizans (assembly GCF_014858855.1). Taxonomy (NCBI): domain Eukaryota; kingdom Metazoa; phylum Chordata; class Amphibia; order Anura; family Bufonidae; genus Bufo; species Bufo gargarizans. The sequence continues at coordinate 74,623,601 of NC_058087.1, forward strand.
TCGCTAGTCCACACCACTGACACTAAGAGGGAAACACCAGGGAGAGGACAGACAATACAGACAAACACATAAACCCAGGTGGGCGACCACAGCAGACCACAAAGGTCCAACAGGGATCCGGAGGGAAATGTTCTGGCCAACAACCAGAGAACGAGTAAAACACAGCTCCAGTGGGTCAGGATAGAAGTCCAGGCAGGAAGCTCTATATCTGGCAACCAGAGAAGTGTGAGTGGGGAATATAAGGAGGTTGGGAGTGCTGGACAAGGAACAGCTGAGGAGAAGGAGCTACTGATCCCTGAGTGAGCCAAAAAGAGTTGCAAAGCAAACCCAGAAAGCTACCATAAGGAAACAGCCCTATCTTACATAGAGCGCGCAGCCAACCGCTGCAACTTCCTGACCCCGGGTATAATGGAGTCAGGCGTGGGTCTTGACACCCTCGTGACAGTACCCCCCTCTCTACGAGGGGCCTCCGGACACTCAGGACCAGGTCTCTCAGGATGAGAGGCATGAAAAGCCCAAACTAGCCTGTCGGCGTTTACCTCAGACGCAGGAACCCACATTCTTTCCTCGGGACCGTAACCTCTCCAATGCACCAGATATTGAAGAGAGCGGCGGACCCGACGAGAATGAACAATTTTGGATATCTGAAACTCTAGATTACCATCCACAACAACAGGAGGGGGTGGCAGCGGTGACGGTTCTAGAGGTGGAACATATTTTTTGAGTAACGACTTATGAAAGACGTTATGGATTTAAAGTCTGAGGTAGCTCCAGGCGAAAAGCCACGGGGTTGATGATGGCTACAATTTTGTAAGGGCCAATGAACCTAGGACCCAGTTTCCAAGAGGGAACCTTTAATTTAATATTCCTAGTAGACAACCACACATAGTCATTCACTCCTAGGTCCGGACCTGGCGACCGTTTCTTATCAGCCATGCATTTGTATTTACCTCCCATATTTTTCAAGTTAGCTTGCACCTTCTGCCATACCGATGAAAGAGATGACGAAAACCGTTCCTCTTCGGGAACCCCAGAAGACCCCCCCCTCTTTGAAAGTACAGAATTGGGGATGAAAACCATATGCACCAAGAAATGGTGACTTGCCAGTGGATTCCTGACGACGATTATTTATGGCAAACTCAGCTAACAGTAAATATGATGACCACACCTGTTGGTTTTCAGACACAAAACATCTTAGATATGTCTCAAGGTTTTGGTTGGTACGCTCAGTCTGTCCATTCGACTGAGGATGGAAAGCCGAGGAAAAGGACAAGTGTACCCCCAAACGGGAATAAAAAGCTTTCCAAAACTTTGAAATAAACTGGGTTCCCCGATCCGAAACCACATCGGAAGGGACCCCGTGAAGCTTCACGATTTCACTGATGAATACCTGAGCAAGAGTCTTAGCATTAGGTAGTGCGGGTAACGCAATGAAGTGTACCATTTTGCTAAACCTGTCCACTACTACCAAAATAACTGTTTTACCCGCAGACAAAGGTAAGTCAGTGATAAAATCCATTGACAGATGTGTCCATGGTCTATTGGGAATGACGAGTGGTAATAGAGACCCTGCAGGACGTGTATGCGAAACTTTTGCGCGCGCACAGGTAGAACAAGAAGACACAAAATCCAATACATCCTGACGCAACCTTGGCCACCAAAAACGACGAGACAATAGCTCCAAGGTTGCTTTACTACCCGGGTGCCTAGCAAGTGCCGAATTATGATGTTCCTTTAATAATTCGAAACGCAGGTTCAACGGTACAAACAATTTCTCTGAGGGGCAAGAGACCGGGGCGTCCCCCTGGGCCTCTAACACCTTCCCCTCCAGAGTAGAGTGTACCGCAGAAACAACCACTCCTCTTTGAAGAATGGGTACCGGATCACTCACATTACCCCCTCCAGGGAAACAACGAGATAGTGCATCAGCCTTAGTATTTTTTGCCCCAGGACGATAGGTAATAACAAAGTTAAACCTGGTAAAAAATAGCGACCACCTAGCTTGTCTAGGAGTGAGACGCTTAGCTGATTCGAGGTACAGAAGATTTTTGTGGTCCGTAATCACAGTGACAGGGTGGATTGCCCCCTCTAAAAAGTGACGCCATTCTTTAAACGCTAGTTTAATAGCTAATAGTTCCCTATTGCCAATATCGTAGTTCTTTTCTGCTGCAGATAGTTTTTTTTAGAAAAGAAAGCACAAGGACGCCATTTGCCAGGAGACAGACCCTGAGACAGCACCGCCCCCACTCCCACCTCTGACGCATCGACTTCAACAATAAAAGGCTGAGAGACATCAGGTTGGACTAGTACAGGTGCCGAGGTAAACCTCTCTTTTAGAGAGGAAAAAGCAACTTTAGCGGCGTCAGACCATTTAGAAAAATCAGTCCCCTTCCTAGTCATGTCAGTAAGGGGTTTTAAAATAACTGAATAATTTTTAATGAATTTCCTATAGAAATTCGCGAAGCCCAAGAACCGTTGCAGTGCTTTGAGGTTCTCAGGAAGATCCCAATCTAAAATTGCCTGGACCTTCCTAGGATCCATACGGAAACCTGAAGCAGATAAAAAATAACCTAGGAATTGTATCTCCTGAACGGCGAAGACACATTTTTCAATTTTAGCATATAATTCATTCGTCCGTAGGACCTGTAGTACTTGTCTGACATGCTCCTCATGTGTTCTCAGATCAGACGAATAAATTAAAATATAATCTAGGTATATTACCACAAACCTGCCGATAAGATGACTAAAAATGTCATTAACGAAATGTTGAAAGACGGCAGGAGCATTGGTCAAACCGAAAGGCATAACTAGATTTTCATAATGCCCCTCAGGGGTGTTAAAAGCTGTCTTCCACTCATCCCCCTCCTTGATACGAATCAGATTGTAGGCCCCCCTAAGATCAATTTTGGAGAACCACCTAGCACCCGCAATCTGGTTAAACAGGTCAGGAATGAGAGGAAGAGGGTATGGGTCTCGGATGGTTATCCGATTTAATTTGCGAAAATCTAGGCAAGGACGCAGAAGACCCCCATTTTTCTTTTTAACGAAGAAAAACCCTGCAGCCACGGGTGAAGAAGAGGGTCTGATGTGTCCCTTAGCCAAGCTCTCGGAGATATAATCCTTCATGGCTTGTCTCTCTGGACCCAAAAGATTATATAACCTGGTCTTGGGTAATTTTGCACCGGGAATAAGGTTAACCGGGCAATCATAAGGACGGTGAGGTGGTAACTTCTGACAACCCTTTTCAGAAAAAATGTCCTCAAAATCCGAAATAAATGTAGGTAGTTATGGAGGCGACTAAGCAATTGCTATTTAAGCAATTTTCTCTGCAATGCTCACTCCACTCCGATATCTCCCTGGCCTGCCAATCCACCACTGGATTGTGCGCTACCAACCAGGGAAGGCCCAGCACTACCGGAGTGGGAAGCCCCTCCAGAACATAACATGAAAGCATCTCGTTATGATGGTCCCCTACCCGAAGGTGTACGTTATGGACAATGTGGGTGAGGTTTCTCTGAGACAGAGGAGCAGAATCAATAGCGAATATGGGAATAGGTCTCTGCAGCGTACAGAGAGACAAACCCATAGTGCGGGCAAAATGGGCATCTATCAAATTTACCCCTGCTCCACTGTCTAGAAAGAAAGAAATAGTCTCCGTTTTAACACCAAAAACAATAACCGCTGGCAACACAAATTGCGATGTACGTATGGAGGAAACGTATACCCCCCGGCTGACATCCTCCACACAGCCTGGGGTTAGTAGTTTTCCGACGGTCCTTTTGTTTCTGAGGAAAGAAGGACAGACATTAATTAAATGACCCCTCTCCCCACAAAAAAAACTAACCCCACGCCTACGGCGAACCTCAGGAGGACAAACCTGACGAGTGGTTCCTCCTAGCTGCATAGGCTCGTCTAAGTCCGTACAGACTAACTGCTGCTTGGGAGGTGTTACCAATTGCTCCGGTTTTTTCAACCTGTCCCCATCTATCTATTTGGATAGAAAGGGACATAACCGCATCAAGGGAAAAGGGGGTCTCATATAATGCAAGCGCATCCTTAACCCTTTCGGATAACACAGAGCAGAACTGACTCCTGAGAGCCGGGTCGTTCCATTGGGTATCCGTAGCCCACCTACGGAAGTCAGAGCCATACTCCTCTACCGGCCGCTCTCCTTGTAGGAGTCTCCGTAATCTTGATTCAGCCAGTGCGACTCGTCAGGGTCGTCATATATGAGACCCAAGGCCCCGAAAAACTCATCCACTGACCGAAGAGCCTGGGAATCAGTGGGTAAAGAGAACGCCCAGGACTGCGGGTCCCCCTGCTGTAGGGAAATAACAACCCCCACCCGCTGTTCTTCATTACCAGAGGAGTAAGGGCGCAGTTTAAAATATAATTTACAGGCCTCACGGAATGTCAAAAACTTGTCCCTTCCCCCAGAAAATCTGTCAGGGAGAGGGACCTTGGGTTCCGCAACAACCTGGTTACCAGTAGCAACCGCTGGGCTTGCGGTCAGTTGTAATTGCTGCTGTTGCTGGAGGACCGACGCCTTCAATCCTACCACCTCCAAAGACAGGCCATGAAATTGTTCGGACAGAGCAGCAATTGGATCCATACTGGATTCTAAGTAGGTAAAAAAAAATATATATATTTTTTTTTACCTACACAAAATAAGGGCCAGATATAATGTAATGACCGGCGTCACGCAAAGGGAGGAAAAAGGGAAGGCCCTGCCCAAGGGAGAGGGAAAGGTGGTGACCCCTGACTCACCTTGCGGCTGGCACCTGACTGCCCTGATGTCCCTAGACGGGTTCCTCACCCGTGCCTAAACCCTGGCTTTCCCTAAAATGAGCCCTAGGTAGTGAACGGGTCGGTGGGATCGCTAGTCCGCACCACTGACACTAAGAGGGAAACACCAAGGAGAGGACAGACAATACAGACAAACATATAAACCCAGGTGGGCGACCACAGCAGCCCCCAAAGGTCCAACAGGGATCCGGGGGGAAACGTTCTGGACCAACAACCAGAGAACGCAGCAACACAGCTCCAGTGGGTCAGTATAGAAGTCCAGGCAGGAAGCTCTATATCTGGCAACCAGAGAAGTGTGAGAGGGGAATATAAGGAGGTTGGGAGTGCTGGACAAGGAACAGCTGAGGAGAAAGAGCTACGGATCCCTGAGTGAGCCAAAAAGGGTTGCAAAGCAAACCCAGAAAGCTACCATAAGGAAACAGCCCTATCTTACATAGAGCGCGCAGCCAACCGCTGCGACTTCCTGACCCCGGGTATAACGGAGTCAGGCGTGGGTCTTGACACCCTCGTGACACCAGTCCCCCGTAGGATACTTATAGTGGAGAAGGTTCTGCTTAGGCATGAATTCACTGGTGGAGGCGGTCGTGATGTTCAAATAAAAATCCTTCTTTATTTGAGGATAGCACATGTATACATAAAACCAACGCGTTTCGGGGATAAACTGTTCCTCTTCATTAGGTTAGACCGATTTTTGTGCTATCCTCGAATAAAGAAGGATTTTTATTTGAACACCACGAGCGCCTCTACCAGTGAATTCGCGCCTAAGCAGAACCTTCTCCATGTTCATATGTGTCCTCATTGCTGAGAAGAATTGTATTTTAATATATTCAAATGAGCCTCTAAGAGCAACGGGGGCGTGAAACTACAATTCCCAGCAAGCTCCATTTACTCATATGAGAGTTCTGAGAAGAGCAGAGCAAGTATGCATGCTGGGAGTTGTAGTTTCACGACAGCTGGAGTGCTGCAGGTTGCTCACCATTGTACTAGAGGCTCTGCTCTCTCTGCAACTGCTGCGCCCTCTGCACTTTGATTGACAGGGCCAGGTGTTATGATGTTTCACTGCCTGGCCCTGTCAATCAAAGTGCAGAGAGTGTGACAGTTACAGAGAGAGCTGAGCCTCTAGGTGTAATGGCAATGCCCCCATGGCTCCTAGAGGTTTATTTCCATATATTAGAACATCATATTTCTCAGCAATGAAGGCACATATGAACATGGGACCAACACAGATGTCTTCAGCTGCCAAGCGCACATGTAACAGGTCAGCCGGTGTTATAGGTATTTTTTTCCTCCCTGCCTTCCACGTGTCATAGCCTTTTTCTTTTCCATACACTTAGTTGCCATTATTTAATATTTCATACAACGTTTTGGAAAGATGGAAAAAATTTAACCCCTTGATGACCACTATAAAGGTGGCGCCTGATCGCAAGAGCAAAAGATGCCATAGCCACCGGGTTTCTGTTGTTTCAAACAGGAGAGGCCCTCTGCTAATGTCTCTGATCGGCTATAAGGCCGATCGCAGACATAGACCTCCTCAGATGCTGTGGTCAAATGTGACTTTTTCCCGGCTGAGATTGGGAAAGCTATTATGTTACAGTGATAGCCCGGAGTCTACTTGAGGCTATGATACCTATCACTGGTATATTCCAATACAGGCCTGCAGGTGGCAGCACTGTATTGGAATACAGTGAATGGTGTGTTCTGTGATCATAGAATACAATTGGCAATCTAACGATTGCTGTTACCTAGGGTGACTTAAACAAAGTAAAAACATCTAAACATTTTTTTTAAATATGGAAAAAATATAAATCACCACCCTTTCTCCAAAATTAAATAAAAATAAATAAAATAAAAAAACATCATAGGCATAGCCGTGTCCAAAAATGCCTGTACTATTAAAATATTAAAATATTTTTCTCGCTCATATCATTGGGGGACACAGGACCATGGGTATAGCTTGCTGCTGCCACTAGGAGGCGACACTAGGCTGAAAGCTGTTTGCTCCTCCCCTGCAGGCTATACCCCCTCCAGCCTGGAGAGAGCATATCAGTTTTTAGCTTAGTGTCGTAGGAGGCAGACCTCCCTGCTTTGCAGGGTGGCACTTTGATTATTTTATTTTATTTTTTATTTTTTCCAGAATCCGGATGGGGGGTCCAGGGTCGCTTGCGTCCCTGCACCCCCGGGAGGCGGGCCGGTGTACCTCGTCCACCGCCTTGCCGCCCCAAGAAGAAAAAGCGGACCAGGGCAGCCTCGCTCCCCTGCTTCCCCCCAGCTACAGGACTACCCTTTCTTCAGCCCTCTTCTGCCCGGACCCCTGTTGCCTTGTGCCAGCGGTCGTAGGGTGGTCCTGCTGGTGTTTCAACTGAGGGTGAAGTCTACAGATGAAGATAGGTAAGTGACTCGTCTCCTCTGGCCTCCCCCCCCACTCACAGGATAACAGCGTGCCGTACTGCACGGCACCAGTGCCCCTGAGCGCCCGCCCGCCCGTCTGCCTGCCCGCCCGCCCGCCCGTCTGCCTGCCCGCCCGCGCTCCCGCACCCGGTGAGTTCCGCCGGCACCGGTCGCGGATCTGTACGCTCCGTCTCCCTCTGTTCTTCGCCGCTGCATCGCGCACGGCAGCGTCTTCCGTGCGGTCGCAGACGGCACTGCGCAGGGCAGATGCGCTATTCGCGGCGCGCCGGGATCTTCGCGGCCGCACGGCGGTGTCGGGCTCTTCCCCTCTGCTGCAGCGAAGCGGCCCCTTCTGAGCAGCCATATTATCGGGGACTTAGGCACGCTGGCCGCAGCTGCGGTCACGTGCACAGGGGTGGGCGGCGCTTGCGGCCCTCTTCGTTATCCTGCCGCTCCCGGGCTGTCAGGGGGCGTGGCTTATTCTCCCGCCCTGCTGAAACTTCCTCTTCCTCTCAGCGCAGCGTGGTGGACACAGGACCTTGGCTCCCGCTCCACTCTGGTAGGAGATAGATACCCCGTTCAGCAGGATATCAAACCATGTCTGACCCAGCCACTGACCCCCCTCAGGCAACCTGTGTGACCACTCACTATGCCTGTTCAGTGTGTTCAGCCAAATTCCCTCGGGGCCAGTCACTCTCACTGTGCTCGGCTTGTCAGAAGCCCGCGCAGAGCAATCCCCCTAGAACACTGCAGCCCACAGAAGCCTTAGATCGCCCTGTTCAGGGGGAACCGGACTGGGCAAGGTCCCTGTCTCGGGCAGTGGAGGACCTCTCTAAGGTTTCCCATTCCACCCTTTCTCTGTTGGGTCGTTTGGTAGATAAATCGCCACCGGTGCAATCCGCGCAACCGCATTGCACGCAAACCAGAGGCAGACCTCCTAGTAAGCGCCCCAGAGCAGGTAACCGTTCCTCCTCTGACGCCTCTGCATCCCCCCCTGCTACTGGATCCCAGTCACAGGCGTCCTCCCTGCTAGGCGACGCACTGTCAGAGGGTGAGCTCGGGGATTCTGATGCGGATATGGATCTGGAGCCCTCTTCTCAGATTGCTTCCATGGTGGATAGCCTGATTTCGGCAATAAGGGATACCTTCCGGGTTCAGGAGGATCTTCCCTCCACTAGCCAACAAGGGGTGTCGTTTCTGCGTGCGAAACAGACTCCTAAGGCTTTCCCGTTGCACGAGGATTTTTCTATTGTGGTTAACAAGGCTTGGGACCAGCCAGGTTTGCGTTTTGTTATCCCAAAGCGCCTGGACCTTCTCTACCCCTTTCCACGCGAGACAGTGGAACTGTGGTCCTCCCCGCCGAAGGTGGATCCGCCGGTGGCTCGACTGGCAAAATCTACGACCATTCCGGTAGCGGATGGTTCGTCACTCCAGGACCCGGTGGACCGTCGCGTAGAGTCGCTCTCCAAGTCAATCTTTACGGCGAGCGGTTCGGCGCTGCGTCCGATTTTCGCATCCGCCTGGGTAGCCAAGGCGGTTTCGGAGTGGTCCGTCCGGTTAAGCCAGGACATTTTGTCCAACCTCCCGCCTGCTGAGCTCGAATTGTCTGCGCTCCAAATTTCACATGCGGGAAAATATATCTGTGAAGCGGCACTGGATGCTGGATCGATGGTCGCTCGTGCCTCAGCTCTCGCCACCTCGGTACGCAGGGAGTTATGGCTCAAGGCCTGGAAGGCTGATTCTTCCTCTAAACGTTCTCTCCTAAAGCTTCCGTTTTCTGGGGCTCGGCTTTTCGGGCCGAAACTGGATGTCATAATCTCAGAAGCTACGGGTGGCAAAAGCACCCATCTGCCCCAACCCAAAGCGAAGCGGCCTTTTCAGTCCAGGCCTGCGTCCTCACGCTTCCAGTCCTTTCGCCGCTTCTCGGGCACCCGTTCAGCCCCCACCTCCGCGGCGGGACCACCCAACCAGGATCGGCGGAAGGGCCCATCCTTTAAGCCCCAGCAGGCTTGGCGTCCACGTGCCCAGCAACCTCGCACAGCGCCGGGTAAGCAGCCTTCCGCATGAAGGTTTGTCCCCACCTTCTCAGGTGGGGGGGCGCCTTCTCCTGTTCCAGGACATTTGGCACGCCCACATTCCGGACGCATGGGCGCTCGAGGTAGTTTCCTCGGGCTACAAAATAGAATTCAGGTCCCTTCCCCCCAACCGTTTCTTCCCTTCCCAGCCTCCCAGGGATCCCGTCCGGGCCGCGGCTTTCTTGAACGCCGTCCAGTCCTTACTTCTGCGGGGGGTTATTTCTCCGGTACCTCCAGAAGAGCGTTTCACAGGTTTTTATTCCAACCTGTTTGTGGTCCCCAAGAAGGAGGGCGATGTGAGACCGGTGCTGGACCTCAAGCTTCTGAATCGCTATCTGCGGGTGCAGAGGTTCAGAATGGAATCCCTTCGTTCCGTTGTAGCCTCGTTGGTGCAGGGGGAGCACATGGCGTCTTTGGACGTACAGGATGCATATCTCCACATACCTATTGCTACCATGCACCAACGTTTCCTCCGATTTGCCATCCAGTCGGATCACTTCCAATTCGTCGCGCTACCATTCGGTCTGGCGACGGCCCCGCGGGTGTTCACGAAGGTTCTGGCACCACTTCTGGGGATTCTGCGGTCCAGGGGCATTACCCTTCTCCCATACCTGGACGACATCTTAGTCAAAGCCCCGTCAGCGCCGCAATGCGCAGACAGCCTTCGGATTACGATGAGCACGCTCACTCGCTTCGGCTGGATTCTCAACCGAAGGAAGTCATGCCTGTTTCCGACCACTCGAATCAGGTTCCTGGGTATGACGTTGGATTCCGAGGCCGCCGTGGTCCGTCTCCCTCTGGACAAGAGATTGGGCATTCAGAAGGCAGTGGTTCTGCTCAACCGGCATCGCAAGGTATCGATTCGCAACTGCATGCGAGTTCTGGGGCTGATGGTGGCCTCATTCGAGGCGGTACCGTTCGCCCAGTTCCACACCAGGGTGTTTCAGCGGCTCATCCTGTCCTCCTGGGACAAGTCCCGGGATTCACTGGACCTCAGGATCTCGCTGCCTCAGCCCGTTCGCGAGGCTCTCGCCTGGTGGATGATTCCGGACAACCTGTCGTCAGGGAAGTCGTTCCTGCCGGTGTCATGGACGGTGATTACGACCGACGCCAGCCTCCGCGGTTGGGGAGGGGTCTTCGGTACTCGGACGGCCCAAGGTGTCTGGTCTCTGTCGGAGTCCAGACTACCCATCAATATCCTGGAGCTCCGGGCCATCTACCTCTCCCTTTGCCATTGGACCACCGATTTGCGGGGCCGTCCGGTCAGGATACAGTCGGACAACGCCACAGCGGTTGCCTACATCAATCACCAGGGGGGGACGCGCAGCGGACCGGTGATGGACGAGGCCGCGAGGATTCTGCAGTGGGCGGAAGCCCATGTCCCGATGGTCTCGGCGGTCTTCATCCCAGGCGTGGACAATTGGACGGCGGATTTCCTCAGCCGAACGACGGTGGATTCGGGGGAGTGGGCTCTCCACCCGGAGGTGTTCGAGGACCTTTGCCTCCGGTGGGGTCGCCCGGAAGTGGACCTAATGGCATCTCGGTTGAATCACAAACTCCCGTGCTTCCTGTCTCGCGCAAGGGATCCGATGGCTTACGACGTAGACGCACTCGTGGCACCGTGGGGCGACTTCAATTTTCTGTATGTATTCCCGCCACTGCCGCTCCTACCGCGGATTCTTCGCAGAATCAGGATGGAGGGTGTTCAAACGCTCCTGATTGCCCCGGACTGGCCGCGCCGAGCTTGGTACTCGGAGCTCGTTCTGCTCCTGGGGGACGCGCCGTGGCCTCTTCCACTCAGGCCCGACCTGCTCTCGCAGGGCCCAGTCTTCCACCAGGGTTTACATACGCTGCGTTTGACGGCGTGGCTGTTGAAACCTTCCTGCTGAAGAACAGGGGTTTCTCGGATGCGGTCGTTCGAACGATGATTGGGGCTCGGAAGCCCTCCTCGGCGAGGATCTACTATCGTACGTGGAGGTCGTTCTTGAAATTCTGTGAGGACAAGGACCTCCCCTCCAGGAGTTTTTCCCTCCCTACGGTGTTGGCCTTTCTTCAAGCAGGTTTGGAGCTGGGTCTGTCCCTAAGTTCGCTGAAGGGGCAGGTTTCGGCCCTTTCCATTTTTTTTCCAGCGTACGCTGGCAGTGCTGGGGCCCGTCAAGACCTTCATGCAGGGTGTTGCGCACACCGCGGTTCCATATCGGCCGCCGTTGCATTCCTGGGACCTGAATTTGGTGCTGGTGGCACTTCAGTCCGAGCCGTTTGAACCCCTGAGGGAAGTCTCCCTCCGCATGTTGTCGTGGAAGGTGGCATTCCTGGTTGCCATTACGTCCATCCGTCGGGTGTCGGAACTGGCGGCACTGTCGTGCAAGGAGCCTTTCTTGGTGTTCCATCAGGATAAGGTGGTGCTCCGGACGGTGCCGTCGTTTCTGCCGAAGGTGGTGTCGGCGTTCCATGTCAATGAGGACATTGTCCTCCCCTCGCTTTGCCCTAAACCTTCTCATCCTAGGGAAGTGGCGCTTCATCGTCTGGATGTGGTGCGGGCCTTACGGGTCTACCTGGCCGCGGTAGCCTCCTTTCGGCGAGCGGACTCTCTGTTCCTAGTTCCGGAGGGTCCTCGGAAGGGTTTGGCGGCATCCAAGGTGGCGATTGCTCGGTGGATTAGATCGGCCATTCACGAGGCCTACCGCTCCAAAGGCAGGGTTCCTCCGCCTGGCGTCACGGCTCACTCGACCAGGGCGGTCGGGGCTTCTTGGGCACACTTTCACCACGCTTCGGCGTCTCAATTGTGTAAGGCAGCGACTTGGTCTTCGTTGCACACCTTCACCAAGTTCTACAAGGTGCATTCGTTCGCATCGGCGGATGCTGCTCTTGGCCGTAGGATCTTACAGGCCGCAGTGTAGTGGCTCGACTTGGAGGTGGAGTCAGCGGTTTTCCCACCCTGGGGACTGCTTTAGGACGTCCCATGGTCCTGTGTCCCCCAATGATATGAGCGAGAAAACGAGATTTTTGTGAACTCACCTTGTAAAATCTCTTTCTCGCTTTATTCATTGGGGGACACAGCACCCACCCATTGTTGTTGGTTTCTACTGAGACCAGTGGTCCAAGTTACCGGTTGGGACTGAGGTCAGGTTCGGTTGTTTGGTTGGACTGTGGTCTTCCTGTTTTGTTTTGTTTCGGTATGTTTCTCCTACTGCTGAAGCACAAACTGATATGCTCTCTCCAGGCTGGAGGGGGTATAGCCTGCAGGGGAGGAGCAAACAGCTTTCAGCCTAGTGTCGCCTCCTAGTGGCAGCAGCAAGCTATACCCATGGTCCTGTGTCCCCCAATGAATAAAGCGAGAAAGAGATTTTACAAGGTGAGTTCACAAAAATCTCGTTATCCCATATGGCAAATGGCGTAACAGAAAAAAATTCAAAATGGCCAATTCGCCATTTTTTATCACTTCACATCCCCCCAATTGAATAACAAATAATCAAAAACTCACACACACACCCCAATAGTATCACTGAAAAATACAGATCGCCTGCAAAAAAAATTAGCCCTCACTCAGCTCCATAGATGTAAATATAAAAAAGAAAAACTATACATATGTGGTATTATCATAATTGTACTGACCTGGAGAATAAAGGTAACAGGTCATTTATACCACATAGGGAGCACTGTAAAAACAGAACCAATAAAACTGTGGCAGAATTGCATTTTTTCCCATTTCCACCACATTTGGATATTTTTTGCAGCTTCTCACTACATTTTAAGGCCTCTTTCACACTGGCGTGTGCGCCCCGTTGCCATATGCAAAATGCGGGCCGCAATACATGAGCACAGTCCGCGGGGCAGCCGCAGCGGATCTTGGACCCATTCACTTGAATGGGTCCGCGATCTGGCTGTTCCGCAAAAAGATCTTTTTGCGGATTGGAAGTACGGGACGAAACCCCGTGGAAGCACTCCGTAGTGGTTCCGTTCCGCACCATTCCGCATCTCCGGATTTGCGGACCCATTCAAGTGAATTGGTCCGTATCTGTGATGTGGAATGCTCACGGAACACCACCTGTGTATTGCGGATCCGCAAATGCGGTCCGCAATAGGGCAACGGAGCACTCACACCAGTGTGAAAGAGGCCTAAGCAATATAAATGGTGCCACTAGAAAGTACATCTTGCCCCACAAAAACACAAAGGATATGAGAACTGAAGAACATAATTAATAAAATAAAAAAGTTATGGCTCTGGGAAGACAGGAAGAAAAACAAAAATGCAAAAATGGGAAATCGCTGAGTTCTCTAGGGGTTAATAGAGTGGAATTAGGAAGAAAAAAAACATAATTCCGCAATTTTATGGGTTTTGCATTTACATCATTCACTGGTTGGTAAAAATGACACATTATGAGATATAAGCGGCTCACCTACCAATACAGAAATGAAAAGGTGCACACCCCTCTGGCTCACCCACAGCCTATATATGTTATGGAAAATTTAAAATAAATGTGGGGGGGGGGGGGGGACTCAATATCGGGACCCTATGGACCACCAACCAATAAATAGATACAGTCATGTGAAAAAATTAGGACACCCTTTGAAAGCATGTGGTTTTTTGTAACATTTTTAATAAAAGGTTATTTCATCTCCGTTTCAACAATACAGAGAGATTAAAGTAATCCAACTAAACAAAGAAAACTGAAGAAAAGTCTTTTCAAGATCTTCTGTAAATGTCATTCTACAAAAATGCCTATTCTAACTGAGGAAAAAGATAGGACACCCTTGCCCCTAATAGCGAGTGTTACCTCCTTTGGCTGAAATAACTGCAGTGAGACGGTTCTTGTAGCCATCTACCAGTCTTCGACATCGGTCTGAGGAAATTTTACCCCACTCCTCAATGCAGAACTTTTTCAGCTGTGAGATGTTTGAGGGGTTTCTTGCACGTACAGCCCTTTTCAAGTCACCCCACAGCATCTCAATGGGATTCAAATCTGGACTTTGACTTGGCCATTCCAGGACTCTCCATTTCTTCTTTTTCAGCCAATCTTTGGTTGATTTACTAGTATGTTTTGGGTCATTGTCATGTTGCATGGTCCAGTTCCGCTTCAGCTTTAATTTTCTAACTGATGGTCTCACATGTTCTTCAAGCACCTTCTGATACACAGTAGAATTCATCGTGGATTCTATGATGGTGAGCTGACCAGGTCCTGCTGCAGCAAAGCAGCCCCAAACCATGACACTTCCACCTCCATGCTTCACAGTTGGTATGAGGTTCTTTTCTTGGAATGCTGTGTTTGGTTTACGCCAAACATGTCCTCTGCTGTTGTGTCCAAATAATTCAATTTTGGACTCATCTGTCCAAAGAACATTATTCCAGAAGTCCTGGTCTTTGTCAACTTTATCTCTGGCAAATGTCAGTCTGGCCTCGATGTTTCTCTTGGAAAGCAAAGGTTTCCTCCTTGCACACCTCCCATGCAAGTTAAACTTGTACAGTCTCTTTCTGATTGTAGAGGCATGTACTTCTACATCAACAGTAGCCAGAGCCTGCTGTAGTTCTCGAGATGACACTTTAGGGTTTTTGGAGACCTCTTTTAGCATCTTGCGGTCTGCTCTTGGGGTGAACTTGCTGGGGCGACCAGTCCTGGGCATGTTGGCAGTTGTTTTGAAAGCCCTCCACTTGTAGACTATCTTCCGGACAGTGGAATGGCTGATTTCAAAATCTTTTGAGATCTTTTTAAATCCCTTCCCAGACTCATAGGCTGCTACAATCTTTTTTCTGAAGTCCTCTGACAGCTCTTTTGCTCTCACCATGGTGCTCACTCTCACTTCAACAGTCAGGAGCACACCAAACTAAATGTCTGAGGTTTAAATAGGGCAAGCCTCATTCAACATGCAGAGTAACGATCTACTAATTATGTGCACCTGGTGTGATATACCTGTGTGAGATCTGAGCCAATTTAAGAGGGAATACATGTGAGGGTGTCCTATCTTTTTCCTCAGTTAGAATAGGCATTTTTGTAGAATGACATTTACAGAAGATCTTGAAAAGACTTTTCTTCAGTTTTCTTTGTTTAGTTGGATTACTTTAATCTCTCTGTATTGTTGAAACGGAGATGAAATAACCTTTTATTAAAAATGTTACAAAAAACCACATGCTTTCAAAGGGTGTCCTAATTTTTTCACATGACTGTATATTAGAACTCCTATAAAAAAAATATAATAAAAAGTATTATAGAAAATACACAATAAAACCTTCGTTCTAGGGTGTTGATATCAGCAGCAGTATCTTCATACAATAAGATTATCTCCCTTTTAGGGTATTGATATCAGCAGCAGTATCTGTATCTCGATACCTGCATATATAGCAAAGGGGGGGGGGGGGAATAAAAAGTCCACATATGCTGAGGCTATATTCAATTATTCAGCAGCTCTTTTAGTTCCTCCTATTGAGCATATCACCTCCTCCTGCATATACCTGTATATTGTCCACAATTACTGAAGGGCAGTTCTTATATCAGACACTGCGCTCGTCGGCTATATCACATAGAGCTTCAGGTTAAGTCTTTTAGACATTGGCAACACTGACCATATCTTCCAATAGAGCGGAGGTATCTTAGGACCCAGAAAGTACGCACTGCTTCCTGCCGCCGTCATGTGGGATGCCACGAGAAGACGGCTGGATCACGTGGGACGCCACGAGAAGACGGCTGGATCACGTGGGACGCTGCGTAGGTCCTGGCAGGCTGAAGAGGAAGGAAGACTCGGTACACGAGACCAAGCGCGAACACGGCGTAGAGCAATAAACTATAAATACTTAACCTGAAGCTCTATGTGATATAGCCGACGAGCGCAGTGCTACAGACGTGGACAAAATTGTTGGTACCCTTTGGTCAATGAAAGAAAAAGTCACAATGGTCACAGAAATAACTTTAATCTGACAAAAGTAATAATAAATTAAAATTCTATAAATGTTAACCAATGAAAGTCAGACATTGTTTTTCAACCATGCTTCAACAGAATTATGTAAAAAAATAAACTCATGAAACAGGCATGGACAAAAATGATGGTACCCCTAGAAAACACAGAACATAATGTGACCAAAGGGACATGTTAATTCAAGGTGTGTCCACTAATTAGCATCACAGGTGTCTACAACCTTGTAATCAGCCATTGGGCCTATATATATGGCTCCAGGTAATCACTGTGTTGTTTGGTGATATGGTGTGTACCACACTCGACATGGACCAGAGGAAGCAAAGGAAAGAGCTGTCTCAAGAGATCAGAAAGAAAATTATAGACAAGCATGTTAAAGGTAAAGGCTATAAGACCATCTCCAAGCAACTAGATGTTCCTGTGAGTACAGTTGCACATATTATTCATAAGTTTAAGATCCATGGGACTGTAGCCAACCTCCCTGGACGTGGCCGCAGGAGGAAAATTGATGACAAATCTAAGAGACGGATAATCCGAATGGTAACAAAAGAGCCTAGAAAGACTTCTAAAGAGATTCAAGGTGAACTTCATGCTCAAGGAACATCAGTGTCAGATCGCACCATCCGTCGTTGTTTGAGCCAAAGTGGACTACATGGGAGACGACCAAGGAGGACACCATTGTTGAAAACGAATCATAAAAAAGCAAGACTGGAATATGCCAAACTACATGTTGACAAGCCACAAAGCTTCTGGGAGAATGTCCTGTGGACAGATGAGACAAAAATCGAAGTTTTTGCCAAGGCACATCAGCTGTATGTTCACAGACGAAAAAATGAAGCATATCAAGAAAAGAACACTGTCCCTACTGTGAAACATGGAGGAGGCTCTGTTATGTTCTGGGGCTGCTTTGCTGCGTCTGGCACAGGGTGTCTTGAATCTGTGCAGGGTACAATGAAATCTCAAGACTATCAAGGAATTCTAGAGAGAAATGTACTAGCCAGTGTCAGAAAGCTTGGTCTCAGTCGCAGGTCATGGGTCTTGCAACAGGACAATGACCCAAAACACACCGCTAAAAACACCCAAGAATGGCTAAGAGGAAAAAATTGGACTATTCTAAAGTGGCCTTCTATGAGCCCTGACCTCAATCCTATTGAGCATCTTTGGAAGGAGCTGAAACATGCAGTCTGGAAAAGGCACCCTTCAAACCGGACACAACTGGAGCAGTTTGCTCATGAGGAGTGGGCCAAAATACCTGCTGAGAGGTGCAGATGTCTCATTGACAGTTACAGGAAGCGTTTGATTGCAGTGATTGCCTCAAAAGGTTGCGCAACAAAATATTAAGTTAGGGGTACCATCATTTTTGTCCATGCCTGTTTCATGAGTTTATTTTTTTACATAATTCTGTTGAAGCATGGTTGAAAAACAATGTCTGACTTTCATTGGTTAACATTTATAGAATTTTAATTTATTATTACTTTTGTCAGATTAAAGTTATTTCTGTGACCATTGTGACTTTTTCTTTCATTGACCAAAGGGTACCAACAATTTTGTCCACGTCTGTATATATATATATATATATATATTTATTTTTTTTTTATAACTCGGATAACCCCTTTAAGAAAAGTCTTTGTATTCCCATATTCTGGCACCAGTAACTTTTTTTATGTTTCCATTTACGTAGCTGTGTGAGGATTCTTTTATTGATTCCATTTTGGGGTATGTACAACTTTTTGATCACTTTAACTGGGAGGCAAAGCAACAACAACAAAAAAAAAACAGATCTTTTTTCCCTTTATGATGTCTGCTGAGATAAATAATTTGATATTTTTTTTTTATTTTTATATATTATAGATTGGTCATTATTGGATATGGTGATACCAATGATTTTTAAAATAGGAAAAGGAGGTGATTTTAATTTCTAATTCTTTTTTTAATAGTTTTAAAACGCCTTATACCTTTATTTTTTGACCCTCCCCCAAACAGGGGGCGTGAAAATACAATCGTTAGATTGCTTACACCATAGACTGCAATCAATTAGTATTGCAGTCTATGGTAAAATTGCAGCGTGTCTGAGGCAGGGCTTAAAGGAAACCTGTCACCATGATTTTGCGCATAGAGCTGGGGACATGGGCTGCTAGATGGCCGCTAGCACATCTGCAGTACCCAGGTCCCATAGCTCTCTGCGCTTTTATTGTGTTAAAAAACCGTTTTGATTGATATGCAAATGACCTGATATGAGTCCTGTAGCCGGAGATGAGTCAAGCGGAAAGGAGCCCAGCACCGCCCCGCGTCCTCCGAATCTCCTCCTTGCTGGCTGACGTCACAGAGCTGGAGCGCCGAAATCTCGCGATGCACGAGCTAGCGCATGTGTAGTTCTTTCCCTGTGCTGATGCCAGTACAGGGAATGAACATGATGCCGACACTGCTCATGCGCTAGCTCGCGCATCGCGAGATTTCGGCGCTCCAGCTCTGTGACGTCAGCCAGCAAGGAGGAGATTCGGAGGACGCGGGGCGGTGCTGGGCTCCTTTCCGCTTGACGCATCTCCGGATACCGGACTCATATCAGGTCATTTGCATATCAAACAAAACGGTTTTTTAACACAATAAAAGCGCAGAGAGCTATGGGACCTGGGTACTGCAGATGTGCTAGTGGCCATCTAGCAGCCCATGTCCCCAGCTCTATGCGCAAAATCCTGGTGACAGGTTCCCTTTAATAGGAACTTTACAATGGCAGGCCTCAGAGCCTTCAGTAGACCCTTGGTTGCCACAGCAATTGAAATGCTGGTAGGAGGGGTGGATTTGTCAATGGAGGCTACCCCTACCATCCAAATGCTGTGGTCACAACTGACCATGACTTCTGGGGGGTTACATATCTGTGATGGGGGTTGTCTGTGCAGGGCCGGACTGGCCTACCGGGATACCGGGAAATTTCCCGGTAGGCCGCCGCCTCTGGGGCCGCTTTAATATGTGCCTGCACTTTCAGCCGCATAATATTATTTCTAGCCTCATTCTATGGCTGCGCAGTCTCTAACGTAGGACAGCGTTATCGTTCAGCTGGGTGGATTGTGAGGCGGAACCGAAAGTGGTGAGGATCGTTTCCGCCGGAAGACATCACCAGTGCACCTTACCAATGTGAAGCCGCTGCTTTTGGTTTTCACTTACTGGATCGGTCGTGTCATCAAGCCGGCGAGAGGTGAATGTGCATGCTGTGTAACAGGTGACGGGGCAGTGGTGTGTGAGTAGTTAATAGCCGCTCCGTTATGGGGGATGGGAGGTGTTGTGTGCTGAGAGCCGGGCACCTCCTTGCAGAGAGGGCAGTTTGCAGGAGGAAGGTCACAGGAGGCAGCCTCACACACTGGGCACATTGTCAAATAATAGTAATACTGCTGCCCTTCTATGTAACAGACCTCCCAAGTGGCCCTCTTTTGGACAGACAGTCCCTATTTTTGACCCGTCCCTCTTTTCTCCTGAAATGTCCCTCTGAGGGATAGATTTGTATTATTACAATACTGATGCAGAAAGTTTGTCTGGTTCTTTCTCTTACGCCTTGTATATTTCATTTCGTTTTCCACCTCAGAATCGGCTCCAAAAGAAGACTTCAAGCAGCCTCTCATTCGCTTCAATAGGAAGCAGCCCTTTTTTTTTTCCGGGGTGGTTGGTACCACACTGGAAAAAAGAAACAACGTGCCCTATATTGGTGCAGAATGTGCCCTGAATCTCCTATCCGCTCATTTTTCATTGCATGCTTTTTAGCAAAACCACAATTTAGAAAAAGCATCTCCAAAAAGTGTAATAAAAACACGCCTTAAAAAGCCCACTTTTAAAATGGGCATGGATTCCGCAATTTTTGGAGGCAGATTTTAAAAATCCCTCGTGTGAACGTACCCATAGAGGTCAGACCTCCACCAGTGATAAAGCCATGGCATATCCTAGCAATATGCCATCACTTTTAAGGGACTATTTATTTTATTTATTTTTATTTTTAATGAAGGGCTCCTCATGGTATGAAATAAGTCAATACTCACTGTGGGGAGGGAGATGCCCAGGGGGCACCCCAAACTCTCCTTATGGCCTCTGTCTAGGTACATAATGATCTGATGCTCTCAGCATTACTTAATGCTAGGAGCTTCAGGTACTTATGCACTTGTCCAGCAGCTGCAGGCGCTTTCATGAATTCAGCCGGATCACTGCCCTCAGTATGGGGAAAGGGCAGTATTTTGTGCTGCACTGTAATATTTGGTTTAGCTAGGGAGGTATTTTGTGCTGCACCATGCTATTGCTGGCCCCACCTACTTCTGTTGGCCCCGCCTCCTGTCTCTGGACCCTCCTACAACTTGGGGCCACTTTTAGTTTTTTTTTCCAGGGCCACTTAAAGTTCCCAGTCCGCCCCTGTGTCTGTGTACACAGGTGGCACCCACTCAGCTCCTGATGTGTAATGCAGAATGCTGGTAAGCGTGCTCCCTTCACAGGGCATGTGGACAACCGCTTTAAGCCATTTTAAGATATGTATAAATACATGTATTTCACAGCATGGCGCTCTGTGTTACACGGCTCACATAAAGGAGTACAAGAGCGACATGTCAGAGTGCGGCAGCCAATGAAAACACAGGACAACGGCGACCAATCACACGTCTGCGTTCCACAGACCAATGCCAGCGGGAGAAGGAGAGGAAGTCACGTGTGATACCGGAAGTAGTCGCCGTGCCGCGGTTCTCATGACAACGGAGTTAATGCTCCTGTCTTATCTCCAGCTCTAAGTGAACGGGTGTAGGCAGGCGTCATCCAATGGACAGGACCCGGGTGAGCGATGTGTGTGCTCCACGGCTTATCGCATGCAGTGTATTGGAGTGAATGTCCCTGCAAATGTACTTATCCTGCCAGCCTGTAGCATTTCCTATTGCTGCCTGTGTATGGGAAAGCTGGGTGACAAGCTGAGGCCGTGCAGGGTGCTACAGTGTTCATTTGGAATAGTGGGTGTTAGCTGGGATGATGGCAGTGGTGGGAGTTCCACAGCTTTCCCAGAACATAGGAGTTGGGTGAATTCTAGCAGAAATGGACAACTACGTGACTCCAGTTTCCAGGTTTCCCTTTCTGGCTGCAGCGGCGCCTTTTTATCACACTACAAAAAAAATCACCAAAACACATTAACCAAATCATTAGCTCCTCGTCCGCAGCGATTTCATAATTTCAGCAACATTCATCTGCAATGATTTTGTAACATTTTGCAAACTGCTCGGTGCCTTCCCTGTGGACAGTGTTTTCTAGGTACAGCCACAGCCTAGGGTCTTGTTAACATGTCCTTTTGATGTCTGTGGAAAATCCATCTGTTTCTATCTGAATGATCCGTGTTTGGTCCAAGTGT
Organism: Bufo gargarizans; assembly: GCF_014858855.1. Taxonomy (NCBI): domain Eukaryota; kingdom Metazoa; phylum Chordata; class Amphibia; order Anura; family Bufonidae; genus Bufo; species Bufo gargarizans. Next base: position 74,645,138 of record NC_058087.1, read on the forward strand.
CAGTTTTTTTCCCCTCCGTGTGTCATCCGTATTCCTTGACTCAAATCAAATAACCCTATTATATAGGTGTGGCATTATTTAGTATTGCATTGTCATTAGACTACAGTAGATGCATTTTTCCACCTACATACTTATTTAGCTAAAAGTTCACTTTGATTGATATGTATTATAAACGTAACTAATAAGAAAGAATCAGCAAACACTCAGGGTGAGCGAGGGCTTTTGCACTTGACGTGTCCCCCTGAAACAAGCCCCCGAGAATTTAGATATTTTACCTTCCACATCATCTGAACTACTAATATAACAAAGGGAGAATTAAGTGGCTAGGTATGAAAAGAATTAGACCTGCGCAGTGTGAGTAATGAGCACCGCAGGAGACATGCGCAGAGGTAGACTATACGCTAAGCACATGCCCAGAAGAACTATGGAGCGCTCGTATCAGAATAACGAGTGTGTCCGCAAGGAGGGAGGAACAAGAGGAGGGGATTGTCCAATGGATGAAGCAATCCAGTAAGATAGAGAGGCCGTGATTGGCCTTCCCGCTCGGAGACTTTAAAAGAGCTCGTCGCCGCCCGCTCAGGCTGTAGACTGCTCGGACCCCTGAGCACTCCGAATGTTCGGCCAAACATGTCGGGGGGCAGCCTCTGAGCTACTAGTTTTTAGCACAGGTAGTGAGCGCCATCAGTACCGATCATAGGAGCTAGAGAAAGACCAGTTGAATAATGTGAGCGCCAGTGGTAGATCGCAGCCCTCGCTCACCCTGATAGTTTTTAAATTAAGTTTCTTTTTGTTTGCTGATTCTTTCTTATTACTTAAAGAGGACCTTTCACTAGAATAAAAAAAAATCTAAACTAACTATACAGGCATGTAGAGCGGCGCCCAGGGACCCCCCTGCACTTACTGTTATACCTGGGCGCCGCTCCGTTCTCCCGTTATAGCCTCCGGTATCTTCATAGTTAGGCTCCACCCAGTTGAACCTGCCGGCGCCTCCTTCTCCCATGCTGTAGCGCTGGCCAATCGCAGCACTCAGCTCATAGCCTGAGAGGCTTTTTTTTCTCTCAGGCTATGAGCCGAGCGCTGCGATTGGCCAGCGCTGCAGCATGGGAGAATGAGCCGATGGCAGGTTCCCCTGGGTGGAGCCTAACATATGAAGATACCGAAGGCTATAACGGGAGAACGGAGCAGCGCCCAGGTATAACAGTAAGTGCAGGGGGGTCCCTGGGCGCTGCTCTACATGTCTATAGTTAGTTTAGATTTTTTATTCTAGTGAAAGGTCCTCTTTAAGTTTTATAGTACATATGTAGGTGGAAAAAGGCGTCTACTGTAGTCTAATGACAATGCAATACTAAATCCGTATTGCGTATTCCTTGGACACTGCTAGGCTGAAAATTAATTTCTAGAGCAGGATCAGCAACCTGCGGCACTCCTGAGCTGTGATGGGGAGAGCGGAGACGCGCCCCCTGAGCTGTGATGGGGAGAGCGGAGACGCGCCCCCTGAGCTGTGAGGGGGAGAGCGGAGACGCGCCCCCTGAGCTGTGAGGGGGAGAGCTGAGACGCGCCCCCTGAGCTGTGAGGGGGAGAGCTGAGACGCGCCCCCTGAGCTGTGAGGGGGAGAGCTGAGACGCGCCCCCTGAGCTGTGAGGGGGAGAGCTGAGACGCGCCCCCTGAGCTGTGAGGGGGAGAGCTGAGACGCGCCCCCTGAGCTGTGAGGGGGAGAGCTGAGACGCGCCCCCTGAGCTGTGAGGGGGAGAGCGGAGACGCGCCCCCTGAGCTGTGAGGGGGAGAGCGGAGACGCGCCCCCTGAGCTGTGAGGGGGAGAGCGGAGACGCGCCCCCTGAGCTGTGAGGGGGAGAGCGGAGACGCGCCCCCTGAGCTGTGAGGGGGAGAGCGGAGACGCGCCCCCTGAGCTGTGAGGGGGAGAGCGGAGACGCGCCCCCTGAGCTGTGAGGGGGAGAGCGGAGACGCGCCCCCTGAGCTGTGAGGGGGAGAGCGGAGACGCGCCCCCTGAGCTGTGAGGGGGAGAGCGGAGACGCGCCCCCTGAGCTGTGAGGGGGAGAGCGGAGACGCGCCCCCTGAGCTGTGAGGGGGAGAGCTGAGACGCGCCCCCTGAGCTGTGAGGGGGAGAGCTGAGACGCGCCCCCTGAGCTGTGAGGGGGAGAGCTGAGACGCGCCCCCTGAGCTGTGAGGGGGAGAGCTGAGACGCGCCCCCTGAGCTGTGATGGGGAGAGCTGAGACGCGCCCCCTGAGCTGTGAGGGGGAGAGCTGAGACGCGCCCCCTGAGCTGTGAGGGGGAGAGCTGAGACGCGCCCCCTGAGCTGTGAGGGGGAGAGCTGAGACGCGCCCCCTGAGCTGTGATGGGGAGAGCTGAGACATGCCCCCTTAGCTCCAGCAGAAAAGACACGCCCCCTTGAGCTTTCAGCTTGCTATAAATCTAGCAGAGCAATGACTGGGGAGATCTCTGGATCCATGTGAAGTACTGGGCTGGTTCTAGCTTTGTTAGGGCTCATTCAGACGGCCGTATGCTGTCTGCAAAAATGCGGATCAGTTTTTTTGTGGATTAGATGCTGTCCCTTTCACTTCTATGGGGCCCTTTTCTTCCATTGCACGGCTCAGCAAAAAATGAAACATGTCCTATACTCCGTGAAAATCAGGACATAGCCCTATTAAAGTTTATGGATTAGCAAAAAAGACAGAATGCAATCCGTTTTTTTGCGGACATGCTGAACTGTCCGCAAAAAAAAATATCTGCCTTTTTGCGGACAGCATACGGCTGTCTGAATGAGCCCTTAGAGATTGTCATGTCCTATATGATGTCTGATTTTCATTTTTTACATTAATCATGTCATAACCGCTTTAAGTCTGGATAACACAGACAGCACACATCCATGATTCACTGACGTGTGAACGAGGCTTTAGGGCGCTATAACACAGTCCACGTTTGATCAGATCTTGAGCCAAAACCAGGAGTGGAGCGTACACAGAGATAATGGCAGATTTACATAGGGCAACTGTCAGTAAAACGCTTGTTCATCTGGTGATGTCATCATTCATGCGAACATCTCGATCACAGATTCTGGGCACTCGGCTACCTAGATACAATGAATGTGCGCGAGGACGGGAGATAGCAGTAGCCATTCCTTGTAGGAGATTGCTGCACCGACCAGCAGGCAAGTATTGAGAAGGAACAGTTCTTTCCCAATAATTGTCTTCTCAGTCAGTGCAAGGGGTTCTGTCACTTCAGCAAATAGCATTCATTCTAATGTATTATGATTGTCCATATTGTCTCCTTTACTGCCTGGATTCATTTTTCCATCACATTATACACTGCTCATTTCCAGGGGTTATGGCCACCGCTGCTTGCAGCGTTTTGGTGTCCGCCTGACGATGCGGAGGCAAACATAAGTTAATGGGGATGGATCCGTTTTCACTGACACAATCTGGCACAATAGAAAACGGATCCGTCCCCCATTGACTTTCAATGGTGTTCAAGACGGATCTGTCTTGGCTATGTTACAGATAATACAAACAGATCCGTTCTGAACAGATGCAGACGGTTGTATTATCTGAACGGATCCGTCTGTGCAGATCCGTGACGGATCCGCACCAAACGCGAGTGTGAAAGTAGCCTCGCTGCATGGCGAGTTTTGCAGTAATCTGACTTTTCTATCTGGGTTTGTTATATTATGTTGTCAGTGAGTGTATGTCATGGCATATCGCTAGGTTCTGATACAAGGCACTGATCAGTGGTGGATCCAAACCCCACAAGGGGCTGAAGCTGGAAGCACAGCATCAAAGCTGCATCTCTGGTCTCATCTCCGACAGTGTGGTTTACCATAGACCCTGTATGTACATTATCAGCAGAGGGGTCAGCATCGCACAAAGCCCCCGATAGCTCTACTATTATAATACTAGACACGCAGAAGTTTCATTAGATAAATGTAGCAACATAGATTGATCAGAGTCAGATCAGGCAGCCACATTTCCACTATGTGTGTTTGGGCAGTGTATGAATTTCTGCACGGACAGGTGACGCGTGCTGTCCGCCACCTGCCCACAGTCCTTGTTGTGCCGGCAGTGTAGCCTCTGCATTGTATAAAGGCTGTGACCTGTTTGTGAAGGACAGAAGGTTCTAACCTTTATAATCCGGGAGTTTATCTGGAGGGATATTTCTGTGGGGGTATTAAGGAGATCTGCGTTAGCAGTGTTGTGTAAAGGAGCTGTCCCGCATCCTGCATGAACACTGACTTTTGATGATGGCAAAACGACAAGTGGTAAGTACCTGCGTGTTTTATAGATTCCACATCACCACGGACGTGGCAGCCGACACGCAGGACAGAAGGCGTCCTGATATTGCAATTTTTACTGTGTGACATAGAGGGAAATAATAGGTGCAGGTGTAATCTTATTGGAAGCACAGCGGTTGGTGATATGTTGTGTGATACGACTGGTATTGTACTTGTGTGATATTGCGCTGACCTGTGCTGTAGCGTCCTCATACCATTGCTGTAGTCACATTATGTAGCAGATTAGACTGGATGTATCATACAGATAGTAGGACATATGTGTTGTAGACCAGTTCATACAACCAACTGCTGATCTTTTACTGCCCTTTTAATCCCTCCGTAGAAATGTTGGGGCAGATTTACTAATAGTGTCGCACTTTACACTGACTAAGAATACGAATCAAAGTCTGAATATTAGACAAATTTTGGCATTCTGCTGCATGGACCTTTATAAATTAGGAGTAATTCTATCTGTGCGCCAAAAAAAAGTATAGTCTTAAATTTACACCACCTATAATTTGGGGCTACCTTTTTCCCCATAAAGCCACGCGCTGTCCCGCGGCACAAAATACACTAGGAAACTGGTGGATTTTTAATAGTAAATTTGCCACATTGTGCGTACATCATATGTGGAGCGTGACGGAGCCATCTCAATATGTTTCATTTAAAGTCACACTTATGAATACATTTGACATGCTTACCCATAATATTTTATTTGATTATTTTTTTCCCCCCCCACAATTTTAGGCACGACCGCGTGCCCTCCCACCGATGCCAAGGTAAATGGAATGATCATTTATACTCACTACATTTATTGCTCCTGATTTTGTTTGACTTTATTTTTATTTATTTTTTTATCTGCTTGCTTGGAAATCCTTCCTTCTGGTGTAAAGCACATATCAGGGTATGTAACAATTTTTTTTCCTTTAATGAACTCTGTGTGTGTGTGTGTGTGTGTGTGTGTGTATATATATATATATATATATATATATATATATATATATATCTATATCTATATCTCTATCTCTATCTCTATATCTCTATCTCTATATCTATATCTATCCTTCACCAGTAATCCGGTTTCCTGGAAGTCTCCACGACAGCACACACTGAGATTGACTTCCTCTGATAGGACAGGAAAACACACAGAGAGGTTAAAAACCCCACCCCTTCCCCTCTTAACCGGTGTATTTTAACGGAGACCAGGATAAAGGGTAGAACCCAAAGAAATTTATTGAAAACAAAAGAAGGGCAGGAATATATCTGCTGTCATGGAGACTTCCCAGAAATCGGATTACTGGTGAGTGTAATACTCATTTCCCCAGTCGTCTCCATGACAGCACACACTGAGAACTAACAAACTGAAACAACTCAGGGGGGACTACAGCAAAGGCCATATCCTCGTTGGCAAATACATCAAGCCTATAATGTTTGGTAAAAGTATGGGCCCTCTTCCAAGTGACTGCCCTGTAAATGTGCTCTAGGGAGGCAGAGGTCCTTTCTGGTAAACCTCTCCCCCCCCCCCCCCTCCTTCCAAGAGGCGAACTTTTTCCACACCTTAAGATATGCTCTGGAGGTATTGGATTTTCTGCTGAGCATTAGGGTACCTACCACCCTCTGAGATAAACCCAGACCTAGGAGGATGGACTGTTCAGTAACCAGGCTGATAGTTTGAGAAGCCTGGGGTTCGGATGGCTGATTGGGATTGGATTAGATCCCCCCGGCTGAGGGATCTCAGAAGCCCGAACCAGCCCCTTCTGGGCCAAAAGGGGACCACCAGGATTAGGGTACACTTTTCTCTGTCAGGAATTTCTGCAGGACCTTCGGGATCATCGGGATTGGTGGAAAGGCATATACGAGACCAGACATCCAATCCTGAGTGAAGGCGTCTATCGCCACGAAGGGATCCCTTGGATTGAGGGAGAAGTAATGAGGAACCTTGTGGTTTTACTTTGAGACAAACAGATCCAGACTCGGACTGCCCCACTGGACCTGGAACTTCTAAAAGTCTGTCTGAGAAAGAGACCATTTGCCTGTATCTAGTCTCTGCCGACTGAGAAAATCTGCCCTTAGATGGAGGGAGCCCTTTAAGTGTACCGCTGTAAGGAACTTTAGATTCTTTTCTGCCCACGAGAATCTCTGTCTTGAGAGACTCTTTAGATGACCGTGCCTCATACCCCCTTGATGACGGATGAAGGCCACTGCTGTGGACGAGTGGACCAATACATGCCGGTTTCTTGATTGGGTCTGTGTTGCTTTTAGACCTTCCCATATTGCCCAAAGCTCCCTGTAATTTGATGACATCCCCCTCTGAGATTCGGACCAAGTCCCCCAAGAAGAAATTCCTGGCTGCAAGGGCGCCCCAGCCCCAGGAACTGGCATCCGTTGTCAATGAGAAAACGTCCTCCTGATTCCAGCAGACCCCAGTCTGTAGATTATTGTCTCTGAGCCACCACTGTAAAAAGATTTTTTACGTCCCTGGGTAGATATATCTTCTGGTCCAGAGTTAGCTTAGACCTGTTCCATTTCCTGAGGATCAGATCTTGCAGGGGTCTCATGTGGTGTTGAGCCCAGGCAACCGCAGGTATACACAACGAAAGACAACCCAGCTTTTTTATGCCTTCTCTTACAGAGCAAGCTGGACCTTTCAGGAATTTCCTGATTTTGACCTTCAGATCCTGGACCTTTATGGAGGGTAGGAAAGATTTCTGGAGGATGGAATCTAGAAGGATGCCCAGAAAAACTGATAGGCTGGACTTCTCCCAATTGACTATCCAGCCAAGATCCGGAAGATGAGCAAGGACCACTTGGATATGTGATTGAAGCAGATCTGTACTTTCGGCTACGACTAACAGATCGTACAGATATGGAACTATTAGTATTCCCTTCCGGCATAAGGAGGCCACTTCTTCTGCCATGACTTTGGAGAAGATGCGAGGGGCAGAAGATATTCCAAAAGGAAGGCAGTTGAACTGATGATGATGAACCCTTCCTCCCAGCTGTACCACAAATCTTAGTACTTCCTGGATTGAGGATGGATCGGGATGTGGAAGTATGCATCCTTGAGGTCTATCGTGGCCATCATAGCACCTTTCTTGATAAGTTTCACTGCAGACTTCACTGTTTCCATTTTTAATCTGCGGTAGATTATATGTTTGTTCAGTGGCTTCAAATTTATAATAGTCCTGAACTTGCCGCTTAGTTTTAAACTAAAAATAAAGGGGAATAGTGACCCCTTTCCATTTCCCAGCTGGGAACACATTCTATTGCCCCTAGGCATAATAACTCTCTTATGCTGTCGGACAGAAAAGACCTTTGAAATAAGGGGAGCCGAGTTAAGGTGAATTTTTGTGGGGGAAGAGATTCTAGTTCTAGCGCATGACCTTCTCTTATAATGTTAATAATAAGAGTCTGCGATAACACGCTCCCAAGTATCTATGAAGGAGCTGAGTCTTCCCCCAACCCTGATGGCGTCATTGCTTGGAGGAGGAAGGCCGAGGATCCCCTTTATTGGGATTGAAGAGAAAATTTCTTCCTTTCCCCCCTTTTGTATAGCTCCACCTCCCTGATTTCCCTCTATCTGTTTTGGTATCCTGAGGTTGTGGTTTGTTACAAAAAAACTGCCTCCTATTTTTAGTTCTGTCTTCTGGAAACCCTTTTTTGCGGTCAGTGGCGTTTTCTAGGATTTTATCCAAGTCGGGACCAAATACATACTGGCCATGGAACGGAAGAGATATCAACTTGTTCTTGGACATCATATTCCCCGACCAGGCCTTCAGCCAAAGGACCCTTCTAATTGAGTTAGACAGGACCACCGTACGGGCGGATAGTCCTACGGACTCCGCTGAGTTGTCTGCTAGGAAGCTAGTGGCCATCTTCAGTAGGGGAAAGCTGTCCAAGATCTGTTCCCTCTGAGTTTTATTAACTAAGTGTAACTCTAACTGCTCCAGCCATACTTTTAGGGTACGGGCCACACATGTCGCGGCTACCCCCGGTTTTAAAAGGGCTGCCGTAGCTTCTCACAGTCTTCTTAAGAAGGCTCTTCACCTTCCTGTCCATAGGGTCCTTTAGCTGCCCGGCATCCTCAAAAGGAAGGACCGTGCGTTTTGCCACCTTGCCCACCGGAGTATCGACTTTAGGTATGGACTCCCAGTCTGTGCAATCTGCTTCATTAAAGGGATACTGCCTCTTAATGCCCCAGGGAATAAAGGAACCCTTTTCCGGCTTATCCCATTCAGCTTTAATCAGCTTCTGGACGTTATCCGGCATTGGAAAGACAGACCTCTGTCTTTCCCCCAGACCCCCGAATATCTCCTCCTGAACTGTTCTGGGCTTCCTAGGAATTTCCATCCTGATCGTGGCCCTTATAGCTCTGATTAACTCTTCAATGTCAGCAGGGTTAAACAGAAATCTTCTGTATTCGTTATCTTCATCAGACTCCTGGGTCATATCCAAGATCTCAGGATCCGAAAGATCAGGATTTACTGAATCGGAGTCACTTCCCACACTAATAAGATCTCTAGAAGTTCCCACTCTAGGAGAAGGGGGCCTGGGGGCAGTGGAATCTCCCCTTTTTTGTGAGGCCAGGACTGATTGAACCTCCTCTCTAAGCATAGACTTGATGTCCTCCAACAGGCTAGAGGACTCAGATTTCACAACTGATGCAGTACACTCCTTGCACAGTGGTTTAGACCCGGAAGAGGGCAGACGCTTTAAACTTAAAAGGGTTCTCCAGGCTTCTAATATTGATGACCTATCCTTGCCGGGTGTCGGACCCCCGCCAATCTGATATTAATGAACTATCCTGAGGATAGGTCATTAATATTAAAAGCCCGGAGAACCCCTTTAACTTCAACAGAGGAAGTAGACTCCTTTTTCTCCCTGAAAATATATAAGCGACAGAAAGGTCAACCACTACAGGGTAACAACATTACATGAAGTGTGCCTGACTTGGGCTACTCACTGAACCCTGGTTAGTGGGGGGGTCCGATCCTGAGCTTGGTGTGGTAGGGGCACTAATGTTCAGCAGGTCCCGTCCACCAATATTGCCAGAGGCACAAACAGGGGTGCAAACGCTGGGTGCCATCTTCAACTGGCATTCTACCCCTTTAATTTCACTGGGCATGCGCCGGCGTGACTTCATAACACAAAGCCACTCCCCCTTTGCGTCTAATGTCATCCCCCGGTGGCTGGAGGGAATCGCGCCCTAGCGTCGCTCCAGCTGCCATACCACTCCGCATATAGCTCTCCTGGACCGCCGCAGAGGAGAACTTCGCCGGGGCCACCAACACCAGCAGGGGCCCGGGCAAAGACCTTAGCAGGAGGAGGGAGAGCCGAACCGCCGGAACCAACCTCCAGTCTGTATGGAAGATGCACAAGATGCGCAAAGAAAACGATACTGCCAGGAAACCCAAAGAGCTCCCAGCACCTCTCCGGTCTTCCTTCCCTGGCAGGACAGGAAAAAACACTGGCGACCTATCAGAGGAAGTCAATCTCAGTGTGTGCTGTCGTGAAGATGACTGGGGAAATGTACTCCCTTTATTCACCCCTGTGGTTGTATTCTATTTTTATATATTCGATATACAGTATATATGTTATATGTACAATGTATATATTTTATTACATTATATTGGACAGTTTTTTTTAAACTGATAGGGTTTTCTTTAAAAATTAAAAAAATTTTTCTATAGAGAATGAAATTCCCATCAACCGCCCAAAAAAGAAAAAGTCCAAGCCATCTAACAGTGCATTAGGTAAGAGCAGTGTTTAATCCCTACTAGCTTTATAGCTATTATTTTTACATGTAATATAGAGACATTTATTCCTGAAGGTTTTTAATTTCTTAATGAAAAAAAGGCATTTAGTCAAAACATCTATAAGGAAGAATTCATCCTGGATGTACCGACATCTGAGCTGTTCATTGGCAGGCAAATACGTCATGAAAATCTGATCCCATTCTATCAAAATCCCCGCTATTCCTTATAATAAGGATTTTCCATTTCAATCACCATTTAGATTCTATCATAATGAGGCATTGCAATAATCCTCCAAATAGAAGCCCTTTCCTTCTGCTTCACAGGATCTTGATTTAGGAATGCACTAGGGAGGGTCATGTTTTGATCCTTTTAGTTGTATTAATACGATGTGTTTTACATTTCTGTGATTTCTTAGGCTATATGCCCCATAGCTATTATACATTTTTCCTGATAGTAACGGATCAGGTCCTGGTGATTTAGTTGATTCACGTGATCTTGACAAGAACGTGCTTCTGTCCTGTGCAGTCAATGTATAGATTGGGGATACACAACTTTTGAAAGGGGAATACAGAAAGTATATACCATAAAAGTCTTAAAGGCGCTGGTTCTACTATCAGGAGTCCTACCTATTGGGAGAATATGGATCCCCTTCTGCCCCTGTTCACACTCCAAGAAGGAAGAGATGATGGATGTACGTGGCTTTGTCCGTTGTAGTTTGTGTGTTTCACTACTCCTATAAAACTACAATGAAGATATCCACATGCATGACCACCTCTCTGGAGTGCCACGCACCAGTCTGGAACCCACCTCCCCATTCTGCTGACAGCCACACTTTGCACCATTAGCACTTATTTGTTTCTGCCTCTCCTCCCTCATGTTAGCCACCAGACAGACAAGCATGTCTGCCACTATAGTACGTGGTTGGGGGGGCGCAGACATTGGCATTCCATGTGAGCCCCCCAGGTGCTGATTGTGCACCTCTGGAAGGACGTAACATTTCTGAATCAGCGTGCATATTTGTTTCCCAAGGAAGTGAGTGATAAGGGGCTGTCCGACATTTCTGACATAGATAGATAGAAAGGATCAGGTATGCTGTAATTGAGCATGCCCAGTCCTTCTTTCTCCCAGTGCCTGCTGAGTTGGGAAGGTTGTGCTGCCCTTATACAGATTAGATCATCTGCAACAATTGTTGAAGCTGGCAGGTTTGGTAAATTTTTATCTATACAGTATGTCCCACTTAAAGGGGCTGTCTCACTTAGAACATTGGTGGCATATCGCTAGGATATGCCACCAATGTCATATAGGGTGGGAGCCGCACCTCACTCAAGAATTGGAGTGCCCAAAGTTCGGGAGAGTGCACCGTGCATGCGCTGCTGTCTTTTATTTAAATGGTCGCTTGGCTGTTTTCGGAAGTCCCGTAGAAATGAATAGAGTGCAGCCACCACTCCATTCACTTCTGTGGGACTGCTGGAAATAACCAAGCCAGCGCTCTGCTGTTTTCAGCACTCCCATAGAAATTAATGGGGGCTGGCTTGATTCATTTTTCCATCCCATTATATGGTGGTCGTGCTTGCACACTATAGATAAAAGCACCAGTCTATGTGTGCTCCCACGGTCCCGGTCATCAGAGAGGCCAGAACTTTTTCCTCTAGTGTGCAAGCATGACCACCACTGCTGGATTGCATGGTGGTTGTAACCATGGAAACAAATAATGTTTAATGTTATGAAAAAATGAATCCAGCCAGCCAGGAGGCAATATGGAGAATCACAATACATTATAAGTGACTTGTATTAACTTTGTCTACATGATAAAGGCCACTTTCTAAAGTTAGACAACCCCTTTAATGCTACATTAATGCATATAGGCATGAAACTATTACTGACAGCTTAGGGATGGTGTTACTTGTGATTGTAGAGGCACCCGGCTATTTTATTATTTGCTTTGCATTTCCACCTTTTTACAGCTTTTAGCTATGAGATATATATGTTGATGATCTGTCTTTTTTTCTTTGCAGAGGATGTTGTGCAAGACACAGGTTTAAAAACCTCAGAGAGTAAAGAAACTCTTACACCTGAAAGGCGAAAAAGGAAAAAAAAGAAGCTTACAGGTAAACTGGATGATAACGTATTGAGACAAACCTGTCCAAATAAGTCTACATTCACACTCGCGTTTAGTGCGGATCCGTCTTGTATCTGCACAGACGGATCCGCAGCAATAATGCAAACGCTTGTATCTGTTCATAACGGATCTGTCTTGACTTACATTGAAAGTCAATGGGGGACGGATCCGTTTTAAATTGCACCATATTGTGTCAGTGAAAAACTGATCTGTCCCCATTGACTTACAATATAAGTCAAGACTAATCCGTTTGGCTCCGCATAGTCAGACGGTCACCAAAACGCTGCAAGCTTTGTTTTAGTGACCGTCTAAAAAACTTAACGGAGACCAAATGCAGCCAAATTGATGCATCCTGAACGGATCCTTATCCATTCAGAACTGATCCGTTTTGGGCCGCTTGTGAGAGCCCTGAAACGGATCTCACAAGCGGTCCCAGAAACGCCAGTGTGAAAGTAGCCTAAGTGTGGCTTCATCTACCAGCACCATTTTACACGTTACATCTAGAAACAGTGTCTGTGAAATAGCTGAGGTTCTGCTATGGGACACATGCATTTATTTATTTTCTAGCTCATGGAAAGGTTTACATTTATGTATTACATTTTTTTTAAAACTAGTAATGGTTCTCATTTTATTTTCCTCCTTAAAGGGGTTATCCAGCTATTTGTTTATGATGACCCTATCCTTTGGATGGGTCATCAGCAGTTGATCAGTGAGGGTCCAAAACCTGGGACCCCACTGTTTAGCTGTTTGAGAAGGCCATCACTAAGAAAAAACCCTTTAAAGGGAACCTGTTACCATGAAAATGCATGGCAGAGTGTTATAGAGCAGGAGGAGATCAGCAGACTGATATAACATATATATATATATATATATATATATATATATATATATATATATATATTGTGAGGGATTAGCTCTATCTCCAGGGTCTCAGTCACAATATTCTCGCTGACAACCGTGTTGAATGTCCAAACAGTGCATTTATTTTTATACCAGCACCAGCAAACACGATACTAAATTAAAACCTTCCCGTCTGGGCTCTACCTAAACATATAACATGATCCCTGACTAACCTATACAGAGCGCTGTTCACACATGGAACATAAATACGGCTTTCTTCAGCCATACAGACCGACAGCTTCCGGCTAGCGCCTAGCCCCGTGGCCCCTCAGCCTTGTCCTGCTGAGACCACACTGACAGAGCCTCACCACGCCTCTGTCTGTACATTCCCCACTAACTGACACCCTGGGAGGATCTTTATCCCAGTCTGATTATCGCAGACCTCACCTGCGATCCTCTCTGGTCCAAGGGAACACCTGTTCTGGAAGGGTGTGGATGTGCAGATCCCACTTCCAATCCTATCTGCCAATCCAACTAAAATCCGGCCCAAACTACACCAACAAGAACCTTGTCTCAGCAACCTACATACTGCTGAGACTATTACCTCCCTTATTTTATCTATCCCACCCAGCTGAGGTATCTGAGTGGGATATACACCTTCCCGCACTGTCCACCGTATCACACTTATCACAATAAATCTATATCTATAGTTTTATGGGAAAAGAGTCAGTAAAACTTGTCATTTGTTCATTTATATTCCTGCTCATTCTGGGCTATCAGGAGGCGGTCCTATCAGTGATTGACAGCTATCTCTGTATGCACAGTCATGGAGGGAAGGCTGTCACTGATAGGACTGACTCCTGGACTTCACAGCCCAGAATGAGCAGGAATTTAATTGTATGAAATACAAGTTTTACTGAATGTTTCCCATAGAACTATATATCAGTCTGCCTGCAGATTGCACTGCATTATCATGGTGATAGGTTCCCTTTAACTATGTAACAGTCAGGTCTAGTCCACATAGAGGCTTTTCTGGGCGTAATTTGTTGCATATTTCATGCCAAAAACCATGGGGTGGCTGCACGGAAACCGCCTCTGTGTCAGATATCTATCATGATTTATTATTTACGCACTTTATCATCCAATTGTAATTTTGTTCAGCTTGTTTTTGATTTCATAAAATATTGCTTTTTCTTACAACTTTTTATTTTAGAAGTTGAGACCGCCTTCACCAAGCAGAACCACAATGCTTCCTCAGTAATCCAGAATGGTAATGACGTAGACTCCCAGCCTTCTGATGAAGGGATTGTCCGTAAACCTCGCAGAAGGACCAAGTAAGTTCCACCGTAGTGTAATAGACCATGTAGCTAGATGAGAGTACTCTTTTCTCATCTGTCTCATTGGGGGACACAGGCTTTGACCATGGGTATAGATGTTACCGCTAGGAGGCGGACACCAAACTCCTTCCTACCAAGCTAAATCAGTTTTAGCTTCGTGTCTGTAGGAGGCAGACCTCCCTTCATTGCAGGTCTGCTGATTTTGTATTTATTTTTTTATTTTACTTCTTTCCTTCTTTAGCGGGAAGCTTCAGGCAGTCAAACTGCCTGCACTCCCACCCTGGAGACGGGTGACCAAGGGCTCACCCAAACCCGCTGCTCCTTCCCGTGCTCCGGAAGAAAAGGAAGACCAGAGGTTTCTGTTAAGAACTCTGTCTCCCGCCAGCATTCGCATCACCACGGCACCCCGCTATTCCCCTCTGTTTCCAGTGTAGCGTCCCTCACCAAAGGGCCGCACACCGAAGGTGCTGTGACGGCTGGAGCCAGTGGGGCAGAATATGTCAGACAGGTGAGTATAAAGTTTGGAGACTGCCCATAGTGCCCTCCCCTCCAGTACCCTCTCCTCCCTGTATCATGGGCAGTAATAAGAGCCATTTAAATGTTAAATGGCACCTGGTGCAAGGCTCAGGGGGCTACTCCTGTTGTGTGGCCGCACGCCGCGGCGCGTCCACCTGCGGCTTCCTTGGTTTGGCGGCGTCTTCCTGAACGCCGGGGAGAGGAGGGGATGGAGTTACCCTCCTTTTGTGTTGAGGATATCGCCGCTTCCACAGGGCCGCCAGGGCCATTAGTAATTGAGGCCCCAGCTTCGTTTGGGGCCTACTGCTGAGGGCGTCCGTTTCCACGGTGGCATCCTCCTGAACACACCTGGGAAAGGAGGGGGGCAGAGTTTCCTCCTGAGCGCCACTTCCTGGTCGGCACGTTGTTTCTGGGGCAGCCGGGGCCATTGTTAATTGAGGCCCCGGCTTCTGTGCGGCCTGTTCCTGCAGGCCTTCCCCTGCATGGTCAGAGATTATTGGCGGGTGCTGAAAGCCGTAATCTTTTTGGGGGTGGGGCTTGTGTTCGCCCTGCCCCCACACCAGCAGCAGAGCAGAGGGAGAGTAGGCTCTGCCCACTTCTGGGATTTAAAGCACCTGGCGGGACGCTGATGGACTGGCTTGCTGGTTGGAGGGATACAGGCTGGGTAAGTGCTGTTTGTCCCTTCTTACAGGGCATAACCTTCCCCTCTTCCTCGGCGCTAGGATTGTCACTATGTCTGAGCCCAGATCCCAGGTCCTGAAGCAGGTGGTCTCTTTGGTGCGTCATTTTGCTTGTGCGTCATGTCGTATAACAAAATAGCAAAAGACAGGTGCACTCTGCGGTATTACTAAATCCTCAAACTGGTTTTAAAATTGAGAGATTAGTCAACATGTCCTACGGTGTAGGACATGTCTAAGCCCGGGCACCGCGACAAGGTTTCTCAAGTAGCCCGGGACCTAACACTCTCCTACCTGTGCCAGTGGGCAAATACCAGGAGCCAGTGGGCAAATTACAGGAGCATAAGGCCGACTCACAAACAACTCACCAGTTACCTCCAGCATGTATCCATGCTTGCAATGGGAGGAGGGAGGAGTCTGCAAGTCCCACTCAAGACTGTCTGGTATGGCCCAGGCCTCACAGGTGCACCTAAATGTAGCCTGTAGATGGAAAACAGGCACATTTAAATTGGAGTTTATATACCTCCAGGAATCTCTATATATACACAAACTGAATGGAATGACGTGGTATAGCAGGAGGTGCTCAAACCCACATGCAGTCGTGCATATATATAGGGGAGCAAATCCTGCACTTGTGGCCCGTTGCTAATGGCAATCCCCAGCAAACATGCATACGGTGGAGGATGCCCGCAGCGAACCACAAGTACCACAATAGACATCCTACACAAGGTAACAATTGTGTGGATGTGATAATCAATATAATATAACAAAATAGCAAAAGACAGGTGCACTCTGCGGTATTACTAAATCCTCAAACTGGTTTTAAAATTGAGAGATTAGTCAACATGTCCTACGGTGTAGGACATGTCTAAGCCCGGGCACCGCGACAAGGTTTCTCAAGTAGCCCGGGACCTAACACTCTCCTACCTGTGCCAGTGGGCAAATACCAGGAGCCAGTGGGCAAATTACAGGAGCATAAGGCCGACTCACAAACAACTCACCAGTTACCTCCAGCATGTATCCATGCTTGCAATGGGAGGAGGGAGGAGTCTGCAAGTCCCACTCAAGACTGTCTGGTATGGCCCAGGCCTCACAGGTGCACCTAAAAGTGCGTCATGTCGCGCAAAATATCCATCCCCTCAGTCAGACTCCCTCTGCTTTGCGTGTGCTGCGCCGCCATCAAGTGGCTCGGCTCTGGACCCGTTGCTTCCCGCTGCCCAACCTACGGAATAACCAGAATGGGTGTGTTCCCTGTCTAGGGTGGTACAGGATGTCTCCAATACCAACAAAGCTATTGGGGCATTTATCGGCAAGGCAGTCCTCTGACCGGTCCGACCCTGGGGATCATGGGACACGTGCCCATCGTGGCTGTCCCACAAAACGGGCTAGAACATCCTGCCCCAAAAGGGTGTCTTTGTCTCCCGTTTCCTCGCCCTCTCCTCCTCCTACTAGAGAGTCTCACTTCGACGTGTCCTCCGTCGAAGTGGCATGTTCTGAGGAGAGAGGGTCAGATGAGGATGTTCTCACCGGAGGGTCAGTTGTCCAAACTGTCCTCCATGGCGGACAATCTTATTACGTCGGTTATGGAGATGTTGCAGGTTGAGGATCCTGCACAGTCATCTGCCAGCTTGGGTTTTTCGCACAAGTGTTTCCCCAACCACCAGGAGTTTGATTCCTCTCTCTCCAAGGAGTGGAATTTCCTTTTTATGTTGCCAAATCGCTTGAACGTCCTTTTATCCTATTCCGGAGGATTTGACTAAGAAATGGTCGGCTCCACCTATAGTGAACCCGCCAGTTTCCCGCTTGGCTAAACATACTACCTAATGGCGGATGGGGCTTCTTTTTCTGATATCAAAGATAAGAAGCTGGAAGCGTTTGCAAAATCTGCCTTTGAAGCAATGGGCACAGTGCTGCAGCCGGTGTTTGCCTCTACATGGGTGAGCAAGGCTATGGCAGAGTGGGTAAGTAATTTATGTCAGGGTCTCGACTCGGGAGTCCCCTGGAGGGAACTTGCAGATGTGGCCCTGCAGCTCTCGCATGCCAATGCATATATTTGTGAAGCATCTTTGGACGCGGCCAGGTTTATGGCTTGCTCGTCAGCCCTGTTGGTGGCTATTTGCCGTACCCTATGGCTCTCCTGCTGGGCGGCAGGTAATGCTTCAAAGAGGACCCTAACGGCCCTCCCCTTTTCCCGGCAGCGGACTTTTTGGTAAGCGCCTGGATGAGATCATTTCGGACGCTACAGGTGGTAAGATCACCCATTTACCACAGAACAGGCGGCCTAATAGGTAAAAAAAAGCGGAAGCCTTTTTTTTCGCCCCTTTCTGAGTTTTTACAGCCCCAAGAGGGCGTCCGACAAGTCTGCCACGGATCAGAAGCGCAAACCTTCCTGGCGTTCCCGTCAACAGGACTCCAAGTCCTTTAACCCTAAGAAATCTGCTGCATGACGGGCGGCTCCCGGCTTCATATGTTTCGACATGTTTGACTAGCTCATGTCTCAGATGCGTGGGTGATGGAGGTCATTGCAGAGGGCTACAAGCTGGATTTCAAGTCCTCCCCTCCGTCCTGTTTTTTTTCGGTCATCTCCTCCAGCCTCAGATTCTTTTTTTCTGGCAATTTGCACGCTGCTGCAGCAAGGTGTGATTGTTCCGGTTCCTGCGCAAGACCGTTTTCAGGGGTTTTACTCCAATCTCTTTGTGGTTCCTAAAAAAGAGGGGATGGTCCGTCCCGTTCTGGACCTCAAGGCGCTCAACCGTTTCCCTCGCGTCCACAGATTCCGGATGGAGTCATTGAGGTTGGTCATTGCGTCCATGAATCTGGGGGACTACCTGTCCTCGATAGACATCAAGGACGCTTATCTTCATGTGCTCATTTGCGTCAGTCATCAGAGGTTTCTCCGGTTTGCAATTGGTCCATTTCACTACCAGTTTGTAGCCCTCCCATTCGGCCTGGCCACGGCTCTCAGGGTCTTTACGAAGGTTCTGGCAGCAGTCATGGCCCTGCTCCATGCCAGGGGGATCGTCTCGATCCCCTACTTAGATGACATCCCATTTGTCTCTGCATGCAGGCTCTGAGAAGCAGTTCCCTAAGCTCAATTCCATACCAGAATGCTTCAGTGAGCCATTCTGGCCAGCTGGGATCGCTCCCCAGCCTCCTTGGATCGGCCAATGCGTCTCCTTGCCCCGTGCACCGGGCCCTCAGATTGTGGATGGTCTCTCCGATGTTGGAAGGTTGGAAGGTGTTAACAATGGATGCAAGCCTCAAGGGTTGGGGGAGTGTTGAAAAATTTCTCTGTTCAAGGGGTATGGTTCACTTGAGGAGTGCTCCCTTCCAATCAATGTTCTGGAGTTGAGGGCGATTCGGCTCTCTGCGACAATGGGCCGACCATCTCAGGGGTTGTCCGGTGCGGGTTCAATCCGACAACTCCACGGCGGTGGCATACATCAATCACCAGAGCGGCACCCAGTGCCTGACGGTCATGGCAGAGACTGCGCTGATTCTCAGCTGGGTGGAGAAGCATGTTCTGGCACTGTCGGCAGTTAACATACCCGGCGTTGACAACTGGATCGCAGACTTCCTCAGCTGTTAGCATCTCTATCCCGGCGAGTGGGCTCTTCACCCACAGGTCTTTCGGGCCATCTGCGAGAGGTGGGGTCGGCTGGATGTGGAGCTCATGGCCTCACTCTTCAACAACAAGGTTGAGGACTTCGTTGCGCGGTCCCCGGACCCCATGGCCCTGGCATGCGACGCTCTGGTGATTCCGTGGAGTCGGTTCACATTTCCTTACATGTTCCCACCTCTTACTCTCATTCCGCGTCTCCTCCAGAAGATCAGGTCCGAGGGACGGGCCGTCATTCTCATGGCCCCAGATTAGCCACGCAGGGTGTGGCACGAGTCCCTAGTCGCCTTCTCTCCGATGAACCTTGGTGTCTTTCTCTTCGGGAGGACCTGCTGTTGCAGGGGCCAATCTTCTACCCGAATTTAGGGTTGCTACATTTAACGGCATGGCTGTTGAAGCCGCCGTACTGAAAGCTCGTGGGTTTTTGGATGCGGTGGTCCAGACCATGATTCGGGCCAGAAAGCCGTCGTCTTCTAGAATCTACCACCGGACCTGGAAATCCTACTTTAGTTGGTGCGAGCAGCGACCGCTGTCTCCCATTCGCTTTTCTTTGCTGCGACTTTGGCTTTCTTGCATTCAGTCATGGACTTGGGGCTGGCTCTCAGCTTCCTCAAGGGGGAAAGTGTCGGCTCTCTCCATTCTTTTTCAGTGAAATTTGGCTTCGCTTTCGGCGGTTCCAAATTTTTCTGCAGGGGGTGGCGCATGCTGCGCCCCATTTCTGTCCTCCTTGGATCCTTAGGATCTTAATCTAGTGCTCAACGATGTCCAATCTTCTCCGTTTGAGCCTTTGCAGATGTCGCTGCGCTTCCTGTCTTATAAGGTGCCTTTTTTGGTTGCAATTACTTCTATCCGTAGAGTGTCGGAACTCGCAGCTCTGTCATGTCGGTCGCCCTTCCTGATCCTCCATTAGGATAAGGTGGTCCTTCACCCTGTACAGTCCTTCCTGCCGAAGGTGGTGTCGGCATTTCATCTAAATGAGATCATTCCCCCTTCATTTTGTCCGGACCCGTCTCATCCTCAGGAGCAGTTGCTCCATACCCTGGATTTGGTACGAGCTGTTTGGGTTTATCTCTCCCAGACGGCATCTTTTAGGCAGATGGATTCCCTGTTCATGATTCCAGAGGGGCCGAGACGAGGGCTGGCACCGTCAAAGACTTCCATTTCCTGATGGATTTGTTTTGCTATTGTGGAAGCGTACTGCGTTAAGGACTGGGCTCCATCCTTCCGGGTGACTGCTCATTCGGCTCGGGCAGTGGGGGCCTCTTGGGCGGTGCATCACGGGGCTTGGCCCTCCAGGAGTGCAAGGGGGACACTTGGTCGTCTTTGCATACTTTTTCCAAGTATTATAGAGTGCACACCTTTGCGTCTCTGGGGCGTAGAGTTTTGCAGACGGCAGTTCTCTAATTGACGGGAGGGTTGCTTGTTATGCCCACCCTTGAAGACTGCTCTGTAATGTCCCATGGTCAAAGCCTGTGTCCCCCAATGGGACGGATGAGAAAACTAGATTTTTGTACTTAACATAAAATCTGTTTCTCTTCCGTTCATTGGGGGACACAGCTCCCACCCATTCTTTTGTTTAAGGGCCTTTTTTTTTTTTTTTTTTGGGAGGGGTTTGGCTTTGTACATGAGGTGATTTTCTTGTGTCTGGCTTCTCCTACTGCTTTTCCACTTACTGATTTAGCTTGGTCCCTGTAGGAAGAGTATAGCTGAAGAGGGAGGAGCTTACACTGTGTGCTTAGTGTCCGTCTCCTAGCAGCAACAGCTATACTCATGGTCAATGCCTGTATCCCCCAATGAACGGAAGAGAAACAGATTTTACGGTAAGTACAAAAATCTAGTTTTTAAAGGGATCTTTCAGCACTCTGTAAAAGTTAATTTTAATATATACATGTATTCCTGAAAGAATAACAATTCTCAAGCACCTTTTCTTAGGATTCTGCGTTATGTGGTTCATCTGTTATTCCTATTGGAAATGTATGAATAAATTGATAACTAGGTGTTACCATTACTCTTGTCAAAGGGGTCTGTTCTACACACTGTGACACGGTCAGCACTGATTGGACAACTGGTAACACGTACAGTCATACATTTCTAGAAGTAATAACAGAGGAACCACACAGCATTATAACAAAAGATCCAGTATTTGCTACAACAGACATGTCAGGAGAGGTGACAGACCTCTTTAAAATCAGTCATTTTTGCACATGCACCATGACTTAGCAGAGGGATTTTAGTGGTTACCAGTTCACTTCCATGTAACTATCTATATTTTATCTACTAGAAAAACTAGGCCTGCGGAACATGGATTTCCTAATGACCTGGGTGTAGAAGAAGAAGACATCATACCTGAAGGGCAGATTAAACTCCCGGAACAGCATCCGGCTTTTATTGTACCCTCCCTGACAAGCCAGCCTGTGGGCAAGTTATTTGTTGAGAAGAATAGTAAGTTACATTTGTAAATGCATTTCCTTAAAGGGGGGTTCCAGCCTGTAGATATTGATAACGTATTCTCAGGATAGATCATCAATATCAGGTCAGTGTTTCACCACTGTCTTGGACTGAAGTAATTATTACACTAGTCCTCAAGCCCAGGAAGAACTCTTTGTGTCCAGAGTCATGTAGACCAATTTCTTTAATGGGGTTGCCCAGGCTTTTAATATTGATGACCTATCCTCAGGAATAGATTTTCTTTAGTTCTAGAGTGTTGGATGGGGAACGGCTCGGATAACTCTGCTCTAGCTTTGGATGTACAGTAATAAAATCTATTTATTTGGTTAAATGGACATTCCTTTGAACCGTTCTGAGAAACTTTGGTTTTGAGGACTACTTCCTTATATGGGTTCAGATTCTATATTTTAACCCTAGTGCTAGAATTAAAGAGGACCTATCACCGCTCCTGACATGCCCGTTTTAATAGCTTCATGCATTCCCCATGTAATAACAATTCTGGAGCATCTATTCTTATGTCTGTATGTTGTACCATTCCTTTATTATTTCTACTAGAAGTTATGAATGAATTGCTAGCAGTCTGCAGTAAGGGTACAGAGGGGTGATGTACATGCACAGACTGAAAATGACAGCATTGATTGGATAGAGGTAGTCTGTGCAGGTGCACGCCCCCAACTTCCCCTCTGTACCCTTATTGAAGGCTAATAGCAATTCATTCATAACTTCTAATAGAAATAATAAAGGAATGGCACAACATAGAGATATAAAAATAGGTGCTTCAGAATTGTTATTACATGGGGAATGCATGACGCTATTAAAACAGACATATCAGGAGTGGTGACAGGTCCTCTTTAAGATCATTGGGAGCTTATCCAAGTCATTCCCTGTCTCAAGAGGTATGTATGAGACAGGCTTCTCCTCTATCCCCCCCTTTTTATTTGCTATTCATTTGAAGCCTCTAGGCATAATCTTCAGAACAAGCAGTGAATTTAGAGGTCTAGGCCAGATATAATAACTCCAGTTAAAACATTTAGTTAATATTCTGTTTTTCACATATTCAAATCCGGGTTGTTGTCCAGTCGTCTATATAATGGGAACCAAATGGTACAATCTATTTGTACAAGTAATAATAAATATGAAAAAAAGCCGCCATACTGAAAGCTTGTGGGTTTTCAGATGCGATGGTTCAGAGCATGATTCGGGCCAGAAAGCGGTCACCTTCCAGAATCTACCACCGGACCCGTTAGCTTTTCTTTGCTGCGACTTTTGGCTTTCTTGCATTCGGGCATGGACTTGGGGTTGGCTCTCAGCTCCCTCAATGGGCAAGTGTTGTCTCTCTCTCCATTCTTTTTCAACGAAATTTGGCTTCGCTTACAGCGGTTTGGACTTTTCTGCAGGGGGTGGCGCATGCTGCTCCCCCTTTCCGTCCTCCGTTGGATCCTTGGGATCTTAATCTAGTGCTCAACGCTCTCCAATCTTCTCCATTTGAGCGTTTTCAGCAGGTGTCGCTGCGCTTCCTGTCTTTATAAGGTGCTTTTTTTTATTGCAATTACTTCTATCCGTATAGTGTTGGTCGCCCTTCCTGATCCTCCATCAGGATAAGGTGGTCCTCCTCCCTGTGCAGTCCTTCCTGCCAAAGGTGGTGTCGACATTCCATCTAAATGAGAGATTATTCTCCTTTAATTTTGTCTGGACCCGTCTCATCCTCGGGAGCAGATGCTACATAGCCTGGATTTGGTACGAGCCGTTCGAGTCTATCATCTGTCCCAGACGGCATTCTTCCGACGAACGGATTCCCTGTTTGTGATTCCAGAGGGACCGAGACGAGGGTTGGCAGCGTCAAAGACTTCCATTTCCCGATGGATTAGTTTGGCTATTGTGGAAGCATACCGCATTAAAGGGAGTCTGTCACCACATTTTAGCATGTTAGACCGTTAAAATAGGGTTATGTGATCCACCCAGAACATAAAAACGGTACCTTTGTTGTAGAAAACGGACTTTTCTTTTTGCCGAAAATGAGCTTATAAGATTATGTTCTGAGCCCTCAAGTGCCCAGGGCGGTCTCTCAATCCTCGGAGCCCCAGGCAGGCACCTCCTAAACGGCTCATAACCCCGCCCTCCGTGCGCCTCTGCCCGCCCGTTTACTCCCCTCCCCTGTCCTTTTCCACTGCGGCTGTGCGGTCCAAATCGTAGCGGGCGCATGCGCAATGCGATGCCCGCTCCTGGCAGGGCAGGGGGGAGTAAACGGGCGGGCAGAGGCGCACGGAGGAGGGTTATGAGCCGTTTAGGAGGTGCCTGCCTGGGGCTCCGAGGATTGAGAGACCGCCCTGGGCACTTGAGAGGGCTCAGAACATAATCTTATAAGTTCATTTTCGGCAAAAAGAAAAGTCCGTTTTCTACAACAAAGGTACCGTTTTTATGTTCTGGGTGGATCACATAACCCTATTTTAACGGTCTAACATGCTAAAATGTGGTGACAGACTCCCTTTAAGGACTAGGCCCCGCCCTTCCGGGGGACGGCTTATTTGGCTCGGGCAGTGGGGGCCTCTTGGGCGGTGCATCACGGGGCTTCAGCCTTTCAGGTGTGCAAAATGGTGACCTGGTCGTCTTTGCATACTTTTTTCAAGTTTTACAGAGTGCACACCTTTGCATCTTCTGAGGCTTCTTTGGGGCGTAGAGTTTTGCAGACAGTGGTTCTCTGATTGGCAGGGGGGTTGAAGTTGAGCCCAGCCTCAGGGACTGCTCTGTAACAAATGAAACATATAACATGTATTACTCCAACTGACTATTAAATAATACTGGTGTAGAAAATGCCATTCTTAGTAAATCTGCCCCTAACTGTATAGGAAGTTGCTTAAAGGGGTTGGCCACTTTCTGGTTACTGATGACCAGTGTGTTTGTAAGATGATTATATGGCACTTACTAATACAGTCTTTGTTGAAATTCAGCACCATTTTCTATATTTCATAAGGTATCCCCTTGTTTGCCAGGTCTTTTGTGCTGTCCACACAGAGGTATTGTCTGTAAAATAGCTGCTGATGGAGGGTCACATGACCAGACACCGTTTCCATGTGATGTCTCCACCTTCATTCAAACACACTGCACCTGCACTAAACTCCCAACAGAAAAAGTGCAGATGGCAGATGCAGTGTGTTTGAAAGGAGGAGACATTACATGGAGGTGATTTGCCTGGTCACGTGACCCTCCATCAGCGCCATCTTATGGACAAGACCTCTGTGTGGACGCACAAAAGACTTGGTAAACAAGGGGGCAAACCTTGTTGAAATTCTGCCCCATTTTCTATATTTCAAAAAGACTATATTAGTAAGTGCCATATAGTCATCATACAAACATATTGATAAACAGTAACCAGAAAGTGACCAACTCCTTTAAATTGCAGTTCTCAACTATACTCTAACTAGGGAAATACTTACTTTGGGAATGACAGTAGAACCATTTTACATGTATTAGTATTGGGGGTTCAGGGGCTATTCGGTTGTATGTGTGTATTTCTGTTCTAGCATTTAGAGTCTGTTTCTAGTCTCGGCCTATGTTAGCCAGGACTAGTGAATGATGGCTTAGCGCTACCTGTGTCTTTTATTTTCCACGTTTTAGGGAAATTTCAAGCTGCAGATCGTTCTGGTATCATCAAAACAACAGAAGAAGTGGATGATTTCCTGGATATTAAACCTACATGGCGCAGTATGGATGTGTCCCTGACCGTGCATCGCAGCTTTAGGTACACAGGCTTGTACAGAACCAGGAGATACTCCGGGGGCAGCGCGCTTTCATGTCTAATCATCTCCCTTTGTTCTAGGATGATCGGGCTGTTCTGCAGTGGATTCCTATCTGGGTACACCCTGTGGAACATTGTGGTGATTTATGTCCTTGCTGGCAGCCAGATAACTACTCTACCTAAGCTGCTTGAAATTTATAAAGACTTAGCTTATCCATCCCAGTGCTTCTTGTATTTCCTGTTGGTTCTCAGCGCAGTTTCTGCATTTGATCGGTACTTTATGGAATAGATGTTCCTAGTTACCTTTGCTTATATTTATTTCATGGTTTCTTATTTGGACCACACATAATTCAGCAGTTTTTCTTTTAACTAGGATTGACCTGGCCAGTGTGTCAAATGCATTCCGTGGTCTTGTTACACTGGACCCATCTGCCGTGGCGTCATTCTGTAAGTACCACTATCTGTAGTAATAGTTCATTCAATTAGAACTTCCCTAAGAAAATATCCTCTATACATTTTCCTTCTCTCCTCGTGGTATAATCCAGTTGCAGTTATCCCTCCTGAAGACAGCTTATTATAAGTACTGACCATATCCTAATACTCTTCACTAAGGATAAGCGTATTCATTTCTACTGTAAAAAACCTTTGTACTCAACTCTGGTTCAGTTCCCAGGTACCACTTGGAACCGAACCCGAGTTCGATACAAAGGTTTTTTACAGTTGAAATGAATTTCCGAAGTTATTACACAAAGTCTCACGAGACTTCCCAAAGTAATAACTTTGGCTCATCTGAGCCAATACATTCTAATACTGTATGGAGCGCCCACTCCATACAGTATTAAAACGAAGTTTTATGCGAATCGACTTCGCTCATCCCTACTCCTCACCCCAGTGTTTTGGGTATACAGCTCATTTACAGACCTATGTGTCTTATGGTTACCTTTCCTGATGTAACCCTTTTTTCTTTTTCGTGTTCATATAGCTATTTGAAGACTTGGGTCACATTTTTTAAGACCAGTGTTTTAGACGCCCGTCTTAATAAAGCCCTAAGTTGGTGGCAGATCCTCCCCCAGTTCTAAATGTAAGACTTGTGGAGGAATTTTTTATGGGTTACACTGTTAACTGTGAGGTAAAAATAACATGTTACAGGGGTTGTCTCACTTCAGCAATTGGTATTTATCATGTAGAGAAAGTTAATACAAGGCACTTACTAATGTATTGTGATTCTACATATTGCCTCCTTTGCTGGCTGGATTCATTTTTCCATCACATTATACTCTGCTCGTTTCTAGGGGTTACAACCACCCTTCAGCAGTGGTGGTCATGCTTACTGACTATAGGAGAAAGCGCTAGCCTTTCTGGTGGCCAGGACCGCTGGAGCACGCATAGGCACACATGCGCAGCAGCTCCAACTCCGACCACCTCGTAACTGCACTGCAGCGTTGGCCATAAATCCCTGGAAACAAGCAGTGTATAATGTGATGGAAAAATGAATCCAACCAGCAAAGGGGGCAATATGGACAATCACAATACATTAGTAACTGCCTTGTATTAAATTTCTCTACGTGATAAATCCCATTTGCTGAAGTGAGACAACCTCTTTATGTATAATTTTATTTTGTGGGTCGGTACGATTACAACGATACCAACGTTATATAGTTTCCTATGTTTTAATACTTTTAAAATAAAAAATAAACATAAAAACTTAAATTGCAGGGAGTCTGTATTTTTTTTATTTTTTTTTAAATACAGTTTTGGGGTGTGTTTGACTTTTTATTAAAAAAAAATTTGGGGACGTGATTCAGCCATTTTTTCCGTTATATTTTAACAGTTCGAGCATTTTTGAACACAGCAATACCAATTATCTTTATTTCTGTATTATTTTTATTTGTAAAATGAGGAAAGTGCATTGGGTGATTTAGAATTTTTGATTCTGTTCTTTTTTATATATATTTTTTTTTTACTTTATTTTTACCTCCACCTTGAATATGCAATCGTTAGATTGCTTATACCATAGACTGCAATGGCTTAACATTACAATCTATGAGAAAATCACTGTGTTCCTGTTAAGTATTTGAAGAAAATAGGTCGGCACTGCGGTTTGCACGTGGTGCACACATCCAGGGATAGTTAGTGCCGATCCTTCTTTGCTATATATGTGTTCCTGTTGAGCCATGCCACAGGCTGGGCTTAATAGTACCATAAAGGGATTGTCTCACTTCAGAAAATAGCATTTATTATGTAAAGAAATTTAATACAAGGCACTTATTTATGTATTGTGATTGTCCATATTGCGTCCTTTGCTGGCTGGAATAATTTTTCCATGACATTATACACGGCTTGCTTCCATGGTTACGACCATCCTGCAATCCAACAGTGGTGGCCGTGCTTGCACATTATAGAAAAATAGCACTAGCTGATGTGAGCCAGAGTGGCTGGCATTTTTAACTTTAGTGTGCAAGCACGGCCTCCGGTGATGGATTGCAGGGTGGTCGTAACCATGGAAACAAGCGGTGTATAATGTGATGAAAAAAAGAAGGCAATATGGGCAATCACAATACATTAGTAAGTGCCTTGTATTAACTTTCCCTACATGGTAAATAGCACTTGCTGAAATGACACAACCCCTTTAATTACGGCAGACCTGGAAGCCTTCAGAAGGAAGCAACTGAAGAGCTCCCTCACATTCAGACACTGGGAACATCCTGTTCCTGGTAAATGACCTCTCAGATGCTGTGGTTGCAATTGAGAGGAGGCAAATACAAAATAAAAGTTTGTCCTTAAAAGGGTTGTCCAGGATTTGGATGGCCTATCCTCAGGGTCTCTCACCCCGCAAATCAGCTTTTACCTTGTAGCTTTGTTGCCTGAACTACACAGCCCTGTCCAATGTGTAGCGGAGGAGCTGGTTTCCAGTTCCCAGCTGTGTCCACTACACAATAGATGGGGCGGCTGTGTAGTTCCGACTCCAGTTTCAAGTGCTGGAGCTACGAGGTAGCAACTGGACAACCCCTTTAAGGCCAAAAATGGCTCCATCATTAGGGTTTAAAAAAGGGACTAGTTACAGTTTTTATCAGTGTCAGAGACCATATACGTCTGCAAAACATGGATACCGGCCATGTGCATTCTGCATTTTGCGGATCAGCACATCCTACCCTATGTAATAAAAACGGACAAGAATAGGACATGTTCCACTTTTCATTTTTTTTTTTTTTTTTGGGGGGGGGGGGGGGGGGGGGACCATGAAATGGACATACAGATGTAGACGAAACACAGATCAGATGCAAACAAAAATAAATAAATACGGTTGTGTGAATGGACACTTCAATGAATGTTCCACCCTGCAGTGTCCACACATGACAACTGTATCAAATTTTGTCATCAATAATTATCTGCCGTTATTATCTCTGGTCAAATGGTTTTCTATAAGGCTAATGAATAGATCAGGGTCTATCCAGAAGAATCGACCCTCCCAACATGCAGTCCATGTATTTGATGCTTATTGTGGTCTCGCTCTAAATCAAACCTTCTCTGTTTTCAGTGTATTTTGTCGCTCTTTTTCTTGCACTGAGTCAGCAAATGACAAGTGACAGGATAAACTTCTACACACCTCCAACGCAGAATGGCAGCTTGTGGTAAGACCTCACTGTTGGTATTACTCCTTTATTTTTTTATTTTTTTTATCTGATATCATTTTTATTAAAACTTTTACATGCAATAAAACCCATTCTGGTACATTGAATAGAATATAGACAAAGCACACAGTATGTTTATTTTCACAGTGACATATCTGAAAATGGCAAGTTACCACGATGTTTCTTAAAGTACAAAGTCCCCCTGCCCCCCCAACAACGGCATTACTCTTTCTGATAACAAGTACAGTTTAAAGATTATTATTATTACTACCATGGCTTAGCTGCACGTATGGACTTCAAACGGTAGACATCAGATATTTGTTTTAGGCCTCATGCACATGGCCGTGTCCGTGTGGACTTGAAGGGGTCCACAATCCGGAGCTGCAGTGCGGAACGGAGGCACGGAACCACTACAGAGTGCCTCCGCACCTCAAAGAAATAGAACATGATTAGTTTTTGTGCGGTGCGGACGGATCACTGACCCATTCAAGGTGAATGGAACTCAATCCGTTGCCCGTGCATTTGGGACCGCAAATTGCGGCTGTGTGCATGAGGCCTTAAGCGTATGTCTTCAGAGATGGATTATAATTGGAGCTGCAGATGCTGTAGGTCTGGGCACCTGATTTACCAGCCGGGTCAGCATCCTTCTATGCTGCACTGTTTTTGCAGGGCTTTGTCGTGTGTAAACAGGTATTTGCTGCCAGGAAACCATATGGGGTCAAATAATTATAGTAACACTTGTTCAGCCACGATTATTGCTGCATGTAAATCCAGCTAACAAGTTGGCAATAATCAGGACTGAATGTTCTTAGGAAAGATTGATGCCACATGTGAAAGTGTCTTAAATTCGGAGTGGCTGCAGCAGTAACACGGGAAGTAAATGAGGGAAGGGTGCAGAAAAGATAAGGGCTGGGAGTTATAGCATATGTGAAATGTCCTTCTTTGTAAGGGCTCATGCACATGAACGTATTTTGTTTCCTTGTCATTCCATTTTTTTGCGGATAGGATGCGGATCTATTCATTTCAATGGGTCCGCAAAAAATGCAGACAGCACATCATGTGCTGTTCGCATCTGTATGTCTGTTTTGTAGCCCCGAAAAACAAAAAAATAGAACATGTCCTATACTTGTCCATTTTGCGGACAAGGATAGGCGTTGTCACAATGGATCCGCAAAAGTCATACGTATTTTTGGCTGACGGCAAAATACATACGGTCATGTGCTTGAGTCTTAAGTGTAACAGAAAGAGGAGACTGCTGAGCAAATATGTTACACATCCAACCCATGCACACGCGTGATATTGAACTTGCGCAAGTGCTATCAGTGGAAAACTGACATCTTCTCCTCAGATGTGCTTCAGTATATTCCGTGATTCTGCCAAGTTTTTGTGTTTATTTTTCCTGCATGAATGTCATCGATTTTCTTGCATTGGTCATGCAAGTTAAACACTGAAAAATAACGCATAGCAATTCCCAGCAACCATCAGTGAAAAACAGACGGTCATTCAGTGTGGTTCAGTTTTTTATCACTGAACCATTGACTTGCAACACATGCTCTGTGTTTGGTTGCATTTTTCACACAGATCTATTCATTTTTATGGGGTTCTTCTTAGGGTACTTTCACACTAGCGTTTTTCTTTTCCGGCATAGAGTTCCGTCACAGGGGCTCTATATTGGAAAAGAACTGACCAAGCATATCCCCATGCATTCTGAATGGAGAGTAAGTCGTTCAGGATGTCTTCAGTTCAGTTGTTTTTGACGATGGAACTGCCCGCTGGATCACACTGCCGCAAGTGTGAAAGTAGCTTTACATAGTAACATAGTATATAAGGCCGAAAAAAGACATTTGTCTATCCAGTTCGGCCTGTTATCCTGCAAGTTGATCTAAAAATAAAACTGAGCCAATTTTCCCCACTCAAGGGTAAAAAAATTCCTTCCCGACTCCAATCAGGTAATCAGACTAACTCCCTGGATCAATGACCCATCTCTAGTAGCTATAGCCTGTAATATTATTACACTCCAGAAATACATCCAGGCCCCTCTTGAACTCCTTTAGTGAATTCACCATCACCACCTCCTCAGGCAGAGAGTTCCATAGTCTCACTGCTCTTACCGTAAAGAATCCTCTTCTATGTTTGTGTAAAAACCTTCTTTCCGCCAGATGCAGAGGATGTCCCCTCGTCACAGTCCTGGGGATAAATAGATGATGGGAGAGATCTCTGTACTGACTCCTGATATATTTATACATAGTAATTAGATCTCCCCTCAGTCGTCTTTTTTCTAAAGTGAAAAATTCTAATTTTGATAATCTTTCAGGGTACTATAGTTGCCCCATTCCAGTTATTACTTTAGTTGCCCTCCTCTGAACCCTCTCCAGCTCTGCTATGTCTGCCTTGTTCACAGGAGCCCAGAACTGTACACAGTACTCCATGTGTGGTCTGACTAGTGATTTGTAAAGTAGTAGGACCATGTTCTCATCATGGGCATCCATGCTCCTTTTGATGCAACCCATTATCTTATTGGCCTTAGCAGCAGCTGCCTGACACTGGTTTTTACAGCTTAGTTTGCTGTTCACTAAAATTCTGAGGTCCTTTTCCATGTCCGTGTTACCCAGTGTTTTACCATTTAGTATGTAAGGGTGACTTGCATTATTCCTTCCCATGTGCGTAAGGCCTCATGCACACGACCGTATGGCTTGTTCAGTATTTTGCGGTCCAGAAAAAAAAATGGATAACGTCCGTGTGCATTCCGTTTTTTACAGAACAGCTGGCTCCTGATAAAACAGTACTATCCTTGTCCGTTATGTGGACAATAATAGGACATGTTCTATCTTTGAACAGAAATATGGAAACGGAAGGCATACGGAGTACCTTCCGTTTTTGTTTTGCGGATTTATTGAAATAAATGGTTCCGTATACGGAACGCAAAAAACGGAATGTAAACTGGAAAAAAAAAAAAATGTTTGTGTGCAGGAGGCCTAACCTTACATTTGTCAGTGTTAAACCTCATCTGCCCAAGCCTCTAATCTATCCAGATCCATCTGTAGCAGTATACTGTCCTCCTCCATGTTAATTACTTTACACAGTTTAGTGTCATCTGCAAAAATTGATATTTTACTGTGCAAGCCTTACGAGCAAAAACGCAACAGATAGAACATCCATTTTTTTTTTCATGCAGTGCAATCTTTTATGAAAAAAAAATGCACATGTGTATAAACTTTAATGGGTCAGTTTTTACTGCAGGTGCTGTCTGTTTTAAACACAGACAGCACCCACACATGTACATTTTTTTTACACAACCGTATTCAGTACGTGAAATACACTCCATGTGTCAGCTGAATTCCCTGGGCTGAGTGCTGCTCCTGTGACAGGACCTCACTGCATTATAATGATTTATAATGCTGTGTGTTCCTGCCTGACTTCAGATGTACTGAATTGTACTCACATGGCGTAGTCAGTACAATTCAGTAGATCTGAAGTCAGGCAGGAACAGCAGCAGTCACCCTGGAAAATATCTCTGACACCCGGAGCATATTTTATATACGGAATACGCTCTTTTGAGATTAGCCTAATCCCTAGACCAGTGTGTGATGTAAAATGTAATACAGCTGTGTAGCAGTCCTGCTCTCTCTCCAGCCCAATGATTCAGCGGCACAGGTTGCACA
Organism: Bufo gargarizans; assembly: GCF_014858855.1. Lineage (NCBI taxonomy): Eukaryota > Metazoa > Chordata > Amphibia > Anura > Bufonidae > Bufo > Bufo gargarizans. Next base: position 74,677,763 of record NC_058087.1, read on the forward strand.
AATATGTACATCTCTGCGGGAAGTTGTTTGTTTCATGAATACCTTTTTTTGTATACATTCCTAAAAAAAAAAATACACTGCCCACTGTGGTCACGTGCTGTATGCGCATGACCCGACAGCACTGGAGGGGCACAGGATTTAGGCTGGGTCTACATGGCGATCCTGGCTGCAACACTCGTGGTGCCACCAATAATTGCTGTGCAGCCATTGAAATGAATGAAGTTGCAGCGCCAACCCCAGAGTTGCAAAAAAACTGCTTATCTGCTCCCTCCCTGTTCAGTGACCTCTGCATAGGTCACACAGTGGGGGTCATTTACAAAGAATGGCTGTTTATGCCTGTTTGTTTCCCCTTTGCGCTGGCAGAGGATGTGCATAGTTTCTGACAAGGCATGCGCTCCTCCGGAAGTCCATGCGCTAGGTGTAAAAACTATTCCAGCCCCTGACTGGAGTGGCTTTTCACCAACATTTACGTCCATTTCCAATCTGTTTGAAATCCGCAAGTAAATTCACAGTACACTTGTCAGTTGCGGATTTAAACATGATTGAAATTAATAGAAGAAATCTGCGATCAATCCACTAATAAGCCACTAGATAATGGTCATGCTGGCAACCTACAAGTCCAATGCACATGAGCAAATCCGGATGTATACAGAGATTGGAATATCCTATTGACTTGTATCGTACTGTACTTTACTGTGGATTTGCAGTGTGGAATCTGCAACGTTTGAACTTGGCCTAAGTAAGGCTAGCTGGTTTAAGATATTGTTTCTTGTAGATTTTTTTTTTTTGTCCATAGTCACTTCACTGCTTCTTTTTTTATTCTTTGTAATCCCAGGCAAGAAGATACAGAGGGACAGATCCTTCAGCCTTGGGTTGTCCTCAATTTGGTTGTAACTCTGTTGGTCGGCCTTGCCTGGCTGTTTTTATCATGTCGGCCAGACTTGGATCACAGTGAAGGTACGATCTCTTATACATTATCAAAAAAATAGCCCCATCAGTATCTGACTCCATTAAAGGCATACACTCCTGGAGCTGTCGTTAAAGGAGGACTGCAGTCAATATGATCATGTCATATGTCATAGATACATGTGCAGCTTCTGGAAGTGTCATCAGCACGAGAACTGTGCATCAGGTACTTCATAAAATGGGTTTCCATGGCCAAGGAGCTGCACACAAACCTAAAATCAGCACATGCAATGCCAAATAGCTAGAGTGGTGTAAAGCTCACATTCACTGCAGTATCGAGCAATGTAAATGTCTTCTATGGAACGATGAATCAGTCTGGGTTTGGCAAATACTAGGATGATGCTACCTACTGGAATGCATAGTGCCCATAGTAAGAGTAATGGCATGGGACTATTTTCAGGGTTCGGGACTAAGCCTTTTATTTTCAGTGAAAGGTAGCGTTATTGCCACGACATACACAGAGATTTTATACAATTATTGCTTCCAACTTTGAGGCAACAGTTTGGAGAAGGCACTCTCCTGTTCTAGCATGACTTTGTTTGCCTGTGCACCAAGTGAGATCCATAAAGACATGGTTTGGTGGGGAGGAACATGTGTGGTGTGCACATAGTCCTGGCATCAAGCCCACCAAACACTTTGGGATGAACTGGAATGCTGATGATGAGCCAGATCTTCTCAACCACCATCAGTGTCCGACCTCACAAATGCTCTTGTGATTGCATGGGCACACACTCCCAAAGATACACTATAACATCTGTAGGGAAGTCCTCCCAGAAGAGTGGAGGGACAGTTTGCCTGAAAGTGTCAGATTTCTAGTAGATGACAAAAACTGGAATACTCCTGTAATCGGCTTCCAAGACTTAAAAGTCAGACATTGACTCCTAGAGGGCCCTAACGAGACGGTTCTCTCTCTGAGATACTCCTTTGCTCTATACAAAGTTGGTCTCCTTAAAGGTAACCAGTACCTCCCCTAAGCTGCATCCTAACGCATTGCACTCAGACAGCCAGAATCGTGGCTGTTTGATGAGGGGCAAACAGCCCCAAATAGCTGTCTGGATATATGACTTGGCTATTTTCCCTTATGTTCCAAAGCTTGTTAAAGGGAACCTGTCACAGTGAACATGGTATCTGATCTGCAAGCAGCATGTTATAGGACAGGAGGGGATGAGCAGCTTGATGTGTCGTTTTCTGGGAAAAGATTCAGTAAAACCTGCAATTCATTCACTTAAATTCCTGCTCATTCTGGGCTCTGAAGTCCAGGAGGCGGTCCTATCGGTGATTGACAGCTATAGCTGTAGACACAGTCATAGAGGGAAGGTATTGAGAGCCTTACACACCATTCTGGTATTTATATAGACAAAATCCTACGTCCATTCGTGTCAACACTCCCCTCATACCTACGAGACACGACTGATCTACTACAAAGAGTCGAAGGAGTCACTATAGAACCTGACAGCTGGTTTGCATCAATAGATGTAGAAGCACTATATACTTCTATCCCACATAACAAGGGTTTAGCAGCAGTAAAATACTATCTGGACTCCAGGTCTACGGATCTATACCGACACAATCAATTTACCCTCCAACTCCTCAATTTTGTGCTTACACACAACTATTTCATATTTGAGGACCGCTTCTACCACCAGCTCAGGGGCACTGCAATGGGTAGCCCCTGTGCACCGACATATGCCAATCTGCTCCTGGGCTGGTGGGAGGACACGGTCGTCTTCTCTGAATCAATGTCATCCTGGACCAGATTCATCTCCCTATGGTCCAGATATATAGATGACATTCTACTACTCTGGTCAGGTACAGCTAGTCAATTTCAACAATTCATGGACACCCTTAACTCAAACCACATTGGACTGTTTTTCACCTTTGAAATGCACCCCAATACCATCAATTTTTTGGATGTCTGTCTGGCAAGAGATCAACACAATTACATTAAAACCACCCTCTTTAGGAAGAAGACTTCAACCAATAGTCTTCTACGTTGGGAAAGCTTTCACCCCACCCCCCTTAAGAGGGGCATTCCAAAAGGCCAATTCCTAAGAGTTCGGAGGAACTGTTCCAACAGTCAAAACTTCTCGCATGAAGCATCAAAACTTTTTGATCGCTTCAAACAAAGGGGCTATCCTGACCCCTGTCTGTTTGAGGCATGGGACTGGGCCAATTCAAAGGACCGTACCACCCTCCTTCAACCAAACCCTAAAAAACCAGACTCTCAGGATCTAATTAGAATCATCGGCACCTTTGACTCAGAATCGAGACAAATTCGAGACATCTTAAATCGATATTGGTCTCTTCTTAAGACCGACCCTGATCTCACACAGGTTCTACCGGAAAATCCGGCAATCACCTATAGACGCGGACGCAATATAGGTGACACCTTGGTCCACAGTCACTTTGAGCCCCCAGAAAAGAAGACATGGCTGTCTAACAGACAAGTGGGCACTTTTAAGTGCGGTAAATGCAAGGCATGCATGTATATAGTCCCCGGTAAAACATTCATGAATAGCCTAGGTGATCAGACCTTCTATCCTCGCAGCTTTGCAAATTGTAACACAGCTGGGATAATCTACATGGCTCAATGTGACTGTGGACTCAAGTATATAGGCAAGACCAAAAGAATTTTAAAAAAACGGATTCTTGAACATATCGGAGATATCCGAAATAAACGAGACAAACCGATATCCAGACACATGTGGATGAGTCATGCAGGGTCCACCAAAAGTATCCATTTCTTCATGATTGAAGTCCTAAAAATGTCTAAGCGAGGTGGGGATATAGACAAATTATTAAAACAGAAAGAGTCCAGATGGATCTTCAGACTAAACACTGTGGCACCATCTGGACTTAACGAAAACATAGATTATGCGTGCTTTATTTGAGGCCCCTTATCTGATAGGATCAATTTATCTTTTATCTAGTACAACGTATGTTGACTGGGAGATTAACCCCTCCACACCTGATCCTCATTTATTTATTCAATAGTTGGTCACCCCTTATCAACTATTCCCTGGCTATCTATTATTAATGTATCCATTTTGGATGCATACACCTATATTTGATACACTTCCATTATTCCTTGCAATCCGATCTCCGGCTCTCTTTGCCATCATCCTGGGACTAACTTACTTCCCCTTAGGATACTTTAATTATGTCCCCCACCATCCCCCTTGCCCCTATTCCTCCTCAACCCCTTTTTAATATCGAGTCCACTCACATTTTGGTACTCTTTATAAATGATGGCCACTGCAATCAGCCATCTCGGCCCCAATGCTCCGCCCATTCACCTGACCGGTACAGTGACCTCACCAGATCACATGTGCGGCCGCGTCATTCCCCCGGTCACGTGGGGGCATCTGACGTAGGAGGCCTCGCGTCACACCGATTACGTGGGCGCCCGGCCTCCCTGTTGCCCGTCACGTGACCGACACAGTGACCTCACTAGGTCACATGTACGGCCGCGTCATTCTCCCGGTCACGTGGGGGCATGTTACGTAGGACGCCTCACGTCACATCTATCACGTGGACGCCCGGCCTCCCCGATACCCGGAAGTACTCCATAAATAGGCAACCACGTTAGCGTTTCTCTGCTACCTGCCGCACATCACCACCTGAGCGCCACCTCAACATTTCATCTGACTCTGGCTTCCTCATCTATGGACTCAATATGTGGACCCCTAACTTTTTAAGGGAACGCAAGTACCATGTGCTTTAATAGCACTATTTGCCTGTTATCTTGTTGCACTGCTATAATTTAAATAGCTACTCTCTGTGGTACCTATTGAACATCGTCTATACCATATCTTGATCTAATTATCTAATTTTGTCCAGACTCTTCATGTGTGGTGTCCTCTCATATTATAACTAATTTGCAGCTAGTCAGGGGGACCTTCTTATTCGGATTATACATTGTATATATAAAGTGTTATACCGTCACTTAGCCACTCCCTGGAATTCTTGAGATTTGGGGATCTGTAGAGTTTATCAATCCAGACCCCCCACCTCTCGATCCACCACCGGCTACTTAGGTATCCCCCGTATCAAATATTCAGTTATCTTACTGACAGGTGTTACTATTCTCATTAGAGCCAGCGGCTTATATTGTTATTATTTTATCTAAAATAGCTCTAAAAAAGCTCATAAATCAAAAATTAAATCTTCTTGTACATAATATCACTTTAGTACTTTTGGTGTCGGTCTTCCATGATCAATTTTGTCCCCTGATGAGCCTGACAACAACCAGGCGAAACGCGTAGGGACGGTATTGGACATTTCTATTACCTTATATATATTCACCTTTTTCTTTTGGATTATTGACTGCCACATTTAATCTCCTTCGGGTACTTTTTCTATTTATTATTTTGTGTACTTTAGTATAGGTCTTCTATTAAGATCATTAATCCTTGTGTTCCTTCTCCCGCTAGGGTTCCTTAGGGTTTTTAGGAGGTACGAGAGACGGGATCGCCCTTATCAGGGCGGCTATTCCGTATATAGGCAGGATCATTTACATCAGGGCCAGTATCAGGGACATTTTTCCCTATAGGCCCAACACAACTGCTCAACCACCTCCCTATCAGCCTTAGATGGGTTACACCATTAGACCCTACTTTTTGATTTCTTTTTTGTATTTATTTATTTATTTTCTAATTTTTGTATAGATAAGGGTGCATTGACTTTTATTTAAATACAATTAAAGGTTATATTTTAGAATGGTGGTAATTCTGTGGTTACCACCCCACCATAGAGGGAAGGTAGTCAATCACTGATAGGACCGCCTCCTGGACTTTAAAACCCAGAATAAGCAGGAATTTGAAAAGATAAATTTAAAGTTACTGAATCTTTTCCAATAAAACTACATATTTATCTAGTCTTTTCCTCCTGTTCTATAAGATTCTGCGTGCAGATTACGCTGCATTTTCATGAAGACAGGTTCCTTTTAAAAAGTCAGACATTGACTCCATAGGGAGCCATTTCCAATAGGTGGCACTAAAGAGTCTGTTCTATTTCTTTGGTAGATACCTCTTGTCTGTAATCTAAGACTGAACACTGTCTGAAAGATATTGATTCCACTTTTAAGCTGCCCATGCATTTTAAATTGTTAAAGGGGTTATCCAGGAATGGTAATGATGACTTATCCTCAGAATAGGCCATCATTATCACATTAGCGGGTGTGTCCCCAATCATCCCTGCCAATCAGCTATTTCAGGGAACCGCTGCACTCAAAGAAGCTCTGGTGAGCGATGCAGGCTCACGGCAGCTTTCCAAGGACAGCGCCATACGTTGTATAGTGGCAGTGCTTGGTATTGCAGCTTATCCCCATTGACTTGAATAGGCCATGTGACCGATGTACAGTGATGGCGTAGGAAGAGCCTGCAGTGCTCAAGGCCTCTTCTAACAGCTGATCGGCAGGGTTCCCGGGTGTCGCACTCCCCACAGATCTGATACTGATGACCTATCCTGAGGATAAGTCATAAATATCTTCTCCTGGATCACCCCTTTAAATGACAAATACAGTCCTTTCTCATGGTTTAGAAAATAGTGCTGGTTATACATCATAGACTTAAAGGGGTTGTCCGGGTTCAGAGCTGATCCCAGATATACCTCCATTTTCATCCAGGCAGCCCCCTGACATGCTCTGATGCTCTCCTTTGCCCTGCGCTAAATCGCGGCAGGGCAAAGGCATTTTTAGGAGTTCCTGTGACGTACTGGGGATATCCATGGGGCTGCCAGGAAGCCCGGTGATGTCACCGATGGGCGGGGTTTAGCGCTGCCCTAGCCAGTAAAACAACTAGGGCAGCACTAAAGCCCGCCCATCAGAGCCGGTGACGTCACCGAACACACTGTCGTGCGGAAGTTTCTGCCCGGCAGTGTGTTATGATAAACAAAAGAGCTCTTGCCCTGCGCGATCTAGCGCAGGGCAAGGGAGCGCATCAGAGCATGAGATGTTCCGATGCTAGCCTCAGGGATGCTGTCGGGGTGAAAATAAGGGTATGTCCAGGTTCAGCTCTGAACCCGGACAACCCCTAAATCACTATAGTCAGCATACTAAAAAATATTAATTGGCTAAAGTAGGGAAACAAACTCAGCATCTGTGCCTCTCCTCCTTTATTCCCTCAGTGCTCTGGTAGCTCTCTGCAGTATTACCGCTGCCAGCAGCAGTTGGCCACCTGACCTCCCAGGGTGCCATGTTGTTTACTGCAAAAGTTCATACATACCAGAGCAGTAGGTGCCCAGGGAATAGTGGAGGCAAGTGAAGGTATAGTGTGTTGTTTTTCAGTTCTAAGCCATTTCAGAGCTTTTTTTTTTTTTTTTTTAAAGGGTATTCCAGCAGCATGAAATGGTGGCATATCTCTTGCTGATTGAGGAGGTCAGACCTCCCCTATCAGCAAATGATGGCATATCCTAGAGCAGGGATGCTCAACCTGCAGCCATCCAGCTGTTGCAAAACTACAATTCCCAGCATGCCCTAATAGCTGAAGGCTGTCCCAAGCACACTGGGAGTTGTAGTTTTGCAACAGCTGGAGGGCTACAGGTTGGGTATCTGTCCAAGATTTATGCTATCACTTATACTGCTGGAATACCCCTTAAAGAGGTTTTCAGGGATTTTTTTTTAACTAATGACCTATCCTCCATCAGTTAAAAAAAATTCCAGAAAACCATCTAAGTCGCTGGACATGTGAAGTTTGTTTCTTATGGACTACATTTTCATTTATCATCTTAGAATCCATCTTCATCCCAGAAGAAGATGATTACCCAGACATGGAGAAGGGGATGAAAATTCAAGCGTGAATTGTGTTCAGACACATCAATGATGCCTTTGTTTTTTTATACTTCTTTATATACCTTTTTTATATGCATTCTTTTTATCCTGTTTTACATTGTTTTTATACTTTTAAAAAATAATATATTTTTGTCAATTGTACATTCAGAATTGTAAATGAAATATGTTTTGATAATGATTCTTTTTAAAGTGTACAAATTTGATGGAAATGAACATTGCACTGATTCTTATTCGCTGAAATGTAAAAGATGTATTTGAGTCGATTAGGACTCTATAAACTGTACATATACAGTGTGGTAATAATATTGTCCAGGATTGAATAGGTTTCTGAATGTAGAATAGTATTCCTTTATTTTGCTACTTAGGAAAAGTGTTGCTAAATCGTCGTGTAAGGTAAGTCAAACCAATGCATTATCTTATTTCTATTTTTTTTACATAATAGGGGTAATGTATCAATTGGTTTGGGCCAGATTTGTCACAAACTAATTGATACACACAAACTTCTAAAAGATGTGGCAAATTTATTAAAAGGCATGCAACGCTTGGCCATCTCACTCCAGCGCACAGCGGGTTTAGAGTGGTATATCAAACTTGAGCCTAAGTAAATCTCCCCCAGCATTCAGGTATAGAGCAAGGTACTGGTTTCCTTTGCAGTGAGGCAGTATACTGTAGTATTCTCTGTTATATCTGCTAACTTTCCCTTCTAATATGCAGAATAACACGGCTCACCTACCAAGGATATATACAGTGCATTCAGAAAGTCTTCAGATCCTTTCACTTTTTGTAATGTTGTAGCCTTTTGCTAAAATTAAAAAAATAAAGTTTCTTTTCCCCCCATCAGTCTGCACTCAATATGCCATAATAACAAAGTGAAAACAGATTGTTCAATATATTTGCCAATTTATTGAAAAGGAAAAACTAAAATAATACATTGACATAAGTATTCAGACCCTTTACTCCGGACTTAGGCTACTTTCACACTAGCGTTCGGGTGTCCGCTCGTGAGCTCCGTTTGAAGGGGCTCACGAGCGGACCCGAACGCAGCCGTCCAGCCCTGATGCAGTCTGAATGGAGCGGATCCGCTCAGACTGCATCAGTCTGGCGGCGTTCAGCCTCCGCACGGACAGGCGGACAGCTGAACGCTGCTTGCAGCGTTCGGGTGTCCGCCTGGCCGTGCGGAGGCGTACGGATCCGTCCAGACTTACAATGTAAGTCAATGGGGACGGATCCGTTTGAAGATGCCACAATATGGCTCAATCTTCAAGCGGATCCGTCCCCCATTGACTTTACATTGAAAGTCTGGACGGATCCGTCCGAGGCTATTTTCACACTTAGCTTTTTTTTTGCCATTTTAATGCAGACGGATCCGTTCTGAACGGAGCCACCGTCTGCATTAATATGAGAGGATCCGTTCAGAACGGATCCGCCCGAACGCTAGTGTGAAAGTAGCCTTAGTTGAAGCACCTTTGGCAGTGATTACAGCCTCCAGTCTTCTTTGGTTTTCATTAAGAATACTGTATCTCTGTACTTTGCTCCATTCCGCTTTTCCTTAACTTTAACCAGTCTCCCTGTCCCAGATGTTCAAAAACACCCCCACATGTTTTAGGGATGTATTGGGCAGTTGATAAGAAGTGCCTGGTTTCCCCAAGATATGACGCTTAGAATTGAAGCAAAAAAGTTAAATCTTGATTTCACCAGACCGGATAAACTTGTTTCTTAGGCCCCATGCACACGGCCGTGTGCGGGCCGTGGAACCGCGGCCTGGATCCCTCCTGAGAGCAGGAGCGCACGGCGTCACTGGTTGCTATGACGCCGTGCGCTCCCTGCTGCCGCCGCAATACAGTGATACACTGGTATGATCTATACCAGTGTATTACTGTACTGTGTCGGCAGCAGGGAGCGCACGGCGTCATAGCAACCAGTGACTCCGTGCGCTCCTGCTCTCAGGAGGGATCCAGGCCGCGGATCCACGGCCCGCACACGGCCGTGTACATGGGGCCTTAGTCTGATAGTCCTTTAAGTGATTTTTTTTTTGTTGCAAACTTCAGCCCAGTTTTTATGAATCTTTTACTGAGGAGAGGCTTCTTTCTGGCCACACTGCCATAAAGCCCAGATTGGTGAAATGCTGCAGTGATGGTTTAACTTCTGGAAGTGTCTTCCATCTGCACACAGGACCTCTGCAACTTATAAAGAGTGACTATACGGCTCTTGGTCACCTCAAGGCCCTTCTTCCCCAGTCACTTAGTTTGGTGGGGTGGCCAGCATTAGGCAGTGTCCTGGTTGTTCCATGAAAGAATTATGGAAGCCACTCTGCTCTTAGGAACTTTAAGTGAAGGAAATAATTTTTATTTTTTTTTGTTACCTTTTGAGAATATAATATATTTGCAAAAATATCAAAAAAAGGTAAATATTGTTTATTTTAGCACAAGGCCACAGCATAATACAATTTGAAAGGGTCTGAAGACTTTCTGAATGCATTGTAGATTAGTTTGACTTATGGAGTCTGGTCTGGATTCAGAATTTTTGGGTGAAAGTGATTATTCAGGGTTTGTAAAAACTGTAACTAAATAGCAAATAGAATCTAAGATCGCTGTTGCACCGTAAATTACAATGATGCTATGATCATGCATAAAGAAAAAACACAGCATGAAGACCTTGCAATTATCCCTTAAAGGGACACTGACAGGCCAAATCAGCATATTTAGGTATATATATGACAGTACAGGTCTTATACAGTCTATTAAAAGCATCTAAGTATCCCCCCTGTCCACCTTTATAAATACCGAAAAATAAAGTTTTATAACCTGCCTGTCTCGTCACCAATCTGCCCAAGGGGCAGCGTTTAATCTCAAATTGCGCCCAGCCAGCCGCTCCCAACTGCCGTTCTGAAGCCCTGCCCAGCTCATCAATATTCACTTCGCTGGGCGGCGGCTACAACTCTCCCCAGTCAAGATCCTGCGCTCTAAAGCGCTGCTCTGAACAGTGCCCGGTATTTATAAGGTGGACAGATGCTTTTAATAGACTGTATAAGACCTGTAATGTCATATATATATATATATATATATATATATATATATAACTAAATATGCTGATTTGGCCTGTCAGTGTCCCTTTAAAGACATTAAGTGTACATGTGCCACAGGTGGAGAACCTAGGCTATAGACTAGGAGTTACCAACCCATGGCTCACAAACACTAAATTCTACTTAATTACTTGTGAAAAATGGCTGCGCCATTGCCTCTGCACCTTCTCTGCTCAGCGACAGTGAGCTGAGGTTGTGTGTGGTAGTCACACACAGCACATAACTAACCTGCTGCCTGGAGCTCGTAAAAGGGTTGTCCGGGAAGAAGTATTTTCTACCTAATGTTCACAGCCTGCTTCCCATCTCTCTGGTCCTCCGCAATGGCTCTGGTGTGTCATTGGCTGTAGTGAAGCACACCTGAATCAATGTTTGAATTTTTTTTTCAAGTAGGCAGATTGCCATCAGGTCAGCACACAAGTTGGTGCTATGTGATTGGTGCCCATCCAGTGTGCTGCATAGGGGCAAAGACAGGAGAAAAGGAGCTGGCATTGTGACAGCCTGTAAATGTCATTCTTATAATGTGATGATTTGTGACTAGGGCTGGCTCGTCACCACCTCCCATACACTTACTGAAGGAACTTCCCACATCACTAAACTGAGAGAAATCAGTGCGGACCCTCCTCCACCACCCATACACTATTCATAAGCATGGGGAGAGAGGCCCTCCCAGAGTCCCCTCAGTGTTGTGGAGAACTCCCTTAAAGGGGTTGCTCACCACTTTAGACCTCTCCCTCCCTTTGTGGCCAGACCAGTGAAGGTAATCATACTTACCTGATCCCTGCCACTGGGTTTTGGCTCCTTTGCTTCCCCCCAAGCCGCTGCAGCTCTCAGGTGTACCTGTATCAAAATCCGATTGGTGGTGGTGAGGGGTCCCTTAGTACGTTTTTTTGTTCACTATGTTCCACTTATGTACTTGGAAAGCCCTATGTGCATATCCATAGACCTCCTTCGCCCATCATATGTCAAAAGGGTGTACTTTCAGCAACCACTAGGCCTTAATGTGTCGACAACTCATGGATATTATTTGGAACCATTCCCAGCTGTTTTCTGCTGGTTACATGGCTTCTACGTGTTAAATGTAGCTCTCGATTTCCAAGACAAACGTGGCTCTCAAAGTAAGAAAAGGTGAGGACCACTGCTACAGACAATGGTCTACAACAGGCATGTCCAAAGTGCGGCCCTCCAGCTGTTGCAAAACTACAACTCCTAGCATGCCTGGATAGCTTACAGCTATTAGGGCAAGCTGGGAGTTGTAGTTTTGCAACAGCTGGAGGGCCGCACTTTGGATATGCCTGGTCTACAAAGTCCTGCCCAATACTTACATTTTTGGAAATCACTTTGGATTCCAGCACTGATCTTTTCCCCCCCACTGGTAACGTTTGGCATCTATATTATGACAAGTCAAACTATAAATAAAGGTGGAATTTCCATTTTAAAACAACAATTACTATATGATTTATTTCTCTAATGCAGGATCTACAGAAATATTCCAAGTGTTCTACCGATACAATGATTTTTACATTGCAAATTGGAAGTATTAAGACTGTCATTTTAGACACGGGTCTTACTAAGCCCCTGCGCTGGTGATGGATCCGCCAAAGTTATGTAGAGGCGCCGGTCTCTACGTAAGTTCAGTGTATCCAGCGTCGGTCTAAATGTAAGCCAGCTAACTTGCTCATGTCAGTGTGCCAACAAAGTGTATATTGGGGCTCCCTCCTTGTTAAGTTTGACCAAGGACATGACCTGGGCGTAGCTCAGCCCCATTGAAGTGAATGTTAAAATGCCTATTCTTGTCTGCAAAAGGGACAAGAATAGGGCATGTTCTACCTTTTTTGTTGTACGGGTCAATGGACATATGGATGTGAACAGCACCTGGCATGCATTTTTGTGGCCCCGAGGAAATGAATGGGTCTGCCATGATATCCCATACCCCTGACAAACCCAGAGTTAGTTTCCTGAATGCACAAGGTTCACGCTACGGGCTACTCTTTGCATTTTCCACTTGTAAACATAGCAATTGGTACTATACAAAGAGCTGTTTTCCTAGATCTAGCCTGAAGACTTGGAGGAACTATCAGCAGTCTTATACCAGTCGATAGGCAGGAATCAGCCACTGTAAAAATGTGTCATAGTCACATGTTAATCTTATTCTTCAGTTTGTGATCTGGTGCCTATATGGGGCATTTTTAAGTAATGGACATGTTCTGATAACCATCCCACATAGAATTAAATCACTGACTTCTCTTCACATAGTATGGGATAAAATTGGTTGCCTGCAGCCACCACTAGGGGGAGAGCACTGCTTATACAGCTACCATTGAAATCAGTGGTCTGCCTCCATTGCAGTAGCCAGAGTCTTTGCTAAGGCAGGATGTGAACTTCAGGCTACCAGGGATTTCCTGTAGACAATGTAGCCTAGTCAGGGCACAGTTCATAGCTATGTCCTAGGTTTGAATCCGACAAAGGACAAGATCTGCATGGAGTTTGTATGTTCTCCCCGTGTTTGCGTGGGTTTCCTCCGGGTTCTCCAGTTTCCTCCCACATTCCAAAGCCATACTAATAGGGAACTTATATTGTGAGCCCCACTGGGGACAGCTTGATGCTAATGTCTGTAAAGCGCTGTGGAATATGTCAGCGCTATATAAAATAATATAAAAATAAATGTACTAATAATTCAGAGCTAAAATATAAGTAAACAGCCAAAACTGTGGAAAATAGCAAATAAATATTAGCCAAAGGGAGTGACATATAACAGTTTTTTTTTTTTTTAACAACTGGGCATCAAATTTAATATTTTCAGATCTAGTTGTATTTAATCAATAGTAACAATTCTCAGCACATTTCCAAGAATCTTTGGATCACATTTCATTTCCAGATTAAGCATGCATACAAATAACACCTGCATTCTCTATACATATGCTTTTCACTACAAAATACTACATGTACAATAAAAAAAAAAATTATGTAACAAATAGCAATATATATTATAAGCTGCTAAGTGACACTTTGTTTCTCAAAGCGTATAGATATAAGGCACAAAAGGACTAGTGGTTTCCCTTCACTGCAAATGAGAATGCACATTTGCTTTGGTATCACATTTGTTTATCCAGTTAATGAGCTGAATGAATACTGTCCCTTTTTATCAACCCTTGTGAAAATGATCTTAAGTGGAGATAAGAAACTTTGTAATATACCGTACTTTACAAGAGAAAAATGTCTCATTCTCCAGAGCCACTTATATTCCTCCTCCATGTTACCTGCACTGGATCATTCACTCTCATTTACTGGTAAAAGTCCATCTTGAGAGAGGCAGAGCAGTCGGTTGCTGTTTGTTCTAACTTTTCTCTCTCACCCCAGTGCTTGAATCACAGCTACACTGCTTAGTTCTGCTGTATAATATAGCAGCTAATCTCTGCCCACTACTGACATTTAGGCTTCATGCACACAATCGTGTTTTGTGGTCCGCAAACTGCAGATCTACAAAACATGGATGTCGACCATAGGCGGAAGCAGACAGAAGGGTCTCCCACAAAAGATAGGACATGTCCTATACTTCACCACAACATGTGGACCAATAATTCTTTGAAGATAATAGGTCTGCACCATGATGTGAAGTTACATAGTTAATATGGTTGAAAAAAGACATTCATACATCAAGTTCCACCAAGGGATAGGTGGGGATGTGAATCCCAAAAGGATTTGAGACTTGGGTTTCTACACGTTTTCATAAGCATTAATGTTAAGAATTCGTCGAACCCCTTTTTGAAACTGTCCACTGTTCCTGCTGTGACCACGTCCTGAGAAAGTCTATTCCACAGCTTCACAGTTCTTACAGTAAAGAAGCTTTGACGTTGCCGGAGACTGAACTTTCTCCTCTCCAATCGGAGTGCCCCCTTGTCTTTTGAGTGCATTATATATGGAACAGCTTTTCACCGTATTTTTTGTATGGCCCATTTATATATTTTTGTACAGGTTAATCATGTTTGCCCTTAGACATCTCTTCTCAAGACTAAATAAATAAAATTATTTGAATCTTTCTTCATAACTAAGACCCTCCATTCCCCTTATCAGTTTAGTCGCTCTCCTTTGTACTTTCCAGCTGCACTGCGTCCTTTCTATGTACTGGTACCGAGAACTGAACTGCATATTCCAGATTAGGCCGCACCAACGCTTTGTAAAGTGGTAATATTACATCCCTGCCCTGCGAGTCCATGCCTCGTTTAATGACAATATCCTGGTGGCCTTAGAAGCAGCTGATTGACATTGTGTGCTGTAATTTAATCTACCATCCACAAGGACACCCAAATCCTTCTCTACAAGTGACTCTCCCAGTGCTACATCACCTAGGACATGTGAAGCACAGAGATTACTACTACCAAGATGCATAACTTTACATTTGTTCACATTGAACCTCATTTGCCAAGTTTATGCCCAATCACTCAGAGTGTTCAAGTCAGCTTGTAGTATATGGACATCTTCCATTGACCGTACAGTTCTACACAGCTTAGTGTCATCTGCAAAAATAGATATGGTGCTATTAATCCCGTCCTCGATATCATTAATAAATAAATAAAATAAAGGGACCCAGCACTGAACCTTGGGGTACACCACTTATAACCTGGGACCATTCTGAATAGGAATCATTCACCACAACTCTCTGGAGACGATCCTTCAGCCAGTTTTCAATCCAATTACAAACTATACTTTCCAAGCCTATAGACCTTACTTTATCTATTAAACGTCTGAGGGACAGTATCAAAAGCCCTTGCAAAATCCAGAAACACTACATCCACAGCCGCCCCTCTGTCCAGGCTACTACTCACCTCCTCAGGTTAGTCTGACAACTTCTGTCCTTAGTAAACCCATGCTGGTTATCACTTATAATATTATTTACAGTCCCATACTCTTGTATATAGTCCCTTAAGATTCCTTCAAACATTTTTCCCACAACAGAAGTTAAACTGACTGGTCTATAATTATCTGTGGAGGACCTTGATCCTTTTTTTTGAATATGGGCACCACGTTTGCCTTGTGCCAATCACTTGGCAACAGTAGCTCTGTTTTGTGGATCTGCGGTTTGAGGACCGCAAAAATTAATGGTCGTGTGTATGAAGCCTTAGAGACAGAGACTGCAAAGGGGTAAACTGATGCTAAATGTAGGATAATGGCCCGATGCAGTATAAATCCTCATATACACAGGACAATTTACTCTGAAAAGTCATTGGAAATGACCGGTATGCTTTAAAGGGGCTTTCAAAAAGCTTAGTCATCGGATTATATCTTTCTATTTATCTTTTTATACATTTACTCCATCAACCGGTTTGTTCCTATTGCTGTCATGGAAACATTCTTGTTTATATCCAAAACCTGCCCTAATCTAATGCTTCTCATAGCTCAGGATTTGATCCACTTTCATCCATTCTTGGCAATGTCTTGTGAGCTACGTTAAAGGGGTGATGCTGTGATTGATGTAAATGTAAAAAAATGAAAATTAGACATCATACAGTACATGGCAATCTCAATCATGGGACATGTTCTACCTTTTTTGTTGCACGGTGAATGGTCATATGGATATGGACAACACATGGCACGCTTTATGTACTTTTTGCTGCCCCAATCAAATCAACGGGTCGGCATCCGATCCACATGGGCCTAACGAAGCTAGAACCAGCACTATGTCTCACATGGATCCAGAGTTCTCCCCCTTAATTTCTCCAACTATTCCTCTAGATTTTCTTCAAGCTGGCAAATTAGGGGGTGTTTCCTTCCTCACAGGGCATGTTCTTTCTGCTGCAGCTCTCTCCCTGTAACTGTCACAGCTTCTAACAATTGATATGGCTGGTGGCAGTTGAAGATAGAGCTGAACATGGGTGACCACCTCAGCAGGTGGACGTGCACATTACTCTACAGATTAAACACCAAGCATTGCCATTTAGGAAAGTAAAGGGAATATGTCACAACTGGAAATTTTTGGCAACAGAAAGTACATTGAAAAAATAATTTATCATGCTGAATTAACAACCCCTTTAACAAGCAGCACACGTCACTCCCCTGTCCTGAGAGTGTGCTAATTTGTACGAATGTAAGAGCCTGTGGTCCAGACTGTTGCCTAGAATAAATACAATGTAGCAAACCATGAACTGTGAGAAATGATAGGAATGTATGGGTTTGCACCCGTCAGATCAGATATAAGCAATGTTTCTATTCACTGACAGCAGAGAGCTTGAAAACTGCAAGGAAAAGGAACACAAACATTAGAAAGTTATATAACTGTTCAGTATACAGTTTTTAGGCTTTACTTGTATAAAATTGGACAAGCCCTTTAATTATCTAACTGCTGATACAGAAATATGCAGCTGGAACATTGTATGCAGAGCAATTCTTCAAACGTCGTGACCATGGACCAGGGTCTTTGTTATAATCCTAAAGGCCCAGTTTTTTAAATCTTAAGCCCCCTCCTCCACTAGAAAAGCTTATTACCTGTGTCCCGCTGCTCAGCTATCCACCATTGGCATTTTTGGACATGATGTAACGTAAATGGCCATATTCCCTGTAGTGCGGTTGCTGTGCTTCTAAAACATTAATTACACTGTAATAAACTGGTTGATGTCGACCAGAGCTAAGCTTTTTGAAGCTCTGGGCTTTCATACGAACGATCGTTAGCAATTATCTGCCGATATAAAGGTGCCGCCGAATACCCGGTGAACAAGCAAAACGCTCGTTCATCAGGTAATATGATTGTTTGTGCGATCGCCAAAATAATTGTTTGCAGGCAGCAGATTGTGCCGTCGAATCACCCTCAAACAATAATTCTGAATGGGGACGAGCGATGGCATTAGTATGGATTGCTGCATGTAAATGCAGTGGCCTCCTTCAGTGACGAGCAGGCGATGCCAGTAGGAACGCTTCCTTCCTGACAATCCTCTGCTGAATTGTTCAGTGTAAAGGATGGATTCCTCCACATGGATTTGTAATAGATGATCTCACAGGTTCTCCTGCCGGCCTCCTCCCCTTCATAACAAGCCCGTAGTGAGCACTGTCATGTGCCACTTTGTAAATGCTTCACCGGTGGGTTCTGTAATATCGAGAAGGGCAAAACCCAATATCTAAGCATCATGACCCCCAAAAATATGAGGTTTTGAGACTATTTCTATGTTGACCGGGTATACTTATATTTAAAGAGTTTAAAAAAAAAACACCAAACGACAGTGAGCAGATAGACTGAACTACTACCAGCACATCCAACTTAGCTACCGTATTTTTCGCCGTATAAGACGCACTTTTTTCCCCCCAAAAGTGGGGGGAAAATAGCAGTGCGTCTTATACGGCGAATGTAGCTTATTTTGCCCAGTTTTCAATGATACACCCGCCGCGATGCCGCGCGGCGGGTGTATCAGCTGTGAGGGAGGAGGGGCTGGGGGCGGCATCTGCATTTATAATGACAGCGGGGCCCGTGCAGTGACTATTCTACTACACGGGCCCCGCTCACTGTATAATCATATCTCTCTAATAGTTAATTGTTCTATGCATGTAATCGCATAATGAGCGCTGTGTATTACCGTACTTAAAACTAGCAGCGCTCGCCGTTCGGAGCAGAGAGGAGGCAGGAGGCAGGCCGGGAGGACGGGCACTTGCAGCGTGAGTCATACGTCACGCGCCTGCACCGCCCACTTATGAATGAAGCAGGCGGCGCAGGCGCGTGACGTATGACTCACGTTGCAAGCGCCCGTCCTCCCGGCCTGCCTCCTCTCTGCTCCGAACGGCGAGCGCTGCTAGTTTTAAGTACGGTAATACACAGCGCTCATTATGCGATTACATGCATAGAACAATTAACTATTAGAGAGATATGATTATACAGTAAGCGGGGCCCGTGTAGTAGAATAGTCACTGCACGGGCCCCGCTGTCATTAAAGCAGATGCGACCCCCACCCCCTGTATTGAGGGTCATTCACTACAGGGACACTTATGGAGGGGATCTGTGGATGACAGCATAAGATGCTATATATGTGTCATCCACAGATCCCCCCCCATAACTGTCATTCACAGATCCTCATCCTCATAACAGTGCCATCCAGAGAGGATCCCCCATAAGTGTCACCCACAGATCCCCCATAAGTGTCACCCACAGATCCCCCATAAGTGTCACCCACAGATCCCCCATAAGTGTCACCCACAGATCCCCCATAAGTGTCACCCACAGATCCCCCATAACAGTGCCACCCACAGATCCCCCATAACAGTGCGTCACCCACAGACCACAATTAGTTCAAAACCCACCAAAAGTGCACCTTTTTGGTTCAAAATATTTTTTTTCTTATTTTTCTCCTCAAAAACCTAGGTGCGTCTTATAGGCCGGTGCGTCTTATACGGCGAAAAATACGGTATATGCCGTCTAATTGCCTAACTAAGGATAGAACAAAGGTAATATACAGTCCTACCGCCTCCAGACGTGTAGATTGCAGATGGATGTACGGTGTGTACTAGAAAGGTATCCTTCAATGCAGTGGCCGAGGATATTGAGGACGGGTGCTTGGTTGCACATATGATAGGTATCAACAACTAGTGACCCTGATCAAAGGTTCCCTCACAGTTATACTAAGGAGGGGGACTAGTCCATTTGACTGCCTAGCCGACACAGAGCACCCGCCTCGACAGGGGCGACCCCATTACAGGCAATTAGACGGCATATAACTAAGTTGGATGTGCTGGTAGTAGTTCAGTCTATCTGCTCACTGTCGTTTGGTGTTTTTTAACTCTTTAAATATTTTTGGGCATATCTAGTAAAAAGTTATATTTTAAGGAATAAGTATACCCGGTCAACATAGGAATTTGATTTATATTTGGGAGTGTGACTACACACCTCTGCACGTTCAAGGTGTTGGATTAGGTTTTGAGACTATTTACCAAGCTCAGGCATAAAAAAATGCTCCCTGGAGATTAGACCCCCCCCCCCAGCATGGCCAGATCTGCGGAAGAAATCATACCTACCTAATGGGTTCCGGCACCATTTCTATCCCCGGGCTGCTGCACCTCTCAGGCCCAACCGTGTCAACATCCAGTTGTGACGTGTCATGTGAACCAGTGACATGATGCATGGGAGACATATAACTGCTTGCAGCCAGTCATTGGCATCCCTGTTAGCGAATCTATGATACGTAAAACACTAAACAAGAATGTATTTCATGGGAGGATACCGCAGAGGAAGCCACTGCTGTACAAAAAAAAACATTGCTGCACGTTTACAGTTTGCACAAGAGCACCTGGATATTCCACACCAGTACTGGCAAAATATTCTGTGGACAGATGAAACCAAAGTTGAGTTGTTTGGAAGAAACACACAACACTATGTGTGGAGAAAAAGAGGCACAGCACACCAACATCAAAACCTCATCCCAACTGTGAAGTATGGTGGTGGGGGCATCATGGTTTGGGGCTGCTTTGCTGCGTCAGGGCCTGGACAGATTGCTATCATCGAAGGAAAAATGAATTCCCAAGTTTATCAAGACATTTTGAAGGAGAACTTAAGGCCATCTGTCCACCAGCTGAAGCTCAACAGAAGATGGGTGTTGCAACAGGACAACGACCCAAAGCATAGAAGTAAATCAACAACAGAATGGCTTAAACAGAAGAAAATACACCTTCTGGAGTGGCCCAGTCAGAGTCCAGACCTCAACCCGATTGAGATGCTGTGGCATGACCTCAAGAAAGCAATTCACACCAGACATCCCAAGAATATTGCTGAACTGAAACAGTTCTGTAAAGAGGAATGGTCAAGAATTACTCCTGACCGTAGTGCACGTCTGATCTGCAACTACAGGAAATGTTTGGTTGAAGTTATTGCTGCCAAAGGAGGTTCAACCAGTTATTAAATCCAAGGGTTCACATACTTTTTCCACCTGCACTGTGAATGTTTACATGGTGTGTTCAATAAAAACATGGTGACATTTAATTCTTAGTGCGTTATTAGCTGAAGCAGACTGTGATTGTCTATTGTTGTGACTTAGATAAAGATCAGATCACATTTTATGACCAATTTGTGCAGAAATCCATATTATTCCAAAGGGTTCACATACTTTTTCTTGCAACTGTAAGAGCGTTTCCCTCTGCTCATTCTAGGGATGGATGGGGGACTCAGGCCACCACCGATCAAAACTTTTTGACATAGCAAAAGCTTTCTAACAACTGCTTGACCCTTTAAATACATCAGAATCATCACAGTGGCTCAGGTTTATCTTAATCTGCCTCGTCTACGGAGAGCCTGCCTACAAGTGTCTCTTGATACCGATAGCCTATCCTCAGGACGGGTCAGTGATCAGATCAGCGATAATCATAGAAAAGGTATTAGATAACAAATGGCTATTGTGATGGAACACTCAACTAGAATACAGCTAGGCGGTCCTTATTAGAGTCTGTACTCACAGGGATGGATATCTAGTGACAAATACACAGATGAGAGGTAGAGAAAATGAGGTCACATATAATATGCTGTGTCCCATGAAGCCTAACCGCATTCAAAATCTTAAAATGTAGGTTTGACATTAGCTGACCCCAAATACTCGCTTTCTCCTATGTCAGGTAAATGAGATGCATGCAGGGGTTCCAGTGTGCACAAGTATGGAACAAAATGGTCACTGACCAAATGATGGCTCGTCATAGAGTCAATAATAGATATGCACTGAGTACACTTACTAGCTGTACAGTGGAGGGCCCTGCAAACAGCACCAGAGATTTTTACCTTTCTGGAGCCCTCTGAGAATACAGTAACAGGGAATACTGCAGCCTCCCCTGAATTTACAGGTTAATGAGTGGAGATCAGCTTTATCGGGTGCTTCCGGTAAAAATCACATTTTAGGAACGCAGTAGTGCTTTTGAACGCAAGATTCAACAATTCAGCTTTTTTGGTACATGTGAAGCTATAGGGGAGAGATTATCAATGGCTTTATGCCAAAAATACTGGCAAGTTGCAGATTTTGGTGCCTTATTAGCAGCGTTTTCTGCGGCAGCGGTCGTGGCTTAGTGGGAGGGAGTGTGGCCTCCTGTGACCTGACCGATTAAGGCTATTTTCACATGTGCGCTTTCCCTTTCCACTATTGAGATCTGTCATAGGATCTCAATTGCAAGGGGGAAAAGCTTTCGTTTTGTCCTTATTCGTTTTTAAGGAGAACAAAACTGAACTGAACGAAACGGAGCACACCAGAATGCATTCGGTTCTGTTTGGGTGCGTCCCCATGGCGGACACAATAACGCTGCAGCGTTTTCTTGGACACAATAGAAAACGGATCCGTTCCCTATTGACTTCCGATGGTGTTCATGGCGGATGCAGACGGTTGTATTATCAGGACGGAAGCGTTTTTTGCTGATCCATGACGGATCCAGCAAAAACGCTGGTGTGAAGGTAGCCTAACTAGGATTTACATCAGAAACGGATGTAAAATACAGTGCAATTCCCCACCAGCTTTGGTTCCCTAGTGCACGGGCTGCCAGAAGATCCCCTTTTAATGAGTGTGACACATCTTACTTCAGTGCATTGGCACGCGTCATAAAGCATGCACTCCATAGTGAGCCATGTATATAAATTCCCTTTTAAATGTAGGCCTGCTTGCCACCTCTTCTGACAACGCTTTTATACAGCAAGCTTACATCATCTATCCTATATAACATATGCTTTCCTCTTTAATAACATATACAAGTCCATGCATGGCTCCACATACCCTTCTTTTTAACAGGGTTTTAAAAGACTTATTCTGATGACATATACTCTGGATACCTTATTAGTATTTGATCGGTGGGGGTCTGACACCTGAGCCCCCCGCTGATCAGCTGTTTGAGAAGGCACCAACGCTCCTGTAAGCGCCGCAACCTTCTCTCAGCACAGTGTCATACATTGTCCCACGGCTGTGCTTGGTATTGCAGCTCAGCCCTATTGAAGTGAATGCGCCTAGGCCAGTGATGGCTAACCTTGGCACTCCAGCTGTGGTGAAACTACGACTCCCAGCATGCTCTATTTATTTCTACAGAGTTTTGAGAGCAGCCAAGCAAGGGGGGCATCTTGGGAGTTGTAGTTTTACCACAGCTGGAGTGCCAAGGTTAGCCATCACTGGCCTAGGCTATGTGACCAATGAACGTGATCAGGATCCTGATCAGTCTGAAAAATGCCTGATCAGTCAGAAAAATGCATTGCAATACCGGATCCGTTTTTCCGGTGTCATCAGGCAAAACGGATCCGGTATTTATTATTTTCTCATTTTTAAAGGTCTGCGCATGCGCAGACCGGAAGGACGGATCCGGCACTAATACATTCCTATGGAAAAAAATGGCAAGTCTTCAGTTTTCTTCGCCGGAGATAAAACCCTAGCATGCTACGGTTTTCTCTTTTGACTGATCAGTCAAAAAGACTGAACTGAAGACATCCTGATGCATCCTGAACGGATTACTCTCCATTCAGAATGCATGGGGATAAAACTGATCAGTTCTTATCCGGTATAGAGCCCCTGTGACGGAACTCTATGCCGGAAAAGAAAAACGCTAAAGTGAAAGTAGCCTAACATGTACAGACTATGGTTCCATGGTTACTTTTGGTGACAGTGACATCACAACCTCAATGTTACCATATAGGAGAAACATTGCTTGAGAACTCCAGAATATGCCTTTACACGCTTCGACAATGTGGACAATTTGAGTTATTGCTTGCTCAACTATTTCCTACTGGTCTTAGTCTACTTTCACACTCGCGTTTGGTGCGGATCCATCATGGATCTGCACAGACGGATTCGACGGATCCGTTTGTATTATCTTTAACATAGCCAAGATGGATCTGTCTTGAACACCATTGAGAGTCAATGGAGGACGGATCCATTTTCTATTGTGTCATAGGAAACGGATCCGTCCCCATTGACTTACATTGTGTGTCAGGACGGATCCGTTTGGCTAAGTTTCATCAGACAGACACCAGAACACTCCAAGCAGCGTTTTGGTGTCCGCCTCCAGAGCGGAATGGAGACTGATCTGAGGCAAACTGATGCAGTCTGAGCGGATCCGTTTAAATTCTGAATGCATTAGGGCAAAACTGATCTGTTTTGGAGAGCCCTGAACAGATCTCACAAACGGAAAGCCAAAACGCCAGTGTGCGAGTAGCCTTAGAATAACAAATAGTA
Source organism: Bufo gargarizans (assembly GCF_014858855.1). Classification (NCBI taxonomy): domain Eukaryota; kingdom Metazoa; phylum Chordata; class Amphibia; order Anura; family Bufonidae; genus Bufo; species Bufo gargarizans. Next base: position 74,701,755 of record NC_058087.1, read on the forward strand.
CGCTTTCAATATTGCCATGAAATTGTACTCATGGTCACATGGTACAGAGAGAAAGGAACCGCAGCACTCCCAGGTCTTCAAGAAGTAGGCTTTATACACCAAAATGTGCAATAGGATAAAAGGATTCTCCGGGATTTTAATATTGATGACCTATCCTCAGGATAGGTCATCAATATCAGATTAGTGGGGGTCTGACACCCAGCGATCAGCTGTATGAAGGGAAGGCGTGTGCGGTGTGCATATGCCGTCTCCCTTCTCTCCTGCTCACTGCTGCTTTGCCATAGACAGGAGACAGCACATGCACAGTGCCGGGTGTCGGACCCCCACCGATCTGGTATTGATGACCTATCTTGAAGATAGGTAATCAATATTATAAACCCGGAGAACCTCTTAAGGCTATGGACACCTTTGGGGGCATTTTATTATGATAGAATTTTACTCATTTTGGGATAAAAACTATTTTTTCAAGCAGCCTGTTTTCAAGCTGTCAATTTTCGTTTTCTTTGAATCGTGTGTAGTTCTGATCTCTAATCTCCTGACCTTATAAACACTTATTTAAGCCATATTCTTATCAGTTTGATAAGCGTTTAGCTCTAATGAGTGTTTATGAGTACAGGAGATCAGAGATGAGAGCTACATGAGAGCCATCAGATGATGGGATTTAAAGAAAACAGAAAATGTCAGCTTGCAAAAAGATTGATATAGAATATCTTGAATAAAGACCAATTAAAAAAAAAAAGATTTTTAGCCCTAAATAAGTTAAATGCAATCATAAACAAATTGCCCCGACGGTGTCCATAGCCTTTAAATGTAAAAAACTGTTAAAAATTTGCCAGCTCAACCTAATTATATACTCATCCAAGAATTTGCTCTTAAATGTTGCACTATCTGCACCAATAAGGGCCTCCTAAAGTGGTATTTTGTGGCATCTACCAGGATGGTCCGCTCTGTAATTACTCATAAATTGTATTCATATATACTCTGCATATTCCTGTACACATATTTTTTGTGCAAGTGCTCTTTAGGGAATTGAGATATGTTTAAAAATGAAACAATTTACACGTTCTTCAATACATTTCTCTACCTGTTCCTGCAAATGACGGATCCTTAAGCCTACATGCTATAGAAATAGAGGCTGAACATGCAATGCAAGGATAGACTGACCAGTGCTTCTCTTTATCATTGCATCAATGTAGGCTTCATTATCTACATTACATTAAAATACCTGACAATTTTGTTTTGGCTTTTCATACAAAACCGCAATATAAAGCACAAAAATAAAAATAAAAAATCAATACAAAAATAGCAAAATAATCACACAAGTAAAAAGAATACTTATCGAGTTAAAAACTCAATGGCGCAGCAATGGCCAGCAACACAAGGTTCACAAAACAATCAAAATTCTACAATTATGGCAGAAAGTCTGAAGTGCCAATTAGTGTTAATTATGTGCGCGACTTACCGCTTCTCTGCAGTTTATAAGTGCAATATCTGCATATTCACATTATGCTCTCTGAGCATAAACCCCAAAATACACACATGTATATTTAATTCTATAAAAGGAAACTGCCGGAAACTGAAGCCTTACACTGCTCACTAATATGATATGTAAGGCAAAAAGGATATTCCTTTTGCTTGGTAAACAGTATTAATGAAATGTCCATTCCTTAACTTCGTCTGTAGTTCTGTAGGAGTAATTCTTCATGATCACTGGAAAGGAGCCACCTGAGCTGTGCTTCCGATGTTGTGCCAGAGAGGGCAGCAGTGAGGGCATGGAGTCCCGAGTCTGCTCCCTTACCTGTGAAATAAGCATATACATACCATGCACTTTACAATCAACTATATTATCAAGAAAGCAGGCCGAGTCGCCAAAACGCAGCAGTCAAAATGTTTTTTTACATTCCAAAGAAAACATAATTCAGGATATGCAATTAATATACGAGTGGTCCTGTTCCGACCTCTGGGACACCACTGATCATACACAACACCAATCTCTTCCGTGTGCACTATCTAGTCTAGCATATGTGCAACAGACTGATAGGTCCTACAGGGGGTGGCCACGCTGTTACAATATATAACCACATTTTTCAAGGGTCGTGCGACCTAAGCGCGGCTTGAACCACCCACTGACTAATTTTTTATTTTAGGTGCATAAAACTTATATCTTTATTATTTCTATTTAAAAGTTGAACTCTAAATGTGATTAAAAGTCCTCAGGATGAGCGGTGAGACTATTGTATATGTTTATATACCCCTCTTGGTATATGTCACTGGATGGGATAGCTCCTGATACAATTCTCAGGGCTTGCCCAAATCCCTAAATCTTTATAGCAACTTTATGTTTAGTTGCATTATGTCTCTGCTATGAGGGCTCACTCCGCTCAGTCTGATTCTAAAATGTGTGCGCCCGCTTCCCTACATGTTTCGCCGAGCCTTCGGCGTCCTCAGGGGATACCTGCATATCCCCTGAGGACGCCGAAGGCTCGGCGAAACATGTAGGGAAGCGGGCGCACACATTTTAGAATCAGACTGAGCGGAGTGAGCCCTCATAGCAGAGACATAATGCAACTAAACATAAAGTTGCTATAAAGATTTAGGGATTTGGGCAAGCCCTGAGAATTGTATCAGGAGCTATCCCATCCAGTGACATATACCAAGAGGGGTATATAAACATATACAATAGTCTCACCGCTCATCCTGAGGACTTTTAATCACATTTAGAGTTCAACTTTTAAATAGAAATAATAAAGATATAAGTTTTATGCACCTAAAATAAAAAATTAGTCAGTGGGTGGTTCAAGCCACGCTTAGGTCGCACGACCCTATCTAGTCTAGCAACTCAGCTTCAAGCACCTTCTTCCTTATCATTGATGAGGGTCTCAGTACTTTGTATTCCTTAAAAAAGTTCTCTAAGATTTTTTTTTTTACTGACGACCCATCCCCTGGATAGGTCATCACTATCTGATTGGTGAGGGTCTGACACCCGGGACCCCCACCGATCAGCTGTTTGAGAAGGCAGGGTCGCCCGCAGTAGCGCCGCTGCCTTCTCCATGCTTACCAAGCACAATGCCGTACATTGTATAGTGGCTGTGCTTGGTATCACAATTCAGCCCCATTCACTTCTATGGGGCTGAGCTACACCTAGGGCTAGGCCATGTGACTGATAAACAGGTCATCACTGGACTAGGCAAAGCTGCAATAAGGACACAGCGTTACTGCAAGCATCACTGCCTTCTTAAACAGCTGATCGGCAGGGGTCCCGAATGTCGGACCCCACAGATCAGCTACTGATGACCTATCAGGGGGCTGGTCTCAGAATCTCAGAATAAACATTTAAAGGGGTTGTGATGACCTACCCTAAGGATTGGTCATAAATATCCAATCGGAAGTGATCCGGCTCCCGCCACCAATCAGCTGTTTGAAGAGGTCACACAAGCGTTGTTTTCTCTTCAAAATTACCTGCGCACTGTCTCCCCTTGTCTGTCACCAGGAAATTTACCACTAAAACAAGTGCAACGCCTTGTAGGGCTAGCTCAGGTGAAGGTAAAGTGAAGGAACCTTTCACTGGGCAATCTGTTGCTTATTCTGGAGAAAAGTACTTTCAATCCATATGCAAATAAGCAGTTAAGTGCACCCAGGGCGGGCCATGACACCCTTGATCCATCTTCTGCCAGCCCCTCTCTCTGCTTCTCTAATTGACTGACAGGGACAGGCGAGATTACTGTGCAGGAACCTGTCAATGATGCCTAGGCCTCTTTCACACTTGCGTTGTCCGGATCCGGTGTGTACTCCACTTGCCGGAATTACACGCTGGATCCGGAAAAACGCAAGTGAACTGAAAGCATTTGAAGACGGATCCGTCTTCAAAATGCTTTCAGTGTTACTATGGCAGCCAGGACGCTATTAAAGTCCTGGTTGCCATAGTAGTAGTGGGGAGCGGGGGAGCGGTATACTTACAGTCCTTGCGGCTCCCGGGGTACTCCAGAATGACGTCAGACCGCCCTATGCGATCACGTCATCCATGCGCGTGGGGCGCCCTGACGTCACTCTGGAGCGCCTCGGGAGCCGCACGGACGGTAAGTATGCTGCTCCTCCGCTCCCCACTACACTTTACCATGGCTGCCAGGACTTTAGCGTCCCGGCAGCCATGGTAACCATTGAGAAAAAGCTAAACGTCGGATCCGGCAATGCGCCGAAACAACGTTTAGCTTAAGGCCGGATCTGGATTAATGCCTTTCAATGGGCATTCATTCCGGATCCGGCCTTGCGGCAAGTGTTCAGGATTTTTGGCCGGAGCAAAAAGCGCAGCATGCTGCGGTATTTTCTCCGGCCAAAAAACGTTCCGGTCCGGAATTGAAGACATCCTGATGCATCCTGAACATATTTCTCTCCATTCAGAATGCATTAGGATAAAACTGATCAGGATTCTTCCGGCATAGAGCCCCGACGACGGAACGCAGGTGTGAAAGAGCCCTTAACTGTGAATTTTCTAAAGGTCTATGGGTGGTTATTTGGAGTTCCGAGAATACAAAGAATCAACTTCATTTGAAAATCAGAACAGGTCTGGCCACTGGGATTTGTGTTAACAGTCGCCAGACCTGTGCTAATCTCTAGTAGAGAAATCCTTAACCTAAAATTCGTTATATAGGTACAGCTACAAACCTGCTTGAAGAATGGATGGGACAGCAACATGGCAGCTGATGGTCTAGATAAAATACAAGGAAGACTGTATTATAAAAATGAACTCGATGCTTTCCTCTCCTTCAGACAAACATACATTTAGAGCTGCAGACTGATCTTCAGCAGTATGACTGAAGTTTTTGCCACAAGTGTTTTACAAGACCTGAAGTTTTTCCCCTTCCCCAACAATGTAAAAGTAACCGTTATTTTCACCTTTAAGACCTCTAAAGATCTTCAGCTAAAGGACTTCTTCCCTCTATAATCCCAATGATGGAAATATTTTCCCTATATAGAATTGTGGAGCATTAGGATCATCCTGAACGTTAGAACAGAAAGATACACAGCTACACAGATGCAGGAGGAAACTGGCCATAGACCCTACAGGGAACTTTCCCAGTGGGCCAATGCCTATAGGGCCACCTGAGCCCTTCCCACTGTCTATGGCTAGGTAAATACTACTGGGGGAACTATAGGGGTCTTTACTAGTGGAAATCCAGACAGCATTCTGGAGGTAGGGCTGGCTTGGTGTCGTGGCCCACATCCAAGATCCCTGCTCCATATTCATATTAGAGACCATTGGAGCAAAAGGACAGAACGTGGCAGCTCATCAATGTCTAACTGCTGGAAAGCCCCTTTAAACAGATGGCAAGAGGTTTCAGAAATATAAGGGCAGCATGGCGGCTCAGTGGTTAGTACTGATGCCTTGTAGGGGTCCTGGGTTCAAATCCGAACAAGGACAACATCTGCATGTAGTTTGTACGTTCTCCCTGTGTCTGTATGGGTTTCCTCCAGTTTTCTCCCACACTCCAATGTCTGTAAAGTGCTGTGGAATACGTCAGCGCTATATAAATGCATAAAATAAATAATTATATCCCCACCCCCCAAGCTGGTGCAGAAAGTTCTTGCTGACTTTAAAGACAAAACTGAATGGCTGGTCACCTCTGAGATAATGAATCAGAGCCCTCCTGTTAAGACTATGCTGCCTGGTTTAAGTAGGCCTTTGGGAGCAATTATCTGGTTGCTGTGGCAACTGGACACCCTGACTGATGCCATCATCACCAAGCACCAGTTGCCATGGCAACATTGCACGCCCACTGGCAGAACGCAAACTGCGCTACATTGAGGAACGGTATGTAACAATGATCTCATAATGTATCTCATTCAACAGGAAAAGAAAGAGTTGAACAGATGGCTCATGCTACCGGAATATCATCTTATCACCTACGGTGGTCCTCTGGTAAGAAGTATCCATGATCACACATATCCATAAAAAGAAGGACTGATGGCTGAATTACCTTTTCTCAGGATCTTGCTGTAGGCACACCTCCACCAGGTTCTGCAGAGCAGATGAGAACGTTCTTGGGGTCGGGGTCCTCAGCCTGTCACTAGTCATGGTCTGAGTCATGCTTGCAGCAACAACACTCTCTCCGATACCTGAATCCACACCTGAGCGTGAGATCTTCATGGGGGATTCTTCACAGGGAAAGGTGTAACCGTACAGAGGATTCTGTGGTGGACCTTTCAGTTTTTGTAGCAGCATCTGATAATAGTACATACTATTAGAAATGAATCTATGCCAACAGAGAGCAGATGGATAAAATCCTGTACAGAACAAAGCTCATGTAGAGTAAAGCTGGCCATACACATCCGAGTAGTGTCAGCGAATGCAGCCAATAGTGGCGTGCATGGGGGGACAGCTCAACTTCAGGTGACATCTCTCATTGTGAAAAACAAGGAATTACGAGGGTTGAAAATTAACATGACTGACTGATTTTATGCCAAGAGATAAGCCTCATCTGGCAGCTGCTTGTCTCCCTCTATGTCATAAACATACACACTTTGCTGATCCAAGCATACATATTTATGGGGGAGTTGGGGAAGGCAGCAATTCCATAAACAAATCAAAATATGTATTCTCGCGTAGTCGTCATCAGATACTATGAGGTACCGTACTTTCTATGAAAGACTACATTTTCTCTATATAGTGCTGGCAGAAGCTACTGTGACAGCCCAGACCACCTCAGTACTGTATATTCTGCTGGTGACTCCAACAAATCAGTGTAAGGGAATCTGAAATTCATCACAGCCCTTCATGTTACTGTACTGCCCCAATGTAAAATGACTAAATAAACTAAAAAAATACACCATGTCATATGACTTCAAAATAAATTATAATATAAATGTACTCAAAAGTGTCAATGACAGTATAATCATTTTTTTCCCCTAGTAACAGGATTGTGATGGTGTGTGATTTAATGTGTATGTATAATATTTAATGCATGGCAGTGGAGGCAAAAGTTATTGTATGTCAGTGAGAGTGCAAACAATAAGTGATGAAAACATTTGACATTTTAGCACAGCAGTTAATGTATTTTTCGCTTTATAAGACGCGTTCGATTATGAGACGCACCTAGGTTTTAGAAAAGGAAAATCAGAATCATTTTTTTTTTCCATCAGACCTCAGATCAGGCCCCCAATCTTCATCAGACCTCAAATCAGATGCCCAATCTTCATAAGACCTAAGATAAGACTCCCAATCTATATTAGACCTTAGATCAGACCCCCATATCAGACCCCCCAATCAGACACCTCATCTTCAGCAGTCCTCATATCAGACCCCCTAACTTTATCAGACCTCAGATCAGACCCCTCAATCAGATCCCAATCTTTATCAGACCCCCAAACTTTATCAGACCTTAGACCAGGTCCCCCGATCAGATCACCAAACATTATCAGACCTTAAATCAGACCCCCAATCTGTGTCAGATCTCAAAATCACACCTCCAATACTCATCAAACCTCAGATCAGACATAAGCATCAGGTCATAGTGCATGCAGAGAGACGCCCAGAAGACGACAAAGGAGTGGTGAGTACAGCAAGTGTTAGCAGCACTATAGTCACCTCTGCCTCCTGCATTCTAATGAGTGAATAATGGAGGCGCTCACTTTATTAGCATTCACTTTATACTGCCATTTTCCCCAACTTTTTGGGGGAAACAATTGCGTCTTATAAGGTGAAAAATACAGTATTCATATTTCTTCCACTTTTTTTTTTCATAAGTGAAAACTAGATTTTTGTACTTACCGTAAAATCTGTTTCTCTTCCGTTCATTGGGGGACAAGAGATTGGAGTAAAAATCACACCTTGCCGTAGCAGCGTGCGAATTGGGACGGAGGGGAGGATTTGAAATCCAGCTTGTAGCCCTCTGCAATGACCTCCCTCACCCACGCATCTGAGATGTGAACCAGCCAAACATGCCGTAACACATGAAGCCGGCCGTCCACCTGAACGGAGGGCGCTGGGAGCCGGACGTCATGCAGCGGAGTTCTTAGGGTTAAAGGACTTGGAGCCCTGTTGACGAGAACGTCAGGTAGGGCGCCGCTTGAAGGAAGGTTTGCGCTTCTGATCCGTGGCCAACTTGTTAGACGCCCTGTTGGGGCTGGAAAAACTCAGAAAGGGGCGTAAAAAAAGGCTTCTGCTTCTTTTATCTATTAGACCGCCCCCTGTTCTGTGGTAAATGGGTGCTCTTACCACCTGTAGCGTCCGAAATGATCTCATCCAGGCGCTTACCAAAAAGTCTGCTACCGGTAAAGGGGAGGGCTGTCAGTGTCCGCTTTGAAGCATTATCTGCTGTCCAGCAGAGCAATAGGGTATGGTGAATAGCCACCAACAGGGATGACGAGCAAGCCATAAACCTGGCCGCTTCCAAAGATGCTTCACAAATATATGCACTGGCATGCTAGAGCTGCAGGGCCACATCTGCAAGTTCCCCCGAGGGGACTCCCGGGACGTAAATTACTTGCCCACTCATGTAGAGGCAAACACCGGCTGCAGAGCTGTGCCCACTGCTTCAAAGTCAGATTTTGCAAATGCTTCCAGCTTCTTATCTTTGATATCAGAAAAAGAAGCCCCATCCGCCATTGGAAAGGTAGTATGTTTAGCCAAGCGGGAAACTGGCGGGTCCACTATATGTGGAGACGACCATTTCTTAGTCAAATCCTCTGGAAAAGGATAAAGGACGTTCAAGAGTTTTGGCAACATACAACGTCTATCAGGGAAAATCCACTCTTTGGAAACAGAGGAATCAAACTCCTGGTGGTTGGGGAAACACTTGTGTGAGCGACGGGACCTTCTAAAGGAAAAACCCGAGCTGGCAGACGATGGTGCGGGATCCTCAACCTGCAACGTCTCAATAACCGCCATAATTAGATTGTCCACCATGGAGGACAGTTTGGACGACTGACCTTCCGGCGAGACAACATCCTCATCTGACCCTCTCTCCTCAGAACATGGCTCTTCAACTGAGGACATGTCGGAGTGAGACTCTCTAGTAGGAGGAGGGGAGGGCGAGGAAGCGGGAGACACAGACACCCTTTTGGGGAGGAGGTTCTGGCCCGTTTTGTGGGGTGGCTACGATGGGCACGAGCCCATGATTCCCAGAGTCGGACCGGTCAGAGGACTGCCTTGCCGACAAACGCCCTAATATATGCCCAATAGCTTTGTTGGTATTGGAGGCATCCTGTATCACCCTAGACAGGGAACGTGCCCATTCCAGTTCTTCCGTAGGTTGGGCAGCGGGAAGCAACGGGGCCGAGCCACTTGATGGCGGTGCAGCACACGCAAAGCAGAGGGAGTCTAACTGAGGGGATGGAGATTTTGTGCGACATGACGCACAAGCAAAGGGACCGCCTGCTTCGGGACCTGAAGTCTGGGGTCAGACATAGTGACAATCCTGGCGCCGAGGAAGAGGGGAAGGTTAGGCCCTGTAATAAGGGACAAACAGCACTTACCCAGCCTGTGTCCCTCCAAGCAGCAAGCCAGTCCATTAGCGTCTCTCGCCTGGTGCTTTGAATCCAAAAGTGGGCGGAGACCACTCTCCCTGTGCTCTGCTGCTGGTGTGGGGGGCGGGGCGAACACAAGACCCACCCCCAAAATGACACCATCTGTCAGTGCCCGCCCATTATCTCTGGCCCTGCCCCCCACTTGCCCTGCAGGAGCAGGCTGCACAGAAGCCGGGCCTCAATTAACAATGGCCCCGGCTGCCCCAGAACCGAGCTGACCAGGAAGCGGCGCTCACCTGTCCGGCGTCTTCTGACTCCAGCCAGATCACCAACTTCAGTGTGCGGCCCCTTGGTGAGGAACGCTACACCAGAAACAGAGGGGACTTGCGGTGGGCGGCCGTAGTGATGCGAATGCTGGCAGGAGACAGAGGTTTTTACAGAAACCTCTGGTCCTCCTTTTCTTCCGGAGCACAGGAAGGAGCAGGGGGTTTGGGTGACCCCCTGGTCTCTGGTCTCCCGTCTCCTGGGTGGGAGTTCAGGCAGTTTGACTGCCTGAAGCTTCCTGCTAAAGAAGGAAAGAAGAAAAAACTAAAAATCAGCAGACCTGCAACGCAGGGAGGTCTGCCTCCTACAGAGACTAAGCTAAAACTGATTTAGCTTGGTCCCTGTAGGAAGGGTATAGCTGAAGAGGGAGGAGCTTACACCTCTGTGCTTAGTTCCGCCTCCTAGCGGCAACAGCTATACCCATGGTCAAAGCCTGCGTCCCCCAATGATACGGATGAGAAATATGTCTTATTATCCTATACTAATAATGTTTATTTTTTAGCGTTCTTGTCTATTAAAAGACTATAAGCACCTTTGTACTCAATCAGCATCAGTAAAACGAAGAACAGATTGTAGAAGGAAAATCGTGAAGACAGTAACATCATGGACACACATCTAGCATTTATTACTGGGAGATACACGAAAAATGTTTGAAAATAGGGGCAGTAAAAATGAAGGAAGGAATGAAATCTGCAGCCTGAATCGTAGTGCAACTTTTTTTTTACTCACAGTAACAACTAGCATATGTAATTGTTAACACGATTATATTTCTTATTATTGTATTTCCCCAAGATAAAGTGAGTCTTTCAGCAGTTTTAATTATGGAAAACTGCTAACAGCACTTGGTAGGGGTCATGGATGGCGGTACAAACATACTGTTTCAGTGCACTTGCAGGAGCAGAACCTGACAGAATAAAAGTTCATATTAACACTACTCCTGATAAAAGTTCCACAATACATATTTTTCTCCCGAGGCCCTACCTAGTGCTTTCAGCTGTTTTGCATGGTCAGTTGTACTGACAGACTCCCTATAGAGCAAATAGCAAGAAAAATACTGAATGTCACATCTAAAGAAAAAATGATTTCCAGTTTCTTGTTCTTGACACATTTGATGTTAGTAAGCAGACCAAGATGACATTAAAGTGGCATACCTGAGTGCGGTGCATGTCCATGAATGGTACACGCCCAGTAGCTAATTCACAGGCAGTGATTCCAAGGCTGTAGATGTCAGACTTCACATTGTATCCATGGAGGTCCTTAATAACAAGTGATTTATTATTTCCAACACATAATCTATGGCTGTAAATGAGTACAGATACACATTCTCTTATTACTACATTTCTGTGAAAAGAGATAGCAAACTAGTAGCTGGGAGCGTCCGGTCAAGCTCCCTCCAGGGCAGAGCGAGGGTTCCCTCGCGTTCAAGTGGATGAGAATGAAGGGCACTACTGGGGGCAATATTTATACTGGAGGGCACTATTGGGGGGGGGGCACTATGGAGGGCATTATAGACACTGTGGCACTACAGGGGGACATTATATATTGGGTCAATATGGTGGCTCTTACTTATACTGGGGGCACTGTGGGGTATATAATATATACTGAGAGCACTGGGGGGGTTAGTATGTTCAAGAAAAAAAAACGTTCATCCGTTTTTCATGGCTGTTATACAAATGGACAGAAAATGGATGCACACATGGATGTACAATGGCCATGAAAAACTGACAGTGTGTCCATTTTTAATGGCCGTTTTTTCACATCGTGTGAAAGTAGCCTAAGATCAAGATATGAGAGAGGGAGAGTAGCAGATCTGCGATATATAGGTTTATACAATTTAAAGCAGAATTGACTACTTCCCTATACACAATAGAATTGAAAAAGGCCCTGCGCTAGAACTGAAATATTACAGCACGTTCGCAAGTAGCAGAAGATTTTCACTGTGATTCAAGAAGACATGCGGATTTACCCCGTTACTGGGGGTGCATGCTGCGTAATAATTTTCATGCAGTTTGGCAGGTCTGTGCGCCTATAAATTGAAATCTATGTGCAGGTTTCAGACATTACTTGTGCCAGAAAACTGGTGTAAATAATGGTAAATGTGATGGGCCCTATGGGCTATTCTCCCTCCTGCTAACAAAAGTGGCAAGTGTGGAGGAGAATGGCAAAAAGGTTCAAATTTTTGAAAAAAATTAAAATAGGGCTTGCGCTACTTTTTGGTGGCACAATTCAGGCAGATGAGGCTTGCTAAATCTTTCCCACAGTGCTTTTGGCAGTTTTTACAGGTGAAAGGTGCTAAAAACCTGTACAAAAACCATGCGTGGCTATCCAACCACGGTCATTTGTAGTTTTTCCATCGTTTCAGACTGAATTACGCATCGTAAAAGAGTCTTTGTTATCAATCCATTTTCAGAAGTAAGAGGTGGATAGTTCATTTTACAGCTCATACTGTGGCTAGAGGCCAGAGACTGGAGTTCAGCCAACTTAGGATATGACAGGTTATAATTAAATGACAACGGATTAAATAAAAGCGAAATTGTACGACAATTAAAGGGGCTGTCTCACTTCTGCACAAAACATTTATCATGTAGAGAAAGTTAATACAAGGCAATTGCTAATGTATTGTGATTGTCCATATTGTCTCCTTTGCTGGCTGGATTCATTTTTCCATGGTTACGACCATCCTGTAATCCAGAAGACACTGGCCTATATGTGCTCCCACGGTCCCGGCCACCAGAGAGGACAGAGCTTTTTCCTATAGTGTGCAAGCACGGCCATCACTGCTGGATTGCAGGGTGGTCGTAACCACAGAAATGAACAGTGTACAATGTGATGGAAAAATTAATCAAGCCAGCAAAGTAGGCAATATAGACAATCATAATACATTAGTAAGTGGCTTGTATTAACTTTCTCTACATGATAAATGCCATTTGCTGAAGTAAGACAACCCCTTTAAATCATCTTTGGGAAATGAGTAAGAATGCGTGTCATCTAATTCCTACTAATTGCTTCTCGTTTCAAAGCTGGACATTATCTAGGACAGGTACAAGCCAATCTCACTGGTCTGCCGACCTGTCTATGAGCAATATCACTGCTGCAGGTAAGCTTATTATCTTAGTCGCTGTGTATATGGTGTTTGCAGCAAATAACATACTGGAAGGAGCAGACTGGCCATAGACCCTACAGAGAAATTTCCCAATAGGCCGATGCCCAGGGACCGTCTGAGCCCTCTAAACAGCCGATGGTCAGGTACATAAAAATCTGGTGCTCTAAGGTACCATCCTGAATTCAACTGTATTGTCGTTAGTGTCGACTTAAGGACGGTGATACAGTTGAATGCTGCAGCAGGGGTGGCAGTATTTTGTGCTGCACTGTGATATTTGGTTCTGCTGGGGCGGTATTTTGCATTGCACTGGGGTATTTCTGGCCCTACCTACTTCTGAGTTCTCTGCCTACTTATGTTGCCCTATCTTATTTAAATTTCATTTTTAGTATTTTTTTTTTTCAGGGCACTTTGAATTCCCAGTCCATTCCTGCATATAGGCCATATATGTGGCTTACTGCATTTGTCCATATAGCCCAATAAGGAATATACTGTAGAGTACATAAGACTGTTAGTATGGATAATACTGACCTGTCTCAGCAGCTCAGGACTCAGCCAAGGAAGCATTGCAGTGCTAAAAGTAGGAAAATCATATGCCACCCTAGCTCTTTCACCCCTCCTGACCATACTATAGAGGTGACCAAGTCCAGATAGAGATACGAGACCGTCTTCTGAGATGAGGATGTGACTCCCCTTCACACTCCTGAAAGACAATGATATTCACAACCTATGAACGAGAACATTAAAGAACATTTCAATCTTACCACATTATCACAGTAATAGCTGCAGGCAAAATCAGAGCAGCAGCCGAGACTATACCCGTCACCCTGACTGCGACTCTCACATGCCGTGACCTATATAGGGAAGCAAATGTCTGAACTGCTTTTCCCTTGCGGTTATCTAATCCTAGATGTCAGTCAATGCTAGGAAGTTGGCAGGCAGAGACTGGTGGAGAGGACAGCACAGGGGGTAGGTAATATTTTACGTTATATGGACAACCACTAATGTGTATGGTGGCCTCCCGACTCTCTTGGAATGACTGATACCAGGGGAGGATTTACCTGCCCAATCCTTTTGTTAGTGGTAGCTGCTGCCAAAGGAATCTAATAACGGCTTTTTCCCCTCTTTCCATTCACTACATATGAATGCTCGCCCAAGCATGCATATGTATGGGAGGATTGGTAGAGATGGCGTGTTTGGCTGACAGCAATCTAATGTGTATGGCCAGCTTTGGTTAGAGAGTGAAGGTGGTCATGCATATTAGATAAATGTTCGTCGAACCCACCAATTTCAATCATCTAATGTGTATGAGGGTCTTCTGACTCACCTGAGAGCAGATGTTGAAGGAGCTAAAGAATGGAATTTCAACAACTCAATTTTTTTGTTCCACTGCTGACTAGCCACCTCCAGCAGGTGTCTGGTAGCGGCTTTCACCTCTCTCTCAATTCAGGACACATCCATGCTCTACCAACCTGAGCAGGCATGTGTATGGTGGGGTCAGGAGAGATCGCTGTTGGCGGAATGAGTGTATAATGTGTATGGCCGGTCATAGTGACTGAAAAGGTTGTCTAGAGTCAACAACAGGAGATAAGAACATGTCCTCCAAGTACACATCAGATGAGGCCTGTAGGTCAATCGTCCATTTAGCAAGGAATCTGTCATAAGGACAAGTTGAGGCTCGATGAGGGATGATTTATCATTTATTATAGGCTAAGGTTACGTTTTGCGGATCCACAAAAATAGGATTTTTGGAAAAATCCTTTTCTCGCTGAGTTCATTGGGGGACACAGAAGACCATAGGTATAGCTGCTGCCACTAGGAGGTGACACTAAGTAAAAGTGTTAGCTCCTTCTCTCAGCTATATCCCTCCTGAAGACACTGAGCTAATCAGTTTGTTTGAAAGTGTAAGGAGCAGCTAGGAGAAGCCAACAGAAAACAATAAAAAGGAAGAAAGGCGAAGAAGAGTCAAACACAAGAACTGGAGGGACCCATCAAGGAGAGCCAGCAATGTACTTACGGGGTGGAAGCTGTGTCCCCCAATGAACTCAGCGAGAAAAGGATTTTACAGGTAAGCACAAAAAATAAAATGTTCTCGCTCGTATCATTGGGGGAAACAGAAGACAATGGGACGTTAAAGAGCAGTACCGTGGGGAGGGAACAAGACCAGAATGAATCCAAGGCCGGTCATAATGCGGGGGAGAAATGCGGGGGAGGAGACACCCAGAACCCTGAAAAGGGACAGGAAGAATCATTCCCAGGAAGGCCAGCCAGAAAGCGGCTGAACATGCAGAGGCTCCAGCTGGGAAGAAGAAAAGTCCAAGGAATATGAGTCACGGCTTAGGAGACTGCAGAAGATACAGGAGAGAGAGACCTAGCCTGGATTCAGAAGACTTCTGAGGAAGTGATATCCGAGGGTCAGAACCCCAGGACAAAAACCACGGCAGAGTTATCAGACACAACATGGTATGAGAAGAAAAAAAGGGAACCACTTAGAAAACTGATAGGAAGAAGACAAACTAAAAATGGCGTCTGGATATCAAGGGACAGAGAGGTGCAGATGTGACAAAAATTTTGCACCCCATGGGGATGAAGTACGGGTGCCAGAAGGCAAGGCCCCAAAACCATAACAGGCTGCCAGAAGAGAAAATCACTCCAGCAGGACCATGACGAACAAGGCAGGGCTAGAGAACCTGGATGACAGGCATGAAAATGGCCCACAAGAAAAAGTTCTTGTGGGAGTGAAGAAAGTCAATTGGAACAAGGCAGTGAAACCGACCCAAACCACAAAAAAGGAGTGGGGTAACCTGGCAGGAAAATAAGTGTCCTCTGGAAGCAAAAAACGTCCTCTTCAGACTTACGGCCAAGGGGTTTTCTGCATAAGAGTGTTCCCCAAGGGGAACACCAATGTGATAAATAGTGTTAGGTAGAGGAAGACCTTAAATTCCAGAACAAGAGAGGAGAGAAGCCGTCAGATACGCCATGGAAGGCTGGCTGAACTGGCAGACCTAACTGGAATCCAAAGAAAAAACACCTAGGCCAAAGGGATCAAAATATGAAGAATGTGTAAACTCATCAGACACTGTTGACTGCCCCCGCAGAACAACCCTGCCTAAAGAAGAAAAGAATAGGGATATCCGAGGAATGCACAAAACGGGCAGAAAGGAACCAGAGATGGCATAAATACTGCGCCAGGAAGGGAGTGTGGACACCGAACACCACAAGTCCCAGAAAAAAAATGGTAACAGAACCAATACCACCCGCGCAGGCACTCTACAGCAGAAAGGGGGCATTTGAGAACTCAATGGCTATGGAAACTGGTCGAGCAGGCAGAAACAGTATCTGGAGAAAGTGCAACTACTCACCCTGCGGAAGGGGAGAAGTAGGGAACCAGCATTTAGGGGTGACAACAAGGACAGTACGACCGCTCTACCCAGGGAGGGGAGCCAACCAAACAATTCACATATGCAAACTGAAAAAGTGCATACCCAAAACCACAAGGAGGCAACGCTGATGCTGTCACCGTAGTAGATGGTAGAGGCAATGCACTACATGTGAAGGTGCGAAGCCAGCGCCATAGAAATTGGCAGGTATACCATGCACAGAAAACCGTACTAATACTCACGAAAAGTGAGCAAACCAACCAGCTGCAGCATGTCATGGTATGGGCAGCTGACAGCACTATAGGGAATAAGAGTACCTGTCAGCCAGCGCCTCAGGAACACCATACATATAAGGCCTGGAGGATCTATCGCACCCGGTGATGGCAGAACATGAGCACAGTGCCAGCTGTGAGAAGGAAATGTAGGCACAATCACAACTACAACTAGTGAGAAGGATCCACCGCTAGAAGGCGGAATAGTAGGCAGATACCGAACAAAACACCAGGGCCGATACTCCACATGGAGAAAGGGGTTGCGGTAAAAACGATGAACACAAATACTCCCCCTGGGACAGAGTCACACAGTAGTGGCCACGGAACAGGAGTAGCCATAAAATCTATTGCCAGTGCAAGGCTGCCTCATAGGGGGAAAAGTCTGAAGAGGGTACAGCGGCCACACACAGGAAGGAAAAGTCTGAAGAGGGCACTTCCTGTGTGCGGCCCCTGCCCCTGCATTCACCCACAATGCTGGATAAGCAGTATTTATAGGTTTTATAAGGAGGTTTTATGTATATGCATAAATATTCTTTTTACACTCAGACAAACGAATGCATTCCACTGTGGAACGCATCACTTCCGGTACCGGAAGTGATGCCATTGGCGTATTTCCTGGCGCTCTTTTGCAATCCCTGCACCTGTCTGGCACATATGTATATAAACCCTTGTTTGCCATAGCCTTTTTACTGCTGCTCCTGAGGAAGGGGTTCTGAATAACCCCGAAACGCATTGAGACATACCTATCTTTTTAATAAAGGAATTGATAAGAAGTACAGTTCGGGGGACTGCTGTTTACTCCAAAGATCCTACAAGCAACCCAGGCTCGGGAGGTAGTTTTGTGGGTGTCTTGAGCTTTATCCCCAAAACCCCTCCCTGGTGAAGTGAGTGACATTTATTCTAAATTGCTTTTATTGCCTAGTTTCCAATCACGCAGTCTATTTGTGGACCAAGTGTGGGTCAGTGGCATCCTGAATTCCTTAGGGAAACAACGGACACCTGTCCATGGTCATAGACCTATACAGGTATAGTAGTTCCTCTGATGTATTATCTGTGTTTGGTCCTACATCCAAATACACCTTTGTGTGATTCATCACACATAGGGAAACTGAAAACCATAGTACCATCTATATTTGGGGCAGATAGACTGGCGCCAGCAGTGTG
Organism: Bufo gargarizans; assembly: GCF_014858855.1. Lineage (NCBI taxonomy): Eukaryota > Metazoa > Chordata > Amphibia > Anura > Bufonidae > Bufo > Bufo gargarizans. The sequence continues at coordinate 74,719,457 of NC_058087.1, forward strand.
GTCAATTTTTTAGGTATATATGTATATTATATATATACACTCACCTAAAGAATTATTAGGAACACCATACTAATACGGTGTTGGACTCCCTTTACCTTCAGAACTGCCTTAATTCTACGTGGCATTGATTCAACAAGGTGCTGATAGCATTCTTTAGAAATGTTGGCCCATATTGATAGGATAGCATCTTGCAGTTGATGGAGATTTGAGGGATGCACATCCAGGGCACGAAGCTCCCATTCCATCACATCCCAAAGATGCTCTATTGGGTTGAGATCTGGTGACTGTGGGGGCCATTTTAGTACAGTGAACTCATTGTCATGTTCAAGAAACCAATTTGAAATGATTCGAGCTTTGTGACATGGTGCATTATCCTGCTGGAAGTAGCCATCAGAGGATGGGTACATGGTAGTCATGAAGGGATGGACATGGTCAGAAACAATGCTCAGGTAGCCCGTGGCATTTAAACTATGGCCAATTGGCACTAAGGGGCCTAAAGTGTGCCCAGAAAACATCCCCCACACCATTACACCACCACCACCAGCCTGCACAGTGGTAACAAGGCATGATGGATAGATGTTCTCATTCTGTTTACGCCAAATTCGGACTCTATCATTTGAGTGTCTCAACAGAAATCGAGACTCATCAGACCAGGCAACATTTTTCCAGTCTTCAACAGTCCAATTTTGGTGAGCTTGTGCAAATTGTAGCCTCTTTTTCCTATTTACAGTGGAGATGAGTGGTACCCGGTAGGGTCTTCTGCTGTTGTAGCCCATCCGCCTCAAGGTTGTGCGTGTTGTGGCTTCACAAATGCTTTGCTGCATACCTTGGTTGTAACGAGTGATTATTTCAGTCAACGTTGCTCTTCTATCAGCTTGAATCAGTCGGCCCATTCTCCTCTGACCTCTAGCATCAACAAGGCATTATCGCCCACAGGACTGCCGCATACTGGATGTTTTTCCCTTTTCACACCATTCTTTGTAAACCCTAGAAATGGTTGTGCGTGAAAATCCCAGTAACTGAGCAGATTGTGAAATACTCAGACCGGCCCGTCTGGCACCAAAAACCATGCCACGCTCAAAATTGCTTAAATCACCTTTCTTTCCCATTCTGACATTCAGTTTGGAGTTCAGGAGATTGTCTTGACCAGGACCACAACCCTACATGCATTAAAGCAACTGCCATGTGTTTGGTTGACTAGATAAATCGCATTAATGAGAAATAGAACAGGTGTTCCTAATAATTCTTTAGTCTCTAGGGCCAGAGGAGAGGCTCCCACTGGGAACAAGGCCAAACAGGGGAATAAGGCTAAACAGCAGTAGTCACCAAGAAAATGGTGGTAGCAGAATCCTCCGCTTAAGAAGGAAGGAAACTGACAAGCAGTGCAAACGTTCCACCTACTGACAGAGAATGGACGCCGAGCAGAAGACAGAGGCTGCCACGTAGGCGCCTGACACCAATCCAATCAATGACTACCTGAAGAAGGGGATAGTGTGGCGTAGTCACAGTATCCAGTAGTAGTGCCAAAATACCACCTATGACGGGGGATAAGGCAACTGTAGGGACCGAGTCTAGCAATAGGCCATCCATAAAACAGGATGCAATGTGACAAGGAAGAAGAGCTAGTGCAATCCTCCACTTGCAATCACTCCGCCTGCAGAGGGAGTAATGCAACATGACGTATGGTATCCAGTGAAAGTGTAGTTACCCGCCCAAAGAAGGAGGGTAATGTGATAGTCTGTATAGGAACCAGTGGTAGAGCAACTACTCTTTTGAAAGAGGGTAATACCACAAAATGTACAGTATCTACAGTAAGTGCAAATACTCCCACTACGGAAAGAGAGGAAGTTTAGGATCCAGTAATAGTGCAACTACTCCGCCTATGGAAGGAGGGTAATGCTACAGGATGTCCGGTATCCAGTGGTGGTGTAAATAGTCCGCCTATGGAAAGAGTACAATGCTACCTGATGTATAGGAGCCAATGGGAGGTGCAAATACTCTGCCAAAGAATGGAAAGTGATGATACAGAATGAATAGAATTGAGAGGCAAGTGCAAACACTCCGTCAATTAAAAAAGGAGGGTAATGCTACAGGCTGAACGGCACCCAATGGAAGTGCAAGTACTCTGCCTATGGAAGGAGGGTAATGCTACAGGCTGAACGGCACCCAATGGAAGTGCAAGTACTCTGCCTATGGAAGGAGGGTAATGCTACAGGCTGAATGGCACCCAATGGAAGTGCAAGTACTCCGCCTATGGAAGGAGGGTAATGCTACAGGCTGAATGGCACCCAATGGAAGTGCAAGTACTCCGCCTATGGAAGGAGGGTAATGTTACAGGCTGCACAGAATCCAGTGGTGGAGCTATTACTCTGCCTATAGAAAGAGAATAATGGTACGGAATGTACGGTACCCAATGGAAGTGCTATTACCCTGTCTATGGATGAAGGGAAACGCTACAGGCAGTACAGTACCCAGTGGAAGTGCAATTACTCCGCCTATGGAAGGATGGTAATGAGATGGGCTTTACAGTATCCAGTGGAAGAGCCATTACACTGCCTATGGAAGAAAGACAATGCTATGGGCTGTACAGTATCCAGTGGTAGTGCAAGTTCTCCGCCTATGAAGGAAGGGTAATGCTACAGACTGTACGGTATCCAGTGCAAATTCAAATACTCTGCCTAAAAAAGGAGGGCGATGCCACAGGCAGTACAGCTTCTTGTGTAAGTGCAATTACTCTGCCTATGGAAGGAGGGTAATGTTACAGGCAGTACAGTATCCAGTGCAATTACTCCGCCTATGGAATGAGGGTAATGCTACAGGATGTGCAGGGTCCATTAGTAAGTGCACCTATTCCGCCTAAGGAAGGAGGTGAATGTGACAGGACCTACAAAATCCAGTAGTAGTGAAACTACTTCGCCTGTGGAACTACAGGGAATGCAGTATTCAGCGGTAGTGCAAGACTGCCGCTTATGGAAGGAAAGTAGTGCTACCGGACGTATGTATCCAGCGGTAGTGTGAGCATCCAACTGTAGTGGTAAGAACTCTGACTATGGAATAGTGTGGGAACTAGGTCCAGATAGCTCCAAGGGTTAATAATATATATAGTTTTTAATTACATACAGCTCAAATCTAAACCCCCAGCTGTCTCGAGTCCAGGAAGCATTTTGCCCACCGCAGTAGTACTGAAGGCGAGGAAAGAGTTAAGCCCAGGGGTGCAATTAGCCGCTGGTGGGAGGAAGAAATGGCGCAATATTTTTGCGCTCTGATATAACAATTCCCGCCCCCGAAACAGTCTTGAAGATGTGGCATATGTAGGCCGCAGAGCCGGGGTCTTGAGTAAAGGCGGGACCGACCAGAAGAACTTCCGGTTAGGGCGGCAATGCAGGGAGGGAGCGGGAGAGCAAACCTGCAACATAACCCGGCCGGACAATAAGCCGGCTGGGAGCTAGGTAACTGCCGCGAGGAGCCGGATGGGGGGTAGGCCGCAGAGAAGCCGGGGGCCTCAATTTCCAGTGGCCCCGGTGTACTATATGGACCGGAGCGCTGGGAATAAGCAGAAGGTGGTCTGACATGAAGTCCCCCCACCCCGCCGGGTGAAGGACGCCTGCTGAAACTGAGGCCTCAGGGGAAGGTAAGCAGGCCTTCATGGGGGATATTCACATGGGAAAAACTGAGAAGTGGGAGGGAGGAGGAATGGGGCCTTGGGGACTGAGAGAATACTCACCTGTCTGGCGTTTTCTGCCCCCCTAGCTCCAGCCGGGTCATCAGCTTCGGTGTGTTACCCCTTGGTGAGGGTAGCTACAACGGTAAAAGAGGGGACTTAGCGGAGGCCGGACCTGGTGACCCAAAAGCTGGCGGGATACAGAGGCTTTAGGAACCTCTGGTCCTCCTTGCCTACTGGAGACCGGGAACGAGCAGCGGGCTTGGGACCCCAATTGACTCCCGTTTCTTGGGTGGGAACGCAGACAGATTGGAACTGCCATCAGCCCAGCTAAAGGAAAGAAAAAGAGAAAAAAATGAAAAGAAAAAAGAATAAGAAAAAATCAGCAGACCTGCAAAGCAGGGAGGTCTGCCTCCTACGGACACTAAGCTAAAACTGATTAGCTCAGTGTCTGCAGGAAAGATAGCTGAGGGGAGGAGCTAACACTTTTTTTTGCTTAGTGTCGCCTCCTAGTGGCAGCAGCTATACCCATGGTCTTCTGTGTCCCCCAATGATATGAGCGAGAAATATGGATACCTTCCACGTGCAATATGCATTTTTCTCAGTCCTGTTAATTGAAATGCCTATTCGTGTCTGCAAAATAGGACATGTTCTATAATTTGCAGGAAAGACACGTGTGCTGTCATTATATTTTTTTTGGACCGATATATGATCTGCAAAAAATGCGGATTGGACGCAGATCTAAACTAAGGTCGGGGAAGGTGAACAGAGATGTTTAAGGGAGAAGAGGACTCACGTGTACTTTGTAAAGAGACAAAGTAGGCAGAAAATTATTGACATAAATGGAAATTTGATTTGATGATTTTATTCTTGTTTTTTTCCACGTGTTTGGTAACAATTATATTTTAGGCGGGCTTTGCTTTAAGGTAAGCATAGTATATTCAGTCTTACCTGTGAATATATCCATTCTGGTGCAAATAATGTAACCCTTTTAACGTTTCATACAAAATGTTTCCTATTAAAAGCTCACTCATGCCTTCTGGATAATATGTCTTCACAAGATTGCTAGCGGAACCTACAAAGATAAGAACAATTTTATTCCTAGAAAACCGCCAGGGGTTAGTTATCATAGACCCAAATTAACTGTCACTGGAGCGCCACAGCCCCTTCATTGGGGATCCTTTTTAGGGTGAAGGAGTTAATGATTGTTAATCTGAATGATTTTATGAATGTAAGAATGCAAAAAAAAAAAAAAAAAAATTGCAATACCACAAAAGCATTGGTTCTCTGCCACGACACACTGCAGTGTGTACTGGAATAAATATAACCGGTTCCAACCAAGGGAAATCAGCGCGACTGGTCTGAAGACATTCATGCATTTCCTCTTGGTTCTCAGCGCTTAATGCTATAATTCAGTTCACTGGCATCGAAGAAAAATACAATGCCGGAGATTTCCCACCCTAGTGAAAATTGTCTGTTTTATGGCGTCTTGTTGGTGATACAATGTCTTCTCTATCCAGGGTAAGGAAAATAAGTGATGCAACTTACCATATGCCATGAAAGGGTTAATGGCCCAAAGCCATGTCCCAACAGTAAACATTTTCCAAGAAACCATAATGTTATGATGCCGAAAAAACGATGACATGACGGCTTCATTCTGAAATACATAAAGAAGTCGATTACACTATGCTCTATACGCTAGGAGTGGCTCTGTCATAAAAACACTATGGCCCACATTTATTAAAGTGGTTTTCTAGGAGAAAAATATTGATGACCCATCCTATACAATGTATGGCGCTTAGAGGAGGCTGCAGCGCCGGTGTCTTCTCAAACGGCTGATCAGCGGGTGTCCCGGGTGTCTGGAGGAGCACGTGACTAGATCCATCTATCAGCAGGTCCACTGAGTAACAGTACGAGTGGTTACTCATACTGTACACAGCGTTAATGGATGGCGATGATGGATGGGTCTGGTCATGTGGCCCCTCTACCAGTGGTCATGTTGGGACAGGACATCAGAGCGGATGCTGCACAACGAGGGACAATGATGCAGATGCCCTGATATCAATAGGAAGTTGATGACGAATGTTTCCAGCACATTTGTTAACATAAAGTGACTTAACCCCTTTAATAAATGCTGTAGACCACACCCACTCCTGATAAACCACACCCACTTCCTTTGCTCTTCCCAAAATGAGTGAAAAATTTGCAACTTTCTTAGGCTGAAGAAATTCCAACGACAACTGCAAGCCTATGTTTAACCTCCTACTGTTACCTGCAAGAATCGAATTTGTTCGTCTGAACAGTCATCCAGGTCTGTGAGCTGTGCCGTGACCAGGGTTCCTGTAGGAGTGTGGCGAGCGAGGTAGACTGTAGTTACGTTACTGAACCTTTTTCCTACGAGATTGATGGGAACATGAAGTTAAAGAACGTCTGGCGGCATAATGCTGCTGATTATAGGATGAATATTTTCTTCTCTATGTGACTGATTTTCTTCTGGTACACTGCAGCTGTCTTGATTTTATGTATGCATTATTACTTTATTCATTTATATAGCTCCAACCTACCCCAGCGCTGTACAAAGACTGGCATCACTAACATCTTAACAAAACGGATGCTGATGAAAATTCTTTAGTGATTTTACCCTCTTAGAATATAGGATTTGGCAGCTGATTGGACAATCACGTGACCTCATAGTCTGCTGGACTGAATCTGATTGGTCAGAGCCCACGCTGCAGCTCCAGGCTTTAGACTCATTTAGGGTCCATTCACACGTCCGCAGTGTGTTATGCGAATCCACGGATCCGCAAAACACGGACACCGGCAATGTGCATTCCGCATTTTGCGGACCGCACATCGCCGGCACTAATAGAATATGCCTATTCTTGTCCGCAATTGCAGATAAGAATAGGACATGTTCTATTTTTTTTCGGGAACGGAAATGCGGACCCGGAAGTGCAGGTCCGCATTTCCGGAGCCGGGCCGAAATCGTGCGGCCCTATAGAAATGAATGGGTACGCAATTCCGTTCTGTAAAATGCGGAACTAAATTGCGGACGTGTGAATAGGGCCTAATTACTTCTAAATGAAAGTTACAGAAAAACGGCACAAAGTAATACAAAAAAGCTTAAGAAAAAAAAATCTGCAAAAAATATTTATCAAAGTCAAAAAAGGACTCGATCATAGAATAATACTGACAACATCCTTAACCACCTTCAGCCTGTTGCGTCTTATTGAGTCAACATCAATATCACAGAATCAAATCATGTTTGCAAGAGGAAGCATGAAGCAAAGAAAAACAATATGGGAGTCCACGTACAGCCTTATTCTACATAATTAAAAAACTAATCTTTATTTCATGATGGAATAACCTTTGGATGGTAATATATTTTCCTCAAAAAGCATTTTATATAAAATAAAAAAAATCCAATTTAAATAAAAAAAAAAATCAGATTTTTGAGATTTTTTGTTAAAAAATCATAGATTTTTATACACCCTGATGGCAGCACATCAGGCCAAATATCAATATGGAAGTGCAGGCCAAAGGATCCGGCAACAAATCCAGGACAATATAAGAATTTGAAAAAATGGCAGCACTCTCACAAAAAATTAGTGAAAAAAAAACACTTTATTCACTCCTGTGGTCGCAACTAGGGATGAGCGAACTTTTGTTTCAAGTTTGGCGTACAAGGTTCAGGTTCGGGTTTAGGGCTGCAGTAAACGAATATTTTTGTAATCGAGTATTCTATCGATTATATTTCTCGATTCATCGAGTAATCTAATAAGAAAAAGCTACTTAAAATAATGTACGTAATTAGGTATGTATAAAGTTATTGGTTTGAAGGGGTTAATAACTTTATACATGCCTAATGCCAAGGTGCTTCCATTAACCCCTCCAAACCAATAACTTTATACATGCCCATTGGGTTTGGAGGGGTTAATGGAAGCACCTTGGCATTAGGCATGTATAAAGTTATTGGTCTGAAGAGGTTAATGAAAGCACCTTGGAGGTGCCTTCATTAACCCCTCTCTAAACCAATAACTTTATACATGCCAAGGTGGTGCTTGCAGCCTCCATTAACCACTCTCTCTCCATCTGCCTCCCCCAGCCTCTGATCTGCTTGCCCCCAGCCTCTGATCTGCTTGCCCCCAGCCTCTGATCTGGCCCCCCCCCAGCCTCTGATCTGCCTCCCCCCCCAGCCTCTGATCTGCCTCCCCCCCAGCCTCTGATCTGCCTCCCCCCCCAGCCTCTGATCTGCCTCCCCCCCCCAGCCTCTGATCTGCCTCCCCCCCAGCCTCTGATCTGCCTCCCCCCCAGCCTCTGATCTGCCTCCCCCCCCAGCCTCTGATCTGCCTCCCCCCCAGCCTCTGATCTGCCTCCCCCCCAGCCTCTGATCTGCCTCCCCCCCAGCCTCTGATCTGCCTCCCCCCAGCCTCTGATCTGCCTCCCCCCAGCCTCTGATCTCCCTCCCCCCAGCCTCTGATCTCCCTCCCCCCAGCTTCTGATCTGCCTCCCCCCCTCCCCCCAGCCTCTGATCTGCCTCTCCCCCCCTCCCCCCAGCCTCTGATCTGCCTCCCCCCCCTCCCCCCAGCTTCTGATCTGCCTCCCCTCCCTCCCCCCAGCCTCTGATCTGCCTCCCCTCCCTCCCCCCAGCCTCTGATCTGCCTCCCCCCAGCCTCTGATCTGCCTCCCCTCCCTCCCTCCCCCCAGCCTCTGATCTGCCTCCCCCAGCCTCTGATATGCCCCCTCTGGTAACGCAACCCCCCCTCCCCAGTATTAATCATTGGTGGCAGTGTCAGTTCCGATCGGAGCCCCAGCAGTGTAATGCTGGGGCTCAGATCGGTTACCATGGGAGCCAGGACGCTGCTTAAGTCCTGGCTGCCATGGTATGTTAGTGAGCAGAGAGCAGCGCATTATACTCACGTGCGCTGTGGCCGGCGGTCGCTCCTTCTCATAGGTCTGTGCGGCGCATTGCTAATGCTGTAAGCATTAGCAATCCGCCGCACAGACAGAAGAAGGAGCGACCGTCCGCCACAGCGCACGTGAGTATAATGTGCTGCTCTCTGCTCACTACTAACATACCATGGCAGCCAGGACTTAAGCAGCGTCCTGGCTCCCATGGTAACCGATCTGAGCCCCAGCATTACACTGCTGGGGCTCCGATCGGAACTGACACTGCCACCAATGATGGGGGGGAGGAGGGGGACCCTGTGGGATATGGCCGGCACATTCATTGGTGGCGCAGTGGCCACAGTCCCTCCCCTCCCCTCCTCCTCCGTCCCACCCCGCCTCCTCCTACTTGGTCTTCAGCGGCAGCCGCGCACAGTGGGGAGGGAGAGACTCCCTCCTCCGTGTCGGCCGCTCAGTCCTGCCTCTCTGGCTCCGGAGGACACGGAAGCGGTGAGTGAGACGCTTAATTTCACTCCCGCTCCGTGATCTCCGTGAAACTGCATCGATGAATTTTTTGACTCGATTTAATCGAGTTATTCGAATAATCGTTTCAGCCCTATTCGGGTTATGTAAGAATTTCATTATGGATTCTGCTATCATGGACCATAACTAAGGCCCCTTACAGACGAGTGTTCCTCCCGCAGCCAGTCCGCATCGCAGCACCCGGGAGTCACATAGCATTATATCGATTTGGGCTACATGCACACGACCATATGTGCATCCTATCTGCAAAAAAAAAAGGAATGGACACGGAAACAAACAACGTTCGTGTGCATGTAGCCCAATGATGCTATGTAACCCTTAGACCTCTTTCAGACGGGCGTCACGTTTTGGCTCCAGATGCGTCCTGGGTGTGTTGCGGCAAACCCGAGCGAGTAGGTACGCAATTGCAGTTAGTTTTGACTGTGATTGCTTTCTGTTGCTTCACAGAAGTTCAGGTTTGGGTTCAAGGTTGTGTAGATTGTATTCTGAATACAGAATGCATAGTACAATAGGGCTGGAGGGGTTAAAAATTTTTTTTAAAAAGATTTAACCTTAAAGGGAACCCGTCACCAGGATTTTGTGTATAAGGCTGAGGACATGGGCTGCTAGATAGCCACTAGCACATCCGCAATACCCAGTCCCCATAGCTCTGTGTGCTTTTATTGTGTAAAAAAAAAGATTTGATACATATGCAAATTAACCTGAGATGAGTCCTGTCCCTGACTCATCTCACATACAGGACTCATCTCAGGTTAATTTGCATATGTATCAAATCAGTTTTTTGACACAATAAAAGCACACAGAGCTATGGGGACTGGGTATTGCAGATGTGCTAGCAGCCATCTAGCAGCCCATGTCCTCAGCCTTATACACAAAATCCTGGTGACAGGTTCCCTTTAACCACTTAAGGACCACAGGTTTATACCCCCCTAGTGACCAGGCCCTTTTTTACAAATCGGCACTCCACAACTTTAGCGGTTTATTGCACGGTCATGCAACTTACCACCCAAATGAATTTTACCTCCTTTTCTTCTCACTAATGGAGCTTTCATTTGGTGGTATTTTATTGCCGCTGACATTTTTACTTTTTTTGTTATTAATCGAAATTTAACGATTTTTTTGCAAAAAAATGACATTTTTCACTTTCAGCTGTAAAATTTTGCAAAAAAAACGACATCCATATATACATTTTTCGCCAAATTTATTGTTCTACATGTCTTTGATAAAAAAAAAATGTTTGGGCAAAAAAAAAAATGGTTTGGGTAAAAGTTATAGCATTTGCAAACTATGGTACAAAAATGTGAATTTCCGCTTTTTGAAACAGCTCTGACTTTCTGAGCACCTGTCATGTTTCCTGAGGTTCTACAATGCCCAAACAGTAGAAAAACCCCACAAATGACCCCATTTCGGAAAGTAGACACCCTAAGGTATTCGCTGATGGGCATAGTGAGTTCATAGAACTTTTTATTTTTTGTCACAAGTTAGCGGAAAATGATGATGATTTTTATTTTTATTTTTTTTCTTACAAAGTCTCATATTCCACTAACTTGCGACAAAAAATAAAAAATTCTAAAAACTTGCCATGCCCCTCACGGAATACCTTGGGGTGTCTTCTTTCCAAAATGGGGTCACTTGTGGGGTAGTTATACTGCCCTGGCAATTTAGGGGCCCAAATGTGTGAGAAGAACTTTGCAATCAAAATGTGTAAAAAATGACCGGTGAAATCCGAAAGGTGCACTTTGGAATATGTGCCCCTTTGCCCACCTTGGCTGCAAAAAAGTGTCACACATCTGGTATCGCCGTACTCAGGAGAAGTTGGGGAATGTGTTTTGGGGTGTCATTTTACATATACCCATGCTGGGTGACAAAAATATCTTGGTCAAATGCCAACTTTGTATAAAAAAATGGGAAAAGTTGTCTTTTGCCAAGATATTTCTCTCACCCAGCATGGGTATATGTAAAATGACACCCCAAAACACATTCCCCAACTTCTCCTGAGTACGGCGATACCAGATGTGTGACACTTTTTTGCAGCCAAGGTGGGCAAAGGGGCACATATTCCAAAGTGCACCTTTCAGATTTTGCAGGCCATTTTTTACACATTTTGATTGCAAGGTACTTCTCACACATTTGGGCCCCTAAATTGCCAGGGCAGTATAACTACGCCACAAGTGACCCAATTTTGGAAAGAAGACACCCCAAGGTATTCCGTGAGGGGCATGGCGAGTTCCTAGAATTTTTTATTTTTTGTCGCAAGTTAGTGGAATATGAGACTTTGTAAGGAAAAAAGAAAAAAAAAGAAAAATCATCATTTTCCGCTAACTTGTGACAAAAAATAAAAAATTCTAGGAACTCGCCGTGCCCCTCACGGAATACCTTGGGGTGTCTTCTTTCCAAAATGGGGTCACTTGTGGCGTAGTTATACTGCCCTGGCAATTTAGGGGCCCAAATGTGTAAGAAGTACCTTGCAATCAAAATCTGTAAAAAATGGCCGGTGAAATCCGAAAGGTGCACTTTGCAATATGTGCCCCTTTGCCCACCTTGGCAGCAAAAAAGTGTCACACATGTGGTATCGCCGTACTCAGGAGAAGTTGGGGAATGTGTTTTGGGGTGTCATTTTACATATACCCATGCTGGGTGAGAGAAATATCTTGGCAAAAGACAACTTTTCCCATTTTTTTATACAAAGTTGGCATTTGACCAAGATATTTTTCTCACCCAGCATGGGTATATGTAAAATGACACCCCAAAACACATTGCCCAACTTCTCCTGAGTACGGCGATACCACATGTGTGACACTTTTTTGCAGCCTAGATGCGCAAAGGGGCCCAAATTCCTTTTAGGAGGGCATTTTTAGACATTTGGATCCCAGACTTCTTCTCACACTTTCGGGCCCCTAAAAAGCCAGGGCAGTATAAATACCCCACATGTGACCCCACTTTGGAAAGAAGACACCCCAAGGTATTCAATGAGGGGCCTGGCGAGTTCCTAGAATTTTTTTTTTTTTTGCATAAGTTAGCGGATATTGATTTTTTTTTGTTTTTTTCCTCACAAAGTCTCACTTTCCGCTAACTTAGGACAAAAATTTCAATCTTTCATGGACTCAATATGCCCCTCACGGAATACCTTGGGGTGTCTTCTTTCCGAAATGGGGTCACATGTGGGGTATTTATACTGCCCTGGCTTTTTAGGGGCCCTAAAGCGTGAGAAGAAGTCTGGAATATAAATGTCTAAAAATGTTTACGCATTTGGATTCCGTGAGGGGTATGGTGCGTCCATGGGAGATTTTATTTTTTGACACAAGTTAGTGGAATATGAGACTTTGTAAGAAAAAACAAAAACAAACAAAAAATTTCCGCTAACTTGTGCCAAAAAAAATGTCTGAATGGAGCCTTACCAGGGGGGGGGGGGGGGGGGGGGTGATCAATGACAGGGGGTGATCAATGACAGGGGGGTGATCAATGACAGGGGGGTGATCACCCATATAGACTCCCTGATCACCCCCCTGTCACTGATCACCCCCCCTGTAAGGCTCCATTCAGACATCCGCATGATTTTTTACGGATCCATGGATACATGTATCGGATCCACAGAACGCATGCGGACGTCTGAATGGAGCCTTACAGGGGGGTTATCAATGACAGGGGGTGATCAGGGTAATCAGGGTGATCACCCCCCTGTCACTGATCACCCCCCCTGTAAAGCTCCATTCAGACATCCGCATGATTTTTTACGGATCCATGGATACATGGATCGGATCCACAGAACGCATGCGGACGTCTGAATGGAGCCTTACAGGGGGGTTATCAATGACAGGGGGTGATCAGGGTAATCAGGGTGATCACCCCCCTGTCACTGATCACCCCCCCTGTAAGGCTCCATTCAGACATCCGCATGATTTTTTACGGATCCATGGATACATGGATCGGATCCACAAAACGCATGCGGACGTCTGAATGGAGCCTTACAGGGGGGTTATCAATGACAGGGGGTGATCAGGGTAATCAGGGTGATCACCCCCCTGTCACTGATCACCCCCCCTGTAAGGCTCCATTCAGACATCCGCATGTGTTTTGTGGATCCGATCCATGTATCCATGGATCCGTAAAAAATCATGCGGATGTCTGAATGGAGCCTTACAGGGGGGGTGATCAATGACAGGGGGTGATCAGGGAGTGTATATGGGTGATCACCCGCCTGTCATTGATCACCCCCCTGTCATTGATCACCCCCCTGTAAGGCTCCATTCAGACATCCGCATGATTTTTTACGGATCCATGGATCGGATGCACAAAACGCATGCTGACGTCTGAATGGAGCCTTACAGGGGGGTTATCAATGACAGGGGGTGATCAGGGTAATCAGGGTGATCACCCCCCTGTCACTGATCACCCCCCCTGTAAGGCTCCATTCAGACATCCGCATGATTTTTTACGGATCCATGGATCCATGGATCGGATCCACAAAACGCATGCGGACGTCTGAATGGAGCCTTACAGGGGGGTTATCAATGACAGGGGGTGATCAGGGTAATCAGGGTGATCACCCCCCTGTCACTGATCACCCCCCCTGTAAGGCTCCATTCAGACATCCGCATGATTTTTTACGGATCCATGGATACATGGATCGGATCCACAAAACGCATGCTGACGTCTGAATGGAGCCTTACAGGGGGGTTATCAATGACAGGGGGTGATCAGGGTAATCACCCCCCTGTCACTGATCACCCCCCCTGTAAGGCTCCATTCAGACATCCGCATGATTTTTTACGGATCCATGGATCGGATCCACAAAACGCATGCGGACGTCTGAATGGAGCCTTACAGGGGGGTTATCAATGACAGGGGGGTGATCAGGGAGTGTATATGGGTGATCACCCGCCTGTCATTGATCACCCCCTGTAAGGCTCCATTCAGACGTCCGCATGTGTTTTGCGGATCCGATCCATGTATCCATGGATCCGTAAAAATCATGCGGACGTCTGAATGGAGCCTTACAGGGAAGTGATCAATGACAGGGGGTGATCAGGGAGTGTATATGGGTGATCACCCGCCTGTCATTGATCACCCCCCTGTAAGGCTCCATTCAGACGTCCGTATGCTTTTTGCGGATCCGATCCATGTATCCGTGGATCCGTAAAAATCATACGGACGTCTGAACGGAGCCTGACAGGGGGGGTGATCAATGACAGGGCGGTGATCAATGACAGGGGGGTGATCAGGGAGTTTATATGGGGTGATCAGGGGTTTATAAGGGGTTAATAAGTGACGGGGGGGGGGGGGTGTAGTGTAGTGTTTGGTGCGACTGTACTGACCTACCTGAGTCCTCTGGTGGTCGATCCTAACAAAAGGGACCACCAGAGGACCAGGTAGGAGGTATATTAGACGCTGTTATGAAAACAGCGTCTAATATACCTGTTAGGGGTTAAAAAATTCGGATCTCCAGCCTGCCAGCGAGCGATCGCCGCTGGCAGGCTGGAGATCCACTCGCTTACCTTCCGTTCCTGTGAGCGCGCGCGCCTGTGTGCGCGCGTTCACAGGAAATCTCGGCTCACGCGAGATGACGCCAATCGGCGTTAGTGTGACCTGGCAGCGCCGCAGCATTGACGCCTTTCGGCGTTAGTGTGACGGCAGAAGGTTAATCCACTTGTTCGCACAGCCCGGCTTTTCTGTCTTCAGGACCTGGGTAAGGGACCTGTGATGGATCATATGATGGACCATGTGATGAGCACAGTGACATCACCACAGGTCCTTTTCAAATCAATATAATGCTATGTGACTCCCGGCAGCGATGGGAGGTCAGGCCGGGTGCTGCGATGCGGACACGCTGCGGGAGGAACGCTCGTCTGCAAGGGGCCTAAGGGTTCAGTCACACGTCCGCATAATGGGTCTGTATCCATTCCGCAATTTAGCGAAAGGGGTGTGGACCCATTCATTTTCAATGGGGCAGCAAAAGATGCTGAAAGCACCACCATGTGCTGTCTGCATTTGCACTTCTGTTCCGCGGCCCCACAAAAAAAATAGAGCATGTCCTATTCTTGTCCGCAGCAGCCACGGACAAGAATAGGCATTTCTATCATAGTGCCAGTCATGTGCGGTCTGCAAAATGCGGAATGCACATGGCCGGTGTCCGAGTTTTGCGAATACGCAATTTGTGGACCGCAAAACAGTTGCGGACATGTGAATGGACCCTTAAAGTCGGTGGTAGCGAAATCCATAACAGAATTCTTAGATAACCTGAGTCTTGTACGCCGAACTTGAAACACAAGTTCACTCAACACTAGTCGCAACGTTTTAGCTCATAGCTTGAAAAGAGACTCTGTGGATGAGCTGAAAACATTGCGACCAATCAGATTCCACCTTTCATTTTTCACAGCTTCATTGGAAAATAAAAGGAGGAATCAGATTGGTTGCTGAGGGCAAATAAGCCAGTTCTACTTTACACTAGTTTTGATAAATCTCCCCCACTGTGTACTTCTATGTGTACATGGCATTGTGTGTCGTCACACTGTACTAATCTGTGTGGGAAATGTGACCGCTCACTGTGCAGCCAATACTGTGTTCAGAAGAGAGTGCATGTAGTGACAGCTGTCAGTAATCAGATCTATATCCTGCTTATAACGCCTGGTTCTGACTGTAGATCGCTGCACTAATGTTACCAGCAGAAATATCTATTGTGTCTACAAATAATGGACCTTCTACAGAATGGAAAGTGAGAAATAAATCTACTGATTACAAGCCATCTGTATGTAAGTAGCTGCTAGCTGTGCTGTGTAACCGGTTGTGGGGGCGGGGCAGCAGAGCTGTGTTGTGTAACAGGATGTGGGGGGGGGGGGGCAGCAGAGCTGTGCAACAGGATGTGGGGGTGGGGCAGCAGAGCTGTGCAACAGGATGTGGGAGCGGGGCAGCAGAGCTGTGCTGTGTAAAAGGATGTGGGGACAGGGCAGCAGAGCTGTGCTGTGTAACCGGTTGTGGGGGCGGGGCAGCAGAGCTGTGTAACAGGATGTGGGGGCGTTGCAGTAGAGCTGTGCTGTGTAACAGGATGTGGGGGCGGGGCAGCAGAGCTGTGCTGTGTAACAGGATGTGGTGGCGGGGCAGCAGAGCTGTGCAACAGGATGTGGGGGCGGGGCAGCAGAGCTGTGCTGTGTAAAAGGATGTGGGGGCAGGGCAGCAGAGCTGTGCTGTGTAACCGGTTGTGGGGGCGGGGCAGCAGAGCTGTGTATCAGGATGTGGGGGCGGGGCAGCTGTGCTGTGTAACAGGATGTGGGGGCGGGGCAGCAGAGCTGTGCTTTGTAACAGGATGTGGGGGCGGGGCAGCAGAGCTGTGCTGTGTAACAGGATGTGGGGGCGGGGCAGCAGAGCTGTGCTGTGTAACAGGATGTGGGGTCGGGGCAGCAGAGCTGTGCTGTGTAACAGGATGTGGGGGCAGGGCAGCAGAGCTGTGCTGTGTAACAGGATGTGGGGGCGGGGCAGCAGAGCTGTGCTGTGTAACAGGATTTGGGGGCGGGGCAGCAGAGCTGTACTGTGTAACAGGATGTGGGGGCGGGGCAGCAGAGCTGTGCTGTGTAAGCGGTTGTGGGGGCGGGGCAGCAGAGCTGTGCAACAGGATGTGGGGGCAGGGCAGCAGAGCTGTGCTTTGTAACAGGATGTGGGGGCGGGGCAGCAGAGCTGTGCTGTGTAACAGGATGTGGGGGCGGGGCAGCAGAGCTGTGCTGTGTAACAGGATGTGGGGGCGGGGCAGCAGAGCTGTGCTGTGTAACAGGATGTGGGGGCAGGGCAGCAGAGCTGTGCTGTGTAACAGGATTTGGGGGCGGGGCAGCAGAGCTGTGCTGTGTAACAGGATTTGGGGGCGGGGCAGCAGAGCTGTACTGTGTAACAGGATGTGGGGGCGGGGCAGCAGAGCTGTGCTGTGTAAGCGGTTGTGGGGGCGGGGCAGCAGAGCTGTGCAACAGGATGTGGGGGCAGGGCAGCAGAGCTGTGCTGTGTAACAGGATGTGGGGGCGGGGCAGCAGAGCTGTGCTGTGTAACCGGTTGTGGGGGCGGGGCAGCAGAGCTGTGCAACAGGATGTGGGGGCAGGGCAGCAGAGCTGTGCTGTGTAAAAGGATATGGGGTGGGGCAGCAGAGCTGTACTGTGTAACAGGATGTGGGGGCGGGGCAGCAGAGCTGTGCTGTGTAACCGGTTGTGGGGGCGGGGCAGCAGAGCTGTGCAACAGGATGTGGGGGCAGGGCAGCAGAGCTGTGCTGTGTAAAAGGATATGGGGGTGGGGCAGCAGAACTGTGCTGGTGCATGTGAAGTCCATAGGAACGCCCACAGATTCTAACAGGAGAAGACGCACTGAGAAAAACTCACATCAGAGCATTTCTGAGCGCATGTGAAGCAAAGCCGATACCAGTAAACTAACAAGTGCAATTTTATTATGTGCTGCATTACGGTGAGATATGGGGTTATTGATTTTTAGTGCACAAAGGTGTCCATAGCCTTTAAAGGGGTTGTCCAAGTTATATTTATTGATGACCTATCCTCAGGATAGGTCATCAATATCAGATCGGAGGGGGTCCGACACCCGGCACCCCCTCCGATCAGCTGTTTGAAGAGAAGGCATGGTGCCAGTGCTGCCTCCTCTTCACTGTTTACCTTCTAGCCGTTGCATCTGCAGTGGTGAGCAGGTGTAATTACACCCAAGCTGTCCCATTCATTTCAACAGGAAGGCTTGGGTGTAATTACACCTGCTCACCACTGCAGATGCAAGGGCTAGAAGGTAAACAGTGAAGAGGAGGCAGCGCTGACACCGTGCGAGTCTCCTCTTCAAACAGCTGATCGGAGGGGGTGCCGGGTGTCGGACCCCCTCCGATCTGATATTGATGACCTATCCTGGGGATAGGTCATCAATAAATATGACTTGGACAACCCCTTTAAGGGTCTTGGGATGCAGCAAAACAATAAAAAAATAAAATTGTACAAAAGTAGCAAAACAATTTGTAGTTGCTATTGCTGTAATCGTACTGACCCAGAGAGTAACATTATCATGCTATTTATGCCGAAAAATGAACATTGCAAAATTTATAACGGCACCTGCAAAACCTGTCCCGCAAAAAACAAGCCCTCATATGACTACAAAGACGGAAAAATTAAAAAGTTATAGTGTCTTGGAAGGTGATGAAGGAAAAATGAAATGGCTACATAGATGGAAAAATAAAAAAGTTGCTCCTGGAAGGCAAAAAAGGGAAAAGGTTGTGTGCGGTATTGCAGCTCAGCTCCATTAACCTCAAAAAAGCTGAGATACAACACATTCAATCTTCATATAAAACTAGAAATAATGTATATCAGGGGAAAAAAAACTCACCAAGTTCCTGTTGAAGTTCATAGTTGTTGACTTCATTGTATCGTACTGGCATGTCATGCCCTCCCAGCACAGGAGGAATCCAGCACTGCGGCAGTTCACCTGCCTGCAGATATGAAGAATACGTCACCACACTAACATGACATGAATTACTAGCATATGGAACAGGAAACAAAGAATTTTAGAAAAACAAAGAAACATTTTTTACATTATTCACATGCAAAATAATAAAAAAAAACTATAA
This sequence comes from Bufo gargarizans, assembly GCF_014858855.1. Taxonomy (NCBI): domain Eukaryota; kingdom Metazoa; phylum Chordata; class Amphibia; order Anura; family Bufonidae; genus Bufo; species Bufo gargarizans. Next base: position 74,738,134 of record NC_058087.1, read on the forward strand.
AATTTAACAACAGCAGTGCAAAAAGACATACAAAACAGACACTAATTGTTGGAAATAATCGTTTAGTGCAACAATAGGACTGCCATGTGCTGTCCGATTTTTTGGGCAGTCCCATTGAAACAAATAGATCCATGCACAATCTGCAAAAAATGCAAAAAGGCGGATTTACGCTGCCCGATAATCGGCAACTAACGTTCCTGTGAACACTTGTTCCCGACAATCTGACCATCTAAATGTGCCGCCGATCACCGGAAGAACAAGTGAAACGCTTGTTGATCGGGTGATCCTGTCGTTCGTGCAGTCTAAACAGCGATCTGCTGCCCAGAAACAATGCAGCTGTATGAGGATGAGCGATCGTTCTCATACTGTGGAGGAGATTGCTGCATGTAAATACTGTGGTCTCCTTCACTCTGTGACATTTGGATCATAAAAAGGGAATTTATCAAGACATGAAGTCCAAAATGTTTCTCTGGAGCGCCCCGGGAGCCGCACGGATGGTAAGTATACTGCTCCCCCGCTCCCCACTACACTTTACCATGGCTGCCAGGACTTTAGCGTCCCGGCAGCCATGGTAACCATTGGGAAAAAGCTAAACGTCGGATCCGGCAATGCGCCAAAACGACGTTTAGCTTAAGGCCGGATCAATGCCTTTCAATGGGCATTCATTCCGGATCCGGCCTTGCGGCAAGTGTTCAGGATTTTTGGCCGGAGCAAAAAGCGCAGCATGCTGCAGTATTTTCTCCGGCCAAAAATGTTCCGTTCCGGAACTGAAGACATCCTGATGCATCCTGAACGGATTTCTCTCCATTCAGAATGCATTAGGATAAAACTGATCAGGATTCTTCCGGCATAGAGCCCCGACGACGGAACTGTATTCCGGAAGACAAGAACGCAAGTGTGAAAGAGTCCTTATTGCAATATTTCACAAACTGTAAAGTTTTAACAGTGTTAAAAAAAACCTGTGGTAGCATTTCTAGACAAACGCGTGCCATTTGATAAGTTTGGCGCAAAGTATTCCAACACAGAATACTGCAAAAATGTCTTCAAATATTCCCCTGATGAAAACTTCCTCCCTTACCCAGTGTGGATAGATGCTTGTGGTGGATTCTTTACTTTGGCTTATAGATTTCACAGGTGTCCGTCTCAGGCAGGAACAGTCCTGAAATGACAAGAGACTATCAGAGAGCACCGCGTACACCTATCCTCCTATACAAGGTACACATACTACGACTATTGTCTCAGACTGTAAGGCTACATTCAGATGGTGCAGACGAGCTGCGGTTAAAGAGGAGATGTCACCATGTGGTTGGTCCTACTTACTGTATGCTGTCAATCACTGATTAGGACCGCCCATATGACTCATGCATAGAAAGAGCAGAGGTTTAAAGGGGTTGTCTGGGTTCAGAGCTGAACCCGGACATATCCCCTACTCAGCCCCTCTGACATGAGCATCAGAGCATTTCATGCTCCGATGTTCTTCTTTGCCCTGCGCAATTTAAAAAAGGCTTTTTCTGGAGATCCGGTGACATACTGGGCTCTCCATGGGTATGCTAGGTGGAGGCTTCCACCCTAAAGTAAGCCAGGTGACGTCACTGGCACTGATGGGAGGGCTGTAGCGCTGCCCTAGCCTGCAAAAAGGCTAAGGCGGCGCTAAAGCCTGCCCATTAGTGCCGGTGACATCACCAGGCTGACTGCTAGGTGGAAGCCTCTGCCTAGCGGTGTAAAAATGTAAACAAACAGCCCTTGTCCTGCGTGATATGAGAGGGGCTGCCTGGGTGAAAAAGGGGGGATATGTCCGGGTACAGCTCTGAACCTGGACAACCCCTTTAACTGAATAAATGACAAGTTTTGCTGAATAATTTCCTATAAAACTGGGTAATTCTTTCAAAGGAAATGTGTCACCAACATTATTTTCTGCCAGTTAAAACCAGATAGCGACACATATATCCTTTTTCTAATCTGTTTTTATTTTCTGATTACAGACTTTTTTATTCTATTTCCTGAACATGATCATGGGGGCGGCCATCTTGCCTGAGCTGTTCTTAACAGCATTTAGAGATATGCTTTACAGCAGCTACACATGCCATAGACACAATGGACAGGAGGGGATCCCATTGACTTTTCGAGGCATCCTCTGTGCCCTGTGCAGGGGGTCAGGGAGAGCTGATAAGCTTTGACAATCATCTATTGTAAATGATAGATCATGTGTTATCTGTGTATATAGGTGATATGCAGGGTCCTAGCTAAAGGCTCATGGGCCCTGGTGCAAGAGCTCAGCTTGGGTCCCCCCTTCCCTCAGTACTTTGTGACCAAGGGCAGAGAAGCACCTTCATATTGCCTGAGGCCAAAATTGAAACAGCATCCCCCCCTCCCCTCCATTTTGACCTAACCCCTTCCCTCCAGCCAGAGGTGCAACTTCCCCAGCATGCACTTTCTATAATACTGGTGTCTTCTTATGCACCACAAGGGCCTTTGGGCCCCTCAGGCTCATGGGCCCGGTAGCGACTGCTACCTCTGCACCCCCTATAGCTACACCCCTGGTGATAGGTGTTGTTCAAATCCTGCCTGTAATGATAGGCAGATAACTGTAGTAAAGTGATCTGTAGAGGCCAAGAAGTGGTGTATTTTATTAGGCTTTGTTTTGTTTTGAATATCGATTGATAACCACCAAATTTAAAAATATGTTTAACATAAAAATTTTATTTGAAGAACAGGTCATTCATTATCTGATGAGTCCTTCCCCCTTAATTCCATTTCTGTTCTAAGTTTAAAAACTAAACATATCAATGACTTCACATCCATCATTACTGAACTTACCAGACAAGACATTGAATAAACTTAGTGAGCGGCGGCTTTTTCATGAGTCCATCCAAGGTCCTAAATAGAAAAGGCAGATTCAATACACAATACAGGCAGAAATCATCCGCAGGGGAGATGTTCCCTGCGGGCAGAGATTTAAGTGGCTATTTAGTGATGTGTGTAATGTTGATGCTCTAGTTTTTTATTTCTTGCAGAGATTGTACAGGAAACACGGGGAAGGACAGTGACATAACAGGTTATAGTAGGAGACAATATTACCAGCTATTTCCATACAGAACAGGTGGCAGCTCAGAGGTTTACAATCCATTTTGCCTCGTTGGATGTATAGTTTATATCTATACTTTTATATATCGATCCTTCTTATGAGCACTTCTAGGAATTCATTCATTGTAAAAAATTGCAGACAAGGGCACATTGATTCTTGTTAAAGGGGTTTTCCAGGATTTTGGTACTGATGACCTATCCTCAGGATAGGTCATCAGCATCTGACCGGTGGGGGTCCGACACCCGCCGATCAGCTGTTTGAGAAGGCAACGGTACTCCTGTGAGAGCCTCGGCCTTCTCTGTACATTGTATAGCAGCTGTGCTTGGTATTGCACTGGGGCTGAGGGGGATAACAAGCCGCTATTCAATGCAGTCAACACAGGAGCGCCACTGCCTTCTCAAACAGCTGATCGGCTGGGGCCTGGGCGTCGGACCCACCGATCAGATACCGATGACCTATCCTGAGGATAAGTCATCAGTACCAAAATCCTGGAAAACCCCTTTAACAAGAATCAATGTACAATTTTTAATAATGAATGAATTCCTAGAAGTGCTCATAAGAAGGATCGATATATAAAAGTATAGCTATAAACTATACATCCAACGAGGCAAAACGGATTGTAAACCTCTGAGCTGCCACCCGTTCTGTATGGAAATAGCCGGTAATATTGTCTCCTACAATAACCTGTTATGATTTATTAAAAAAAATGTTAAAAACAATATTTTGTTCAGTGAAGAACAGTCTCACAGCTAAAGACATGAGCAGTCTGTCCAGCGGGTCTCACCCCCCACCCATCAGACATGCAATAAAACGTAGCGTCGGCTCACGGTCTCTAAAGACTGACTGTCTCTGATGGAAACGCCCTTAATAAAAAGCACACATGACGCTCCTCAGAGCGCTGGTGGAGGACAAATCTCTAGGTTTTTGTGATGACCACTATTTTTACCCTCTTGACTTTATGTGGCTGGTGCAATCACATTTATGGTATCTACCACGGTCTTACTCCGGTGTGTCAGTATTCACCGATCTTGTTGCATTACATTTGGACTTTAAATACTCTCTAATTATAGTCTGTCTTACTCTGTCCTTTTCATATCCACATATCATTGTAATTGCACGGAATCGTGCCGGTCATGCTCTCCGCCTACAAACTGGTTTTAATGTCTTTTCATCATACACGTTTTATGCTGTATAGTTTGTACGCTGAAAAAGATTTCGGTAAAGCATTCCTTTTGTGGTTACTGCACTGTTTCTTTCTTAGTTTGATTATTAGTGTCATTATAAACTGCTGTCTTGGAAATTCTATTCATTAGAAGCCCCTGTGTGCCCAATTCATGTTTTCCTAAGCCTATGACCAGACCATCAGAGCTGTCATTCTGTCCAATCCTCCACCTCCTATTCTAATGAGACGACCCCACAGATCATCTCCCCCCTGCACAGCAAAACAATATTGTGCAATTCATGTTTAATGGCATTAGTGCTATAGGAAGAGTCCCCCCTCCCCCTTCTGATGGAAGAGTCCTCCTTTAACCACTATGGCCAGTCTGTGTGCTGCCCTACTAGAGACTACTACCGTGCCTGGTGGAGCTGCACAGGGGACAGAAGCCAGTGCGCTATCTCCGCCGTATATTTGTATTGCTCCTTGCCTCTCAGCATTAGAAGGAAATTCCTTATGTCACAACTTCCTGTGTTGCTGACCTGATCTGGACTTCTCTATCGCCTAGGGAGACACCATCCAGCCCATAGAACTCGGCTACACGCTGTCCAATCCGGTGCAACTCCGACGCTGACGTCATCACAATGCGCCGGGCGTACAAGGTGTTCCTTCTCTTGCCAGTACCTGCCAGGAAACCTCAGCATTGCGCCGACTCCTCTCCCTAATATCACCCTGTATTCTAGACAGGACATAGTCATTACCTCGGCAGGCTAATTACTTGTGTTTCTCCTATTATTTTCCTATAAAGTAGGCCGACTCTGGCTCTGTTTGCCCGTAACAAATATGGAGGCTCGAGCTTCCGGCGTTTTCCTTTTTTGAACTGCTGCGGTATGGGCATGTGTTCTCTGCGGTGAATTGATTGACAGCTGAGGACGGTGCGAGTCTATTGGACGAGCAGAACGTGACATCGGTAGTGCTGTCTCCTTGGAGAGCTGGAGGAAGGCCCGCCCTCTGGAGCAGCAAGGAGGGGACCGGAGCCCGGGAGCAGCCGGTAGGTCGGTGCTGGGTCCCGGTGTGTGGGGGCGGGGAGGCCTGTAGGCTGATGTTCAGTTCATACCGATAGCCCTGTGTATAGCCAATGTATAGTCACGTGATTGGGATCATTCCTATACCATCATGTGGTTGGTTTGCTTTGTCACCTCTGTCCCCCTCAGGCATGGTGAGGCCATTGATGTGCCCTCAGATCCCTGCTCTTTACCTCTCATCACTGACCATGACCTTGATTACATGGTAATTGTAATGACCTGGATCTGGCGATAGTGATCAATACCCCCTGAGCGGAGAGATGGCGCCATTACTTTATTCCTGGTCACTGTGGTTGATGTAATAGACATCCGCCGGGTTAATAAGGACTATGACAGCCATATATAGACTGTGACTATGATGTCCACGTTTTATTGTGTAGATTACGTATAATGTCCTTATTACAGAGCGGCGAGTGACGTGAACGCTGCTCCTATTTCCACATCAGATTGTAATCGGTTAGATGAACACCGCCATGGTGTGCGTGGGCATATCTGTCCGCTAGCCTCATCTGTCTGATATAGTAAGTGCAATTTTGGACCCTCTGTTCTTAATGCGACCCTCCAGTTCAAGGACAAAAATTTACATCAACTGGGGTTTGAGCTAAACCACCGAACCTGCTGTGTTAAAGTTCAATGTTGTAAAACTACAACTCCCAGCATGCCCTGTTAGCTGTAGGCTGTCCAGGCATGCTGGGAGTTTTAGTTTACAACAGCTCGAGAGGCCGCAGGTTGGGCATCCCCGAGTTGGATCATGTTATTAGTGCCAGTTCTCCAATAGTGGCAAATGAATACTCGATTCCCCCTTTACCAGTCTCGCAAAACCAGTAGCTGTGTAATCTGTAGTGTGTCCGTTTATGCTGTGGATCTCCACCGCGGGGTTCACCCTTTGCAATGGAGAGGGTGAAGTCTGTAAGAGCCACATACAGCACATACGTTTCTGCTACAGTTTCCAGTACGTGTGGACGTACCGTAAGGCTATTTTCACACTAGCGTTAATATTTAACGGTATTAAGATCCGTCATACGGTCTCAATACCGGGAAAAAAACGGTTCCGTTGTTTCCCCATTCATTGTCAATGGGGACAAAACGTAACTGAACAGAACAGAGTTCTCCAAAATGCATTCCATTCCGTTCTCATACCGGAGAGCAAACTGCAGCATAGTGCAGTTTTCTTTCCATCCTGGGATGCGACACAATGGAAAACGGATCTGTCCCCCATTGACTTTCAATGGAGTTCATGACGGATCTGTCTTGGCTATGTTAAAGATAATACAACTGGATCCGTTCAGAACGGATGCGGATGGTTGTATTATCAGTAACGGAAGCGTTTATGCTGAACCTGCCGGATCCAGCTAGTGTGAACGTAGCCTGAAGGTGCCGCCTAGCCGAGGTTTCATTCTCAAATTTGAGGCTGTTAAGTAGTAATTTTCGCTAATTGATTATGGAGGGCGAGGAGGAAGCCAGAGCGCTACATTTCAGTAATACAGGGATCAGCAACCTTCGGCACTCCAGCTGTTGTGAAAGTACAACTCCCAGCATGCTCCTTTCACTTCTTTGGGAGTTGAGTGTGCATGATGGAAGATGTAGTTTCACAACACCTGGAGTCCCGGAGGTTGCTGGTCTAGAAGGAGAGTGCATTTTGGAGGTTACAGTCTAATCCACCCTGTGCCCTTCACATGCCTCAGTCAATGACATTGTTCTCATATCCAGAGTAGGGCCGGTTACATCGCGCTTTGGTTCTCGACGCCGCTTTCCTCCAGAGAGGTAACGTTTGATTGCCCGAAAACAGACGTATCCCTGAAAGGATTCATTCACTTCAGCGAGGCAAATAAAGTCCAAAAGATAGAACTTTGGCCACCGGTTGACCTGCCTTCCATCTGTTCAGGTTTCTTTTGCAGGACATGTAGCAGAAGAACGGACACAAATAGGAAGCAGCTCAGTCGGGGGCCAACATTTAATCTTTTAGACTCCATTTGCCTCTTTGAAGTGAATGAATCCACTAAGGGATACATTTTAATGCTGGGGGTCATTTATAAAGACCGTTTTTCTACGCTGGTCTTCACTTCTCTCCTACTTTGCTGGATGATTTTCCTAATTTTTGATGAGGCGCAGGCCTCCTCATAAATGAAGTGCACCTGGAGTGAAAACTATTCCAGTCCCTGACTGGAGTGTGAATGACCCCCACTGTTTGATCCCATGAGCTCCCGTGATGACATCATCACTCTTGAGCGCAGGTCCTTCAGCATCAAGAGAGGAGCGACTGCCTGTGCACGCGCAAGTGGATTAGTTAAGTCATTTTTTTAACCTGTCTAATTGCAGTTAAAACGGTCGCATTGCTTTCAATAGGGTCCGTCTGGCTGTGAAAAAGAACTAAAATAGAATGTGTTCTGTTAAAAAAAAGAAAATGTGAATAGCCCCCATTGACTTCAATTTGTTATAAAAGCAGGCCATCGAGTGGCTTTTGTGGCGGAGCAGGGAACATGAAGAGAGCAATAAAGATTGCGAAGTGCAATAAAAAAAAAAACATGCCTGTACGTAGAATGTATAAAGCTGCTATACATCTGATCCTGGAGTTTCATGGCGTCATATTGCTCCCATTATCTTGCGATGTGAAATTGTGTTCTGTGATAAGTAGAGGACGCTATTCTATTGTCATTTTGCAACAGTTGCAAAAGATCTAACACTGTCGGAAAAGTAAGGCTACTTTCACACTTGCGGCAGAGGAATCCGGCAGGCAGTTCCGTCGCTGGAACTGCCTGTCGGATCCGTCAAAACGTATGCCAACTGATGGCATTTGTAAGACTGATCTTACAAATGCATTGAAATGCCGGATCTGTCTTTCCAGTGTCATCTGGAAAAAAATGGATCTGGCATTAATTTTTTTCATTTTTTTTTTTTTTGGTTTGCGCATGTGCAGACCCGAAGGACTGATCCGGCATTGCGGTATTTTGAATGCCGGATCCGGCACTAATACATTCCTATGAAAAAAAAATTACAGATCCGGCATTCAGGAAGTGTTCCGGATTTTTGGCCGGGGATAAAACCGTAGCATGTTGCGGTATTATCTCCATCCTGATCAGTCAAAAAGACTGAACTGAAGACATCCTGATGCATCCTGAACGGATTTCTCGCCATTCAGAATTTTTCCGGTATAGAGCCCCTGTGACGGAACTCAGTGCCGGAAAAGAAAAACGCTAGTGTGAAAGTACCCTAAAGGGACAGATGGGCAAGTTTACGCTGGAGTCGGAGGACCAGTAGTGGTGGCTGAGCACTCATTTGGCTGGGAGTTATCAACTATGAATGGATATCAGAAAAAAAACTGAACATGCGACCTAATCATAGCTTTTGAGGCCACATAGAGTCCATTTATGGTATTAACAGTACCTTGTTAGCGGAAAGAAACTTCCAGCGAGTGAATGTGACATGCAGGATGGTTCCCCCACTGATTGCACTTCCAAGGCCCCTTTCACACGGGCGAGTATTCCGCGCTGATGCGATGCGTGAGTTGAACGCATTGCACCCACACTGAATCGGAACCCATTCATTTCTATGGGGCTGTTCACATGAGAGGTGATTTTCACGCATCACTTGTGCGTTGTGTGAAAATCGCAGCAAGCTCTATTTTGCAGGCATAGAAGTGAATGGGGCTGCGTCAAAATCGCAAGCATCCGCAAGCAAGTGCGGATGCGGTGCGATTTTCACGCACAGTTGCTAGGAGACGATCGGGATCGAGACCCGATCATTATTATTTTCCCTTATAACATGGTTATAAGGGAAAATAATAGCATTCTGGATACTGAATGCATAGTAAAATAGCGCTGGAGGGGTTAAATTTTTTTTAAATATAATAATTAAACTCTCCTTAATCCACTTGCTCGTGCAGCCGCCATCTCTTCTGTCTTCTTTTTTTGCTGTGTGCAGGAACAGGACCTGTGGTGATGTCACTCCGGTCATCACATGGTCTGTCACATGATCTTTTACCATGGTGATGGATCATGTGATGGCCCATGTGATGACCGGAGTGACGTCACCACAGGTCCTTTTTCTGCACACAGCAAAAAAGATGACAGAAGAGATGCCGGCTGCACGATCAAGTGGTTTAAGGCGAGTTTAATTTTTTTTTTTTAACCCAGCGCTATTGTACTATGCATTCTGTATTCAGAATGCTATTATTTTCCCTTATAACCATGTTATAAGGGAAGATAATACAATCTACAGAACACCGATCCCAAGCCCGAACTTCTGCGAAGAAGTTCGGGTACCAAACATGCCGATTTTTCTCACGCGCGTGCAAAACACATTACATTGTTTTGCACTCGCGCTGAAAAATCACGCATGTTCCCGCAACGCACCCGCACCTTTTCCCGCAACGCGCGTGTGAAAGAGGTCGTAAAGGTGCCGCCAATGACAAGTGAAACAGTCGTTTATGTAGGCACATAAATTATCGTTTTCCGGCAGGAGATCCTGCTGCTGACAAACAGTGCTTCTGTATGGGAAGGAGAGATGGCATAAGCGATCACTCCTCCCCGTACTGTGGAGGTTCCCATGTGTAGACCGGGCCGCAGTAGCCTCTTGTCGATTAGCCCTATTTATTGGGACCAAATCATGAGTGGATCCCACAGCAACGCAAACTGTAAGCCGCTGCAGAAATACAAGTTTTTTATTTAATTTTATTTTACTTTAAAATGTCAGTTTTTTTTTAGCCATTTCCAGATTATTGGATGGCCGATTTTTAAAGTCCTGCTTTGCTTGAAAAGGAAAGACGTGAAATGTGTGTAGTCCTTGCTTTGTGCCGTGTTCAAAGAACCGTTTCCCCTGGTTCCGAGAGCTTTTGTGTTTTAGAGACTTTTTGGCTTTAGAGTCTTTAATCTTCTGTGACAAGCTTCTTATAAGACTAGAGTAATTAAAGTGGACTTGAAAAGGGATAATCCTCCACACTACTGGCGGAGCCAGAAGCGGCACAGAGAGGAGACTGGCACGCCCTGGACGAAACCATCATGCATGCCCCTGGTTGGTACACTTGGCAGCGGGAATCCTTTAGGAAGGGTGACGTTCCATCATGTCTCTTGTCACGCCTGTGTGTCTAATGCTCGGGCCTGCACACGTTCCTTCAGCAAGCAGGATGTGCTGCTTGTCATTAGTTCGGGCGGTCACGTGGCGAGGGCTGGTTTTATTTTGAGCTGCATTGTGCGGTGATGTGGAGGAAGTGGTGAGGGGAGAGCGAGGCACGCAGGGCATCCATGGATTGTGCAGGCTTGGGGTGAACCCTTTCTTGTCCATGGAGGAAAAACACGTCTGATGGAGCAGTGGATGGCCGCATCCCGGACATGGTGAGGGCTCCTGTAGAGGGCATCACACGGTCTATGGCATTGTGTAGGTTCTGACTGTATTTTACGCTGGCATTTCCTGTACACCACCCCTCCTGGCCTTGCCAATGTCATGTTGTATGTGAATCCGGGTTCTATGAATGAATCTTAAGTCGTTCGTGACATGTTTAATACTATGGGAGCATTTATCATGTGCAGCATTTTTAAAGTCCGTTTTCTTGAGGCCTTGTTAACATTTCAGTTTTTTACATACATGTGCTATCTGCATTTTCAACTGGCAGCACACGTACCCATTGATTTTTATTTTATTTTATTTTTACGTTTTTTTTGTTCACACATCCGGAGATTTTCACCCATTTACTCACTCACAGGGACATGCACTACTTTGCAGACCAAACATGCCATTGAAGGCCTCATGCACACGGCCATTGTTTGGGTCCGCATCCGAGCCGCCGTTTTGGCGGCTCGGATGCGGACCCATCAGGGGCGGACTGAGAACCCTCAGGGCCCCCCGGGCAAAATAAATCAAGGGCCCCCTTGCAGGCCCCACCCATGTTCTGCTGCAAGCCCCAAGAAAACTACTGATTGTTACACAAAAACAAGCCCTCACATAGACCGAAATATAGAAAAGTAATTTTTTAAAGTAATTAAACCAAATAAAAACTATACAAGTTTTGTATCGTATTGAGCCGCAGAATGAGGCTACTTTCACACTTGCGTTCGGAGCGGATCCATTTGATGTCTGCACAGACGGATCCGCACCTATAATGCAAACGCTTAGATCCGTTCAGAACTTTTTTTTTGTTTTGTTCATGATAGTGCAAACGGATCCGTTTTGACTTTACATTGAAAGTCAATGGGGGACGGATCCGTTTGAAAATTGAGCCATACTGTGTCAACTTCAAACGGATCCGTCCCCATTGACTTACATTGTAAGTCTGGACGGATCCGCTTGCCTCCGCACGGCCAGGTGGGCACCCGAACGCTGCAAGCAGCGTTCAGGTGTCCGCCTGCTGAGCGAAGCGGAGGCCAAACGGTGCCAGACTGATGCATTCTGAGCGGATCCGCATCCACTCAGAATGCATTAGGGCTGGACGGATCCGTTCGGGGCCGCTTGTGAGAGCCTTCAAACGGAACTCACAAGCGGAGCCCTGAACGCAAGTGTGAAAGTAGCCTAAAGACGTCATTTTTAGTGAACGCCATGATGTCAAAACCTCAAAAACTTTGGCGGAATTGTGTTTTTATTTAATTTTTAACCCACCAAGAATTATTTTTTTTCCTGCTTTCTGATACAAGACATGGTAAATTAAGTGGCAACCTTTAAAAAATGCATCTTGTCCCACACAAAAAAAGCCCTCATATGACTATGTGAATGGAGAAATAAAAAGATTATGGCTAATGTAAAAATGAAAATGGGCCCGGTCTTTAACCCTGGGTTCACACCTGAGCGTTTCTGAGACGCGCGTTTCATGCGTGTCTTTGTAGCGCGTTTTTATGCGCGTGTTGTCCAATGAGTCTATGGCCAAAACGCGCGACAAACGCCCCCAAAAAAGCTCAAGAACTTGTTTATGCGTCGGGTGTTTTACAGCGCGTTCAAACGCGCTGTAAAACAGGGCCATAGGGAAGCATTGGTTTTCACGTGTTGAGCGTTTTACAGCGCGTTTGTACGCGCTGTAAAACGCTCAGGTGTGAACTTAGGGTAAGGGGTAAAAGGTATCAAACTACAATGTTTTATATTGCTTGCTTTTTTTTTTGAGAGCATCAGGGTTTTTGCACATTTTACATACACACACACAGCTCTGAGTGGCACATTATATATCACTGTTGCACATTTTACATACACAGCTGTGCTGTGCACATTATACATGCCTCTGCCGCATACATCTCTGCTACATACACCACACACACTACTGTGCTGGATTCACACTATACACCTATCCAGGGCCGGTAGCGAATCTACATTTTGCCCCCCAAATTTCACATTTCTGCCCCTCATGATTCATGTCCATTTCTTGCCCCCCATGTGCCATTATCATAGTGCCATCCTCTCTCCCTGCCCCCTAATGTGCCAGTATCAAGTGCCTCTCTCCTCCCCCCTCCATGTGCCAGTAAAAAAACTGTACAGTCGTGTGCGTGTAGCCGAAGTCTGTGAAAAATCACAATACGGATGGCACCCATGTTTGGTCCGTTTTTTGCTGACCACTAGTAAGGGATGCTCTGGAAATGAATCTTCAGCTGAATATTGTCCGTGGAATACGGATGACAGACAGAGGGCAAAAAATGGACACGCGGAGCAAGCATTGATCCTTCACAGATGAAACACCCACGGATTTTTTCCACAGACATGCAAGTGTGAATGAGACCCGAGGCAGCCTTACTCTTATTTCTGACAAATCTATTCAAATTTCACACAATGTAGGGAAAGACGCCTTCTGTGGGAATTACCGCCCTATTTCATTAATTAACGTAAACATTAAATTATATGCTAAAATGATAGCCCTTCACCTTCAGCGGCTCATTCCTTAATGCATCTGGGACAGGTGGGGTTTGTTCCAGGCCGCGAGGGTAGGGACAGTACCAATAAAATGTCCCTCATCTCGGCAGAAACACGCTCCAACTCACCACTTTGCCTACTGGCAGTCGATGCCGAAAATGGAAGCTGGAGGTTTTTGGGGGCTACTTTATGCCAGTTGGGCTTAGGGCTAAGGGTGAGGAGTGGATCATGGCACTTTACCATAACACCTCAGCTCAGATTAGTCAATGGGTCCCTGTCTGACTCCTGTTTCCTGTATATTCTGGTGATGGAGTCTCTGGCTAACGCTATGACATAACTCTTCCATATGGGGAACTGAGGGGGGTGGGTGGTCCATAGAATGTCCCTATTTGCTGATTCTCCCTGACTTTTGATCCTCTCACCTAGGATAGGTCTACCCGCTATCCTTAGGGAGTTTCATATATAGTAGACTGAGTAATTTTAAGGTTAAAGTACATAAATCTGAAATGCTCAAGTGCAACATCTGAGCGAGGTCTTCCCGTTTCGTTGGCAGTCCAAGGCTAAATTCACACGATCGGGGTTGCATGCGGAAAATCTACACCGTAGGTCATGTACATTGTGTTGTATGAGAATTTGAAATTCTCAATGCACACGATGCAGATTTTTTTTCCGCGCAAATTTTGACCTGCGGTGCAGATTTTAAAATCCGCAGCATGGCAATTTATTTTATTTTTCCTGCCCGGATTTTCTTCATTCACTTAGTAAAATCTGCACCAAATCAGCACGCAAATCTGCACCAATTGATGCGGATTGACCGTCAAGGATTTGCCTGCGAACACCTGCGGATTTCAGTGCGGATTCTCCGCACATGAATCCTGAACGTGTGCATGTACCCCAACTCTGTTAAATACTTGGGCTTTCATTTGCCCGCTGATCCATCAAAAGCTTTTTTTGCTCAATTATAATAAACCTATGCTCTCAGAGCTAGATCTTCATAAATGGGATCAGTTGCCTCTTTCGTAGTTTGGGAGGGTGAATGTTCTTAAAATGGGTACGCTTCTTAAGCTTCTTTATCTTTTCCAAACAACTGCCCCTTGCCCTTTCAGAGTAATCTTAAGCGACTGACCTCTAAGTTTTTGGCTTAGGGTTGTAGGCCTAGACTGAGGCACGAGGTTAGCACAGACTTCAGGGGGGAGTTGGATTGCCCAATTTCACTCTTTATTATTGAGCCAGTATTAGCAACTGTATCTTGGACTAATTCCACCATAGAACTGACAAACTCTGCGTCCAGATGGAACATGCAAGACATACAGTCCAAACCGAAGGGATCTTTTGGGTGCCAGATGAAGTATCTCTCCACTCCACTGATCTTTTACCAGAGGGGAACACTCCACTGGGGACATGACTTAGGTATTCACAATTAAGGAGCTATGTTTCCTCTCTCCCTTCCGTCCCTCATGCGCTCTACTCTTACCCCATTTGAGAAGTTGTGCTTCTCCTCTACCATCCCTACTCGCGGGATTTCACTGTTATATGGAGTGGTAAGGGAGAGAGGAGTTCCCCGCCCTTCTTGAAAGCATAGGAGAAGCTACAGACCTCTTTCACAAAGGATCAATGGAATATGGTCTTTGATCTTAGTTACAAAATGTCCATCTCATGTAGATTTATAGGTCTCCAACAGATCATTCCGCAAACCTCTCCATTGTGTAGGAGATGTGGATCTGCACAGGGCTTCATGCCACACACATGGTGGTCATGCCCGGTCCTGATTCTGTTTCTCCTCTCTGTAATCGCCTATACAGAGATTCTGTGGCCCTCATACCTTCTATGGCCCTCTAGTCTATATTCCCTGGTCAGCTTAGTGGGATACGCAAGGGCCTTCTAGGGTTCTTTCTTATGGCAACACAGAGGATAATTCCTAGACATTGGAAATCCACCGCCCCTCCGACCAGGCTTGACTGGACTGAGGGTCTTAATCATGAAAATGGAGGAACTTAGAGCTGAAGTTTTTGAATTTTAGGAGATTTTTTTATTAAGGCTACTTTCACACTAGCGTTCGGGGCTCCGCTTGTTAGTTCCGTTTGAAGGCTCTCACAAGCAGCCCCGAACAGATCCGTCCAGCCCTAATGCATTCTGACTGGATGCGGATCAGCTAAAAATGCATCAGTCTGGCACCGTTTGTCCTCCGCTCAGCAAGCAGCGTTCGGGTGTCCGCCTGGCCGTGCGGAGGCAAACGCATCCCTCCAGACTTACAATGTAAGTCAATGGGGACGGATCCGTTTGAAGTTGACACAATATGGTGCAGTTTTAAAACTGATCCGTCTCCCGTTGACTTTCAATGTAAAGTCTGGACGGATCCGTCTGAGCAACTTTCACACTTTTTTTTTTTTTTCTAAACTATAATGCAGACGGATCCGTTCTGAACGGATCCCATCGTCTGCATTATAGGAGCGGATCCGTCTGTGCAGACACCAGACGGATCCGCTCTGAACACAAGTGTGAAAGTAGCCTAAGCGATGGATGCCGTGGTCTGATTTCCGGTCTTTTCCTGTTTACGCCAGCTGGGCGACGGGTATCACACCATAGTATACAGGATTTATGAATGTAATACCGCTGTGAGAGTTATAGGCTGCGAAGTATCTGTTACTCCTTGACTGCTGGTTCTGTTTCTTCCCCGGATCCTTCCCCATGTACTTTCCTACTGCATTTGTCCTTGTGATGTCTATTTGTTCTGTTGCCTTATTTTATATGTAAAATTGTCTGCACCGACTGGATTCTTTTTTGCTTTTGCTGATCTCTCTCTCTATCTATCTATCTATCTATCTATCTATCTATCTATCTATCTATATATACACACTACGTGCAGAATTATTAGGCAAATGAGTATTTTGACCACATCATCCTCTTTATGCATGTTGTCTTACTCCAAGCTGTATAGGCTCGAAAGCCTACTACCAATTAAGCATATTAGGTGATGTGCATCTCTGTAATGAGAAGGGGTGTGGTCTAATGACATCAACACCCTATATCAGGTGTGCATAATTATTAGGCAACTTCCTTTCCTTTGGCAAAATGGGTCAAAAGAAGGACTTGACAGGCTCAGAAAAGTCAAAAATAGTGAGATATCTTGCAGAGGGATGCAGCACTCTTAAAATTGCAAAGCTTCTGAAGCGTGATCATCGAACAATCAAGCGTTTCATTCAAAATAGTCAACAGGGTCGCAAGAAGCGTGTGGAAAAACCAAGGCGCAAAATAACTGCCCATGAACTGAGAAAAGTCAAGCGTGCAGCTGCCAAGATGCCACTTGCCACCAGTTTGGCCATATTTCAGAGCTGCAACATCACTGGAGTGCCCAAAAGCACAAGGTGTGCAATACTCAGAGACATGGCCAAGGTAAGAAAGGCTGAAAGACGACCACCACTGAACAAGACACACAAGCTGAAACGTCAAGACTGGGCCAAGAAATATCTCAAGACTGATTTTTCTAAGGTTTTATGGACTGATGAAATGAGAGTGAGTCTTGATGGGCCAGATGGCTGGATTGGTAAAGGGCAGAGAGCTCCAGTCCGACTCAGACGCCAGCAAGGTGGAGGTGGAGTACTGGTTTGGGCTGGTATCATCAAAGATGAACTTGTGAGGCCTTTTTGGGTTGAGGATGGAGTCAAGCTCAACTCCCAGTTTCTGGAAGACACCTTCTTCAAGCAGTGGTACAGGAAGAAGTCTGCAAGGTAAGAAAAACATGATTTTCATGCAGGACAATGCTCCATCACACGCGTCCAAGTACTCCACAACGTGGCTGGCAAGAAAGGGTATAAAAGAAGAAAATCTAATGACATGGCCTCCTTGTTCACCTGATCTGAACCCCATTGAGAACCTGTGGTCCCTCATCAAATGTGAGATTTACAAGGAGGGAAAACAGTACACCTCTCTGAACAGTGTCTGGGAGGCTGTGGTTGCTGCTGCACGCAATGTTGATGGTGAACAGATCAAAACACTGACAGAATCCATGGATGGCAGGCTTTTGAGTGTCCTTGCAAAGAAAGGTGGCTATATTGGTCACTGATTTGTTTTTGTTTTGTTTTTAAATGTAAGAAATGTATATTTGTGAATGTTGAGATGTTATATTGGTTTTACTGGTAAAAATAAATAATTGAAATGGGTATATATTTGTTTTTTGTTAAGTTGCCTAATAATTATGCACAGTAAAAGTCACCTGCACACACAGATATCCCCCTAAAATAGCTAAAACTAAAAACAAACTAAAAACTACTTCCAAAAATATTCAGCTTTGATATTAATGAGTTTTTTGGGTTCATTGAGAACATGGTTGTTGTTCAATAATAAAATTAATCCTCAAAAATACAACTTGCCTAATAATTCTGCATGCACTCCCTGTGTGTGTGTGTATATGTGTGTGTGTGTATATATATATATATATATATATATATATATATATATATATATATATATATATATATATATATTGCATTATTGTTCATGCAGACTGGCTTAATAAAAACTATTTGACCCTAAAATGTCATACAATGTTGATAAATGTCTTTCTTCAGTTTCTGTCTGGAATGAGGTGGCACAACAAAACTACAACATTTTAAAAAGGCATAATTCATAAATGTGTGTAAGTTCTGGCCAAGCAGCATCCACTTATACAAACTGACATACCTGGCGGAAATGGCTCTTAAAGGGGTTTTCCAGGACTCTTATATCAAAGACCTAGCCCCAGAGATGAGGTCATCAGTATGGGCTCGGTGGGGTCTGACACATGGCACCCCTGCCAATCGGCTGTGATTACCAAGCACAGCTGCTATGCAATGTATGACGCTAGGACTGAGCTACAACTAGACCATGTGAACGATGAACATGACGTCACTGACCTAAAAGGAGGCCACAACGCTCACCAGAATGCCGCCGATCAGATATTGATGGCCTATCCTCCTCAGTATATAAATCCTAGAAAACGCAAATTATTCATCAGCAGATAAGACACAATGTAGGAGTAAAATGCACCAGAAACAAAATGCAAATACCTTAATTAGCGTGGGCCGATATGTTTTACTACGTGGCCAAGTGAGAGATGAGCGATTACAATGTAAATGAGACGGCTCTGTGTGATTGTGAAGCTAACCGCCTGCAATATGTGATGGCAGCTGCTGGAGGACACCGCCAAGGGACCAGATGCCTGGAGAGGACACCACGGCATTAGTACATCGTGTGATTAATGGCAGAGCCGTACTTACGTCTCTATCCAAGGGCAGCTAAGGCCTCCTCTACTCATTTAATTGGGTTCAGATATCTAAAAAAAAAAAAAACGAATGCTGTGTTACACGCCCTTCCCTTTTCAGCATTTCTTTTTCTTTTCTTCGTGAAGGTTGAAATTTGGTTAAAGTTTGATTTGGAGAAAAACAGACTATAAAAGATTGTTTTATGATTGTTCTTTCTTTTTTTATAGCTGTGATTTTCTCCATTTTATAGCCATGGCTTTACATGTATGACTGCGCTCAGCATCCCTATTCTAGCACAGCCCTGGTTCCTGTGCTCCGCCAGGTGCTGTGTGGATGGGGCCCCCTAGTATGGCATGACTTGGTTTTTCCGACAGCGTGTGGAGCTACGGCAATCCTGGACCTCAGTGACCGCTTTATTCAGGCTTCTTACAAAATCTAGTTGTTTGTATGGATAAAGGGTAAATATATGCCGAAAGTATTGAAGGGGTGTCAGACTTCATATCGTCCACCCAGCGGGATCTGTCGACGGGAAGCATATTTTCCTGCTCCCCAGCACTCAGTGCCAGCTCTGTGCGTCCACCGCAGATTTGCACCTATAAAACTGGCGGACCTGTTGCAGGTGTGCTTGGCAGCTGAAGCCATCCGTGTTTTACTATATGCAAATGAGCTTCTAGGAGCAACGGGGGCGTTGCCATTACACCTATAGACTCTGCTCTCTCTGCAGCTGCTGCGCCCTCTGCACTTTGATTGACAGGGCCGGACATGATGACCTTTACACTGCCTGGCCCTGTCAAAGTGGAGAGGGCTCGGCAGTTGCAGAGAGAGCAGAGTCTCTAGGTGTAATGGCAACACCCCCGTTGCTCCTAGAGGCTCATTTGCATATATTAAAACATAATTTTTCTCAGCAATGTGGACACATATGAACATGGGACCAACACAGATGCCTTCACCTGCCAAGTGAACATGTAACAGGTCAGCCGGTGTCATAGGTACAAATCTGCTGCCAGATGCCCTTGTACTGTACTTCAGTCTCCACAAAGACTGGCCTCAGTCAGTATGTCGCTGCTGTCGTCCATGGAGACGTCTCTGCTGCCGTCAGTCATTGGCTGCAGAGATGCACATGACCTCGTCCATGCCATTAGTATACATGCAGGGACTAAAGCACCGACAGAGGATGGACTCGCACTGCCAGAAACGAGCATCAGGGAACAGGTAACTATGTTAATCTCGGTGGGTCCTTCCGGATAGGGAGGTATATAGAAAAAAAAAACAATATGAAGTTGGACAACCCCTTTAAGGCTACTTTCACACTAGCGTTCTGCTGTCCGCTCGTGAGCTCCGTTTGAAGGAGCTCACGAGCGGACCCGAACGCCTCCGTCCATCCCTGATGCAGTCTGAATGGAGCGGATCCGCTCAGACTGCATCAGTCTGGCGGCGTTCAGCCTCCGCTCGCCTCCGCACGGACAGCTGAACGCTGCTTGCAGCGTTCGGGTGTCCGCCTGGCCGTGCGGAGGCGAGCGGATCCGTTCAGACTTACAATGTAAGTCAATGGGAACGGATCCGCTTGAAGAGGTCACCATATGGCTAAATCTTCAAGCGGATCCGTCCCCCATTGACTTTACATTGAAAGTCTGAACGGATCCGCTCAGGCTACTTTCACACTTAGATTTTTTTCTAAGTTATTAATGCAGACGGATCCGTACTGAACGGAGCCTCCGTCTGCATTAATATGATCGGATCCGTTCAGAACGGATCCGATCGAACGCTAGTGTGAAAGTAGCCTTAGAAGTATTCTTAGCCAAAGGAGTATACTATCCATTATATACACCCCAATCAACCTTTATTGGTGTGTGTATATATTTTGTGTAGGTCCTCATTGAGCCATCAGAACAGTTCTGACCCATCGAAGCACGAGTCCTCTTAAAGTGGATTTTGGTATCTGGTCCCAAAACATCTAAAACAAATCTTTTAAGTCTGAGTTCACATCAACATTCAGCCTTTCCTTTCTTCTGTATCCGTTATAGGAGCAGGAGAACGGAAAGGACGGATTCGGCACGTAACGGAGCCTACGGACCCTATAGAGTATAGACTATAATGTGGTCCGCTAGGTTTCCGATCAGAGGAAGATTTTTGAAGTGGAGACAGAAGTTGTGCACGCAGGACTTTTGTCTCTTCTTCAGAAATCTTCCTCCGAGCGGACCCCATTCTATAGGGTCGGTAGGCTTTGTTCGGCTCAGTTATGTGCCGAATCCGTCCTTTCCGTTCTCCTGTTCCTCAGACTTGTTTTTCATACGTATCCCACAGATCTGGGGAAATTGGAGGCCAAGTCAACACTCTTTAAACCGTCCCTGAACAGAACAGTGTAGTATCCTGCTGGAAGAGGCTACTGCCATTAGGGAACACCATTGTCCTGCAGCATTGTTTAGGTTGTTGGTACTTGTCAAATTAGCAACCACAGGAATACCAGGACTTAAAGGGGTTATCCCATTATTAATGTAAAAAATAAAAATCGGACAACATGTAGTACATGACAATCTCTAACAAAGCTAGACCCAGCCCTGTACCTTACATGGATCCATATACCTCCCCATTCATTGCTCTAATTACTCTGCTTGATTTATATCCAGCTGGCAGCTCAGGGGGCATGTCCTTTCTGCTGCAGCTCTTTCCCTATCACAGCTCATGAGGCAGTTGAAGGTGGACAGATAAATAAGGAAAGGAACTGACAGCAGGTGGCGCTATACAGATACATTTTATTGAATAACTTGGGGTACTTTCACACTAGCGTTATTCTTTTCCAGCATAGAGTTCCATTCTAGGGGCTCAAGTCAATACCGGAAAAGAACTGATCAGTTTTATCCCCATGCATTCTGAATGGAGAGCAATCCGTTCAGGATGTTTTCAGTTCAGTCTTTTTGACTGATCAGGACGGAGATTATACCGCAGCATGCTGTGGTTTTATCTCCGGCCCCAAAAAACTGAACACTTGCCTGAATGCCGGATCTGGCATTTTTATTCTATTGGAATATATTCAAAATACTGGAAAAAAAGGTGAAAAAAAAATAAATGCTGGATACGTTTTTACCAGATGACACCGGAAAGACTGATTCGGCATTTCAATACATTTGTAAGACGGATCAGGATCCTGATCCTTTTTACAAATGCCATCAGCTGGCATACGTTTTGCCGGATCCGGCAGGCAGTTTCAGCGACAGAACTGCGATCACTCTGATGCAAGTGTGAAAGTACCCTACATTTAATTACAAAAGTATTCAAATCCAGATACTGGTTTGAAAACGACAGAATATTTTTTGTGGGGCAAACCCTTTAGCCTTCCCAGTAGATTATTCAATAGACAGATCCCAGCACTCATATAATATGAGTTAGAGATGATCCGGCATGAATGATGACCGACACCTGGCATTTATGCCGGATCTCATAATAGTCAATAGGGATCTGGCAGTGATCTGTAGAATCCAGCAATGCCGGGTCCAGTAAACACCAACAGACTTTTTTCTGCCGGGAACATTCACCGGGGATGTGAACGTAGCCTGATACAACAGCATGTGTTTTGGCACGTCCCAGTCCTTCAGCTGCTACATACACCATGCTGTATTAATGCATTACTGTTTATATGTTTATTTTGCTTTTTTTTTTATAGATATTGCAACAACGTTGATGGAATACTGATACTTTGTCACAATGCTACATGTTGTATCCCTTTTTCATTTCACTAGATTTTTGCTTGTGGGTTGTCAAAGCAACAACATCCTACGTCACTGTGGGGAACAGGGACAATTTGTTGCCGCTCGCTCTGCATTTTGGTTGTGTAAAAATGATCAGACCTGCCTATCTGTCCTATCAACCAGTGCAGAGGGCAAGGCAGTTGCAGAGAGCTGAGCCTCTAGGTGTAATGGCAACGCCCCCGTTGCTCTTAGAGGCTCATTTGACTATATTAAAACTTCATTTTTCTCAGCAACTACAAAAAACTAATGCTTCTGTTCCTAGAATGGCAAGTAGACACCTCCTCCTGCACAAGTGCAGATGCAGGCAGCAGAATCTTGGATCTGTGCTTGCACCCGATGCTTTCACTTGTCATTCACCACCGGCGCAGATTGTACTGGTACCCAAGAACAGCCCGCCATCTTGTAACCTATTGACGCAAAGGATGCCTGATATGTTTACTCCACCGATACAAGGGCAGCCGAGGGCCTTCACTATGACAGCTGGAGGATAGTATAAAGCCATGAATGGTGCACACATGACTGTGTATGGCATTTTAAGAAATGCTATTGTAAATTGGCCAGCCCGTTTACAGTCATTACATGATTGTCAATTGGTTAAATTACATGGAGCATAGTAGTGTAAATTGTATACAGGAAGCTCAGGAAAGATTCCCAGTATAGAACAATTCAAGAACCTTAAAACGGAAGAAAACAATTTGAAAGAGGAAACGGAATCTGAGTGGAACACGTCTTCTGCTTATAGAGTACTTTATATATTTATTTGCAGATTGTTTGTAGTTTCATTGTCAGTTTTAATTTACAAGTTTAACTTCTGAATGCAGTGTAGAGTTGCAAGAAAAACTAACACTAGGCCAGAGATGCCCAACCTGTGCCCTCCAGCTGTTGCAAAACTACAACTCCCAGCATGCCCTGACAGCCTACATCAGGGCATGATGGGAGTTGTACTTTTACAACAGCTGGAGGGCCTCAGATTAAGCATGCCTGATCTAGGCGATTGTCAGGGAGAAAGCGTTCATTCCTGGCAATTGCCTGCTTGTTGGTGGAGGAGACCCCTGCTATTACGTGCAGCAATCTCCTCCATACAGTGCTCCAGATGGCGACCAAAATGGTCGCCAATGCGACTTAGAATTGCTAAATGGCGACAAGACTTTGTAGTCTTGTCGCCATTTGCACCTAGACCCTCCGCTGCTCTGCCTCTCTAAGGTCCCCTGCAGACGAGCGTGTCCGAATGCGTTGCGTCTGCGATCAGGGAAAATTATGTGAGTAGGTACGCAATTGCAGTCAGTTTTGACTGTGATTGCGTTCTGATGTTCAGTTTTTATCGCGCAGGGGCAATACATTTTGCACGCGCGTGATTAAAAAAAAACTGACTGTGGTACCCAGACCTGAACCCGGACTTCTTCACTGAAGTTCGGGTTTGGGTTAGCTGTTCTGTATATTTTATTATTTTCCCTTATAACATAGTTATTAGGGAAAATAATTGCGTTCTTAATAAATTGTGCCTTGAGGGGTTAAAAAAATAAATAAAAATTAACTCTCCTCATCCTGTTGTTCGCACAGCCGGCATCATCATCTTTCTACTTTTTTCTGGATCTGCAAAAGGACCTTTGATGTCAGTGCAGGTCCTTCTGAATAAAGATCCTTTTATCTTCGTTCAGCAGGACCTGCGCTGACGTCACCACGTCATCAAAGGTCTTTTTGCAGGTCCTGAAAGAAGAAGAAGAAAGATGATGATGCCGGCTGCGCGAACAACAGGATGAGGAGAGTTAATATTTATTTATTTTAACCCCTAAAGCCACATTTTAGTAAGCATACTGTATTAAAACCCATTTAGAGAACGCTCGTCCATGCCCGTAGTGTAACTGCACATGCGCTGCTTTTCCTAATTTGCCCAAGAGCAGCGCATGTCCCGCCTGCCACTGGTGCGCTCCCTGTTCCGTCTCGGACAGGAATACGCTTATTCCTGTCATAGTTCAGAGCGGGGAGCCTGGTAGGAGCGCGTCTGATCTCCTGACCGTAATTCACAAACATCAGAGCAATGGGAGCGCACGGCATCTCTGTACACACTGATGCAGCACTGAAAGGGTATCCAGCAGTAAAATAACCCGCACTTCATACACCTGCAGACAATACCTTACCCCTACATGGAGCTCCAATTGCCTGCTCTCTGTGAATGGGATCGTACAGCATCGGTGTGTACAGAGATAGGGTGCGCTCCCATTCACATATGGCAGGGAAGGGGGATGCAGCCCTAATCGGAGCCCCAGTAAAGTACATTTTTCAGTGGTAAAATGGAATATACAGTGGATATAAAAAGTCTACACTTTTAATGTCACCTATAAACTGTACAACTCAATTGAAAAACAAACTGAAATCTTTTAGGTGGAGGGAAGAAAAAATATAAAAATTAAAATAATATTGTTGCAAAAGTGTGCACACCCTTTGGCCTCATGCACATGACCGTTGTTTCATTCCGTGTCCGTTGTTCAGTTTTTTTTTTGATTTTTCTGCGGACCCATTGACTTTCATGCAGAACTTTTGTCTCCGCTTCAAAATCATCCTCTGAGCGGAAACATAACGGACCCCATTATAGTTAGGGGGCCTAAGGGCTCAGTTTGGCGTCAGTTATGTGCCTTTTCCGCCCCCTCCACTACGTCATTTAATTTATTCACTGCACCGTCCTTGCTTCCTCGTCTCTTGGCCTCCGAAATCCTGCGCAGGCGCAGTATCACCAAGTGCCTGCGCCTGTACGATACTCCTGCTCCTGAGGGCAACAGCCTCAATAGTGTCACTGGGCATGCGCCGAGCCCAGGGATGTAATCAGAGCGCTGTTGCCCTCTGGAGCAGGAGTATCATACAGGCGCAGGCACTCAGCAATACTGCGCCTGCGCGGGATTTCGGAGGCCAAGAGAGGAGGAAGCAAGGATGGTGCAGTGAATAAATTAAATGACGTAGTGGAGGGGGCGGTGCCGTTCGGCAAGGATGTAGGAGTACATTTATTTCTTAGGAGGGCGTGCTGGGCTTGGAAGAAAGGCGGGCTGGGCACTGCAGGGGGGTGTTACTGGGCACTAGAGCAGAGGAATAACGCCCCTCTGGGCACCTTAAGACTTAATTTGCATATCAGAAAAATCGCTTTTTCATCTGAATGAAAAGTTGAATAAAAGAAAGAGGACACATGCAGGAATGAAGGTACTTTATTGCACATTGCTATGTTAACAGTATTATAGGTTCAAAATAGGTGACAGATTCCCTTTAAAAAAAAGTTCTCAAACCCTGCAGTTTTTGCAGTGGCCCCTAAGCCTAATAATAGGCGCCACTTCCTGGTCTTTTCAGTTCACTTTACTGCAGTTATCTGCTTATCATTACATGAAAGATTAGAATGACAGTATCATCTATCATTTACAATAGGTGCTATCACAGCTTATCTACTCCCTTCTGACCTCTCCATAGGTCAGCGTCTAGAAAACTCTACCATAAAGGTCAATGAGGTCCCTTCCTATGCGTTGTGTCCATGGCCCATGGTGGATGCTGTAAAACATATCTCTAAATGATGCTAACAACAGCTCAGGAAAAAGTATATGTATCACTATCTGATTTTAACCGGCATAAAAACATTGGTTACAGTGCAAGGCGTCATAAAATATGGTTAGTAGTTAATATAACAGTAGTAACTCTAAAAACAATGATGGGAAAAGAAAAAAAATTTGGGATAGCCATTCAAGGTGTGTGAATAAAAAAATATATATATTTATCTCTATAGGGGAAAAAAAAACTAATCTAGTCTGGTGTCCTGGGTTCCCACCTTGCTCCATCCCTGCTGCTTCCAGTCCCCACTTGACAGGAACTGTGACATGCTGACTCCCTGCACACCACTTCAGGAACTTCCAGGCATCCCCCCAATTTTTTTTTCAGGGTCTGGGACAGCCCCTTTGAGTAAGTGGGGTAAAGAATATGACAAAATGGGGAGATTTATCATCTCCTTTGCGCCTGAAAAGTGGCATTAAGAAGTTGCAAACTTACATCGCCCTCGCCACATTCCCTGAAGGGAGCTTAGACAGCGGCCCCGACAAAATTCTTGATTTACGCCAGATTTCTGGTGCAAATGAAGCCAGAAATTTACAGCAGGAGGCCCACGGACTGCAGGAGGATGCACCTAATTTATGAAGAGGCGTGCAAGCACGACCACCGCTGTTGGATTGTAGGGTGGTCGTAACTTCTTGGAAACGAGCCATGTATAATGTGATGGAAAAATGAATCAGTCCAGCAAAGGAGGCAATATGGACAATTACAGTACATTAGTAAGTGTCTTGTATTAACTTTCTGTGCCTGATAAATGCCATTTGCTGAAGTGACACAACCCCTTTAATGTTATTTAATTTTAAGAATTCATCTAAGTCTCTCTTAAAACTGCCCACGGTTCCTGCTGTAACCACGTCCTGAGGTAGAACAGATTTAGGCTACCTGCACACGACCGCGCCGTGTTTTGCGTAACAAAACGAGCAGCCTATATTAGAAATGCATATTCTTGTCCGCAAAACGGACAAGAATAGGACATGTTCTATTATAGGCTGCGGGGCAACAGGTGCAGACAGCACACGGACTGTAGTCCGCATCTTTTGCGGCCCAATTGAAGTGACCCAAACAGCGGTTGTGTGTATGAGGCCTTACAGTAAAGAAGCCTTGATGCCTCTGGTGACTGAGCTTTTTCTTGTCCAGTCAGAGGCAGGGCTCCATTGTCTTTGAGGGCATTTTACATGGAACATCTTTTCACCATATTTTTTTGTGCAGCCCATTTATATAGGTTAATCATGTCCCCCGTTGGACGTCTCTTCTCAAGTTTAAATTTTATTCTTTTAAAGGGTTTATCTGAATTCTAAAAGATTTCCCCCTGGCACCCGCATCACTCCTGATCCCTGCACCGCCGCCACTACATCTCCCTATTGCTTGGATCAAAACATCTGGCAACCTGGGGGGAGCAGCCAAATAATGGCCGCGATGGGGACCAGCTACAATGAGGTGCAGCCCCGTTGCAGCCTGCTATTGGCTTCTCACCCTGTTGCCGGATGTTTTGATCCGTGCGATGGGGAGATGCAGCGGCGGCCATGCAGGTATCCGGAGGGACGCGGGGCCAGGGAGCAAGTAAGTATAATATATACTAGGGACCTGGGCATGGGGGAGGGGGGGGGGGGGGCAGGACAGGCATCTTTTAGCATTTGAATAACTCCTATAATCTTTCCTCATAACTTAGACCCTCCATGCCCCTTATCAGTTTAGTTGCTCTCCTCTACTCTTTCCAGCTCCAGGGCATCCCTTCTATGGACTGGTGTAATATTACATCCCTGCCCCGCGAGTCCATGCCTCGTTCAATACATGCCCATTTACTGCAATAGCATTAGAAGCAGCTCATTTTCATCCAAATCCTTCTCTATAAGTGACTTTCCCAGTGTTACATCCCCTAGGACAGTGGTGGCGAACCTATGGCACGGGTGCCAGAGGCGGCACTTAGAGCCCTCTCTGTGGGCACACACACCCTGGAAAAAGTCTATGGTGTACCAATATGCCTCAGACTTTTCCTGCCATTCATCAGCGCAGGGGGCGCACTATGAACAGCACAGGCACTGCATTGAATGTAGGCAGGCTATTATATCTAAATGATAAAGTACATGGAAGATATACTATATTGGACTGTAGTGTTCAGGGTAAATTGCCGTGTTGGCACTTTGCGATAAATAAGTGGGTTTTGTGTTGCAGTTTGGGCACTTGGTCTCTAAAAAGTTCACCATCACTGCCCTAGGACATATGAGGCATGGAGATTATTACTACCAAGATGCATAACTTTACATTTATCCACATTAAACCTCATTTGCCAAGTTGATGCCCAATCACAGATTGTTCTAGTCAGCTTGTAGTTTGTGGACATCTTCTATAGACCGTACAGTACTACAAAGCTTAGTGTCATCTGCAAAAATAGATATGGTGCTATTAATCTCGTCCTCGATATCATTAATAAATAAATTAAATAATAAAGGGCCCAGCACTGAACCTTGGGGTACACCATTTATAACCTGGGACCATTCTGAATAGTAATCATTGACCACAACTCTCCAGACATGGTCCTTCAGCCAGTTTTAAATCCAATTACAAACTATACTTTCCAAGCCTATAGACCTTACTTTACCTATTAAACGTCTGAGAGACAGCATCAAAAGCCTTTGCAAAATCCAGAAACACTACATCCACAGCCGCCCCTCTGTCCAGGCTACTACTCACCTCCTCATCAAAACAAATTGGGTTAGTCTCACAACTTCTGTCCTTGGTAAACCCCTGTTGGTTATCATTTTACCGTATTTTTCGCCCTGTAAGACGCACTTTTTTTTCCCCCTTATGGAAGCGCTCATTAGTACCAGAGGACCGGGAAGCTGTAAAGGTTCTTTACTCACCGCTTCCTGGTCCTCGGCTGTTGGCTGTGCACAGCGTGGGGGCGCTCTGTGACCTCACGCTGTGCGCGCCGGTTTACAGAGCACAGCCGACAGCAGGATGAATAGGATCGCGATGATGAGAAGCGGTGGTGTCCAGGAGTAGGAGAGGTAAGTGGTTTTATTTTTTTTTATTTGTGCTGATGGCTGACGTGAGGGGTGAGAGCTGATGGGTGGCTGAAGGTTGGGGGCGGGGGTTGATGTAGGGCATTTGGGCATCTGATCTGAAGTCTGATTAACATTGGGGTCTGATTGGGGCTGTAAGCTGAGGTCTGATTGACACTGGGGGTCTGATTGCTGGTATGGCCTGAGGTGTAATGGCAAATATTTTTTTAATATTATTTACAATCACATACTCCTGTATATAGTCCCTTAAGAGTCCTTCAAACATTTTCCCACAGCACTGCAGGGATAGGTGTTGATGTGTGTGAAAGATGGTGGCATGCCAGTTTGTTTGAGCAGGGAAATGATATATTAGAAATGTTGGCCAGCACTCACCCAGGAACTAAGCAGCATTAACCTGGTTGTTATAGCAGGCAGAGAGTACGGTATTATTTATGGTGCATGAACTCAAGAGTAATTTTGGGTCTCTCTCACTCTACTCTACTGTACTCTACTCTACCCCTACTCTTCCCTTCCCTATAAGCATGATACACCATTCGTTTGGTGAGAATACCAGTATTTTTATAATTGTCTAATAAGTGTTTTTCTACACAGGCTTAGCTGTTTGCAGTTGTCTTCATAATGACAGACCTGATCATTGTTAGCCAATTTAGTTGTTTTTTTTGTTGGGGGGGGGGGTGACTATACCAAAAAACAAATGGAGATAGATACAGCGGCTTTGTTTTATCCAGGAATTTTTGTTCGATTTATTTTCATGTGGAATGTAAGTCCCGGTTATGTGTTTAATATTTAACTTTCTATAATGTTTTTTTCAGATTTAACAACTTGGCAGATCTGATATTGCTTGTGGGGATGAGCAATAATCTGTAAAACCATGCAGATATACCGCGCACAATAACACAATACTGTCATAAAGTTGATTTTCTGTGCCCGGTGTGTCAGGGTGAAAACGTTTGTAGTAGATAATACTGGACTTATTGCTGTTTACATCTTGAAAGGACCTGTCATTTTATGTCTTACTACTTCTCAAAATACTGTATTGAATTGTGACCTCTCTCTGCTGATCCCATGGGGGGCGGGGGGAGGGGGGGGGGCGGCTACGTGCTTCCGTAATGTGCACAGTTCGGCGATTTAGCCTACTTTCACACTAGCGGCAGCCTGCCGGATCGGTGCTGCTGCTAGTGCACCGTCCCACTGAATGTCCGCTCCGGCCCCGTTGACTATAAGGTCCAGCCGCAGCATGGCAAACACAACATTATAGTCAGTGGGGCTGGCGCGGACCTCCAGCGGCACAGTGCACTAGCAGAAGCACGGATGTCTGTACAGGTGTCTTTCCATGCAGTGATTTTATTAGATATTGCAATAGAGTTGAAATTGTAATTATGTGGTCAGGTAACTGGTCTTGTTTTAATTACAAGATCAAGTGATCTCATTCACACACATTTGCTTGATATTACTATCAAAATTTCCCGTTAAAGCGGTTTTCTGGGATTACTATAATTTTTTTTTTTTTTTTTATAGACATGTTCATGTAGATGCTTATCTCCATACGATCTTCCATATAATTCCCCTGTATATAGCGCATCCTGTTGCTGTATCCAACCAAACCCATGATGCACTTCTCCTGTCTCTGCCACAGCTCCAGCCCCGCCCCTAACACTGTCCAGCTAGTTTATAGCTCCTCCCAACCAGCTAGTTACATAACCACTGTCCTATCTCTGCCCCTCTATGGACATTACAGGAAATAATAAAAAGCTGCATGGAAATGGTCATGTGACCACAGCGCAGACCAGAAGATAGGAGCGATAAGAATAAACAAAATATATTGCACAATTACAGCTACTTTCATAAACAGTGGCGTACCTCCAATAGGTGAAGACCACGCAGCTGCTATGGGGCCATGGGGAAAAGGGGCCCGCAGTGAACCAAAGGCCCTGCCCCCTTATTGCACTCTACTGTCCAGCTTCAGTATCCCAATCGTCAGTGGGAAAAGCTAAAGGACCCGTGATGATGTCATCACAGGTTCTGTACATCTAGTAAAGGAACTGCACAAAGAATGGTGTAGTTCTCAGGTTAGATAGGAGCATCTGCCAGGACCTGTGATGATATCCTCATAATCACAGGGCCTGTACATCTAGTAAAGGAACTGCACAGAGCTTCATCACAGGTCCTTCAAACCCCCAACAGCATGGAGGAGAAATGCAGGATGAGCTCTTCACTGAGAATAGAATGGAGTGGTAAGAGGAGGTCCTCCTCCTTTATACCCTATTCCATATATACACACACACTGCAACACTGCATGTATTATACAGTGTAATAGATGCAGTGGACACAGGTATATAGTATACCCAGCAAGGTACGAATATGTGAGGTACAAGGTATAATAAATGCAGTGTGTACAGATATACAGTGCATACAGCAGTGTACTGATATGGGAGGTATGAGGTATAATAGATGCAGTGTGTACAGATATATAGTATATACAGCAGTGTACTGATATGGGAGGTATGAGGTATAATAGATGCAGTGTGTACAGATATATAGTATATACAGCAGTGTACTGATATGAGGTATAATAGATGTAGTGTACTGATGAGGTATAATAGGTGCAGTGTGTACAGATATATAGTATATACAGCAGTGTACTGATATGGGAGGTATGAGGTATAATAGATGCAGTGTGTACAGACATATAGTATATACAGCAGTGTACTGATATGTGAGATACGAGGTATAATAGTTGCACTATGTACAGATATATGGTATATACAGCTGTGTACTGATATGAGGTATAATAGATGCAGTGTGTATAGTATATATAGTAGTGTACTGATATGTGAGGTACGAGCTGTAATTTATACCTCATACCTCACATATCAGTACTCTGCTGTAGATTCTTGCTTTGGGGCCTAAAATGATTTATATGTACGCCCCTGTTCATAAATGATTATTTTAATGCCAAACTGAAAATCCTTTTACAAGTAGTTGCAGCAGTGCCCCCCTCCCTTTTTACTGGAGCTTTATTAATTAGATGCAGCAACATTACAGTTCAGGATCTGATTAGCATATGTTACCTATCAGCAGAATGAATCCTGTTAAACCAGGTCTACTCCCTGACAGAGTTGATCCTGCTGACTAAAGTGAAACCTGTTTTATGACATTAAGTTCACGACGTTCCCAAGAAAACCAGTGAATTATTTCTGCACATGTTGCCTGCAGTGCACCAGGTATTGTAGGGTTAATATTGGCCGCTGCCCTCTGTAAGTAATGATAACTAGTGAGACTAGTGAATGGCAGTGACTAATAACTAAGGTAAAGCTAAGGTCCCTTTTCACTGCTCAACTGAGTAGAAGGTTGTTCCTTCCCGGCAATCGCCTGCTTGTCAGTGAAGGAGACCTCTGCATTTACATGCAGCGATCTCCTCCACAGTGTGGGGAGGAGCGATCGCTAATACCATCACTCATCCCTATACAGAATCACTCTATGCCGGCAGGAGAGCGTGTTTAGACGGCACAATCTGCTGCCGGCAAACGATGATTTAGGTGTTCACACGAATGACAATCCTGTTACCCAGTGGACGAGCGTTTCAATCGTTCATCGGGAAATCGGCGACCCCTTTACACCGCCCGATAATGAGCATTCAATGATCTGTCCTATGCTCGGTGAAGGGGCCTTTACAGGTTATACTGAAAAGTGCATATCCAGCCCAGCTCTCTGGTGCTGACTTATTTCCATAAGATAGGATGTACAGATCTAAGAATAGGTTATCAAGACCTGATGGGTGAAGTCCAACTCCGGCACCACGATCACCTGTTTGAAGGGCTGCTGTCATGACCATGGTTGTGGTCGTGACTCCTTGGTTCGCATGCCGTTGTCAGCGGTTTGTTTTGTGTTGTCATCCACAGGTGTGGGCTCTGTATCTTGCCTCACGTGTGGTTGCCGCTGGCAACATAAGGTGGTTGGCAGTGGAGCGGCCTGAGCGGCTGCTAGGCGCTCCCTGTCACGGCATGCGGTTGCCTCTGGCAACGTGTGGTTTTAGTGTTCACTTTTTATGTTTGGTGTGAGGGAGTTTGTGGTGTGTACACTTCTCCTTTAAGTGATACTTACCCTGTTTGGTGATGGAAGGGTTAACCCCTTTCCTAATGTGTGTGTGGGTGTGGCCGCTCGGGCTATTTAGCCTCAGTTTAGATGGTAGAAGCTGAGTGGTATCCTTATACCATCTCTCCAGTGAGGGCCACCCTTGCGGTCATAAAAAAATGTGGTGATGTTATGCTTTATGTTGGTCTTTGTTATTTCTGCGGCTATGGATCTGGGTTCCTGTGTGTGTGCTGTGTCCTTTTATGTTTGGGTGTGGACACCAGCTTGTGAGCATGGGATCCAGTCAGGGTGTCTGTGGCAGGTAGGTGTGGAAGTGCTTTTCACCCTCCTGCCATATCCATAGTCTGTTTATGTTTCTATTCCCTTGCAGCTTGGCCAGTTTAGACTCCTGTTTCTCCGCGTCCAGGAGGAACAGGTTGTCTACCCAGCTCCTAGCTCAGGGATCTGCGGAGGGTTATTAGGGACCCGAGGTTCCTGAGTATGAGCCCTCCTACCATCAAGGTCGGCTCATACAGCTAGGAGTCAGGGTCAGATTAGGGATGCGTTAGGAGGTGACCTGCTCCCTAACTCTGTTGTCCTGGTCAAGCAGCTTCCACATACGTGTAACATCGCACGGCTGAGGGTTTTCCCCATCCTCAGCCGTGACAGCTGCAGGGCTCAGATGAGCGATGTGCTTGGCACTGCAGCTCAGGCTCATTCATTTGAATGGAAATAAGATGCATATAGCATATAGGCCATGTGACCAGTGACGGTGACATCACTGGCCTCTTGAAACAGAAGATTGGGGGGGGGGGGGTTACAGGAGTCTGACCTTCACCGATCAGATATGTACCTATGACACTGGCTGACCTGTTCCATGTGCACTTGGCAGCTGAAGACATCTGTGTTGGTCCCATGTTCATATATGTGCCAGCATTGATGAGAAAAATGTTGTCAGCAGATTTGTACCTATGAAAACTGTTACATGTGCACTTGGCAGCTGAAGGCGTCTGTGTTGGTCCCATGTTTATATGTGCCCGCATTGCTGAGATGTTTTAATGTATGCTAATAAGCCTCTAAGAGCAACGGAGGCACCTAGAGGCTCTGCTTTCTCTGCAGCTGCCAACCCCTCTCCATTTTGATAGACAGGGCCAAGCAGTTAAACGTCATCACACTTGGTCCTGTCAAAGTCCAGAGGGCAGTTGCAGAGAGAGCAGAGCCTGTAGGTGTAACGGCAACGCCCCGGACTCCTAGAGGCTCATTTGCATATATTAAAACAGCATTTTTCTCAGCAGTGCGGGCACATGTGAACATGGGACCAACACAGATGCTGTCAGCTGCCAAGTGCACATGGAGCAGGTACAAATCTGAAGACAGATGCCCTGTAATGATCTATCCAGGCTCATAGCCTGCAGACTCTTTCCATGTTCTGCATAGTGTACAAAAGGCACATAATATGCAAACGCTAAATGAATAAATTGTCTGGTCAGCTAAACCAGAAAACAAACATTATGACATAATAACCTTTCTCCTGGCCTTCTGACGGGCTCCCGCATTTCAGTTTACCATTCTTTGTTCACAGGGAGCTTGTTCATATAGCAATTGATTGTTTTATTATTTTTGATTTATTTCCTCTTTTAGATGAAGAGTGTGAAAGGAAGGTGAAGTGAGAAGGTTCCCATCATGATCCAGGGATGCCCTGAACCAGCAAACCGCTCCGCAGATATAATCCTGGCTGTTCAGGCACCAGGTGACTTTGTGGCCGAATCTGTGTCTCCTCCTTGCTTTTTAAAAATTGACTATAATCGGAGTAGATGCTGATATCCACCTCCACTCATGAATATCCACTGTGGAGACTCCGCTCCTGGCACTGGTAAGTCTAATAGAAAGTGAATCAGAAATACTTCTCCACGATTGACCTCTTGACACATGTGTCATCAGAGAGAAGAGACCAGCCCTCTGTTAATTAGCTTTATATCTACTGCATATATTGATCTTGTGACGGAGAATGAGAACTTTGCTATCGTTATCAAGTTATTACTTAACAAGTTAGATAATATGAAGTAGAAACATCTACGCGTTTCGGATCCGTGCATACTTATATTCCTGAGAGGATCAGTATGTATAGATCTGAAATGCGGAGACGCTCTGCTGTCCTCTTTTTCAGTAAAGATCTCTGTTGTATCAGATGCTGGATTTCTCTCTTGTTCATCAGTATTTTTGCGTGTTTCCTCCACGCTTCCGTGCATCCTAGCAGGCGGCGAGCTGGACTGACTTTGCCTTATCCACTTCTCTCTCTACATTTTATTTAACTGTTTTCCACAGATGTCTATCACAGTCCAGATGCCCCTGAAGTGGAACTGGTTAACTTGCTAGAAGACCAACTCCCTCAATACAAGTTACGAGTGGACTCCTTGTATCTCTACAGTCACCAAGACTGGCTCCAACACTCCCCAACACATCAAAGCAATGGCCTTGGCAGCCTTTCTCCTGTCCTGGCTGAGGAGACTTTCCGTTACATGAGTAAGAGTCGGGCTTGATTTCTGTTCTTGGCAAACCATGGCTTGGTGTATATTGTAAGAACTTCCTGGATGATGGTTTCCAGACGTTGGACCCGTCATATGTTATGGATCTCAGACATGGCTGTTAGTCTGGACAATAAATGCAGCTTATCGTGAACGACCGTTCCTGACAATCTGCCCTTGTAAATGTGCAGCCGATCACCCTATGGGTGATACATTAATTCATGAAGGCACCACCAATCATAGTTTCTGGGCAGCAGATCGTGTGGTCTAAACAGTGATCTGCTCCTCATAAACCATGAATCTCTGAGGACGAGGGATCGCAATAGCAATCCCTCGTCCTCATACAGTGAAGGAGATTGCTGCATGTAAATGATCACCAAGTTTATACGTGAACGTATAAAAACCCTTAGGAAAAGTATACAAAATCAGGGGCGTAACTATAGGGGAAGCAGCTGCTTTGGGGACCTGACCCTGAAGGGGCCCATCCAGGAGGAGATGGACTAAACGATTTTGTCAGGGTCCCCTCAACAGTATTACACAATGAAATGATATACTGTGACAGTATAGACAGTGTATAAAACGGATGGAACAGCTGCCGGGCCTGGTCTGAGAGAGAGATCTTTACTAGCCACAGGAATGAGGGCGACATAAAAGAAAGGGGTTGTAAAAAAAATTACTGGGGGAGGGGCCCCATTCAAAAATTTGCTGTGGGGCCCGGTCATTTCTAGTTACGCCACTGTACAAAATAAACCATGTAATACATATAGATACTTTAGGCCTGAATGGGAGTCACTCTCTGCCCTGGCCTGTAGAAGGGCCCTCGAGCAGGACCTTTTCCTCTCTGACATCCCTATTCCAGAGGGACTACAGAGTTAGGCTACTTTCACATTTGCGTTCAGGGCTCCACTTGTGAGTTCTGTTTTTAAAGGCTCTCACAAGCGGCCCCGAACGGATCCGTCTAGCCCTAATGCATTCTGAGTGGATGCGGATCCGCTCAGAATGCATCAGTCTGGCAGCGTTTGGGCTCCGCTCAGCAGGCGGACACATGAACGCTGCTTGCAGCATTCGGGTGTCCGCCTGGCCGTGCAGAGGCAAACGGATCCGTCCAGACTTACAATGTAAGTCAATGGGGACGGATCTGTTTGAATTTGACACAATATGGCTTAATTTTCAAACTGATCCATCCCCCATTGACCTTCAATGTAAAGTCTGGACGGATCCGTCTGACTAACTTTCACTTAGAATTTCTTTTACAATATAACGGATCCATCGTCTGCATTATATGAGCGGATCCGTCTCAGACGGATCTGCTCTGAACGCAAATGTGAAAGTAACCTTAATGTTTAGAAGACGACCCCTTTAAGTTTATAGAAAAAGGTGACCATCGTTAAAGGGTTTGTTTTATCAAGGCCATATGAACTATGAGATGGAGGTCACCGTGCTTGGGAACCCTTTTATGACCAAAAATCGGGGTATCACCTCTGTTTCTCGCCCAATTCCTTGGGGGACACAGGAACTCTTGGGTATAGCTTATCTCCATAGGAGGCGTGACACTAAGTAAAAGACTGTTAAGCCCCTCCTCCAGCAGCTATACCCTCAGCCTGGAGAGAGAGACTTCCAGTTTTTTGCTTAGTGTCAAGGAGGCAAGACACTCTCTGCACTGCAGAGTTGTCTTGAGAAGATTTTAGAGTTTTTAATTTTTTTATTTTATTTTTTCACTTGGATATTTCCACAGGGACAACAGAGTCGCAGTAGACTTCTCTGTTTTCCCGGGGTTGAGCTGCACCAGGGCCGGTTATCCGCCCTGCTGCCTCCCCCACAGAAGAAAAGGAGGACCAGGGCAGCTCATGCTCCCCTGCATCCCGCCAGCACTGGGTCGCCCACCTGCAAGCCCCTCTCCAGCTACTGTCACTTTTGTGCCAGTGGCTGAAGGGGCGTCCCAGCTGGATGGACTAGAGGGTGAAGACGTCGCATGGTGAGGTGGCTAGTGCAGCCGTTCCGCTCCCATCCCCCTCCCTTCCCTTCCCCTCCTCTCCGTTCCGTTCTGGGTCCTGGGTAGGCTCTCCCCTTTGCTGATAGGCTCCGATTCGGAGGCGGCCTGGCGCCCTGTCTGTACTGCCTGGGACGAGTCCCAGGAGAAGCTGAGCGGCGCTCATGGGGGAGGCTTGTTTGGGAGCGGCCGGGTATGCGACCGCTGTGCCGTTGCTCTGCAGGACGCCTCGCCGGTCCTCCTATTTCGGCTTCCTACCTCTCACTTCCGCTGCGGCGGGGGCCATTGGGAGACCTGTGAGGGTTCAGAGCGGGATTTGAATCGCGCGCGCGATAATTTTTTCCGGCGGGGGGCGGAGTTTCGGTCCGTCCCAGCGTCCTGCTTGGTCTTCAGTCAGGGGCCGGACGTCCTTCTTCCCGCGCCTCACTAGTCCCGCCCACTCTCGTGCCGGCGTGCTTCTGGGTTCTCACTGCAGGACGGACCATTGCTCTGGTTGCCGCCGCCGTTCTTCTGCTGCTGCCGCTGCCGTTTCTGCTCCTCGGTGACCTGGTAGGACTGTTGACCCTTCCTCCACTGTAGCCCCCTGGCCTGGACGCAGGTTTTTTTCTATTGCTCCTGCCAACATGTCTGACCCCTTAGTGCCTGTGGGACCTTGGTATCATACCTGCACCGCATGTAAGGCGCCCCTTCCTCAAGGGCAGTCTGACCCGCATTGCTCGCTTTGCAAAGACCCATCGCAGGGTCCGCCGTCTGTTGTGTCACCCCCGGGCCTCTTGGATCCCCCTGACTGGGCTAGATCCCTCTCCCAGGCTGTGGTTAGTCTCACTAGCGTTGTGGGCCGACTTGCAGATGTGTTGCCCTTGTCGCAGCCGGATGATTCCCCTGCTGGGCCCTCCGGGTCCGCTGTCTTGGCCGACCCGTCTGAGTCTCTCTCTGCAGGCGACTCCTCCAGAGCCCGCCAATCCCAGAAGCGGTCAAGGGCGGATCACCGGTCATCTTCGGATGCTTCGGTATCCCCCCCAAGGGTGCGTTCTTAGTCGGGTCCTTCCTCTTTGCAGGATTTGCCCTCTGAAGGGGAGCTGGTTGATTCCGATTGGGATATGGATTCGGCACTGCCTTCAAAGCTGGCTTCCGCTGTGGGCCACCTTATAAACAATATCCGTGATACCTTTAAGATTCGCGATGATCCTCCTGATCCTGAAAAAACCAGTGTTTCCTTTTTTCGCCAGAAACAGGCTTCTGCGGTTTTTCCCCTCCATGCTGACTTTTCGTCAGTGGTTTCTAAGGCCTGGGCCCGTCCTGATGCACGTTTTACCCCGCCAAAAAAGTTAGATGTTTGTTATCCGTTTCCGGCGGATTGCATCACAAACTGGGCGTCTCCTCCTAAGGTCGACCCCCCTGTGGCCCGTTTGTCCAAGAGCACGGCTATCCCCGTCGCAGATGGTTCTTCCTTACAATCCACTGAGGATCGCCGTATAGAGGCCCTTACAAAGGGTATCTTTTCGGCCTCCGGATCCGCGCTTAGGCCAGTCTTTGCCTCCGCTTGGGCTGGAAAAGCGGTTTCAGAATGGGCGTCTCAGCTGGATCTGGAGCTTGAATCCGACGTCCCTATTCAGGACCTCCGTGCCCTGGCTCAACTTATCGTTCAGGCTGGTAAATTTGTATGTGAAGCATCCCTGGATGCAGGGGCTCTTATTGCCCGTTCGTCTGCCCTGGCCGTTTCGGCTAGGAGGGAGCTTTGGTTAAAGGTTTGGTCGGCGGACGCCGCGTCAAAGCGGTCTCTTACTAGCCTTCCTTTCTCTGGTGCTCGTTTGTTCGGGACCCGTTTGGATGAAATCATCTCTGAAGCCACGGGGGGGAAGAGTACCCATCTTCCCCAATCCAAGGCTAGGAGCTCCACTCGTGGTCGTCTCACCTTCTCCCGCTTCAGGTCTTCTCGTAGGGCTTCCGCTCCTCGCACCGCCTCAGG
Source organism: Bufo gargarizans (assembly GCF_014858855.1). NCBI lineage: Eukaryota > Metazoa > Chordata > Amphibia > Anura > Bufonidae > Bufo > Bufo gargarizans. The sequence goes on from NC_058087.1 coordinate 74,777,427, forward strand.
TCCGTCCGCTAACCCTGTCCAGGACAGGCGTGAGAAACCCTTTTTTCGGACCCAGCCCTCCTGGCGCAAATCTCAACCTGCTCGCGCTCCCGCGACCAAGCAGGCCCCCGCCTGAAGGTGCGCCCCCACCCACCCGGGTGGGGGGACGTCTCCTCCTGTTCAGGGACTTCTGGCAGGCGCACGTCTCTGACGCCTGGGCTCTCGAGGTTGTGTCTTCCGGGTACAAACTCGAGTTTGCGTCCCTTCCCCCGGTTCGGTTCTTTCGCTCTCGGGTTCCCCGGGATTCCCGAGGGGCGGCCGATTTCTTTGCTGCCGTTCGAACTCTTCTAGACAAAGGAGTCATCGCCCCGGTTCCTATGGGAGACAGGTTCAGGGGGTTCTATTCGAACCTTTTTGTGGTCCCCAAGAAGGAGGGTTCGGTGCGACCCATTCTGGATCTAAAACGACTGAACCGCTTCCTTCGTCTTCAGCGTTTCCGGATGGAGTCTCTCAGGTCGGTGGTGGCCTCTCTGGAACAGGGGGAGTTCCTGGCCTCCATCGACATCCAGGACGCCTACCTTCACATTCCAATCGCACGGTGTCATCAGTGCTTTCTGCGTTTTGCAGTGGGGTCCGACCACTACTAGTTCGTTGCCCTTCCCTTCGGGCTGGCGACGGCCCCTCGTGTTTTCACGAAGGTCCTTGCCCCGGTCCTCGCCTTACTTCGTTCCAGGGGAGTTTTTCTGCTTCCATATCTGGACGACCTCCTAATCAAGGCGCCTTCTCTGTCACTGACTTCTGCCAGCGTGGATCTCTCGCTGCAGACCTTGCGCCGGTTCGGTTGGGTTATCAACCGACCCAAATCCTCTCTTGTTCCTTCCCGGCAATTGGTCTTTCTGGGGATGCTGCTGGATACGGATTCAGCGGTGGTTCGGCTCCCGTTGGACAAGCGCCTGCTCCTCCATCGGTCGGTTCAGAGCCTTCTGTCCCACCGCCGTCCTTCTTTCCGGTTCAGCATGCGGGTCCTGGGTCAGATGGTGTCCTGCTTCGAGGCGATTCCTTACGCACAGTTCCACTCCCGCACCTTTCAGACGGCCATTCTGACCGCCTGGGACAAGTCCCAGGAGAGTCTGGATCGGCATTTTCCCCTTTCCCCCCAGGTTCGTTCCTCTCTCCTCTGGTGGCTGCGGACCCCTCTTCAGGGGAAGTCCTTCCTGCCAATGACTTGGCTGGTGATTACCACCGATGCCAGTCTGCGGGGTTGGGGGGGGAGTGTTTCCTCCTCGGTCCGTCCAGGGCACTTGGTCTCCGTCGGAGTCCAGACTGCCGATCAATGTTCTGGAACTGAGGGCCATCCTCCTCTCGCTCCGACACTGGACTTCGTTGCTTCAGGGTCGCCCTGTTCGGGTCCAATCGGACAATGCCACGGCTGTGGCGTACATAAATCACCAGGGGGGCACTCGCAGCACGGCGGCGATGAGGGAGGTGTCTCTGATCCTTCGCTGGGCGGAGGTTCATGTTCCGGCCATTTCGGCCATTTACATTCCGGGGGTGGACAATTGGGCGGCGGATTTCCTCAGCCGGACGACGATCGACCCGGGGGAGTGGTCTCTGCACCCCGACGTCTTCGAGTCTCTTTGTCTCCGTTGGGGTCGTCCGGACGTGGATCTCATGGCCTCCAGATTCAACCACAAACTTCCCATCTACGTGGCCAGGGCCAAGGATCCGGACGCTTGCGGCGCAGACGCGCTCGTCCTCCCCTGGACGGAGTTTTCGCTCCTCTACGTGTTTCCGCCCCTGCCTCTGCTTCCGCGTGTCCTTCGGAAGATTGCGGCGGAGGGCACGCCAGCAATTCTAATCGCCCCGGACTGGCCGCGTCGTCCGTGGTACGCCGACCTTATGTTGCTTCTGGCAGACGCTCCCTTGCCTCTGCCTCTCAGAGAAGACCTCCTCTCTCAAGGGCCGATCTTCCACCAGCATTTAGGGTCTCTACGTTTGACGGCGTGGCTATTGAAACCGCGGTCCTGACGCGGCGGGGGTTTTCTGCTGACGTGGTCCGTACCATGATTCGTGCGCGAAAGCCGGCCTCGTCCAGGATTTATTATCGTACCTGGCGGGCCTATTTGGCTTTCTGTGAGGCCTTGGGGGCTCCCCCTCTGATGTTTTCCCTTCCTACGGTTTTATCCTTTTTGCAGTCTGGTCTGGTTCTGGGCTTGGGTCTCAGTACCCTGAAGGGTCAGATTTCGGCTCTTTCGGTCCTTTTTCAGCGTCCTCTGGCTCCGCTCGGTCCGGTGAAGACCTTTCTTCAGGGGGTTGCTCACTGTGCTCCCCCCTATCGTCCTCCCGTTCCTGCTTGGGATCTTAACGTTGTGTTGGCGGCTCTCCAGTCTTCCCCTTTCGAGCCTCTGCGCAAGGTTTCCCCTCGTTTGTTGTCTTGCAAAGTTTTCTTTCTCGTCGCTATCACGTCTCTTCGGCGTGTGTCTGAGTTGGCGGCTCTTTCTTGCGTGGAGCCCTTCTTGGTTTTTCACCAGGACAAGGTGGTTCTCCGCCCTGTTCCGGATTTTCTTCCGAAGGTGTTGTCCGCCTTTCACCTGAATGAGGATATTGTCCTTCCTTCTCTGTGTCCGTCCCCGTCGCATCCCCGGGAGCGGGAGCTTCACCGTCTGGATGTTGTTCGGGCTCTCAGGATCTACCTGGATGTGACCAGACCCTTTCGACGCTCGGATTCTCTGTTTGTGATTCCGGAGGGTCCGCGCAGGGGGCTGGCGGCGTCTAAGGTGGTTGTTGCCCGCTTCCTCAAGATGGCTATCGTTGAGGCTTACCGTGCTCGGGGCAGGGATCCGCCCTTTGGTATTACCGCTCATTCTACCAGAGCGGTCGGGGCTTCCTGGGCTCAGCGTAATCGTGCTTCGGCTGAACAACTGTGCAAGGCGGCCACCTGGTCTTCTTTGCACACGTTCACCAAGTTTTACAGGGTGAACACTTATGCCTCGGCGGATGCTGCTTTGGGCCGCTTGGTCTTGCAGGCGGCGGTGCCTTAATGTTTACGGTGCCTGGTTCGCTTTTGATTGTGGTCCCTCCCTGTTTGTGGACTGCTTTTGAACGTCCCAAGAGTTCCTGTGTCCCCCAAGGAATTGGGCGAGAAAACGAGATTTTTGTATAACTTACCAGTAAAATCTCTTTCTCGCTCTTCCTTGGGGGACACAGCGCCCACCCATTGTTTTTTTGTTGCCCTACGGGTGTTTTTTTCTGACTTGTTGGTATTGGTTTGGTTACTCCTTGCCTTTGTCTTGCACTACTTGGGCACATAACTGGAAGTCTCTCTCTCCAGGCTGAGGGTATAGCTGCTGGAGGAGGGGCTTAACAGTCTTTTACTTAGTGTCACGCCTCCTATGGAGATAAGCTATACCCAAGAGTTCCTGTGTCCCCCAAGGAAGAGCGAGAAAGAGATTTTACTGGTAAGTTATACAAAAATCTCGTTTTTGTTGGACTGGAGCTTTCCTTGTAAATGCGATTCATCTGACTGTCAGCCATGTAAAAGTACCAATGCCTGGTTGGCTGAGGAGTGGGAGAAGTTAACTGATCACCCCAGGGGGACGTGTTCTGAAAAGGGTTGTCTCATCAGAGACAACCCCTTTTAACAGTGAATAAAAGAGTCTGCATAAAACCCTTTCTCCCATAATTTGGATGCAGCAGAGGGATGGCTCACCACTAGAATAGTAAGTAGTATATGTGCTCCAAGCTAGCCTAAGGACAATTTTGCTCTTATTTCCAGTAGTTTGGTTGGTTTCTAGAATTGAATAAAAAACATTAAGGGGCACCTTTATTAAGACCATCGTTTCAGACGCCGATCTTAGTAAAGGCCCAAAGTTGGCAAAGGAATCGCCTAAGTTATAAAGAGGCGCAGGCCTATCCATAACTTCGGCACATCAGCACCAGTCTAAATGTAAGCCAGCTTCCTCGGTCTTACATTTAGACCATTTTCTACAGCTAAAATGGGCGTAGAAAATGGTGAATGAGAGGGGCCTGACGGCCCTTCCTCCCCGCGCACACATTTTTAGACCTGGCGTGAGCAGGTCGAAATCGCAGATGGCGGAGCCATCTGCGCCTGAAATATGCCCAATTTAGGCATATTTTAGCTTTATTAAATGACCCCTATGCCAAATGAATACATATGTATATTGAATATACCTCTATTGCTCTGCTATAACTTGAGTGGTTCTCTAAAAATGGTGGCCCTGGAAGTACTTCTCATGCGGCCGGTGTCTAGATATTTAAAGAATCTTGCACCTCATGTTCTAACCATGTAACTCGGCAAGTGAAGTGGAAATCTTCAGATTAGTGCGACTAGAAGCGAACTAGTAACTGTTCCGATAAGGCGCTGCTGGGAGTCCTTTAACCCTATGTTTTCTGGGGAGATGAGCAGTGCATTGTGAGTATAATCTCTCTGTAATAAATATGGAGAATAAATGATCTACAGTGGTAGCCGATAATAAAGGCATATCTTCTCGCAGACTGTTATTGATGTTTTCCTCAGAACTGGGTTGGGCTCATTTTTATAGCCTGAGGGAATGTGTACACTAGTCTGTATATAGGTTTCACCCAGCACCTTACTAACCACACAGAAATCAGGTTCTACAACACAAAGCACTGTGCTCCGAAATAATGGACACTGATGAGCCGGATTTTAATCATAACGAGGACATTTTCAATACTGTCAGTCTGCAGGGTGAGTGTGTTGTATGTATATCGCATGGTTAGTGATGATGAGGGTATTCTCTAGTACTATAGCTGCTGTCATGTGGTGGAGGACTTTGTATAGGCGTCTACGTAAAGAGCACCAGTGTCCAAAACGGTCCAAATAGGGGTGTGTTGGGTACCCACTAGGTCAGCTGTCTGGGTGTCTTAGCGATGCCCTAATTTAAATGATACTTCATATAGATCTATAGTACTTTCATTGCTGAAGATCCTGACCCCCAACATTAATAATTGTAGACTGGGATCTCCAACATTCAGTTGAAATTTCGTTCATAAAAATTGTTAACATTTATAATAATGTTATTACGTTTTAAAATTCACAGAATAATTCCCGGGTTCGGATTTATTTGGATAGAAAGGCCGACTACAATCTATTCTCTGTTCTTCATATGTTCCTATTGCTCTATCATGTATTAGCCCTCCGCCGAGCATTCCGCAGGGGAGATGCATTTGCTTACCTGAAAACAATATTCAGACATAGCCCTCAGCAGATCCATTCACATTAAGGAGGCAAACTGAGCCCAAAAGATTAAACGACTTTTGACTTACTTTCCATCTGTTTACAATATTTTTTTGGGGGGGAGGGCACAATAGTCACCAAGACATATGAATACGTTTTCAGGTATTTAAACGTATCCCACTCAGCAGGGATAAACCTGATGGGAACTGCCCCCACAAGACTTCTAATAGACTGCAGTTAGAGGGTGATATAGTGGCATAAAAAAGTCTCAAAAACTGTGTTTCACACAGTTTCTGAAAAGGGGACTTTTGTCGGTGCAAATGAAGACAGAAATCTATGGCAGCTTGGAGAGCAGCTTTGCGGACAATGTGCCTAATATATGAAGAGACCCGCGCCTCGTCATAAATTGGGCTCGTTGTTGGGCAGTGCAGGGGAATTCAAGACTGACGTAAAATGCCAGTCTGAGATATTTCCCCTTAGTACATCTAACAGTATCTGTTTTTCAAGCATTTCTCTACTTCTCTACTTATCTTCCATGTTTCCTTTCTTTCTATTTTGCTGTCTTTTCTAAGCTTTTGTTGAACTTCCCTCCTCTTCATATGATGATTCTTGTAAAGCAAGTCGAGGAACGCAAGGTAATTGTTTCTTCACTTTGATTTGCACTGTAGAACATGAAAGCAATGAAAAGAAAGAAACATTGTTATCATGGTTATTTCTAGAATCTCCTTATCGGAGATCACAGGTTTTTAATGTAACATCCCAGACAGAGATGAGCAGTCCACAAACTAGTGATGTGGATAAGGGATGCAGTTGGTCCAGTTCACATGTCCCAAGTGAATAAGGGTAGCTATATAGGATATCCGCAGGGACGTTACACTGTCCTGATACTTTCAACTTTAGGTTGTGTCGACACATCTATTAAAATTTAGTTTTCAGTTCTGAACCTGCTCCATACATGACAGGTGCCAGCTGTATAATACAAAGTAATATAGTAACTGGAGGGCACCCAAATACCAGAGAACATCAAGGCAGGATGTCAGTATTCCCAATTTATTACCTAAAATAGTGATATATGACTAAAACTGTACTCACATAAAACTAAAAACATAAAACTAAAAACATAAAACTAAAAACATGCACATAAGGAATGTCCACACAATGTATATTGGGACAAAATCCGTATAGGGCTGCGGAGGTCCCAACGATTGTATTGAGGTGTATAATACAGCTGACACCCACTGGCAATGACCAGGATCAGAGATAACTCCGATCCTGGTCATTTTAACGTTAAGATGCCTTCATCAAGTTGCAACTTTGGCATCTGAGAGGTTAGTGGGAGGGGGCTTCCTCGGAATATTAAATTATAAAAGTATTTATCCTATACAGTAAATGCCATAATTGGGAAAAAAAAAGTCATATGTACCCCAAAACAGTAGAAATAAAAACTACAGCTCACCCTGGAATTAAAAATAGATCTGTAGGTGGTAATATAAAAAAGTCATGGGTGTCAGAATGTTTCTTTCAAAGGTGTTTATTTTTTTATGAAAGTAGTAAAATACAATAAAAACTACATAAATGTGGGATCGCTGTAATCCTGCTGACCCACAGTATAAATTCTTCATGTCTTATTTAGCACTTAGAGAACTCCATAAAACCAAAGCCTAAAAAACAATGGTGGAATATTTTTTTTCAATTTTCCCCAACAAAGAATTTTTGTAATTTTTTATTATTTTTTTCTCTCTCACCAAAACATGTTATGGTAAATGTTAAGGTCCATTAAAAATACAACAAGCCCTCATGCTGCTCTGTGAAAAGAAAAGTAAAAAAGGTATGGCATGGAGGAAAACATAAAAATTGGTTGCCCCTTAAGCGACTAAAGTCTGCTCTCTAATAAACTGGACAGAAATTTGAAAAGTTTGTAAGAACATTTTCCTGGTGCCTCCAAAAACATGATAAAACAGTAAAAGAACATTCTCGCCACTTAGCCCCCTCCGTTGAGGCCTAAAAAAAGTCCATTACCCCCTCTGTGGTCATTACTTTTTTTATGTGGGAAAATAGTTGTCTGCAGAAAATCGGAAAGTGAAAGCCGTTTGCAGGTGGATCATGTTCTGCCTGTGACTCAGCAGACCGCTCTGAAGTATATTGATGCATAACTGTCAGCATGTTCTCTGCGTCTGAACACCTTCCACGGTGAACCTAATCTTCTGTTCCATTTAATATTTCAGTTCTTGGTTCAGAAAGAATAGAACAGATGACAAGAAGTTACAATGATACAGACATGCTAACCCATCTGCTGACAGAGGTGAGGCCCCAGAGTAAGGGAACACGGCCACATACCACATCGTTCCGGTCCTGGGGACACACATGCATGGTCTGAGAACGATGCGGGTACTTGATTTTTGACTGCAATCCTTTGGTTATCATCTGGATTTAAAAATCTTGCATTTACAGCCAGCAGCATTATTTCCATTGCATGCTACAGAGTTGCAAACAGAAACAGGTATGGCAGCACAACATTTCACATACAAACAATACAACTGGGAACTAGGGATTATACTAAATTAAAGTGGTATCAAACCTACTATAAATTATCAAAAATGTGCGCAAAGAGCTTTTATTTATTTTTTAAACGGGTGTCGGGCCCATCTACCAGGTGTCGAGGCGGCCTTTCATTTATAGTTGGTATAATACCACTTTATCATATTATAGGGACAGGACTTCCAACACACAGCTGCAGGTTTTTTGGAGACTGCACATATCATGGAGTCTATTTAAGGACAGGGGAGGCAAACTACTTTCACCCCTGGCGAAGTAATCAGAGAATTCCAAAATCCGTACTTTAAAAATGAGCTGCCAAGAGATACATTTTATATTTTGTGAATAGGAAAAATGGTAACAATGTATCTAGGCGTAATGTAACGTGTAGAAATCATTTACCTTTGTGATATTTGTGATACCTTGGCTTCTCTAAAGGTAAATAATGAACTGACGTTAGTTTTAGTATATGCATGTACCATGTGTGTGTGTATATAGGTATGTTTATGCACTGGCCAAGGCATGTATGTCAATCCACAGCATGAATCCAGTATATATGTGTTGTGGATGATATGCCTGTCCGGCATTGTAACACAGATAAAAGGCGTTCTGTTAAATAAAGGTAGAAAAGCTAAATTTTATATATTTTTTTATTTTTTACAGAGAGACCGAGACCTTGAGTTGGCTGCTCGCATCGGGCAGGCCCTTCTGAAAAGGAACCACATCTTGACTGAGCAAAATGAGTCCTTGGAAGAACAGCTGTCTCAGGCATTAGATCATGTGAGTGTTTAGGAGTCTATAAAATGCAACCATAAATCTCTATTACATTGGTTAAGTATTATGCATGGCTTCAACTTCCATTTTGGGGCCTACAGTATACTGACTGTTCATACTAGTGTCCTAGATCTGTTATGACTCTCTATGATACATGTTTGAAAAGTGGTGTGAACCTAGTCTTATACGTTGCCTTTAATTCTTGGTAACGGGAAACTAAACCTCAGAGGTTTTCTAGGACTTTGGCCATTTTTACCTAGCCCCTGGAGCGTGTGGCATACCTAGCCCCTGGAGTGTGTGGCACCTAATGAAAATTCATACCGGCTCCCTGCCAATATAGCTCCATATCTCAGTCTTCTGATCCGCAGCCTGATTACTTCTAGTTGGAGTACAGTCATGTTGTGTGCTGCTGCAGCCAATGACTGGCCTCAGCAGTGACATGTTTCCTAGCAGCATGTGAACCAGTAGTGGTATGCCACTTGGGGACACGTCACCACTGAGGGAGTGATTGATTGCAGTGGCACACGTGACCCCATCCATACTCTGCCAGAAGTAAACAGGCCAGAGACCAGAGTTTCGGGGAATTGGTGAGTATGTGCAGCTGTGCAGTGACCAGGCAAGGCGGATGAGGCTGTGTAGTTCCAGTGCATGGTTCCGGGGTCTGTGAAAACAGCTGATCAGTGGAGGTGCCGAGAGTTGGACTCCACTGTTCTTATATTGATGACCTATCCTAAGGATAGGTCATCAGTAGTTTAAAACCTTTTTGCTGTGTGTGTAAAATAAACAAGTCCAATTAAATCCCATTCATGCCTTATTGCTCATCAGTTTATTGATCCACGAAAACGCCTTGTCCCCTGTATAGGTGAATCAGCTCCAGCATGAGCTGACCAAGAAGGATGACCTGCTTAGGGTGGTTTCCATTGCCTCGGAGGAGAGTGAGACGGATTCCAGTTGCTCTACGCCTTTGCGCTCCAATGACTCCTTTACCCTCACACATGGGCTACTGCAGCTGGATAACTTACACGTCAAACTGCGGGAGCTGGAAGAGGAGAATCTTGCGCTACGTTCTCAGGTACAGGTGTGAACATTTACTAAATACCCACGTGGAGTTGGATTAGCAGAATTTCATCTGGTATCCATAAATCTGTGTGTTTCACATTTCAGTATACTGTTGCCTACATTGATGTAAATGAAGAAAGCTAAAAAGCTGTGGGCATGTGTGTGTCCATCTGTTAATAAAAAAAAAAAGAATGAAGCAACTTTGCAAATCGTTCTGATTGTATACAATAAATGATGGCATTACTCCTGTGCCAGGCATCAGTAACCTCGGACCTGCCAGCTGTTCTGAAACTACAACTCCCAGAATCATCTTTTCACTTCTGTGGGAGTTACAAGAAAAGTGAAGTAGGTGTGCATGCTGGGAGTTATAGTTTCACAGTAGCTGGAGTGCCGAAGGTTGCTGATCCCTGTTCTATGCAAATAAACTTTGGGGGAAATATATCATTTCTCCTATGTCTTTTGTTGCCATTAAAAAGTCAAGAACACAGTTTTGCTACTTTTTAAATGCCATTGTCACTTTTTTTCCATTCGTAACTGCCATAGATTTCCGACTGGGCTACAGACTACCAGAGGGGGCATGTAATTTCTGATGAGCCTGCGCCAGGTCATTAATTACCTGCCTCTTGCGGCTGCGCAGGGCCTTTGTGTGTAGTGTAGTCTCCTGCATTATTTCCCTCTTTCTCGCTAACCTGGTCTTGAGCACTGTGCGGTATTATTCACACACCGCATGTTCTGTTTCAGGGAGAAGGCTTCGAAGCTGTATAGTGTCTGAGGTGCGAAAAAGGGAGCAGGGCTGTGACAGTCATATAGGGGGAGATTTATCCTAGAAGATGACCAATGTGTCAGGACCACCGGCCCTGCCCTCACCACACCCCCCCTCTTTTTGCATGGGGGTGGCATTTAGGAAGACGCAAATGTGGAGTTTGGGACTTTTTCACGCCACATAAATATAAATGTGGCCATTAGTCTAAAGTTTTGAAATGATGGAGAGACAGAAAACTAGAATTCCTCATAGCGAATGCCCACCAAGCCCTGAAATTGCAGCTTTGCAAGCAGGTATGATAGAGAATCTGTCTTAAAAATAAAATGAACACAGAAATCGGCCTACAACGTAGTGTACCCGGAGCCTCTCCTGATGCATAGATGTATATCTAAAAGTAAATTTAAAAAAAAAAAAATTAAAAAATAGTGGGTGTTCTTGTGTGTGTGTGTGTGTGTGTGTGTGTGTGTGTGTGTGTGTTTTTGTTATTTTTTATCAGTAGAAATATTTTCTTTGCATAAAATTTACTAAAAAAGTGTTATATGCTAAAAGTATAAATTTAATATTTTTTTTAAATCAATGATTTCTTACAGCCTGCTTGTCTTTTGACCCATATACCCCTCCCTTCTCACCTTGCCCAAAACAGTAGAGGAGGTAACTAAGGCTAGGTTGTCCCATGTGGAGTCTTTTGTGTAATTAACAGGAGACGAGATGCTTGGATTTGTGTGCGTTTTCCAGATTTCATGTTCCTACAGTGATAAGACGTATGGCTACCAGCTCTATGTACTGTATGTATATGCAATGACAAGTGTTCGTCTTCCTTGCCTCTTCTGCTTCAGGCCTCTCATCTGACTTCAGAGACCATAACTTATGAAGAGAAGGAGCAACAACTGGTCATTGACTGCGTGAAGGAAATTCGTAAGTGATTGAAAATGAAACCTAAATATTACACATAATAAGACAAGGGATACATGGATAAAAATGTTTTTATTCAATATACCCTACGCGTTTCTTGCCCTGACAATACGCACTTTCTGTGCATGAAACACAAAGGGGTCATTTATCAAACTGGTGTAAGGGTATTTTCACACTTGCGTTGTTTGATTCCGGCAGGCAGTTCCGTTGCCTGAACTGTCTGATCAGGCAAACTGTATGCAAACGCATGTCTTTTTTTTTCTGACTGATCAGGCATTTTTCAGACTGATCAGGATCCTGATCAGTCAGAAAAATGCATTGCAATACCGGATCCGTTTTCCCGGTGTCATCCGGCAAAACAGATCTGGTATTTATTTTTTTCACATTTTTAAAGGTCTGTGCATGCGCAGACCGGAATACCGGATCTGTCAATGCGGCAATTTGAATGCTGGATCTGGCACTAATACATTCCTATGGAAAAAAAATGCCGGATCCAGCATTCAGGCAAGTGTTCCGTTTTTTGGGCCGGAGATAAAACCGCAGCATGCTGCAGTATTATCTCCGCCCTGAAAAGTCAAAAAGACTGAACTGAAGACATCCTGATGCATCCTGAACGGATTACTCTCCATTCAGAATGCATTAGGATAAAACTCATCAGTTCTTTTCCGGTATTGAGCCCCCAGGACGGAACTCTATGCCGGAAAAGAAAAACCCAAGTGTGAAAGTACCCTAAAGAAGAACTGGCTTAGTTGCCCATAACAACCAATCAGATTCTACATTTCATTTTGGAAAATGGATCTGATTGGTTGCTATTGGCAACTAAGCCAGTTCTACTTTACACCAGTTTGATAAATGCCCCCAATAATGTATCGAATTAAAATGTTATCCACACAACCCTTGTGAACATTATCCTTGCAGCAGCACCTTTTTAGTAATCTGTTACCTGCATAAGGTGCGGTGGCAGCCAGGGTTGACCATTGCCCACTACCTGGAGAAATCCTGCTTGGCTGGTCAGGGTATAACGTCACATGGCCGTCCACCACCAAAAACAATTTAGTAGCTCCGTATTCTGGGCCTGCGTGTCTCTGTGGACCTATAAGCCAGTATAGCCAGTGTGGCATCCGGTATGAATAAGAGCCCCTGATGCTCAAAATGCATCAGTTGTATTTGGGGATCTGCTAACAAAATTTTTAATACCGCGGAATACGATTTTCAGGATTGCTGGACCGTTTGTTGTCGAGGATACTATGCGGTATCGCTCGATCTGCACCTTATCCGTGCAGACATTACATAACTTATACCCCCCCCCCCCCATTCCCCCCAATTTTCATGCATTGGTTTCTAGAAGTATAGAGAGTAAGGAGACACTCTTGTTTGTGCACCCCTGGTCTGGACAGAAGTTTTGGTGTTCTCAGAGCGCACCCCTCGGTCTCCCTATTGGTCTCCAAGCAGCTCTGACTCTAGATGAATGACACCACAGTAGGGTGCTATGTACTAATGCAGGGTTGTATGTGTAATAATTCAGTTCCATATATAACCTTAGGGCTGTATATATAGTTACTGCACCATATCTCTTTCTGGGGCTCTATATACAGTTATAGTGCTCTATAGGTATGAAATGGTTGTGCCTCATGAGGATTGGGGAGATCTGATCTGTTGTCTTAAAGGGGTATTCCACTGTATTTTTACATTGGCCTCACCTACCACCAATATGGCTATAGCTGACGATGTGCTGACACTGTTTTTTTTTTTTTGTTTTTTTTTGTTTTTTTTTTTACCAGTACATTAAATATAAAGGGAATTATGTTCTTAAAGGGGTTCTGCCAAAAACGCACACTCTCCACCCTGCAATAGACAGGTTCCCTAGATGCCTATGGGTTAGTCTCAATTCAGTCCTCTGTCGCGAGGAGAGAGGGCTCAATATGTGCTCTCCTGTCCCCTCGTTCTAGAGATCGTGGGGGGTCTCAGAGCTCAGACCTCCACCGTCTCTATGACATATCAAAAGTCAGTTGTTTTTTTAACCATTATTATTTTTGTCTGTTTACTATAATCTATACACACAGAATAGGGATTTTGTACGTTTTCAACCACTTTACATGCTGTAAAACATTATCCCTATCCAAAATTAATAATGATGGTTTTGTCAAATCACTGTATTAAAGTTTTGAAAAATTTCTTTCCAGGGGAATCCAATGCCCAAATCGGTCGACTTACTGATGAGTTGTCCCATAAGTCTGATGAGATTGTACAATACCAGGAGGAGATATCCACTGTGTTGTCTCAGATTGTTGATCTGCAGCACAAGTTGAGGGAGGTATGTATCTTAGCTGGCCTGTCTTCATCTCAAGATCTTTTTATGCAGGTTCAAGCAGGACATCATTAAAAAGGTTTTCCAACTTTTTTATGCTGATGACCTATCGGGATAGGTCATCAGTATCTGATCGGCAGAGGTCCGACTCCTGGGACCCTCGCTGATCAGCTGTTTGAGGAGACCACAGAGCTGCCTCCTCACAGCTTATCAAGCACCGCAACATACATTGTATAGCGGCTGTGCGTGGTATTGCGGCTCAGTCCCATTAACAAACAACTGATCGGCAAGGGTCCTGGGTGTCAGACCCCAACTAGCAGATACTGATGATGTGTTTTTATTTTCTGATTGTAGATTTTTTATTTTTTTTTCTGCCCATGATTATGGAAGGGGCCATCTTGCCCGAGCTGCTGTTCTTCTCTTAATAGTGTTTCAGAGATTTTCTTTATAAGAGTCACATACACATAGAAATTGTAATCTGGAGGTGACTATGGGATTTCAATGCAAGGTGGTCGTGATCATTCTATGTGACCGGTGCAGAAAACATTGTGCAGGAAGGGGGAAAGGAGGGGAGCTGTGACTATCACTTTCTGTGAGGCTATGTTTCTGCCTCCAGTTTTATCATAGAGCTGTTACCATTCATTGTAATCTAGCTTATGATAATGTGATGACTGCTGAGAAGTGATCTCTTCAGAGCAGATATGAGTTAGCCTATTGTGAGACTTAGTGGTCATCGTGAAAACTGCAGGATTTCAGAACTTCTTTTAAAACCACCAAAATGTTTTAATTTGAATAAATACTTATTTAAAGGGCATCTGTCAGCAGATTTGTATCAGTTGCATCTGTGTTGGTCCCATGTTTATATGTGCCCGCATTGCTGAGATGTTTTAATGTATGCAAATTAGCCTTTAGGAGCAACGGGGGCGTTGCCTTTGCACCTGGAGGCTCTGCTTTCTCTGCAACAGCTTTGCCCTCTGCACTTTCATTGGCAGGGTCAGGTGTGATCAATCAAAGTGGAGAGGGTGCGACAGCTGCTGAGAGAGCAGAGCCTCTAGGTGTAACGGCAATGCCCCCGTTGCTCCTAAAGGCTCATTTGCTACATTAAAACATCTCAGCAATGCGGGCACATATAAACATGGGACCAACACAGACGCCTTCAGCTGCCAAGCGCACATGTAACAGTTTTCATAGGTACAAATCTGCTGACAGATGCTCTTTAAAACATGCTTTTTTCATCTAATGAGATTGATCTGTATAGACCACCAGACAAGAATTGGACTTCATTAGAAAATATCCTATTATTTTCGAATTAACAGAGCGCAATAGAGAAAGAGGAGCTGAGAATTCATTTACAGGCATCTAAAGAAGCTCAGAGGCAGCTGACTGCTGAGGTAAGAGCGTCTCTTCTGTGCCTTGGGTATACACAAATGTCCTATGTTTTGCGGTGCGGAAGCACGGACCCAAAAGCCCACAGAAGCGCTTTCGATCCATGCCTCCGCTCCGTAAAAAATAGGACATGTTTTATCTTTTGCCATATTTTGCAGATAGTGGACCCATTCAAGTCACATGCTGGCACCAGTGTATTGCGGACCGCCATACTGGCGTGTGAATAAGCCCTTACGTTAATCATTAAGCTTAGACCATATTGTGGAGTCCACATTATAAAAAAGTTCAATTACAATTTTCATTGTGTTGATTGGATAAAATACTTCTGTTACTGCCGTCGCCCCCAGGAAATAACCTCCCAATAACCAGCCACTGGAGAACACTTGTAACCAGGGTCTATTCTCAAGGATCCCCTTCTGGGATGTGCTGTACTGTGCATATGAAACCTCAAGGGAGCGGCTATTGAACCTCCCACTAATTAATTGAAGGGGTTAACTGATTTTGTGCTCTATTTTATTGTTTCGTCCACTAATTATAATTGGGTTTTCAGCTTCACGATTTACAGGATCGCAATGCAGAATGTCAAGGGATGCTGCAGGAAGCTCAGGATGAACTGAAGATGATGCGCTGTAAAGCCAGCCCCTCAGCCCTTCTTAGGCGGCCTCAGTCATGCAGTGTGTTCCCTGTGGTAAGGAATGTTAACTACCGAACATGGAGCCAATACATTGATGAACTGCCATAGAAATGTGATGTCTGTCCCCATATAGGATTCCTTAGCAGCTGAGATTGAGGGAACCATGAGGAGAGAGTTGAGCCTGGAAGAAGACTCAAGCTTTGGAGAACGAAAGTAAGATTTTCCACTAGTATATCTCCTTAATCTTGCGGTACAAAGAACCAGCTATAGTGCTGTCCCTGCGTACTTCTGCTTTGATCCTTGTCCTAAAGGATTTTTCCATGAAGTGCGTTTATCGCCTTTGCCCAAGATAGGTGACAAATGTTTGATCGCTGAAGGCCTTGAACGGAGTGGTGGGCAAGCATGCTGCTCCATTCCACCTCTCTGGGAGTGATCAGCCCCCAGCAATCAAACATTAATCAACTTTCCTATGAACAGCAGCATGGTGGCCCTTTGGTCCTAGACTCGAATCTAACTAAGGACAACATCTGTATGGATCTTGTATGTTGTCCTTACGTTTGTGTGGTTTCCTTCCTCACACAAAAGACCTACTGATGGGGGAACTTAGATTGTGAGCCCCATTGGAGCAGGAAGCCATGATAATGTCTGTAAAGTGCTGCTGAATGTGTCAGTGCTATTAAAGCAGGCATGCTCAACCTGCGGCCCTCCAGCTGTTGCAAAACTACAACTCCCAGCATGCCCGAACAGCCTACAGCTATCAGCCTACAGCAGGGCATTGTGGGAGTTGTAGTTTTACAACATCTGGAGGGCCGCAGGTTGAGCATGCCTGTATTAAAGTGAATAAAAAAAACTTAGAGGTTGTCTGGGTCCAGAGCTGAACCCGGACATTTCCTCTTCTTCCCCCACTCAGCCCCTCTGACATGAGCATCGAGCATTTCATTTTTGGATAGGTGGATAGATATGCATGGGTAAATAAAGGACACTACTATTGAACGTATTTCTGGAGTGTAATAATATTACAGGCTATAGCTTCTAGAGAGGGGTCGTTGATCCAGGGAGTTATTCTGATGACTGATTGAAGTCGGGAAGGAATTTTTAATTCCCCTAAAGTGGGGAAAATTGGCTTCTACCTCACAGTTTTTTTGTTTGTTTTTTTTGCCTTCCTCTGGATCAACTTGCAGGATAACAGGCCGAACTGGATGGACAAATGTCTTTTTTCGGCCTTATGTACTACGTTACTATGAACACGTCTGCTGGGAGTGCCATGGAGTTTTTTGATGGATATAGATAGATAAATTGATTTAGGTACATGCATATGGATAGATTAGGATTGATGTGTTTGTTGTGTATTACATATGTTATTATATTGGCGGTCAATGGACTTTTTTTTTCTGCTTTCAGAAAGCATCCAAAGCGTGTGTTTGATACTGTCAAAGTAGCAAATGAACTGCGCAGTCGATCTTCTTCTACATCTTTGGCAATACCTGGGTCAAACCGTTCTGGGTTAGTGATGACCGCTCTACCTTTTGAATCAGGGACACACGATGAAGAGAAGAAAACTAATACCTGCTCAACCGAAGAAGATTTCAAGGAAAAAGATTTGAAGTAAGTATGCAGTAATCGCAGGTATTCTACAGCAAGTTAAAACAGAAGATTTCATAGAGAGATCTGGTTTAATTTACTAAGGATTATGCTAGTTTTTGTACATAAACTGATGATGAAGTGCTACATCAATCCTAAGTATACATGTGCAGGTATATAGGGTCAGTTCTGTAATATTGCCTGTGGCCATTCTAATGAATACCTGGCTCCAGAACATTTACATCAGAAAATCGGACAAGGTTTTGAAGGTCCATTAGTACCAAACCTTTGCAAGAAGACTAGACTTACCTACTAGCTAAGCCTATGATCTTTTTATGGAGTATAAACTTTGATTTGCATTTAATCTGAATTCTATATGTGGTGTTCACGATGCATATCTGTACTTCTCCAGTGTATCCCTGCCTGCAGAGTTTGGCTATATCTGGTGTACAAGCGCTAGGTCCCAGTATTGTTGTGGTCATTTTATGCAGCCTTTAGACTTTTGCCCTACTTGTTCTGTCACTTATTAACCAATATGAATATGCATGCAGTGCTGTTCAGTGCCCCAGACGCTGCTCTGAACTGTGTACAGTCATTTGGTTTATAGTGTAACATTTCTCACTTAAGCAGACACTCTTTTATATCTGGATTTATTTCTTGATGCATTTCTAGCCTTCGTTACTTTTGGCAGATTGATTATGTGATCCCAAAGAAAAATACAGGATCCTACAGCATCTGCTGTGACACAGGATTAGTGGTGAGCGAACTTGTGTTTTCAAATTTGGCGTACAAGGTTCAGGTTCAGGATATCTAAGAATTCCTTTATGGATTCCGCTACCACGGACCATAAGTTATAGTCCGTGGTAGCGGAATCCATAACAGAATTCTTAGATACTCTGAACTTGAAAACACAAGATCGCTCATCCCCTACACAAGAATGGAGATCCAGAAAGTCTTTTCATGGGTCACATGATCGAACTAAATGTTTGTTAAACAAATGATTATGTATTTACAAACAGAAGTGGGGGAAGGAAGGATTTTTGGGGGGGGGAGGGGGCAGTTGTGTTGTCTCCTTAAAGGGACACTGCCATCAATTTTTTTTCTAACATACTACATGTGTAATTTGTTTTAAAAAAAAAAACAGGTCAATGGTTTTCTGGTTATAATGTTTTTTTTTAAGTCATTCCATATATTTTACTTCCCAATCTTTTATTTTTTTACTTGCTTCTTTGTTTGGACTTCTGGCTCTGCAAACAGCCTCACTTGACTCGGACTCCGACCAGAGAGTCGGAAACCAAGTTAGAGAATGGAAAATTTAAAATAACATCATCAAAAATTCTGTTAAAATAACATCATAAAAAAAAATGTTGAAAATAAAAACGTGATTTAAGCCTGCATTACGCAAGCAATTGTCAGAAGGGAAGTGTTATAAGGCAAAATAATAGCATTCATTAATACAGAATGCATAGTCGAAGGTCAATTGAGGGTTAAAAAATTAACTCTCCTCCTCCAATTGGTCGTGTAGCTGCCGGTCTCCTGTTTTTTTTTTTGGTTTTTTTTTGTTCAGGACCTGTCAAAGTACCTGTGGTGACGTCACTGAGCTCATCACATGGTCCATCACCATGGTAATAGACCATGTGAGGAGCTCAGTGACGTCGCCACAGGTCCTGAAGAAAGAACAGTAGACCGGCAGCTGCGCAATTAATTGGAGGAGGTGAGTTAATTTTGTATTTTATTTTTAACCCCCATTGGCACTGTGCCACCAATGTTTATTATACTGGGGGGGGGCACTGCGCCACCAATGTTTAAAAAACTGGGGTTGGGGGAAGGGGGGGCGCGCGCGCGCAATCTGACCTGTTAATACAAATACAGGAGGCGGGTGCCGGAATCGAATAGCCGGCACCCGACCTCTATGACAGGGAGCTGCAATCCGCTGCAGTTAAACACTCAGGTATTTGTATTAACAGGTCAGTTATCTTCATTGGTGGCGCAGTGGCCACAGCCCCTCCTCCTCCTCCTGTCTCTCTTCTTATTGGCGGCAGCACAGGGGGAAGGGAGAGACTTCTCCTCCACTGCGCTGCTGAGAAGAACTTCGGCGGCGGGGCAGAGAACTATCAGCTACTGTGCCCCGCCGCTGCATTCAGAGCTGCGGTGGCGGGTATAGTCGCAAATGGCGACAAGACTAAAAAGTCTTGTCGCCATTTTTAAATTCTAAGTCGCATTGGTGACCCTTTTGGTCGCCATCTGGAGCCCTGGATTGTGCTGCATTTTGAGGTGACCGGTCCTCTTTAAGGCCGGTTCTCATTACTGTTTTTCCCTTGCATATTCTGTCATTTTCAAAGAAAACCGTAAAGAAATGGCCCAAGTAGGATTTTGGTGATGACAGATACTGTCCACTATATGGCATCAGTCTGAAGCATCTGTTAAAAGCCTCATTCACACGTCCATGCCGGTGCTCAAATCCGTGAGCAGGTAGTCAGTGATGTATCCGTGTTGGGTCCGTGTGTCTGTTTTTTTTTCTGTCCGTGTTGCATCCTTGTCTCACTGACGCCGAACAGATGAAAAATAATTTTCAAAGCACCTCTTCTTAATGATTCGGGAAACACGGATGACATCCGTGGTTTTCACTGACCCATAGACACGGACAAAATGGAGCATGTGTCCGTGCTAAAAACACGGGCCGTGCTAAAAACACTGATGTGTGAATACACACATTAAAATGAATGGGGACGTGTGCTGTCCGTGGAGAACACTGCAGCACACATCCGTGAAACATTGACGTGTGAATGAGGCTTAACAGATACGTTTTTTGTATACGTTAAATGGATGGGAAAAACGTGAGGTGAACCCAGCCTTATAGTCAGTAAGATCGGTTATGCTTCCGTTTTGACCCATTACTGATTTGTTAAGAATAGAATGGTTGAGGCAGATGTGACTAGAACTTAACATGATCCCTTTAATACCAGTTACCTGTCTATTCCCGCCCCAGTTGGGGATGTTTTGGGACCACTTATACTGGGAGCTTTCATCATTTATCTTTTTCTGTTCGCAAAGAATTGACATAACAGTTGTAGATTTTATGTTTCAGGGAACACATGAGGTCTGAAATCCTAGATGATAGCTTAGAAACTGCACTACACAGGCTGCACCTCCGGCGCCAAAACTACCTAAGTGAGAAGCAGTTCTTCAGGGAAGAGTGTGAGCGAAAACTAAGACGTCTGGAGGATGAGCGAGATCTCAGTGGCTGCAGCACTCCGACAGGGAGCGTCAGGTCTCTGGCAACCCACTTCTCAGATTGCACCGACTTTTCTGCTACTTCTAGTTCCTTGCGCAGTCTGCTACCCGAGAAATTACAGATTGTTAAACCCCTTGAAGGTAAGTAGCTCAAGCTTTTAGATCGTTTTTAAATTTTGACATACCTAAAAGATGCCAAAACCCAAGTATATATGGGACCTAGTTTTTAAGTAATTTACAGGCAGTCTTAGAAAACCTCGGGCAAAATTTAAGACCTATATGGCGTTTGAATCCATTCTGGCTTTAGCTCGAGGATACTGGCGGTACCATCTCTAATGCACTGGTGGAATTTGTCACTTCTAATATTGGGACTGCCGCTATATGGGATACAATGAAGGCATATATTAGAGGTGTTTATATTAAGAGTATTAGTGCCCACAAGACCAAAAGTAGGGCTCTCTATGTAGAGCTATCCAATAGAGTACTGACCACTGAATCCAAATATATACCAAACCCAACGCAGGAAAATGCAGCTAATTGGAGGGAGGCGCAAGGGCTGTTAAAGGAACATCTAATGGAAAAAGCCAGGGATAAATGTTTTTTGGACCCAGAGGTATTTTATGGAAGGTGAGAGTGCTGGTTATTTATTAGCCACTGTTATTAAAGCACAATCTGGCCCCTCCTGTGTAACTTCTATAAAGGATGTACATGGGGACTTAATTATCGGTCTAGACCAGGGGTGCACAACGTTTCCTGGTTGGCGGCCACATTGCCAGACTGAACCAATGACGAGGGCCGAAATTAAAATTTAAAGGTGTATTAACAACTGAAATATTGTACTTATGGCATATTGAACACACATTATGTACCATTAATGTCTAGTTACACTTCCAGGACTCCCATCTAATCGGAGAAATACATGAAAAATACATGTGAGCAGCCACAAGACATAGGCATACATGTCTGTTACCAGATGGTTGGGGGCCGCACAGAATGGTATCAAGGGCCGCATGTGGCCCCCGGGCCGCAGGTTGTGCACCCCTGGTCTAGACTGACAGTCAGCCCAACGGATAGAGCGAGGTATTTGATGGATATTTCCTTGCCCATTTTAACTGTGGAGTATAAGGAGCTGTTGGATGGAGATATCCGGCTGGAGGAACTTGAGCTGGAGTTGAGATCTTTTCCTAATGAAAAGGCACCTGGGGGGGGGATTGCCGGTGGAATTTTATAAGAAGCACCAGGAGTTTCTTCTCCCGCACCTACTTAATGTTTTTATGGACTCATATCGGGCAGGTACTTTACCCAGTTCGATGTGGGAGGCGATTGAGATGGTGCTTCCTACACAGGTAGATTCTTATCGTCCTATTTCACGGTTAACAGCAGACATAAAAATATTGGCCACGGTTCTAGCTAATAGATTATTAAATGTTGTTAGTGTGTGTACTATTATTCATGAAGACCAATCTGGCTTCATGCCTGGAAAATCTACATCCTTAAATATTAGACACCTGTTCCTGAAAGTCCAGTTGGATAAAGAGGGAACCGTGGGGCTGTGATCTCACTCAATGCTGCCAAAGCTTTTGATAGCGTCGAGTGGGATTACCTATGGGCAGTTTTGTCCAAAATGGGATTTGGCACGATTTTCTGAAAATGGGTGCAACTTCTTTATAACCAACCTATAGCTCTTTATAACCAACCTAGAGCTAGGATTAGAGTAAATGGAGGGATTTCTCCAGCGCTGGCAATAGAGAGGGGGCCAAGGCAGGGCTGCCCACTGTCGCCTCCATTATTTGCTATAGCAATAGAACCGTTGGCTCCCTCCTTAGTCACACCGATTTTCCGGGGCATGTATCACTATATGCAGATAATATGCTGCTATATTTAGGTGACCTGATCTCTTCCATAGACCCTATTATCTCACTTATCTCTGAATTTGGCAGGCAGTCTGGACTGCTTATCAACTGGAATAAGTCTGTGATACTCCCATTGTCCCCGGTCCCGGAAAATATCTGCCTTGATCATAGTAAACTTAGGGTAGTATCCTTATTTAAGTATCTGGGGGTGGATATCTCCATCAATCCCCATAGATACATACCAGATAATTTACTGCCTTTACTAACTAAGTTTAAAACTAAGGCTGCCTTGTGGCATAAACTGCCCATATCCCTAGTGGGTAGGGGTAACCTAATTGAAATGGTGCTGATGCCGCAACTCTTATTATGTGCTCCATAATTCTCCAGTATGGATACCTACGCATTATTTTTACGAAATACAGCAAATATTTTGATTCCTGTTGTGGAAAGACAAGAGAAGTAGAATTAGATATGAAACTTCACAGAGAGCCAAGGATGCGGGTGGTTTGGCGCTGCCTAACCCCTTTATATACTTCCTTTCAGCTGCCACACTTTAAGGGATGGAATATGGTGGGGGGAGTGGGGTGGGGAGGTAGGCTAGTTTTATGGGCGTCTGGTTGATATTCACCACTAGCAGTCCTGGAGGGGGATGTATACCCGAGGTTTAAATCTGCTCCAATTCTGGGGCTTATGAGGAGGGTGTGGACTAAGGCTAGATCTTGGGTATCTCAGGACTGGTGAATATCTCTCCCATCTGGAATAATCCTCTGTCACCTGAATTATCCCAATTAACGGGGTTCTCGAATGGAATTTGGAATATTGGCCAGTTATACTCCCAGGGAGTGTTCTGAGTTTGGCCTCCCCTCCGCGCATTTCTATAAATACTTGCGGCTGAGGCACGCATTGGATGCACAATCCAGGCTTTCCTCACTACAGTCCACGACTAATCAGACACTTGATGCTGTGGTGGCCACAGGGTCTGTATAAGGAGCCACCTCAAAAGTCTATCTTTCATTGCATGAGGACTACTTGAAAAAATTCCCAACTCATATATTAAAGCAAAATAGGAAAAGGATGTCGGAACAATTGTTGACACCCAGTGGGAAGAAGTGCTCGAATGAACCCCAAATGTATCCCTTAGTGAAGCAGCTAGGCTATCGCTGCTGTTTATACTATATAGCAGGGATGGCCAACCTGAGGCTCTCCAGCTGTTGCAAAACTACAATTCCCAGCATGCCCAGACTGTCTACAACTATCAGCCCACAGCAGGGCATGGTGGGAATTGTAGTTTTACGACATCTGGAGAGCCGCAGGTTGGCCAGCCCTGCTATATAGAGTATATAAAACCCCGGTATTTCTCTATAAAATTGGATATAGAACCGATTCCTTCTGTCGGGGCGGACTTATTTCACATGTTGTGGAGCTGTGATGACCTGAAGGTATACTGGCATGACGTTGTACAACTAATAAATAAAACATACAGGGCGTGTCTGCTTACAGCCGCCTATTATTATAGGTATTAATAGAGTGCTATACCAGGCATGTAAAACACTGGCAGCGAAGTGGATTCAGCCGCTTCCCCCAGTTGTAGCAGAGTTGATTGCTAGGCTGAATGTAGTGATTCGATTGGAAAGGGGGGGGGGGGGTATATCTCAAACGAAACGGCCTTTAAAAATTTGAGTGTATTTGGGGTCTCTGGATAGACAGTTCTGGAGTAAGTTGTCCTTGGCTGGCTCTTAATAGAGGCATGGTACGCATTATGGGATAACATTGCTCAATGTGAGTGGAGGCTGTTGATGGAATGCTGCCCCTGCCTCTGGGGGGCGCCACCGCCCGTGTTTTCTCATTAACTGACAAAGAAATGTATGCTCTTCTAGCCTGCTGCTATTTATGTACGGGTTATATTGGCTAAAGATTGTTATGTTTTCCGTCTCAGGGGAGAGGGATTTATTGTTGTGGATTGCACTCACGGTTTATTCTTTAACTAATTATGATTGAATTGTCTACACAATGTCTTTTTTGAATCCACATGACTTGATCTTGTGATCTGAAGTGCACTTGTTTTGTACATGTTTTATAAAAAAAAATTATCTGATAAAAAAAAAAAAAAATTACAGGCAGTCATGAAAGTGTTTGGAGGGGAGATTAACCCCTTAAGGACACAGCATTATTTCACCTTAAGGACTTGGCTATTTTTTGCAAATCTGACATGTGTCACTTTAAGTGCTGATAACTTTAAAATGCTTTGACTTATCCAGGCCATTCTGAGACAGTTTTTTCGTCACATATTGTACTTCAGGACACTGGTAAAATGAAGTAAAAAAAAATATTTATAAAAAATACCAAATTAATGCAAAATTTGTAAAAAAAAAAAAATAGCAAATTTCCAAGTTTCAATTTCTCTACTTCTATAATACATAGTAATACCTCCAAAAATAGTTATTACTTTACATTCCCCATATGTCTACTTCATGTTTGGATCCTTTTGGGAATGATATTTTATTTTTTGGGGGATGTTACAAGGCTTAGAAGTTTAGAAGCAAATCTTGAAATTTTTCAGAAATTTTCAAAAACCCAATTTTTAGGGACCAGTTCAGGTCTAAAGTCACTTTGCGAGGCTTACATAAGATGAAACCACCCAAAAATGACCCCATTCTATAAACTACACCCCTCAAGGTATTCAAAACTGATTTTACAAACTTTGTAAGCCCTTTAGGTGTTCCGCAAGAATTAATGAAAAATAGAGATACAATTTCAAAATTTCACTTTTTTGGCAGATTTTCTATTTTAATCTTTTTTTTTTTCCCAGTTACAAAGCAAGGGTTAACAGCCAAACCAAACGCAATATTTATGGCCCTGATTCTGTAGTTTACAGAAACACCCCATATGTGGTCGTAAACCGCTGTACAGGCACACGGCAGGGCGCAGAAGAAAAGGAATGCCATACGGTTTTTGGAAGGCAGATTTTGCTGGACTGGTTTATTTACACCATGTCCCATTTGAAGCCCCCCTGATGCACCCCTAGAGTAAAAACTCCAAAAAAGTGACCCCATTTTAGAAACTACGGGATAGGGTGGCAGTATTGTTGGTACTAGTTTAGGGTACATCTGATTTTTGGTTGCTCTATATTACCCTATTTGTGAGGCAAGGTAACAAGAAATAGCTGTTTTGGCACCGTTTTTATTTTTTGTTATTTACAACATTCATGTGATATTTTTATAGACCAGGTTGTCACGGACGCTGCGATACCTAATATGCAGGGCTGTGGAGTCGGTAGATAAATGCTCCGACTCCTCAGTTTTTTGTACCTCCGACTCCGACTCCTCTGTATTTAATATGCAAATGTATTTTATACATTCCTTGAAGGAAAGAAAGAAGTTCTTCTAAGCTCTTCTAGCACAGAGAGGTAGTTGGGCAGAAGCTGCTGCCTTCTCATTTGTGTGCTGATCTTCTGCTAAAGACAGGGCAGTGGGAGGATCCAAGAAGGGACATTTATTTTAAAACATGATTTCCCTAGTAGAATCCCATAGTCATGTTTAAAGTTTAAGATAACATTCTGAGTTTACACGTTTTATAGCCTTAGCTGAATGACAGCAGTTTTTCCAATGGTTTACAGCAGGGATGTCAAACTCGTGGCCCTCCAGCTGTTGCAAAACGACAACTCCCATCATGCCTGGGCATACTACAGCTATCAGGGAATGATGGGAGTTGTAGTTTTGCAACATCTGGAGGGCCATGAGTTTGACATCCATGGTTTACAGCTTCAGTCTTGAACTATTGACCCTCCATTCCCTTCACTTATACAAGTGTCTCTAGTCCTGCAAAACACATATTTACTTAATCCCTTATCAGTGAGAGGCTAGGTAAACCATGGGCATTGTGTTCCCTGTAACATCAGAACACAACACAATGGAAAGTATATGTATTGCCACTCCTAATTGTGCATTGCGTGCCATATAGTGAAGCATATGAAAAGCATGCTTCTTCACATCACTGAACGCGTTTGTTTTGCGGTTACGTGAGGCACTGCATGCATTGGCCTTTATTCTTACAGTAGAGAAGTCATTAATTATAACTGTTTATGAATTCGGACATTTAAACTTGCTTTTTTATTTTTTTATTCCAATTTAAATTTAGTAGGAGTCGGAGTCGGTTCATTTTTTGCCGACTCCGACTCCAGGTACCCAAAATTGACTCCGACTCCGACTCCACAGCCCTGCTAATATGTTTACTTTTTTTTTATTTATGTAAGTTTTACACAATGATTTCATTTTTGAAGCAAAATAAAAATCATGTTTTAGTGTTTCCATAGTCAGAGAGCCATAATTTTTTTCAGTTTTGGGGCGATTACCTTTGGTAGGGTATGATTTTTGCGGGATGAGATGACTGTTTTATTGGCACTATTTTGGGGTGCGTGTGACTTTTTGATCGCTTGCTATTACACTTTTTGTGATGTAATGTGACAAAAAATGGTTTATTTAGCACAGTTTTTATTTTTGACAGTGTTCATCTGAAGGGTTAGGTCATGTGATATTTTTATAGAGCCGATCGATACGGATAATATGTATACTTTTTTTTATATTTATG
The DNA here is from genome assembly GCF_014858855.1 of Bufo gargarizans. NCBI lineage: Eukaryota > Metazoa > Chordata > Amphibia > Anura > Bufonidae > Bufo > Bufo gargarizans. Next base: position 74,804,250 of record NC_058087.1, read on the forward strand.
TAAATTTTACACAATAACAGCTTTAAAAAAAATAAATAAAAAATTTGTTAGTGTCTCCATATTCTGAGCCATAGTTTTTTTATTTTTTGGGCGATTGTCTCAGGTAGGGGCAAATTTTTTGCGGGATGAGGTGACCGTTAGATTGGTGCTATATTGGTGGGCAAACGCCTTTTTGATTGCTTGCTGTTATACTTTTTGTGATGTAAGGTGACAAAAAAATTGTTTATTTAGCACAGTTTTTATTTTTTACGGTGTTCATCCATGTAATATGTTTGGTCATGTAATATGTTTATAGAGCCAGTCAATACGGACGCGGCGATGCCTAATATGTATCCTTTTTTTTTCGTCCCTATTTTTACCCATTTTTTTTTTTAACTTTATTTGGGGAAAATGACGCTTTTGTTTATTTTTACTTGAAACTTTTAATTTTGGTGGGGGGGGCCCTTTATTTTTCCAACTTTTTTTTTTTTCACTTTATTTTTTGTGCCACTTTGGGACTTGAAACTTTTGGGGGTCTAATTCCCTTTACAATGCATTCCAATACTTCTGTATTGGAATGCATTGGCTGTATGAGTAATACTGTGTGTATTACTCATACAGCTTCCGGCCTGTGAGATCCAGGGGGCTGGATCTCACAGGCACGTCACAGGAAGGCAGCAGCGATCGATGCCTCATAAAGGCATCGCGCTGCCTTCCATGCTATTTGGGTCCCCCCTACATCCGCCGCTGCAAACCTCATGTAAAGCCGCAAACCGCAGGTCTGAATTGACTTACGCCGATACGGGGGGGTCACATGACCCCTTAAGGGGTTAATCAATAAAAATTATCTGATAAAAAAAATTACAGGCAGTCATGAAGTAGTGACTGGAGTGGAGATTAAAGGGGTTGTCAGAGTTATTTTTGTATTCTTTCTATGTTTCTAACCAGGCAAATATAACAGCTTTCCAATTAACTCACCTTATCTCCAGTGGCTGGTTTCTCAGATTTCACTGAGGGTCACATGACCTGTGATGTCAGCTTCTCTCCCTGCTCTGATAATGTTCGTGCACAAGCCTGAGAGATCTGTACACCAGACGTCACTGTGCTGGCCACGCCCCCCTGCACTGCCGGCTGCTGCTTATTGCTCTCTCCCAGGATTCTTAACCCCTTCATCTGCACAGATTCAGGGCTGAAGTGTTTACTGTGTAGCTGCAGGCAGTGAGGAGACAAATGCTGGGCACAGGAGCTGAAAGAGAAGTTCTGCAGAGCATTGCAGGTAGGGGGAAGATCCTGTGTGTATTAGCAGTGTCATTGTAGAGCTAGGACTTGTAGTTCTACACATACAACATGCTGCAGAGTCTCCCAGCCGGCAGACATGTCACTCGGGGCAGCACTTGTATACACTCCCTTAGCAGTGTCATTATACAGCTGGGACTTGTAGTTCTTACATACAACATGCTGCAGAGTCTCCCAGCAGTCAGACATGTCACTCAGGGCAGCTCTTGTATACACTCCCTTAGCAGTGTCATTATACAGCTGGGACTTGTAGTTCTTACATACAACATGCTGCAGAGTCTCCCAGCAGGCAGACATGTCACTCAGGGCAGCTCTTGTATACACTCCCTTAGCAGTGTCATTATACAGCTGGGACTTGTAGTTCTTACATACAACATGCTGCAGAGTCTCCCAGCAGTCAGACATGTCACTCAGTGCAGCACTTGTATTCACTCCCTTAGCAGAGCGGGGGGAGGGGCAGAGATTGTTTTTATTGCAAGTAAACAAAGGGCCAGAAGAGAACCAGGGAAATGAGGAAATGGATATTTTTTTGCCTAAAACTTGCTTAGCTTAGGTATATATTGGTGACCATCAGATTTACAGTGCTACAACCCCTTTAATATGATGCATCATGTATGTATTATGTTTTATACATCTATTCACAATGGTAAAATCTCAGCTTTGCTTTCCTGTGCTAAACATAAAGTCAGTATACATGGTGAATCTTGAATGTGCAGTTATCAATTTGCTCTGACTTGTGAAATGTGGTTGTAAATATTAAACTATTGGAATTCTGTGAACAAAAATAGATGTCTAGTTTTCATTCTAGTCAGTATACACACATGGGAGCGCTGTGACTGTACAATTCGTGTAGGTCTTGTTAATTTTTTTTATTTTTTTTGTAGTTTTATGCACCGTAACATCCTGGAGCCAAATATTTTAATAGGAATTCCTTGGTGTGCTGAGATTTGGTTTTAATTTGTTCATAATGCATTCATTAGGTTCCCAGACTCTTCATCACTGGCAACAGCTGGCACAGCCCAACCTGGGTACCATTTTGGACCCCCGTCCTGGTGTACTAACCAAAGGTTTTAAACCGCTGCCTGAAGATGCTGAATATCGCTTGTGTGATCTGGAAGAGGATGAAAAAGAAGTTGACGAGGACGACTACGACGACGGTGGCATCACTTTTAAAGTTCATGAAAGAGTTGATGGTGATGTGCCAAAATCCTCCCCAAGTATATTCCTGCCACCCATAAGCCTGGCACCAGCCACAACCTCTGGTTAGTGGTTTTATGGTTTTTACTTCTAGTAGTTTTGCATCTTATTTTGTGTGGCTTTTGCTATCTGCATCTATTCCTCTGAATAACGCTAGAATAAAGCTTGCTGTTTGTGCACACTTTCTATAGGGGCTCATAGATATGTTATAAACTAACTAACTTTGTGAAGGCATTTAGTTTGTACTGTCACCTTTCTCTGTCTTGCAGCCTCAAACCCTGGAAAGTGCCTTGGCAGCACAAATTCAACCTTTACCTTTACCACTTGCAGGATCCTGCATCCCTCTGACATCACTCAGGTTACCCCGAGGTGAGGCATTAAAGGGGCTGGCCTTTTTCTGAAATCATTTCTATAGCACCCTTACCTTTTAGGCACTAGCCTAGAAACCCCCTCATGTCTTACCGGTTCAGTGTCCCACTGCTGCAGGTGTATCTGGTCTTTAAACAGCGGACGTTGGCGGTGGCTGCATCTGCGGCATTAATGATGATGGCTGTCACATGGTTAACCCACGTGACCCCTGCCCTGGACACATCCTCTTCTGTGCTTGCGATGAAAACATTCAGAGGATGTGCAGATACAGCTGACAGATTATGGTGTAGCCCCCAATTACTGCTCGAACTAGGATGCAGTGGTATAGTAAAACGCTATGGGCCGGATTTATCATTACACTTCCATCTTACTCCACTTTTATAAGTCACTTTTACATATGTCCAAAGTCACTTTTGGCTACGTCAGATTTGTTAATGGTCCTTTAATGCTGTGATAAATGTGGTTTGACGGTAGCAGTTTATCCTTCAGTAAGCGGCTTTACAAAAGTCGCACGTCTTTACGAAAAAGTCACATGTTCTATAAAAAAATCACATAAGATAAGCATGGTCCTCACTGGAGTGAAATTGCGCAATTTTTTGCGACTTTTTAAATCGTCACAATCGCAAATCTGTCTAGAGATTCATTTACATAAGAAAAAAAAACTTTTAGAAAACTGGCGAGCATAGCGCAGAGCCAATAAAAGTCGCAGGTTTTAGCGATTGCGCAAAAATTTGTGACTTTTTCACTCCATTATTTTGACTTGAGCTAATGATAAATCTGGCCCTATGCCTCTCCGTCTCCTGTCGGGCCTGCTCGGCTTTCTCTAGAGGACGCATTGTCAGGCCAGTATCTTGTGGATCGTGTGGCCACCCAGAAAGAGCACAGCGGAGTCATTTCTGTAGGTTAAACATTGTGTGAGAAATGAATATTTTATGGTATCCATCAAAAAGAGGCTGGGCCATACTCGCCATACCTGGAGCAAGTGGCACTTTAATTTTAAGAATAGTCAGATACGATAAAAAAAAAACATAAGGAACCATATATAATGTTTAAAAACTCACAGTAAATGCAAATAACCCATATAAAATTGAGGTCTGGCCAGACTTTAAAACAATGTTCTCCAATAGGACGCGATTTTTGGGAGGATCTGTCTTAAATCTGATCTTACTGCAGTGTAGCCGTCGATATAATAATCGCAATGTAATTATCTATCACATAGAATTTCATGCGTTTTCACAATGGTAACAATGTTCGCAAGAAATGTTTGCATAAAAATTCTGCGGATATCCACCGTCAATATTCAAATGTTCTTAGAACCGTATTAATCGAATAAATATTCAATTGCAATATTCGAGTCAAGCTGTACAATCGACTTCACAACCAACACAATTACTTTAGTTATCCTCTATATGGTGTGTTTATTCACAAGCCAGTTCGATCACGGGTGGATTTCGGTGTATTGACCGCGGCGTCCCACGTGGTAGTTGCACCAGGCCCCCCTGGTTACTCACGTGAGTGTCGAAAGTTTCACCAGAGGTATGTAGTGTGTCGAAAGTGTTGGTTTCTACTGTGATGTCGAAAAAGTCTCTATTGCAGTAATCTTTATCCACATCCACTTTAAACGAATGTTTTCCCAACTGGCGCCAGTGACTTCATACGTATTTCCAGTTCTTAGGATATCACGAACTTGGAATATATTTGTAATCTTTTTCCATGAATATAAAAAATGGCTGTAGATTACGGTGGTCTTTATGTTGTACAGAAGGATCCAAACCAAACGCGTTTCGGGCCTCTAAGTGGCCCCTTCCTCAGTGGATTAATGCAATCGAGACTTTTTCGACATCACAGTAGAAACCAACACTTTCGACACACTACATACCTCTGGTGAAACTTTCGACACTCACGTGAGTAAGCGGGAGCGGGGGGGGGGCCTGGTGCAACTACCACGCAGGACGTTGCGATCTATACACCGAAATCTGCCCGTGATCGACCTGGCTTGTGAGTAAACACACCATATAGAGGATAACTAAAGTAATTGTGTTGGTTGGGAAGTCGATTGTACAGCTTGACTCCAATATTGCAATTGAATATTTCATCGATTTGATACGGTTCTAAGAACATTTGAATATTGACGGTGGATATCCGCAGAATAGTCATGCGAACATTGTTACCATTGTAAAAACGCATGAAATTCTATGTGATAAATAACTACATTGCGATTATTATATCGACGGCTACAATGCAGTAAGATCAGATTTAAGACGGATCCTCCCAAAAATCGCGTCCTATTGGAGAACATTGTTTTAAAGTCTGCCCAGACCTCAATTTTATATGGGTTATTTGCATTTACTGTGAGTTTTTAAACATTCTATATGGTTCCTTATGTTTTTTTATCGTATCTGACTATTCTTAAAATTAAAGTGCCACTTGCTCCAGGTATGGCGAGTGCCCAGCCTCTTTTTGATTTTTAGCTTTTATATAGATTGGGTGAATCTGTTGGCTGAGAGCACCCATCCAGAAGACCTGACGCAATAGAGCTACCTGTACAGTACTTTCAATCATTTTATGGTTTCCATTTAAATATAGGGGCAGTACATGTAATACATGGTCTGTCTGAATCTGCTGCTGCGGGAGGTAATCTCTAGCAGCTATGCGCTCACAAAAGGAAAAAAACATCCCTGTACTCTTGTTTTTTTTATTCTGTGTGTGTGATTGCAATACAGTTCTGTTGTGTTTGCTCAAGTATTTCTTGTATTTTTTTTTTTTTTATCAGTTCTAATTACACTACATCGTCCTTTGGAAGTGGAAACTCTTGTTCAACCAGCACGTCTGTGAGTTCCGTTTCCTGTCGTTTGAGCCTTGGAGAATATTTCGGGAAAGCGTCTGATGCCCCCATAAATAATAGCAGCACTTTAGCCAAGTTGCTGAAAGAACAAGGGATATCTGCAAAAGTCAACAGTACCTGTGTTCAAGAGAAACCTTCACGTCCACAGAATCTGCTCCTTCCCTCCACCCCACCCAATTCTCCTTCCCGTTCTCCGTGTGCATCCCCTCAGACTTTTGAACCACGAGCGAATCCCTCTGAAAACTTCCTGGCAGTTTCAAGACCAGCCGAGAGCTTTCTTCAAGAAATGTACGGCTTAAAGTCTGCGCGGAGCCAAAATGATTTGGGGCAGATGAAGATGAGCTTGGTGGAGAGGTTGAAACGTTTAGGGATCGCAAGAGTCATCAGTCAACCAAGCACAGGGGACCAAACGCTAAGGCCAGCATTAAACAATGGGCTTAAACAACAAGAGTCTGCCATGTTTGTTGCAACAAGCAGTAGTCTCATGGGCGGATTAAGGAGGAACCAGAGTCTTCCTGCCATTATTGGTGGACTTGCTCCTGTTTGCACATCGTCTCCAATAATGGGTAGCTTAAAAGAAGACTGAACAGGGGATTGCAACTAGCTGTGTGAAGAAGGAATTTTAGCAAGTTTTCTGTACAAATTGTTGAAGGTCTGAGCATGTTGTGTAGGAGAGAAGAGTAATGGTTAAACGAGAGGTTGAGTTGAAGGATTTAGAATGTGTTTGGAAAGTATAAGAAATGGAGAAGTGCATGTTGACCGGTTGCTGTTGGCTTCTTATGAAACCAAGCTAAAAATTCTTTTTAAGTCAATTTTTAACTTGAAATGTGTGAAGCACCCTCAGATAGCCAGCTTTATCTGCCGCCATTAATGTTTTTGGCTATAATGCAGAGCTGTATGAAGGGGGGGAGCACCATACATATGTCTAGAAGACTAACACCACTATATATAGTGTAGGAGGAACTAAAGCTAGGCACGTTACATAAAGTGTTAATGATCAATAAGGGGAAATGTATATAGTGTTGGATATTCCAGCCAGCTTTATATATATATATATATATAGAATGAATGTAAGACATTTCTGCAAGTTTATTTGGATCTGGGAGCTTTATAAGGGAATAAACCGTGACCAGAAGAGTCTGATTTCAAAATGTCCCTAAAATGTAGGCCTTGGGTTTACTTGTCCAGGATATTTTCCCTCCAAAAAATCGTACAGGCCTGGATACTTTATTTTTGAGCACTTTAGTTTTTAAGTAATCTCACTTTGTTTAGTTATATACTAGTCATAAGAGTCCAACTAGTAGTCCATTTTAACACATCTGAAAGCTCCAGATAATTTAGGCAAGGCTGGCCATACACATAAGATTCCTATCTCTACTTCCTCCATGCACATGCATCCTTGACTGGACCAAGCATGTGTGCAAGTGTTGTGAATAGGGGGAATGCTGGTGCCAGACACCCCTGCAGCTCATCTCTCTGAGAACAAAAGGTTCAGGAATGTTTAACTCTTATCGTCTGTTGTTGGGGAAAAGTCAGGAGGCCCTCATACACATTAGATGTTCGGCAGATATACATCTGTGTATGGCCATCTCAAATGGGTATTCCTATCTCCACAGGATATTCCATCAGTCTCCGAGGTGGGGACCTGCACCTGTCTTGAGAATGGGGCCCCATATCATGGCCACAGCAAATGGAGAGGTAGCTATGCATGTGCAGCCCTCTGCATTCATTTCTATGGGGGTTCTGAAAAATGTCAAGAAGGCTGAGTTCACATCACCATTTCTCTGAAGGAAATGGCTCAAATGGATGCCAAATGTGCATAACTGATGCTCGGGATCCATTTTGTCTTTATTTTTCTGTTCTTCTGATGGATCAGAAGAACGGAAAGATAATGGTGATGTGAACTCCCATAGAAGTGAATGGAGAGAGCCATGCATACATGGCCACCTTTCCATTCACAGTGCCGATGAGGTGGGGCCCCATTCTCAAGACAGATTCAGGTCCCATCTTGGACATTTGTGGAACAGCCCTTGGATATGCCATAAATGTCCAGATAGTAATAACCCTTTAGGTTAGCGATCATTTCCAAACAAGTTCCAACGAAACTGGTTCAACTGCCTAATAATGGACCTTGACAGGCGTTCTACTGAAAGTATGGATCTTTAGGTAAGATGTGGTTTTCTAACTAAAAAGCACAAACTTTTAATGAAATAAGGGTGTTTTTTTATATATATAAACAAAAAGGGATAACGAAAGGAATGTTTTATACATGGGAATGGAAATCCCTGCTTTACTATGTGGTGGCACAATGGAAATGAGGTATTTCTGTGTAATAAACCTAACCAGGTAGAGTCATCTGGTGGACCAGTGGTGGCACTTGTAATCTGGTGCAAAACTGGTTCCGTGCAATATATTTCAGAAACCATCCACATGTGAGCCAGTCTGTGTGCCATTAGACATTACACCGTACTGTTCTTGTACCAGCACATGGCTAAATCTTGCAATATTGCTTGTAAGTGATGCATGCGGTACATCTATTTGCCTTCCGTTTGTGCGTTAGTGAGGGCAGATACAGTCTCTGCGGATGTCGCTTCTTCCAATTTTGTGATTTTAGTCCGGACATGGCTTAGGAGATAACTAACACACGCAGGGACTTGTGCGTAAAATAATCTTCTGACAGAGATATCGTCAGCATTGTCCATAGCAACCAGATCGGATCACTGACTTTACCAAAATGAAGCAAGAATCTGGTTGGTTGCCAAGGGCTGGACAGACTTTTTGAACAGTATCTATTAGACCTATAGCTTAGTCTTTAGGCAATGTCAGGTTGTTACTGCTTCTGAAAATTAGTACTGGGCAATATGTTCCTGTATGACCAAGGCTCAATGCATACCGTACATACATACTTGTTTGTTTTTTTTCTTTCAGTGGCTATGTTTTAAGGGGAAAAAAATGAATTGCACTAATATTAATAATGAAGGATTTTTATTTTTTTGTTGCTTTTAATTTTTAAATCTCTTAAAGCGCTATTCCAGGATCAAATCGTTTTTTACATTTCACTCCCTACCTTTACCTGCTGCCGCCTCTCAGTTCTGTCCTAGGCCATCTTGACTGCACTTTGGACCCACATGTGAACTTACAGCACGGACAGAGTCACATGTGCCTCTGCAGCCAATGGCTAAAGGACACGTCACCACTGAGGCCAGTCATTAACTACAGCAGCCCATGTGACCCCCACTTCCATACCACAAGTTTACACTGGTGCCAAAGTGCAGCCAAGTCTTGGACAGAACCAAGGCGGTAAGCAAGCATGCCTCCTTACAGGTCCGACAGAGAAGGGGTGGAAATTAAAAAACAATACGGTCATGGACAAGCTCTTTAGGGCTGGGTTCACACCTGCATTCTTATTTTAGTTGTTCTGTTTGCCATAGGAGCAGAACAATGAAAATAACAGCAGTGCCCAAATCTGTCACATGGCCATAGGACTCTAACTACAGTGGGATCAGTCAGTTTTCCATCATGGTGTCCGCCATTTTACCAGAGAAAATCGTGCCATGATGCTGCCCTGTTTTGACAGTTTATGACTGAATGTGTGACGGGGGCTACTAAAGGGTCACCATCACACATGTCAACATATGTTTTCAAAGTGTAGCCTAAAAGTGGCTGAATGGCCAACAGTTTTGCCGTTATCCTTCGGGGGCGCTGTGGATTCATGAGGAAGTAAAGCTAGAGCTAACTGTAACATAGCACGTAGTTGTAGATATGGGTTTCTTTGTCTTTGTGAAGCAACGTTTTACCATTTACTGCTGGGAATTCCCATTTAGTGGTATATGAAGTACAGTAAGTGGCTGAATACATCCTTAGCTTTTTCCTGCAGACAACCACTACCCAGGACTGAGTGGCTGAAACATGTGACCTACTATATAGTTTCAATGCTTCGGACAATAGTAGATGCCACAGCAGCACACAGACGAGGAGACCCCCTTGTCCGGCATGGCACTGGTCTGATGGCTATTATCCATAGTTCAAGGCTGATACCAGTCCTGTCTCAGGCTCATTGACCAGCCTTTCTGAGACTGATGCCAGCTCTTGGATTTTTAGACTTCACTTCAAATAAGGAGGACCTTTCAGCACTCGTGACATGCCTGTTTTAGTAAATACTTGCAATTCCCATAAAAGAGCAATGCTGGAGAATCTTTTCTTAGAACTCTTGTACCATTCCTCTGTTTTTGCTCCTGGAAATGTATGAATAAGTATGTTACCATTTCTCATGTCAACGGACTGTGTCCCTACACGGTTTAATGTTAGTACTGTGTGTAAGGATGCACCAATTTGACAAGAACCAAGTATCAGTTTAGTCATACATTTCCAGGAGGAGTTCTAAGAAAATATGCCCTGAGCATCACTACACGAGGAATAAAAGTTCCCATAAGGCCCCTTTTGGATGAATGATAGGAAACTTGTCCGTGTTCTGGACGATGAACATGCAGACCACCTGTGGAGGGTGTCCTTATGGGGTTTGGTTTTCTCGCAGAACCACTCAATTGAGTGATGGAGTCATGTTGGAAATAATCTGTCAGGATGCTGCATGCTGTGGCTTTCTCGGCACGGATCGAAAGTCCTTGCAGAAAATCGCTCATAAAGATACTTACATTTTAATGGATCAGGGTTCAGTCCGGGTGCTGCCCATTATAAACTCGGACAGCGCCCAGATGGAAATATTGCCTGCGTGAAAGAGGCCCTAAACAGACATGTTGGGTAAGATGACAGATCCTCCTTAGCCCTGTGCATTAGCTGCTCACATGTAATTACCGGTACACCATTACTGCAGGACCTTTATGCTTGTGGAGAAGCTTTCTGATATGGGTGATTGTCATTTCACTTTATCTTGTTTGTAGGCTTCAGTTTTCTGCACGTGTCCTAATTATTTTAAAATCAACCCCATATTCATCTGTTACTGAAAATGAGAAAAAGCGACAATGTGATATAACAATTCCAAAGTGGAGTTATTTTCCTTTGATTGTCATCCTGTATATTTGTGTATATTTGCCATGACATGGTCTGAGGGCCTAGCAATAGACAAATATTTCTTAAAATGAAAAAAAAAAATGAAAAATATATTCAATTATTTATCCTGAAGACAAACCGATCTGTTTTTAAATCTATATTTAATTCCTTGTATTTATGTATATAAGCCTCATTGCACCATCGCTTTAAATATGTTGACCATATAATATTGTATTCATTGTTTTTAGGTTATCGCCAATAAATATTTTCAATCTTTGTACTTTTTAACAGATTTTGAGCAGATTTTTTCAAACAATGCATGTATTATAAAGTATAACATTATTATAATTAATGGTTAAACTCATGCCCTTGCATCCCACCCTAACTGACAATGTATCGCCTCAGTTTATGTATGGTAGCAATTAGTATCTTCTATCGCTGCTGTAAGGCCCTATTCACACGATCATATTTTTGGTCCTTATCCGATCCGTATTTTTTGGTGGATTGCACATGGACCCATTCATTTCCATGTGTCCGCACTGTGTGCTGTCTGCATCCGTATTTACGTTCCGCAGTCCCACAAAAAAGAACATGTCCTATTCTTGCCCGTTTTGCAGACAAGGATAGGCATTGTTAAAAGAGATCCGCAAAAAAAAAAGGTGCAAGACGGACGTAATTTTTGCAAGATGCATAAGGTTGTGTGAATGCACCCGTATGGAGATCCTTTAATACACTGACTTGATAGCGAGCTTCTGGTAATGGCGCCTATAAATGGCTACCAATCTAACCAAGCAGTGCTGTAGACCAGGCATGAGAGAACACCAGTATTTGTTCGAGCCTCTAATTGGGCATGAGGGGTAGTTCAGACTACTTCAGATTTCTATTAGAGCTAGATTCTATCCAATCTGAGCCACTGTGGGAAGTCAAGTGCATATCCAGACCACTCGGGTTTACACCATCTACAGGATTAGTAAATATGCCCAATTATCTCTATATTGGCATATTATTTGTGACCTAGCCGCATCTTTATATTTATGGTGTTTTCTTTATATATTGGATAGAGCGGTGCATTCATATAAGAACAACCCCTACGTTCATGGCAGTTGTCTTCTACTTTATATAACAAGTGTTGAGTTTGTACATGGACCAAAGTATGTATCCACCAGTCTCTATTCTTGGGGAAGAGCAGCCTGGGGTTATGAAGAACGTTGCAGCAGTTTGGACCCTTCATGTCACCAGAGGTCTGTAATGGACAAAAATGAGGCGCAGACTAAACACTCTGCATCTATTGTAAGCGAATGTGATATTTTATAACCTATTCACATTTTCCACAAAAAAAAATGTGGACATCCAGAACAGATATGCGAGCATCACTCAAATTTCTTCTGCAGATCCTCTTGTAAATAGAGGTTGGATTTGCTATAGGTAGATCCTGAACATGCCAACATAGCCATAGAAGTTTACTAGTGCAACACAGTTCAGTTCCTTACAAATGGGACATTATATAACGCTGCCATATGTACCATTATTGCTGGTGAGAAGTGGTATGTCCTGATCCTCTTATTCACAGGATAGTTGTGGAGGTAGCCACTGAGACCCCCATTGTTCACAAGAATGGGACTACCTTGTTTCAAATGAGAAAAAAAGATTGGGCAGTTGAAATTCAACATAATCAATCATCCTGTCGGAGACCCCAATCAAATCATAATCAAGCCTGCTCCAGAGACCACTTTCTGTTGACATATTTTCAGTTAGAGTTAATGAGATGAGTAACACATTTTTGGATAGAGGATATCCACGAGAAATGCTACAGAGAACCAGAGAAAGGGTCGCTTTGTTTGACGGAGAGACCAGGCTTCACCCTTTGTCTCAACATTTGGTGAATACAGTGGCGCTGTATCTTATAATTTAACCACCTCAGCCCCCCTATTTATTTTTATTTAATTTATTGATAGCAGGACCATGTATCTGCCTGGACTGCTATCACTTCATCTATTAAGACCAGCAGCATTATCTAGCTTTTTGGCTATTGGGCCGGATCTTCATTTACTATCCCCTGATGATTCTGCCACCAAATTGGTGACAGAAAGAAACGCGTCGGGTTTGTCGCAGGGTCCCTCTTCTAGCAAATGGCGCCCGTGTGCTTTTTTTTCTCAAAGAAACTCTCAGCCGTCGAAATAAATTATGATGTTGGGAATAGAGAGTTGTTGGCCATCAAATTGGCCTTTGAAGAGTGCCATCATTGCCTGGAAGGGGCTAGTCATCCGATTACGGTATTTACTGACCATAAGAATATGGCTTGCCTGCCATCTGCAAAGCGTTTAAATCCTAGGCAGGCTAGATGGTCATTGTTTTTTGCCAGGTTCAATTTTGTGGTCACCTATCGCCCTGGGATTAAAAACGTCAAAGCGGATGCGTTGTCACGTAGCTTTCCTGGGGGGGGGGGGGGGATTCGGAGGATTCCGCTCCAATTTTGGCTGATGGGTGTTTCCGCTCTTTACTCCGAGCTGGAGACAAAAGTGTTGGGGGCTCAAGAGGAGGCACCTGATTCTTGTCCTCCAGGCAAGTTGTTTGTTCCTTCTGAACTGCGATACAAGGTGTACAAGGAACATCATGATACTGTCCTTGCGGGACATCCTGGAAGTAGATCCACTATAGATCTTATTTCCTGGAGATTATGGTGGCCGGGGTTGCGTTAAGGTGTTGAGGTTATGTAGCAGCTTGTGAGACCTGTGCACGTGAAAAGGTGGCTCACACTCGGCCATCAGGATCTCTTCTTCCTTTGTTCATCCCATCTCGTCCTTTGACGCATTTGTCCATGGACTTCATTACTGATTTGTCGAGTTCCTCTGGGAAAACTGTGATTTTGGTGGTAGTGGACTGCTTCAGCAAGATGGCTCACTTTGTACCATTATCAGGTTTGCCCAATGCGAAAACTCTCGCTCAGGTTTTTATTGATAACATTGTGAAAAAAATTTTTTTAGTCAGATAGTTTTTAGTAGTACCTTTTCAAAAAAGTTAGAGGTAAGCAACCCTCGTTTCAACCCCCCAATAACCCCCCCCTATAGACTGTGATATGAATAAAGTCCATTCTTCACATTTCTTGGGTGTCCATTTGGTGTATAGTGCACTGCAACGCATCCGAGGGCCATCCTGTCCAGACCTAGTTATGTATCCAAAATATACAGTCTCAGAGATGTAAGCATTATCCTGCAGCATACGATTTCAGATAGAAAGGAGCATTCCGCTAGTAAGGTCTGATTTTCCACAGGTACAAGAAAAAATCTGACTGGAATCGTTCAGTAAAAGTAAAAGAGAAGGCAGTACAGAAAAAGGGTGCATCTTGCCGAATATAGATACATCTTAGCTTAATATAGTACAGCACCATACCCTGTCAGACCCAATCGACAAGTCTATCTACTCCCATTATTCTGAAATATAACAGCAAGTCAGCCCTATAATACCAGAGTATAGTGATGAGTCCAGGGGTACCAGATCTTATCACATTTTTTATTGTTGCCCCTTTTCTGATATACAAAACTTTCTAATTTAACCAAGTTGTGTACACGGTCCACCAATTCCGCTACTTTTGGAGGATGCGGAGCAGTCCAATAGTATGCAATCAATTTCCTAGCGGTGTATAAAATGCACCAAAATTTTCAGTTCTGCTACTATTGGGAGTGGCTTAACTATACCAAGTATACACACTAGAGCAGACTGCTCCAGGTGGACCTCAAATATATCCACAATAAGTGCTATCACATCTAGCCAATATTGTCTTAGTCTCGGGCAGTTCCACATGAGATGGATAAGATCTGCATTGGGTGTCCCACAGCGAGCACATAGATCGTCTACCCTATATCACATTTTCTTTAGTAACCTCTGGGTCCTATAGACTCGATACAGAAGAAATAGTTGGGATACTCTGTGGGCTTCACTGAGCGCTACTTCTGGGAATTTCTCTAATACTGCCTCCCAGTCCTCCTCCGTCAAATCTGGGATGTCTCTTTGCCATTTATCATAAAGAGTCAGTGGGGCTTGCTTCCACTTTGAGTCCATAAGACTACAGTAATGAAGCGAAATTACACCACTAGTGGTGCCACGGGTTGTGCTAAGATTTATTATGGTGTGTTTTGCAGCTGGAACTATCTTCTGTCATTCCTGAGAGTTAATTGCATGTCTAAGTTGTAAATACACATAGAAAAGAGTTTTCGGGATCGCAAACTCTCGTTGCAATTGACTAAATTCTTTAACCATACCATCTTGGAACAGTTGGTGCACATTAGTAAGACCATACTGCCTCCATGCCCGTACTGCGGACACCTTATTCAATTCTCCATACATTTAGATTTGGCCAAATTGGGGTGGACTGAGTAAAACCACTAACTCCCGCAACCCCTCTAGCTTTCCACCACACTTCATGGATTGTACGCAGCATTGGGTAAGTGACTCCTAATCTTAGGAAGGTACCATCCTCTAATGCCGATAGCAAACCTTTCCCTTTCAGTAGATGTTTCACCAACTGGCCTGCAGTATTCAGCTTACCCTCATCTCCCCACGCTCGAATATGTTGCATCTGAGCTGCCAGATAATAAATCTCAGGGTCCGGGACTTTAAGTCCTCCCCGAGTCTTTGGCCTAGTTAGTGTAGAAAGTTTTATGCAAGGAATTCCCTTTTTTCATATGAGATCTCTGAAGATCGCATTTACAGTGCAGAAAAAAGTTTGCGGTATCCAGGACGGGGCGTTGTGAAGCAAATACAGGAGTTGCGGCATAAGCGTCATCTTAATCAAGTCAGTGCGCCCTACTAATGTAAGAGGAAGGCAGATCCAAGCCTGGACCTTCTTCCTAAACCTATCCAGTAGTGGGGTCAAGTTCAGGTCCTGAAATTCTCTACTATCAGCCGTAACCTGAATCCCTAAGTATTTGAAGGATGTAACTATTTGCAAAAGCGTCACAGCAGACTCGTCCACCCCTCCTGACCGAGATAAAGGCATTACTACCGACTTTGTCCAATTTATGGTTAGACCAGACATCCTGCCCAAACTATTAATATTCGCCATTGCTGCTGAAAGAGAAGCACGCCATTGATCTAAAAACAATAGTAGGTCGTCCGCATATAGAGCAACCTTCTCCGCCAAGGCCCCATATCGTAATCCTTGTACACTTGTCGCTTTTCGTAGTGCCTCTGCAAGAGGTTCTATTGCTAGGGCAAACAGCAGGGGCGACAAAGGGCACCCCTGTCTGGTTCCCCTATGCAAGTCGACACCCGTTCACCCTAAATCTGGCCTTAGGCCCAGTATACAGTATTCACACCCATTTGATGAAATTAGAACCAAACCCCATCACCTGCAAAACCTTCCACAGATAGCGCCATTCCACGCTGTCGAATGCGCCGCATCTAGGGCGTGGATCTGGACCGCCTGAATATTCAGGTAAAGTCTCCTAATATTGACTGCAGTGGACATGTTAGGCACGAAGCCCGCTTGATCAGTATGAAGGAGGTCCGTGATCACTGTATTTAGATGGTTCGCTAGGACTTTAGCTAGTATTTTGACATCTACCTGCAACAGCGAGATGGGTCTATAGGATTCAGGTTCCAAAGTGTCACTACTATGACCGCTTCAGTCATAGAGGTGGGCAGCCTACCTTCTACATGAGCTTCTTTAAGCACTTCCAACAACTGTGGCAGCAGTATTGGGCCAAACTGTTTATATATTTCTACCGGCAGGCCATCCCTTCCAGAGACTTTATTATTGGGCATATCCCTTAGCGCCCGTTCTAATTCTTTAACTGTAATCGGGGCATCCATGAGATCTCTTTGCTCTGCTTGTAGGGTAGGGAACCCCAACCCGTTCAGGAACCCACCTAACTCACTATCCGACACATCCATTCTAGATTCATATAGAGAAGAATAAAAGGTATGCATAACCTCTAGGACTTGTTGTGTCTTATGACACAACTCCCCCTTAGTATTACGCAAAGAAGCTATATAAGAGGATGGTTGCTGTGCCCTAGCTACCATGGCTAACATCCTGCCTGTCTTCTCCCCCTCCTCATACTAGGATTGTTTTTGGAAAAACCGTTTATTTTGGGCGTTCAACAGTAACCTCTCATTTAATCTGATTTGAGCTTCCTCCCATTTTTGCCGGTACTCAGCTGTGGCTTGTTCTACGTAATTCACTTCCGTCAGCTCAACCTCTAAATGTAGTTTCTGCGTCCGAGCTCTTGTTTCGTTTTTCATCTTATTAACCGCCGCTATCAAAATGCCTCTGAGGAAGGCCTTCATGGCATCCCAGATAACTAGTCTGGATACCGTGTGTAAGTTATGTGCAAAGAATTCCTTCAGCTGTTCACCTATGTCCGACACATCTGTTAGGACCTGCAACCAGTACGGGTTAAAGTGCCATAACCGTCCCCCACAAGAGTGGGGCAGTAAAAAGTAAACTATGGCTAACACTGGGGTATGATCTGAGAGTTTCCTCGGCAGGTATTTTATGTCACGGATAAAGTGACCCATTCTGTCATTCCCTAGGATTAAAGCAATCTGGGATAAGGTACCATGTGTCTCAGAGTAACAGGAGTATTTTTGGACTGTTGGGTTTCGTAGTCTGCAAAAGTCTACTAAGGCTGCTTCTTTTAGAAGGCGCCCGAATGGGATGACTGCACCCGCAACCGCAGCCCCATCCTATCTACCCTATCCAAGGCTGGTGTGGTCACATTAGTAAAATCGCCTAACATTATCACAGGCACATCAGGCAAGTCTACATAGGAGAGAACCTTTCCGGATCGTGCACAGAGGGATATACACTCCTATTATGACACAGGGGTGGTGGTCAAGTTTACCATACAGACAGACAAAACGTCCATCCTCATCTAATTTTTGTCAGAGGCATTCAAACTCCACATTTTTATAGATAAGAATACTGACACCTCTCGCATAGGAGGAGTAAGTCGCATGGAAGCAGTATCTAGCCCAATTAGGTGTGAATAGATTAAGCTGTTCTTTAAGCAGGTGCGTCTCCTGCAAGCAGCAAATGGATGATCCGTGGGACCTAATGCAATCAAGTACTGCACGTCTCTTAGTCGCATACTTGATACCTCTTACATTCCAACTAAGAAAATTTAGTTGTATGATATTAGTCACCAAGATACAATTGAGACCCTGAGCACAGCGACTAAGGATACCCACATGATGGACCCCTCCTGGACACCGCAAACCCTGACAGCTCATAATCATAGTCTAGTAACCAATTTCCCCCCCCCTCCCCCCCCACCAAACCAGGAACATTAACAATGTGCGTACCGACTTCTCTGGCAGGTTCCCGCTTGGACAGAATAGTCCGTACCACGGGGGCAGCAAGCACCTGCTGGCGGGGTCGGCAAGGAGCGGCGAGTTAAATCGGCAGCAAAGTGAAAAGCAGATCAGTAAGTAACAACTATAGAACTTCTAATAAAGGTAGATTCCTACCCTCAGAGGTAATGGTATAGGAGGCTCACTTAGACAATTTAAGCTCTCCTGGAACTCTCGGCTATAGATAACGAAAGCATATCCCTAGATCCCTATTAACTACTACTGCCCAAATAAAAAAGGGAAATATATAGACAGCTCACAAAGTAGCATAGCAGGATCCATAGACTGAACATAACAGCAAGTAAATATAAACCTGGTTGAGCGATGCGTGAGAGCGTCTGACGTGGGACGCTAGGGCTCTGCCCCCCCGCCTCTCCTGCACGCCGGCCGCTGGCCGCTCGTACCACCGCCTGGAATGCCTGACCGCCGCAGCCCACGCTAGTGTGCCGTCCATCGCAGCCCATGCGCTGAAGTTGTGGCCGACTCTATTGTCGCCCTGATTGCCTCCGAGTTTGACGCTGGAGACCGGACCCGGACCTCTGTCCCTGGTAGACCTGAGCCGCTGGACGGTGAGCGGTGAGCTATCGCAGCACTTGTGCTATGGGATGAGAAAAAAAAAAAAAACGCTGGTGGGACGAAGGTTGGTGGGGCCAGAGTACAGGGGCACTAACCATCAGTGCTAAAGGGGAGCTCTGGTCGACATTCGCTTGCTAAAACTAAAATCCTGGCACTCACAGAGTTGATATCCGGGGGGGGCACTTTCTCAGTCCCTGAGGTCCTGTTCTATTGATTTCTACCGACCCCTATTGACACTTACTGACTCTTAAATGGTGAGGTCAGTTCCGCTTTCTAACATCTGAAGAGCAGCCACTACAGTTGTCTGGAACTGGAAAAATTTAAGGAGAACTATCCACAGGTTCTTGTGGTAATGTTAGGTACCCCTGTTAAGTACCCCTGAGAATGCAGCTGACAGCGGGTTAAGTCCGCTATCGTGGATGTGGCTGTGACGACGGGGGAGTAGATTGAAGCTGCCGTAGAATAATGGAAGTAAACCCTGCACTGAGATATCGGGAGGCAGTTATTGAGGGAGGATTGTGCCAGTGTGAACTGTATTGAAGTTAAAGAGAAGAAAAAAAAAAAGAGAGCGGGGGAGGGTGTTTGGGATGTGGAGCGCAACGCTTAATAACTCTAATAACCTCGATTGAAATCCCTATCCCCCCCTTAAGTTATCTAACTGGATCATATCTCTCTGAATTAACCAACTAACTGACTATATTCCTTACACGTCTGGATCCCGACCCTCAACCCTCTAAGAAGCCTCTCTTTCTTTGGCTGGATCCTGCGATATTACGGACCTTTTTTTTTTTTTTTTTTTTTTTTTTTTTTTTCCTCTTTGAACTAACCTTTGTATCTAACTATGGATGTAATTTATTGACTGTATTGGGTTTTATTTGATTAACTAAAGAAGGGAAGAAAAAAAAGAAAAGAAGAAAGGGAAGAAGAAGAAGGGGAGAGGAAGAGGGGAGGAAAGGGGGTGGGTGGGAGAGGGGGTAGAAAGGAAAGAAATAGATAAAGAAAGAAGGGGAGAAGAAAAAAAAAAAAAAAAAAAAGAGGTGAAAGGGGACTAAGAAAAGAGGGAAGAGATAGTAAAATGCCACCAAAAAAAGGGAAGAACAGCGTGGCCCCGTGGGGGGTACTACTAGGCGATCAGCAGGAGGGCTTGAAAGTGGGTCTAAACAAGCGGGTCTACATAAGTACCTGGTCCCGAATTCACCTGGGCTTAGATCCCCACAAAAAGAAAAAATGGCGGATGCCAGAGTACAGGATTTGACACATGAGACGCCAGTGGAGGGGGGAGATGGGGACAGGGGAACACCAGCAATATACACAGAAACGGACGTAAAAATGGTGCAGGATATACTTTGCACTGTCTCAAGGATGGAAAATTTAATGGGTAATTTAGTAACCCAGCTTGGGGCAGTGCAGACGGACGTTATGGTTATCAGAGCTGAGATGGAAAAAGTAAGACAGCGTTTACAAGAGATGGAAAAAAGGATTCCCACCCTAGAGAAATCTGTGCAGAAATTAGAGAAGGAGGTGGCCCACTTAAAACAAACAAATGTTAAGATGGAACAAAAATTGGTAGACCAGGAGGATAGATCAAGAAGGGCTAACATAAGATGTGTGGGGGTCCCAGAGAGAGCGGAGGGAGGAAACTGTACGGAATTTATGGAAAAATGGTTGAGGGAAAATAGCAAAGTAGGTACTCTTTCTCCCTTATTTACTATTGAAAGAGCACACAGGGTCCCCACAAAAAATAGGGCGTCAGGGGATTACCCCAGACCTATATTGGTGAAATGTTTACTATCTAAGGATCGAGATGGAATACTTTTTGATGCAAGAACCTCAGAAAAATATTATATACAGGGTGTAAAGATCAAACTTTTTCCAGACTACTCATTTAGTACTAATGCACAAAGAAGAGAATTTATATCCGTTAAAAAAAGATTAAGAGAGTCCGGTATAAAGTATAGCTTACTTTTTCCGGCAAAATTAAGGGTGGAATATAACGGCAAGATTTCCTTTGTTCAGACTCCGGAGGAAGTCAGTGACTGGGCGGATGGGGAGGGCCTCTGAGGCTGGTGGGGGGGGGGGGGGTGAAAGGAGTCACGCTAAGTTATGGAGTCGCCCGGACTGCTGGACAGCAGAAGGGGGGACTATATAGAGGGGGACGTGGGGACGTGGAGAAAACCTTTTTTTTTTTTTTTTTTTTTCTCCTCCCCCTCTGTTAGATGGTCAGGATCCTTTCGTTGAATGTGAGGGGGCTCCGTGAGAGGGTTAAAAGATATGCTATCCTTGAGTGGATGAAGAGGTTTCTGCCAGCCATCATCTGCCTCCAGGAGACACATTTGGATAAGGAATCAGTAAGATGGTTGGAGAGGGGATGGGTGGTGGCGGGATATCATTCTATATACACCACTTATTCTAGAGGGGTTTCAATTTTGATACATAATAAGAATAAATTTGAATTTTTGGCATGCGAGACCGATGACCATGGTAGGTACCTCTTTTTACACTGTTTTGTGGATGGGATTAAAACTGTAATCGCAAATATATATATTCCACCACCATATAAACCAGATGTTCTGTATCAACTATATAAATTTATGTTGAATAAACAGGAATGTATATTGATTGCGGTAGGGGACTATAATGCGGTTATGGATCCACTCAGGGATAGGACATCTAGCAGAGGGGGAGGAGCACAAAATGTAGATTTATGTAAAGTAACCCATGAATTTAACTGGGTAGATGTTTGGAGGGTTCAACACCCGGATGAAATTAGATATTCCTGTTACTCAAAAACACACCAAACTTGGTCGAGAATAGATATGACTTTTGGAAATAAAAATTTAATGTCCCTAAATAGGATCACGACAAAATATATACCCATGGCCTTGTCAGACCATAATGCAATGATAGTCGAACTGGATCTGAATAAGGACAATACTCCGCCAATGTTTAAGTTCAATTCCCATTGGCTATCACTGATTTCAGATAAAGAGAGCATAACTGAGGAATTAAAACATTTTTTTATGGAAAATAACGGGTCTGCCAGTAGACTAGTGGTCTGGGACACTTTCAAGGCATTCTTGAGGGGAGTATTGTTCAAAAAGGTAAACCACTGGAAAAAAAGAACCAGAGAGAACGGGAAGGCATTGGAGAAAAAACTGCAAGAGGCAGGTATGGCAAGTATGAGATACCCTACTGCACTAAATAAGAGGGCTTGGGAGGAAGAACAGGAAAAGATGAAGATCTATCAATTAGAGAAAAGTAGGAAAGAATTGCTCTTTCAAGGTATCCAACTAGCCTCGGAGGGCGAAAAGGTCGGTAAAATATTAGCAAATATAGTGAGAAATCAAAAAGGGAAATCATGGATAGGTGCAATTAAAGATAAAACGGGTAAATTAACCACCACACCCGAAGGTATTAAAAAAGTGTTTCACAGAGCTATATAAGTCTAGGGTACAATATTCAAAACAAGAGCTAGATTCATACCTGGATAAGATCACCTTTAATAGGATATCTAAGCCCCAAAAAGAATATCTGGAAAAAGAAATAACGGTAGCAGAAATAAATCTGGTTTTGGGGAAGGTTAAAGCTGAGAAGGCACCAGGTGGGGATGGGCTTCCCTTTGAAATATATAAAACCTTCTCCCAGGTGTTAGTACCAGAATTAAAGATAACACTGGATGAGGCCCGAAAATTAGGTGACCTACCAAACTCTATGAAGGAAGCAACTATTACGTTAATTCCAAAAAAGGGAAAAGAACAAACAGATCCCGGTTCATACAGGCCAATATCCCTGTTGAATACAGATGTTAAAATTCTGGCAAAAGTTTTAGCTGATAGGCTTTCAAGGGTTATCAAAGGGATAATAAATAAAGATCAGACAGGATTTATACCGGGCAGAACAATATACTCTAATATAAGAAGGACATTCCTTAATATTGAAGCTAATAGATTGGACACAGGGGAGAAAGCGATACTCTCACTGGATGCCCAAAAGGCATTTGATTGTATTGAATGGGACTATTTATGGGCCGTGTTAAGGAGATTCGGTATAGGGGAGGGATTCATAGGGTGGATACAGTTAATATATCTAAATCCCAGGGCTAGAGTGGTGGTGGATGGGAGCTTGTCCCTGCCTTTTGCCCTATTCTGTGGCACAAGGCAGGGATGCCCTCTCTCCCCACTGCTATTTGCTATGGCAATTGAAACTTTGGCAAATATAATAAGAAACGATAGGGAGATTAAAGGTTTTCAATATACGGGCGGAGAAGAAAAGCTGTTAATGTATGCGGATGATATTTTACTTTTTTTGCAAAACACTGGGGATCAGTTTAATAGAGTGATAGAGATAATAGATAAGTTTGGTTTTTTTTCTGGTCTAAAGATAAACTGGGGGAAATCACATATGTTACTATTAGGAGATAGACAATTACAAGGAGACACACGGGTGCATGTTCTCAAAAAACATGAAAATTTTAAATATCTCGGTGTACAAATCTCCGGAAATATAGAAGAATATGAAAAATTAAATGTCCTCCCCGTAATAAAAGAATTAAGAACTAAAATACATATATGGAAAAAACTGCCAATGTCAATCCAAGGTAGGGTAAATCTAATAAAAATGGTCCTTCTCCCAAAGATACTCTATATATTGCAAAATGCTCCAGTGAGAATACCGCAGACTACCTTTAAATTACTAGATAGACTAATGGGGGACCTCATCTGGAAAGGTGCGATCCCTCGGATAAAGAAGGAAGTCCTCCAGCTCCCAGTGCAGGAGGGAGGTTTAGCTGTCCCTAATTTGTTTCTTTACTACTTAATAATTCAATACGGGAATATAAAGGGTAGCTTAGATAGTCAAGTGGGTAGGCAAGAATTAAATAGATGGGGTTGGAAAGAGGGAGGAAATCACTTAGAGGTGTTGGAGTCAGGTTTTTTGGGGAAAAAAATTCAGATAATAGAATATTAAACTTAATAGAATACGTATGGGGGGAAATTAAGAAGATATTGGAGATTAAAGGGTTCTTGAAATACACACCGATATGGAAAAATCTTAATTTAAAAGAATTAGAAACAATAAGGGACTATATAGATTGGGAGAAAAAAGGAATGAAATATTTAGATCAGATCTTTGAGGAAGATAAGCTGAAAGACTTCAACACAATGGTGTTGGAATTTGGGATCTCCCATATTGATACGTATAAATATCTCCAACTTAGGAATGCACTGCGGACAGTGGCACAGGAGGATAGGTATAGAAGGGAAAAATCAGACAGGTTGGATAAGTTCATTATAGTAGGGGAAGGAGCTGGAACAACAGCAAGGAGATATAGGCTTTTGATGGACAGAAAGAGAAAAAAAATTACAATGCTAGCTCTAGGAAAATGGGAAAAAGATCTAGGCTCCCTTACAGAAGAAAATTGGAGAGATGCCCTTTGAAATTATGCTACAATCTCGAATAGGGGCTCACATAAGATCTCACAATTTTTTATAGTGCACAGATTACATCGATCTCCATGGATGTTGAAAAGAATGGGAGTGAAAGCAACAGATAAGTGTCCAAAATGTGGGGAGGAGAGAGCAGATTTAATACATTGTTTTTGGAGATGTCCCAAGCTCCATAGATATTGGATAGAAATAATGGAAACTATATTTTTGCTCCTGAAAGTCCGGCTGCCCAATGATCCAATAATTTGTATTCTAGGGGTAACTGAACATTTGAAGCTAAACAAAAAAACACGACTGGTTTTGAATAAAGTATTATTTCAGGCCAGATTGCTCATACTTAGGCAATGGATAAAAGTAGATTTACCGACAGTGGGACAATGGAGAAAAACGATAGATAATTTAATTAAAGAACGAGTGATGGAGAATTATATAAAAAGGTCAATAAACCTCGACCAAGTCTGGAAAAATTGGTTACTTTAGTGTTTTTTTTTTTTTCTCTCACGTCCCCAGGAGGGAGGGGGGGGGGGGGAGGAGGGTGGGAAACGGGGGAAGGTAGGGAAAGAAAAAGGAACTATTTATTAATTGTGAATGGTTGATTTGTGCCTATTTGATTTTAATGGATTTGTTCCTTGTGTGAAATTTAAATAAAGACTAATAATAAAAAAAAAAATATATATATATAAATTCAAAAAGAGAGATTAACACACAGGCATAATAGGAGTGAACCCCCTGCACTTTAAATAGCTACGTTACGTGCGCAACAGTCACAAATCATCCCGTCTTCTATCTTCTCGCAGCTCGTCCCTGTCCAACCATTTCATGGCTTCTTTAGAATCCTCAAAAAACATAGTGGATCCCATCGCCGCCACACAGTTTTGCAGGGAAGATCATTGAATAGCTGACATTGAGGGTCCTCAGTCGCCTTTTTACATCAAGAAACTTTGCTCTCCGTTTCTGGACTTCAATGGAATAATCAGGGAACAGTGACACTCTGTGGCCATTAATAGATATGTCAGGCAGCTCTCTGGCTCTCTGGAGAATAATGTCCCTGTCTCTGTAATGGAGGATCTTCATAATCACCGTTCTAGGGAGTGCACCTGCGTTCCACAGCAAACATGGGCGTCAGAGTGGTTGTCCCGAACAAATTTTTCAGCCAGGATTCAAAGAACTCTGTGGGGTTAGTACCTTCTACTTTTTCCGGTACGCCCACTAGACGCCCATTGTTTCAGCGTGACCGATGCTCTAAATTGTACTGTTTAGCTGCTAGCATATCCATACATCTGGTGCAATCAGCAACATCACGTTTAAGAGGATGGATAGATTCCTCCACATCGCCCATACAATTTTCCAGGTCGGTCATGCGATCTGCTCGTTTTCGCAAGTCGTGGCGGACGATAGTTACGTCTTCTTTAATGGCTCCCACTTGAACAGTAAGGGTATTCAATGATTTACCACATTTAGTGATAGCATGCAGGATATCTTTAAGTGTTAGTTCAGCCACTGCATTATCTGTCAGTGAGCTGTGTTGAGGGATCGCTGGCATGTGCAGCTACAGGGACAGCAGAGCCTCCTTCTGGCCGTGCAGTAGTTTCCCCTTCCCCCTCCTCTTCAGCAGCGTGATCGGCAGCAGCTCCCTGGGAGGACAGATGCCTTTCTCTTTCCCCTTTAGAGGTGAATTGGGCAGCAGGTCGGGCAAACTTTCCCAGCTTGGCCGCAGTCTCCCTAATCAGTTCAGCCGAGCGGTCTGCGCGGCATGTAGTTGCGCTGCCGGCGCCATCTTGGAGCTCGCGTTCGGCCACTCTCCCCTCTCTCCTCTTAGACATATCTGCCTCTTTCAAGTCACAGGCGGCACCGGAGGGAGGTAGGTCGGTACTGGGCACACTTTGGGCACTTTTTTTTAGGATGTCAGCGGGATCAGCCAGGATAATATGCAGAGTGTAGGCCGGAGCCGAACAGACACATGTCCTGTTACATGCTCGGTTACGCCACAACATTGTGAAATTAAATGGCATTCCCACTGATGTGGTGTCTGATAGGGGGACGCAATTTGTTCCCAGGTTTTGGAGGGCGTTTTGTTCTCGTCTGGGTATTCAGTTGTCTTTCTCTTCAGCTTTTCATCCTCAGTCTAATGGTCAAACCGAGCGCACTAACCAAAACCTGGAGACTTATTTGAGGTGTTTTGTTGCTGAGAATCAGGATGAGTGGTCCTCGTTCTTGTCTTTAGCTGAGTTTGCCTTGAATAACCGTAGGCAGGAGTCAACTGATAAGTCACCATTTTTTTGGCGCATATGGTTTTCACCCTCAGTTTGGTACTTTTTCTGGGACCGAATCTTCTGGGATACCGGAAGAGGAGAGATTATCTTCCTCTTTGTCATCTATCTGGCGGAAGATTCAAGTTCATTAGAAAAAAATGGGTGAAAGATATAAACGGGTGGCTGGCAAGAGACATATGACTGGTCCGGACCTGTGTGTGGGTGATTTGGTGTGGTTGTCCACTAAAAACATTAAGCTGAAGGTACCCTCTTGGAAATTGGGTCCAAGATTTATTGGCCCTTACATAATCTCGACCATTGTCAATACGGTGGCGTTTTGTCAGGAACTTCCACAGGCCTGGAAGATCCATAATGTGTTTCATAGGTCCTTGTTGAAGAAATATGTGGAACCTGCGAAACCATCTTCTTTGCCTCCTCCTCCTGTTTTGGTTGATGGTAATCTGAAGTTTCAGATCTCTAGAATTCTCAACTCACGTCTTCTTCGGTGTTCCCTTCAGTACCTGGTGCATTGGAGGGGATACAGTCCCGAAGAATGTGGGTTCTGGCTACCGATGTTAATGCTAGCCGCCTTGTGAATGCCTTTCACAGGGCACACCCAGATAAAGTTGGGCCTGGGTGTTCGGAGGTCATCCATACAGAGGGGGTACAGTCACTCCCTGCCCTGTGGGTGTTCTGAGTAGATCTGTTAGAGTTGCTGCACATGACTCGATTTGACAGTTTGTTTTGTTGTGGGTTTGAGCAGAATCCCACCTCCTCCCAGCTGTTGCTTTTTAGGTAATTGGTGAGGCTATTTATTCCTCCCTCTCCCTATAGCCTTTGCGGGTTATAGTTCTGCCTTGTTTGAGCTCTGGAAGTTTGGTGGATCGTCTGCTTCTACGCATCTCTTGATAAGTTCTTTTCCCTTGTTCCTTCTGTGTCTGTTTTGACTAGGCCTCTAGGGTGACGCTAGCGCCTTTTGGTTGTTGAAGGAGCTGGGTGCCTCTTTCCCTCTTCTCTACAGCCGAGTGTTTGGTTCAGTGTGTTATAGTCTTAGGTACATGGGCATGTGCATATCTACTATCAAGATATGCACATGGACATAGCAGCTTAGGGAAAGTGTTTTAGGGATTGCTAGGAGGTGACCCCTTTGTTCTCTAGAATTTGGGGCCTAGTCAGTTGTTTTGTTTGCTTTGCCGTGTTCTGTTACAGGAGATGTCACTGGAAAGCTTCCTTATGTTTATCTCCGCATCAGCCACACTGTCTCCCGCTCGGGGCTTTGTTCTGCCTGGGCCGCCCCTTGTCACTGGGCCCATATCCTGTCGCAGAGTAGGAATGCTGGGTGCAGAGGAGTCAATACAAATGAGACATTGTGGAGGAACAGGAACTGGCTTTATTAGAACATGCATGCAATAACAAGGTCACTTTACATGGTGAATCCTCCCCCCCTCAAAAAAATATCCATAAATCACCAACCAATAGCTGTTGGTGGAGTGTGGTGTGGGGCTGAACACAATCTAATACACTAAACAAAGATACCACACCCCCACAAAATTGTAACCAGATACTGGGCAATAATATTTTTATTGATTAAATTAACATCAAAATAGTACATATTTAAAAACAGTCACAACAACAGCACGCACATATATAAATGAAGAGGTAACAGTGGTCTAGTAGTAAAAAATGTCATATACCAGAAGGGCTTACTGAGTCTTAATGCAGCATTCAAATCTATCATCTGACTGAACAGGAACAACTGGTTAAGGCCTCTTTCACATGACCGTATGGCTTTTTTAGTGTTTTGCGGTCTGTTTTTCACGGATCTGTTGCTCGGTTTTTAGTTTTTGTTGTGTTTGTGTTCCGTTTTTCCGTATGGCATATACAGTATACAGTAATTACATATAAAAAAATTGGGCTGGGCATAACATTTTCAATAGATGGTTCCTCAAAAACGGAACGAATACGGAAGACACATGGAGTACATTCCGTATGTGTTCCGTTTTTTTTGCGGACCCATTGACTTGAATGGAGCCACGAAACGTGATTTACGGGCAATAATAGGACATGTTCTATCTTTCAACAGAGAGGAAGTACGGAAACGGAATGCATACGGAATACATTCAGGGTTTTTTTCGGAACCATTGAAATAAATTGTTCCGTATACAGAACGCCAAAAACGGCCCGTAAACAGTAAAAAAAAAAAAAAAAAGACAATAGACAATTAAGGTGTCAAAGTAACAGAGGATCCAAAGTTATTACAAATGTTAAGAAGACCAAATATAGCCCTGCGTGACTATTAAACACAGACCAGTGTGCCTCCACCCCGACGTACGTTTCACTTTTTAGCTTCCTCAGCTATTCTAGTATATGCCATTTTTTTACTACTAGACCACTGTTACCTCTTCATTTATATATGTGCATGCCGTTGTTATGACTGGTTTTAAATGTGTACTATTTTGATATTAAATTAAATCAATAAAGATATTGTTACCCAGTATCTGCTTACATGGTGAATGTCACAAACAAGAAAAATAAATCAGTGAGTTCACCTCAATGTACAGGAAATGCAACACATGATAGAAAAGCATAAAGAGACCGCAAGTAAGCATTAGTAACAGTGAGATCTAGTGTTATAATTGTGAATTGCAGTCAATCCAGCAATAGACTAAGCTGTAAGTTGTTGTATCTCCAACATGCAGCACAATGTACTGCCCCAGCAGAACCAAATACCACAGAGCAGGACAATATACTGTACTGCCCCATCAGAACAAAATTCTACAGTGCAGCACAATATACTGACCCAGCAGAACCAAAAAGCACAGTGCTGCGCAAAACACTGCCTCAGAAAAACCATATACCACAGTGCGGCACAAAATACTGTCCCAGCAGAACCATGCATCACAGTGTGGCAGAAAATACTTTCCCAGCAGAACTAGATACCATAGTGCATCACAGAATATCTCCCAACAATCCAAATACCACAGCCCAGCACAAAATACTACCCCAGCAGATCCAAATACCACACAGTGTAGCACAATATACTGTCCCAGCAGACGTTCTTCTGGGACAGTATATTGTGCTACACTATGGTGGCAGCATTTTGTTCTGCACGGTGGTATTTGATTCTGCAGCACAATGTACTGCCACAGCACAACTGACCAAACATGGTCAGTATTTGGTGAGTGTTTGATCAGTGATTTTGAGTCAAAACCAAGACTGAAGGCTATACAGAGATAAGGTATAATGGAAAGATTTTCACCTGTTCTGTGTTTTTGACCTGCTGATCAAACACTGACCAAACATTAATATGTGAATCAGGCTTAGCCTTGCTTTGAGGGCAGTACACTGCAGCACACATGGTCATAGACCCCAATTGCTAAATAAATAACCATGCTTTTATAGGTTTTATTGGTACTATTTTTGGGTACATATGATTTTTTGATCATTCATTATAACACTTTATGGGGCAAGGTGACCAAAAAATATATTTTTTTTAGCACAGTTTTTATTCATTTATTTATTGTTACAGCTTTCACCTGAGGGGTTCGGTCAAGTGACATTTTTATAAAGCAGATTGTTACAGACGTGGAGATACCTAATATGTATACTTTTTCTTATATATTTAAGTCTGGGTGGCTGGTCTCATGGAGGTGAACATGCTGGATGTGGAGGTTCTAGGCTGGTGTGGTTAACACGTGGTCTGCCTTTGTGAGGCTGGTTGGATGTACTGCCAAATTCTCTGAAACGCTTTTGGAGACAGCTTATGGTAGAGAAATGTACAATAATTGTACGGACAACAGCTCTGGTAGACATTCCTGCAGTCAGCATGCCAATTGCACGCTCCCTCAAACGTTGCGACATCTGTGGCATTGTGCTGTGTGATCAAACTGCACATTTCATAGTGGACTTTTATTGTGGGCAGTCTAAGGCCTCTTTCACACTTGCGTTGTCCGGATCCGGCGTGTACTTCACTTGCCAGAATTACACGCCGGATCCGGAAAAACGCAAGTGTACTGAAAGCATTTGAAGACGGATCCGTCTTCAAAATGCTTTCAGTGTTACTATGGCAGCCAGGACGCTATTAAAGTCCTGGTTGCCATAGTAGAAGCGGGGAGCGGGGGAGCGGTATACTTATAGTCCACGTGGCTCCCGGGGCGCTCAAGAGTGACGTCAGAGAGCCCCATGCGCATGGATGACGTGCCATGTGATCACGTCATCCATGCGCGTGGGGCGCCCTGATGTCACTCTGGACCGCCCCGGGAGCCGCACGGACGGTAAGTATGCTGCTCCCCCGCTCCCCGCTACACTTTACCATGGCTGCCAGGACTTTAGCATCCCGGCAGCCATGGTAACCATTCAGAAAAAGCTAAGCGTCGGATCCAGCAATGCGCCGAAACAACGTTTAGCTTAAGGCCGGATCCGGATCAATGCCTTTCAATGGGCATTAATTCCAGATCCGGCCTTGCGGCAAGTCTTCAGGATTTTTGGCCGGAGCAAAAAGCGCAGCATGCTGCAGTATTTTCTCCGGCCAAAAAACGTTCCGTTCCGGAACTGAAGACATCCTGATGCATCCTGAACGGATTCAGGATGCATTAGGATAAAACTGATCAGGATTCTTCCGGCATAGAGCCCCGATGACGGAACTCTATGCCGGAAGAAAAGAACGCAGGTGTGAAAGAGCCCTAAGACACACCTGTGCAATATTTATGCTGTATAATCAGCACCTTGATATGCCACACCTGTGAGGTGGGATGGATTATCTTGGCAAAGGAGAAGTACTCCCTAACACAGATTTAGACAGATTTGTGAACAATATTTGAGAGTAATGGGTCTTTTGTGTATGTAGAAAATGTTTTAGATTTTTGAGTTCAGCTCATGCAAAATGGGAGCAAAACCAAAAGTGTTGCGTTTATATTTTTGCTCAGTGTAAATACCGAATAAATAAATCCAACTAGTCCACTCAGCGAGTGACTATTACCCCAACCGCCATAGAGCAAAGCTAAATGACTAACCAGCACCGCAGCCTTTTTCAATCATATAATGCAGTCCAGCTATTATGGATAGAATTTTAATAATGGGTCAATCGGTGAATAATATCTAAGTCCAGCAATAGAAATAACCCTTATGAAGAAAGATTTAATTTTAATAATACTTATACATAAATGACGTACACTGCACAACTATTATAGGTAGTACTACCAGGATTCTGGGTAAGCTGGTTTTGGTGGGGGGGGGGGGGGGAAACACTCTCCCTACACTCACACCCTAAGCGATCTATCCCTCTGCCCAGGGACGGCCCCTAGTGGTGGGTACGCCCTGTCCTCGAGCCTTGGTTACCACCTCCTACTGCGCCCATGGTTAGTGTCAGCTGGTGGATATTGGCCTCAAGGTGGACTCCTACATAGACAGACAGACAGAACAAACACAAAAGTGCCCTTTGTATACAACCCTGATGATGTGTCCACAGCAAGAGGTACAAGGTGCACTTAAAGAGCAACTAAAAACAACCTAATATGATGGTTTCATTGATATATTAAACATAATTATAGAGCAAACCAAGATGCGTTTCCCCCACGGTGTGGGATCATCAGGGGGTAAATGAGTTTTGATATTTAGATAGATAATAGAACAGATAAAACGGGGACCAGTACTATAAAGGGGCCTCCGTAAAGTGGGTGTAGATCACCGTTATTGATATACTGGTGTCAATACAATTCGATACTTAAATTGGACTTAATGATATTAATAAGAGGAGGAGGAGGCAGACCAGGTATCGCACCACCAGATTAAGTGGATGGTTGTTTCCATGCGGTCAAAAATTCAAGGCAGGCCTTGTGTCCACAGAGTGCTTGGTATACGCCTGGATGCAGTATAAAGATGCAGTTACTAGAGCCACAGAAGTTGACTGTGATCGTGGACTAACATACATTTATGGTGCCCTGCAAGTCGGTCTTCCAACCAGGTACGATAAATGATTACAGCTCAGATACGCCACTCAGTGGGCAAAGTCAGACCGTAAAAAGATGGCTTGATGAATCAGATCGCGGATGGTATCAGTTGCAGCTAGTCCTCCATGGTTGATCCTCCTAGAGTCCAATGATTATGTTTGATGTATCGATGAAACCATCATATTAGGGTGTTTTTAGTTGTTCTTTAAGTGCACCTTGTACCTCTTGATGTGGACACATCATCAGGGTTGTATACAAAGGGCACTTTTGTGTTTTTTCTGTCTGTCTATGTAGGAGTCCACCTTGAGGCCAATATCCACCAGCTGACACTAACCAAGGGCGCAGTAGGAGGTGGTAGCCAAGGCTCGAGGACAGGGAGTCCCCACCACTGGGGGCCATCCCTGGGCAGAGGGATAGCTTAGGGTGTGAGTGTAGGGAGAGTTCCCCCCCCCCCCAAAAACCAGCTTACCCAGAATCCTGGTGGTACTACCTATAATAGTTGTGTGGCGTATGTCATTTATGTATAAGTATTAGGCCCAATGCACACGGCCGTTGTTCACGGCCGTGAGCGGTCCGTGGAACCGCGGCCTGGATTCCTGCTGAGTGCAGGAGCGCACGGCGTCATGGGTTGCTATGACGCCGTGCGCTCCCTGCTGCCGCCGCAGTAAAGTAATGCACTGGTATAGATCAGACCAGTGTAGTACTGTAATGTGGCGGCAGCAGGGAGTGCACGGCGTCATAGCAACCCATGACGCCGTGCGCTCCTGCACTCAGCAGGAATCCAGGCCGCGGTTCCACGGACCGCTCACGGACGTAAACAACGGCCGTGTGCATTCGGCCTTATTAAAATGAAATCTTTCTTCATAAGGGTTATTTCTATTGCTGGACTTTTTCAATCATATTTTGTAACCCAACATTAAAAATGTCGAAACCGATAATGCTTGTTTTGAATGGTTGTATAGTCTAGCCATAAATCCTTCTAACTCCATATGTCTGTAAGACATTTCTTGAATACTAGCCATAAATTTCTCCATTCTTTTGTTTATTCAAATTCAATTTTTTTTTAGAACTCCATTCCCATCTGGGTACTATTTCTGAAAATGCGATCTTGGATTGTGGGAATTGATTATGTACTTCTAACATAGTGTCAGTTAGACAGTGAAGCATTGACACCAGATACCCTATATAATATAGCAAAAATACATAATAATAAGGGGCATTCGAATCCTAAAAGAGCCTTGATAAGTGAAAAAAAAGAGTTCAAAATATAAAGTGTTCCAAAGTAACAGTGACAAGATGAAAGATAATCTCTTGTAGACAAACCATTATGTCTTTATATTGGCAGAATAAAAGCTGAATGTGTGCAGATCTTTATAAATTGTTCCAAAGTGACATTGAAAAAACTGTGAAAAATATAAAATATATTAAATATTCTCCTTGTGTTATATCAGATTGTGGTAAACTTACGGTATATGGCTTTGTGTTTGCTGAATATATAAAGGCTGAGTACATTGGGATAGTCAAGGTAATTATAACCACGTCAAGATGTCCTCTTATATTTAATCCAGCTTAAGTAAGCCAATGTGACTTTATATTGGCTGAATGAAAGCTGATGATTTGTAATGAGGAGTAAAGAGTCAATGTATGCCGCAAACAATTGCGCCGTATGGTGAGTATGTTAGTAGATTAGTTTTTAAGTCTCTACTCACAGGAGACGATTTCATATACAGGCTGACAGCGGGGGCGTCCCACCCGGCCTTTTT
Organism: Bufo gargarizans; assembly: GCF_014858855.1. Classification (NCBI taxonomy): domain Eukaryota; kingdom Metazoa; phylum Chordata; class Amphibia; order Anura; family Bufonidae; genus Bufo; species Bufo gargarizans. Next base: position 74,838,279 of record NC_058087.1, read on the forward strand.
CTTCTGTGCGGCACTGCTTCTCTATGCCGGTCAGTATTGCAGATCCCACGGCGAGGATGTCCCACGTGGTTTGAAATGGATCACGTGATGCAGTAGTAGGTCATGTGATGTTCCTACTCGTAATGCGTAGCCTGCGAGTGATTTATTGAATCTTCAGAGCGGTATATTTCCAATCCCCTTAGATTTGTATAAAAGCTGACGTCAGATGAATTATAAGGGATAGTTCTGTCCTGTAGCTTTGCCAGACGCCTTTCGAGGTATTCCAACCTCTTCCTCAGTGGCCATAACTAGGACTGGATCTACCCACTTTTATACTTTTATGTCACAAGCTATATATAAAATCCGAAATGGATTCTTCAATGGGGCATTGTTATTTTTCCATGTATTCCTGCCCTTTTACATTGATTCCCTACATTTAAATGCTTATGAATAAATAAATCACCAATTCATAAATCCAATGAAATAATGTAAAAAAAGGAACGAAAAAAAAGGACAAAAGAATGCTAGACAACGCTATTGCGTCTTCATTGTGATTCCTATGCGGTTTTTATAAGTTTAGTGCGTTTTTTTAGTTTTTTTATTGCATCTATATATTAAGTTTGTTTTCTATAGTTTTTTATAAAAGTTTTTTTTCTAAAGAAATGACTTATTCTTAATTAAACTTCAAAACAAAACCGTTTTATGAAACTTCAGAAAAGACTGCAGAAAAACTAGTAAATAGTGGGGTGGACACGTTGTTTGACCTTACATTCATTTCTTCTTTTTACAAACCGGATTCCCAAAAAGTTGGGACACTAAACAAATTGTGAATAAAAACTGAATGCAATGATGTGGAGATGGCAAATGTCAATATTTTATTTGTAATAGAACGTAGATGACAGATCAAACGTTTAATCCGAGTAAATGTATTTTAAAGGAAAAATCCGTTGATTCAAATTTTCACGGTGTCAACAAATCCCAAAAAAGTTGGGACAAGTAGCAATAAGAGGCTGGAAAAAGTAAATTTGAGCATAACGAAGAGCTGGAAGACCAATTAACACTAATTAGGTCAATTGGCAACATGATTGGGTATAAAAAGAGCTTCTCAGAGTGGCAGTGTCTCTTAGAAGCCAAGATGGGTAGAGGATCACCAATTCCCACAATGTTGCACAGAAAGATAGTGGAGCAATATCAGAAAGGTGTTACCCAGCGAAAAATTGCAAAGACTTTGCATCCATCATCATCAACTGTGCATAACATCATCCGAAGATTCAGAGAATCTGGAACAATCTCTGTGCGTAAGGGTCAAGGCCGTAAAACCATACTGGATGCCCGTGATCTCCGGGCCCTTAAACGACACTGCACCACAAACAGGAATGCTACTGTAAAGGAAATCACAGAATGGGCTCAGGAATACTTCCAGAAACCATTGTCAGTGAACACAATCCACCGTGCCATCCGCCGTTGCCAGCTGAAACTCTACAGTGCAAAGAAGAAGCCATTTCTAAGCAAGATCCACAAGCTCAGGCGTTTTCACTGGGCCAGGGATCATTTAAAATGGAGTGTGGCAAAATGGAAGACTGTTCTGTGGTCAGACGAGTCATGATTCGAAGTTCTTTTTGGAAATCTGGGACGCCATGTGATCCGGACCAAAGAGGACAAGGACAACCCAAGTTGTTATCAACGCTCAGTTCAGAAGCCTGCATCTCTGATGGTATGGGGTTGCATGAGTGCGTGTGGCATGGGCAGCTTGCATGTCTGGAAAGGCACCATCAATGCAGAAAAATATATTCAGGTTCTAGAACAACATATGCTCCCATCCAGACATCATCTCTTTCAGGGAAGACCCTGCATTTTTCAACAAGATAATGCCAGACCACATTCTGCATCAATCACAACATCATGGCTGCGTAGGAGAAGGATCCGGGTACTGAAATGGCCAGTCTGCAGTCCAGATCTTTCACCCGTCCTATAGAGAACATTTGGCGCATCATAAAGAGGAAGGTGCAACAAAGAAGGCCCAAGACGATTGAACAGTTAGAGGCCTGTATTAGACAAGAATGGGAGAGCATTCCTATTTCTAAACTTGAGAAACTGGTCTCCTCGGTCCCCAGACGTCTGTTGAGTGTTGTAAGAAGAAGGGGAGATGCCACACAGTGGTGAAAATAGCCTTGTCCCAACTTTTTGGGGATTTGTTGACACCATGAAATTCTAATTCAACATATTTTTCTCTTAAAATGGTACATTTTCTCAGTTTAAACTTTTGTTTCGTGATTTATGTTCTATTCTGAATAAAATATTAGAAGTTGGCACCTCCACATCATTGCATTCAGTTTTTATTCACGATTTGTATAGTGTCCCAACTTTTTGGGAATCCGGTTTGTATGTGCATTTGTCTTCACATGAGATATCTTGCTGACCGTAGAGAGAAGGGGGTGGTGGTCTACCTCCGAGGAGAGATCGTGGTGGCGAGAATTCGGCCAGACTTACAATGTCCCATCAGTGAGAGACCCACACCCCATTACTAAAGGAAACCAAAAACCTCAAATTCTATATTAATACCTCCAGGCATCAGAGTTTCAAATTCATAGATACATCTGGATTCCTGTCTTGACATTCTGGAGATGTGATTTCCACCTGTCCAATGTACATCTATTTTTTTCAAAGGCTGCGAATGTCATTCCACTCGGGTTTTTAATATGATATTGTTTAAAGTGTAAAGATAATGAATGTTTTTCATAACCGTTTTTAATATTTTTTATGTGTTAGGAGATTCTCTTTTTTAAAGATCTTTTCGTCCTCCCCACAAATTGTTTTTTGCATGGACATTCTATCATGTAGATTACGCTAGATGAGTTGCATGATAGGAATTCTCTTATTTCCCATTAGAAGGTGTTATTAGATGAACATATCTGAGTGTTTTTTTTGGGAAATTTCGGAATTTTGGAATTGTTGCATCAACCACATTTATAAAAACCTTTTAAAGTAAACCATCCGTGTGGAATAGAGTCCCTAAACTTTTTCGATTTTATTGTTGGTGCTACTTTGAGGGATAAATTCGGTGCTCTTGTGTAAGTGATACATGGAGCATTAGTAAGTAATGGGCCTATCACCCTGTCTTTTAATATATGATGCCAATGTTTCTTTATGATGGTCTCTATTTTACTATATCGTGTATTATAAGGTAATATCATCCTAATTTCAGCTTCCTGGTTTTGATTTTCATTAGAACTTTATTTTCTGATTAAAAAAAAGAGTTCCCTTTTCATATTTCTGAGTTTAGAAAGTGATTTGTCTAATATTTATACATTACAACATTAAGTTCCGTAGCAGAGAGGAGGGAGGAGGCAGGCTGGGAAGATGGACGGGCGGCGCGTCACTCACTACGTAACGTGCATGCACCGCTCACTTTATGAATGAAGCAGGCGGCATGGGCGCGTGACGTAGTTAATGACGCGCTGCCCGCCCATCCTCCCGGCCTGCCTCCTCCTCAGATCCCCCCATAACAGTGCCTGCCATCCATAGATCCCCCTATAACAGTGCCATCCACAGACCCCCCCATAACAGGGCCATCCACAGATCCCCCTATAGCAGTGTCATCCACAGATCCCCCCATAAGTGTTTGGATCACTTTGTCTCTTACAATTCTTATTTACAGGATTCGATATTCGATAGATTCGAGAACCTATTCGAAAAAAATTGGATTCGTCCCACCTCTAGTTTTAATCATTAAATTAAAAAAATCTTGTTGTGTGCTAATGTTTGAAGAGAATTTTAAATTATTCTGATCATTATTTATTGATTTCAAAAACACATTAAGTTCAACTTCCGTTTTATTACAAATGAAAAAAATGTCGTCAATATACCAATGCCAGAGTACCAGGTCCTCCCTCAGTTTGGGAGCAATATGTTGCTCCTCCCATTGTGCCATAATATATATATTTGACCTGCCTTTTAATATATTTTGCATTTATCCAGATATTGTATTTTAAACAAGTTAGGACAATTTGTCTCAATATGTTGACTACTGCCTTTGATTTAGCAGTTAGACAGTTTACTGAGAAAACCACACCCTTGTTATCTGACTTTCAATGGAGTTCATGACTGATCCGTCTTGGATGTTTAAGACATAATACAACCGGATCCGTTCATGACAGTTGCATGCGGTTGTATTATTTTAACAGAAGTGTTTTTGCAGATCCATGACGGATCCGCAAAAACCACTAGTGTGAAAGTAGCCTAATGGATCATGTAACCATCACTTGCATGACTTTCTAGCATCCACTGTAGAAAAGTTGAAAATGCTTAGAAATAAAAACAGGATAGGGAAAAACCCATAGGTGCTTTATCATAATAAAATTTACCTTCAAATTGAAAGTCCAACGAATTATACCCAGAAGGGTTAATAGGCAATAACCTGAAGGCAGATTTTATATCCATTTTTGCCATTAATGATGGGAACAACTAGAGTGAGGGGGCACAAAAGTTGGCATCTCTACTGAGGGGAACCTAATCTGCTATAACTAATTTGAGGGAGCACCTAATGTGGCATAACTATGAGGGGGCACATATGAAGGCATAACTACTGTGACGGGGCATGTAATCTGGCATAACCAATGTGAGGGGCACATATGTGGGCATATCTAATGTGAGGAGCACATAATCTGGCATAACCACTCTGAGGGGACACATATCTGGGCATATTTACTTTGAGGGAGCACATAACCGGGCATAAATATTGTGAAGGGGCACATAATCTGGAATTACTACTGTGAGGGGACACATAATCTGGCATAACCACTCTGAGGGGGCACATATCTGGGTATATCTACTTTGAGGTGGCACATAACTGGGCATAAATACTTTGAGGGGCACATAATCTGGCATTACTACTGTGAGGGGCATATAATCTGGCGTTACTAGGTGAGGGGCACATAGTCTGGCATTACTACTATGAGGGGGCACATAATCTGGCACTACTACTGTGAGGGGACACATAATCTGGCATAACCACTCTGAGGGGGCACATATCTGGGTATATCTACTTTGCGGGGGCACATAACTGGGCATAAATACTTTGAGGGGAACATAATCTGGCATTACTACTGTGAGGGGCATATAATCTGGCGTTACTAGGTGAGGGGCACATAGTCTGGCATTACTACTATGAGGGGGCACATAATCTGGCACTACTACTGTGAGGGGACACATAATCTGGCATAACAACTATGAGGGGGCACATATCTGGGCATAATTACTGTGACAGGAACAAAGGTCGGCATAACTACTGTGAGGGGTCACAAGGTGGGCATTAGTACTGTGTGGTTGCACTGAGAGGAAATGTCCTAGATTACCCTGCTATACATTGGCATGGCTCAGTCTTACAAGCCAGCTGGTGATTTCACAGGGGCAGTCACCATCCCTATCTTATGTGATTATTCTTTTTTTCTCACCACAGAGACCTTGTTCTGGATCTAGCGGACATCACGCCGATACCAGCGACACCCTGGATGAGGTAGGACCAGATTTTATTAGGACTGGGTGAGTGTAGCCATGCATTGGGCTTAGGGCTCTTTAACACGAGCGGATCCCGTGCGGGTAATCCAGTGCGTGAAAGACCCTCTGGGCCCGGACCAACACATTCACCCCCAGACTTAGGGCAAGTCAAAATGCACCTGCTGGGAAACGGATGCCAGGAATGGAGCGACGACCTCAGCCCACTGGTTATACAGTTACACAGTTAATAAGGTTGAAAAACGACATATACGTCCATCGAGTTCAACCAAGGGATATATGGGGATGCGAATCTCAAAAGGATTTCTACACATTTTCATAAGTATTCATGTTTTTTTACTTTTAAGAATTCATCTAAACCATTTTTGAAACTGTCCACTGTTCCTGCTGTGACCACGTCCTGATGAAGTCTATTCCACAGCTTCGCAGTTCTTACAGTAAAGAAGCTTTGACACTTCCAGAGACTGAACATTTTCCTCTCCAATCGGAGGCAGTGCCCCCTTGTCTTTACATGGAACAGCTTTTCACTGTATTTTTTGTGTGGCCCATTTATATATTTGTATAGTTCAATCATGTCCCCCCTTATACGTCTCTTCTCAAGACTAAATAATTTTAATTATTTTAATCTTTCTTCATAACTAAGACCCTCCATTCACCTTATCAGTTTAGTTGCTCTCATCTGTACTTTTTCCAGCTGCAGTGCGTCCTTTCTATGTACTGTTGCCCAGAACTGAACTGCATATTCCAGATTAGGTCGCACCAACGCTTTGTAAAGTGGTAATATTACATTCCTGCCCCACAAGTCCATGCCTCGTTTAATGCATGACAATATCCTTAAAAGCAGCTGATTGACATTATATGCTGTAATTTAATCTACCCTCCACAAGGACACCCAAATCCTTCTCTATAAGTGACTCTTCCAGTGCTACATCACCTAGGACATATGAAGCACAGAGATTATTACTACCAAGATAACTTTAACATTTTCCACATTAAACCTCATTTGCCAAAATGATGCCCAATCACTCAGTGTGTTCTAGTCAGCTTGTAGTTTATGGACATCTTCCATAGACTGTACAGTTCTACACAGTTTAGTATCATCAGCAAAAATAGATATGGTGCTATTAATCTCCTCCTCAATATCATTAATAAATAAATAAAATAATAAAGGGCCCAGCACTAAACCTTGGGGTACACCATTTATAACCTGGGACCATTCTGAATAGTAATCATTGACCACAACTCTCTGGACACGGTCCTTCAGCCAGTTTTCAATCCAATTACAAACTATACTTTCCAAACCTATAGACCTTACTTTACCTATTAATCGTCTGTGAGGGACAGTATTAAAATCCTTTGCAAAATCCAGAAACGCTACATCCACAGCCGCCCCTCTGTCCAGGCTACTACTCACCTCCTCATAAAAACAAATCAGGTTAGTCTGACAACTTCTGTCCTTGGTAAACCCATGCTGGTTATCACTTATAATATTATTTATAGTCACATACTCCTGTATATAGTCCCTTAGAGTCCTTCAAACATAGGGAGAAGACTGGGCATGACTTTGTCAATGGTGCCAATGTGTACCATGACCGCCGGGTCTTCCCCAGCCTCACCCAGCAATCTGTCAATCCGATCCGCAATATGCCAAACACGAGCACCTGGCAGACAACACACTGTTCGGCATTCACAGTCTCGGCGACAGATGACCCTGTCTGTCCTCCTAATAATAGAGTCCCCTACTACCAGCATCTTCCTGCACTCCTTTTCCCATCCTTCCTGCAATGGTCATCCTCCTGGTTGCTAGGAGAAACGCCCTGAATTAAAATGGAAAATTCGCTCAAAAAAAACAAAATTCTGAAAATTCATCTCCAATAACTCTTGTGGAACACCTAAAGGGTTAACAGTTTGTAAAATCAGTTTTGAATACCTTGAGAGGTATAGTTTCTTAGATGAGGTCACTTTTATGGAGTTTCTACTCTAGGGGTGCATCAGGGGGGCTTCAAATGGGACATGGTGTAAATAAACCAGTCCAGCAAAATCTGCCTTCCAAAAACCGTATGGCGTTCCTTTCCTTCTGCGCCCTGCCGTTTGGTCATACAGCAGTTTACGACCACATGTGGGATGTTTCTATAAACTACAGAATGAGGGCAATAAATATTGAGTTTTATTTGGCTGTTAACCCTTGCTTTGTTACTGGAAAAATTGATTAAAATGGAAACTTTGCCAAAAAATTTAAATTCTTAAATTTAATCTCCATATGCCAATAACTCTTGTGGAACATCTAAATGGTTAACAAAGTTTGTAAAATCAGTGTTGAATACCTTAAGGGGTGTAGTTTGTAGAATGGGGTCATTTTTGGGTGGTTTCTATTATGTAAGCCTCACAAAGTGACTTCAGACCTGAACTGGTCCTTAGAAAAGTGGGTTTTGGAAAATTTCTGAAAAATTTCAAGATTTACTTCTAAACTTCTAAGCCTTGTAAGGTTCACAAAAAATAAAATGGCATTCCCAAAATGATCCACACATGAAGTAGACATATGGGGAATGTCAATTAATAACTATTTTTGGAGGTATTACTATGTATTATAGAAGTAGAGAAATTGAAACTTGGAAATTTGCTAATTATTATTTTTTTGTAAATTTGGTATTTTATTTTATAAATAAAAATGATTTAGTTTTTTACTCCATTTTACCAGTGTCATGAAGTACAATATGTGACGAAAAAACAATCTCAGAATGGCCTGGATAAGTAAAAGCATTTTAAGGTTATTCACACATAAAGTGACACTGGTCAGATTTGCAAAAAATGCTAAGTCCTTAAAGGGCTTCTGTCACTCCACTAAACGAATTTTTTTTTTTTTGTCTCCTGAAAAAAAAACTGACTTTTATAATATGCAAATTACCTCTCTAGCAGCAGGTAGGGCGGCTACCTGCTGCTAGCAGCCGCATCCTCCATTCATACTGACGCCCCCTCCTCATGTTGATTGACAGGGCCAGCGGATGCGCTCCTTCTCTGACTGGCCCTGTCTGCGTTTTAAATCTCACGCCGGTCTTCAGTTGGCGCAGGCGCACTCAGTGGAAGACGCTCGCTTGGCTGCTCCATCCTCAGTGCGCCTGCGCCGATGACATTACATGTACACCCGGCGCAGGCGCACTGAGGATGGAGCGGCCGAGCGAGCGTCTTCCACTGAGTGCGCCTGCACCAACTGAAGACCGGTGCGAGATTTAAAACGCAGACAGGTCCAGTCAGAGAACGAGCGCGTCCGCTGGCCCTGTCAATCAACATGAGGAGGGGGCATCATTATGAATGGAGGATGCGGCTGCTAGCAGCAGGTAGCCGCCCTACCTGCTGCTAGAGAGGTAATTTGCATATTATAAAAGTCAGTTTTTTTTATATAACTACTGAACAAAACGGAGTAATAGCCATATATATTGAGAAATCTCAGCATAAGGATTTTAAGGAGACAAAAAAATAATGAGTTTAGTGGAGTGACAGAAGCCCTTTAAGGTGAAAATGAGACGAGTCTTCAAGGGGTAATCAGCAGCCAATTGGTACAGCAAGCCTTTACTTTTTGGTAGACGGCCGCTTGATCGCCCGGCAAGTCGAAATACACCCGCTGAGAATCGGATGCCAGGAATGGAGCGACAACCTCTTCCCATTGGTCAAGGGGTAGCTTTTCCATGATGGACACTTTCTTGTACATCGCCAGGTAGGTTTCGATGTCGTCTGCGGGGATCATCTTAGGAATCGCGGCACAGACTGATTTACGGGCATGGTGGATGCTCGGGGTTGCTCATGCTGTCTCCAAAGCCATCACGTGTTGTAGCAGCAACTGGTTAGTCCCCTGCTGCTGCTTATTAGCCTTGCATTGCTGCAGGTTTGTCTCTCGCTGCTGCAGATTAGCCTCCATTTTGTCGTGGGGCACTGGTTGTAATACAGCTGGTTTAATGTACGACATAGAACCGTGGCTGAAAAATGCAGAAACCAAAAATATCGGCGTTCATGCCAGCCTCACTGCTCTTGCCCGCATCCTCCACCAATTGTGGGGTTTCGCTCTGGTAGATAGGATAAGTGGGCGCAGTACAGAGGCAAAATACAAGTTCTTAACTCAAATCATCAGTGTTTATTTACACTTGAGGCAATTGCACAAAACAGCACGTAACTTTGCAGTGTTTGTGTTAATTCACACACAATGGAAAGTTCATATAACACAAGTCACCTTGCTGGCAGTTTTGCCATCTCTGCTGAGCCAAGCTGCCTATTTAAGGTTAGCCAGGTGCTGCCAAAACATGGATCGGAACTTGAACTCTGGTCCGGTATTTGACCTCACCTGGCTGGAAACCAGCCCAGCCGCACATGTTGGGAGGAAAATACCTGCCTTGCCAGACACAACCCCTCACTGTCACAGCACCCACAGTACATAATAGGCATAAGCACCTTACATGATCGGCATAGGAACCCACACATAGTAGATAGATACAGATACTGGCTTTGATCCTGGGATTTATTCTGATCGCCATATTTGGGGTCAGGAAGGCATTTTTACCCTTTGTTGAGGACAATTAGCCCATTCCTCACAGGGCTTTTCACCTTCCTCTGGATCTACATGGCCACAAATAGGTTTAGTTTTACTTTAGGTTTAGGGTTAGTTGACACATTAGTACCATTATATAAAAGTATAAAACACAAAATAAAAATAAAAACTGTTAGTTTAAAAAAACATATTTCACAATCCTGCATATAAAATGAGTAGAAATCTGTAAAATTAGTGTAATACGCTTGGCTTTTAGGCCTTTGATCCCAGGATTTATTATCACTCCCTTAGTTGGAGGGCAATTGTCCCACTTTATTATCTCCTCCCACTGTATTTACATGGCCCATAAATAGGTTTTAATTAGCACATACATATACACAGTAATAGTCATAACACACATAAAAATATCTCGATACTAAAATAAATCCCCCCCTTTAGTAATAAAAAAAAAAAATATATTGTCTTTTTACCCCTCTATACTGAGCTCCTTGTCTATATTCTTATAGGGCATCCATGTAGTAAATCTTGTCTTAGCCTCAATGACTTACTTTGGCTTGAAAATAATACTATGATTTTATGTGTTTTTTACAAGCATTTTTTTTTTAAGGGTTGTTATGGCTACAGATATCGATGACCTATCCTGGATGTCAGCATTCCTGCTAAATCTGGATTTAATTAATCCAAAACACCATGTGACGCCTCAGCCTCCAAGGAGCCTTTTTCAGATTGGACCATCCAGCTATACAGAGCTTAGCCTCAGCCTGATACAGTCGGGCGAGGAGTCCTGCTGCGAGTGACGCACAATAAAGTAACAGGCAGATTAGTCTCTGACAGCTTAGTAGATGTTAAATTACTTAAAGGGCTTCTGTCACCCCACTAAACTGTTTTTTTTTTTTTTGTTTAATTATAATCCCTATACTGTGATTTATGCATACATAATCTAATTAATCATTTTGGTTCAGTAGATTGTATTAAAAACGTGCTTTAAAAATATGCAAATTACCTTGCTACCAGCAAGTAGGGCGGCTACTTGCTGGTAGCAGCCGCATCCTCCGATCCTAAAGACGCCCCCTCCTCATGTTGATTGACAGGGCCAGGGAACGGGATCGTCCTCTGGCTTGCCCTGTCTGCTATCAAGATCTCGCGCCTGCGCGGACTGAATACAGTTACAGAAAATACCTTGCAGGAAAAAAAAAAATTCTATTGAACATTTTTCTGTGATCTAATCACATTTGCAACCCCGCGTGTGTCAGGCCCACACATACTGTATTGTGCCCACTGGCTAGTGGCTAGGCCTGCACTCATACCGTTACAGGGTGTCATTCACTCAAATACCTTGCAGATAAAAAAAAATTCTATTGAAAATTTTTCTGTGATATAATCACATTTGCAAGCCCGTGTGTGTCAGGCCCACACAGACTGTACTGTCCCACTGCCCACTACTTATATAGGGTGGCACAGTACCTTGCACGCATAGTAACACTTATCTAATAAAAAATGACAGGCAGAGGCAGGCCACGCCGCAGGGGCCGTCGTGTTCGTGGTGCTGTGATTTCCACTGGCCCTGGAATAATGCCCAGTGTTCAGATGCCACGTACCCTGAACCCAAAAAATTCGGAGAAAATAGTTGACTGGCTTACACAGGACACCCAATCTTCAACAGCTTCCGCTAAGAACCTTGACGCACCATCCTCCTCCAGCTCAGCTTTGGTCACCTGCTCTCAAGTTACCACTCTCCCCTCCGCCGCCACCACCACCACTACCACCACAGCCGCTTCACTTGATCCCTCAAAGGAGTTATTTACACATCAGTTGGATGAAATTAGTGATGCGCAACCATTATTGCCAGGGGATGTAGATAACAGGGATATGTCTGTCAGGCAGCATTACACACATGGACGTACAGTGTGATGATGATGATGATGATGATGTTGTACCCGCTGCTGCTTCCTTTGCTGAGGTGTCAGATACAAGTGAAGTGGTTGATGATGACGATGTGTCCGTGGATGCCACGTGGGTGCCTGCTCGAAGAGAGGAAGAAGAGGGGGAAAGTTCAGAAGGGGAGACAGAGAGAAGGAGGAGACGAGTTGGAAGCAGGGGGAGGTCGTCGCAAGGAGCTAGTGGCACAGTCAGACAGCATGTATCGGCACCCGGGGTCAGCCAGACAGCACGCCAATCAACGCATGCTGTTGCCACCACCAGAATGCCGTCATTTCAAAGCTCAGCAGAGTGGCATTTTTTTGTGTGTCTGCCTCTGACAACAGCGATGCCATTTGCAACCTGTGCCAAAAGAAACTGAGTCGTGGGAAATCCAACACCCACCTAGGTACAACTGCTTTGCGAAGGCACATGATCGCACATCACAAACGCCTATGGGATCAACACATGATGACGAGTAGAAGCAGCACACAAGCTCAAAGCCACCATCCTCCTCCTGGTCCAGCATCTTCAGCCACGTCAACCACTGCTAACCTCCTTGACCCCTCTCAACCACCCACCACTCCACCTCTCACCTTGAGCAGTTCCATCTCATCTGCCCACAGTCAGGTGTCTGTAAAGGAAATGTTTGAGCGTAAGAAGCCAATGTCACAGAGTCACCCTCTTGCCCGGCATCTGACAGCTGGCTTGACGGAACTCTGAGCCCACCAGCTTTTACCATACCAGCTGGTGGAGTCTGAGGCCTTCAAAAAATTTGTCGCTATTGGGACACCACAGTGGAAGGTACCCGGACTAATTTTTTTTTCTAATAAGGCAATCCCAAAACTCTAGTCAGTGATTGAATAGGAAGTCATGGCATCTCTGGCATACAGTGTTGGGGCAAGGGTCCATCTGACCACTGATACCTGGTCTGCAAAGCACGGTCAGGGCAGGTATATCGCCTACACAGCACTCCTGTCCGCCCTGAACGCACAGGTGGCAGACTACCTCGCCTTAACTGCAGATATCGACACTCTGAGGGGCGATGAACCCCTTGACTACTGGGTGTGCAGGCTTGACCTGTGGCCTGAGCTATCCCAGTTTGCGATAGAATTTCTGGCCTGCCCCGCTTCAAGTGTCCTGTCAGAAAGGACCTTCAGTGCAGCAGGAGGCATTGTCACTGACAAAAGAAGTCGCCTCGGTCAAAAAAGTGTTGATTACCTCACCTTCAATAAGATTAATGAGGCATGGATCCCTAGGGACGGACAGTGGGGGATACGTTTGACTAACAAAAGGCCTGATAACATGCCTTGGCCTCAAAATGGTCCCCACGCACTGTATTTAATGTCTGCATACCGGATGACTTTCGTGAATTCTCCTCCACCAACTAGGGTTCAAGCTGCAATGTTTTAGTCACCTTTCTGCCTTGAAAACATCAATTTTTCCGGCCGCTGCTACAACAGCGGCTGAAACAATAACATTGTTTTTCAGGCTAAATTATTCCAGGATGTCGTAATGGTTCGTTAATTGGACAATGGTTAATAAATTCGACACACGTCCCCGGATAGGGGACATAACCGGGATTAAACTAATAGGAATAGTACTAGTTAAGACACCACTCATATAGGGTGTCACAGCACATTGCTCCGTGCACGTGCAGTGCCCCAACTTGGGAGTAAGAGGACTGACCAAGCTGCTTTTTCCATCTCCCAGTTCCTAAAATTAATTCAGTTTGGTGTATCAGAGTTTGGTCTGTCACTGTGAATACAGTTGAAGGTACCCGGCCCAAATTTTTTTTCACAAAAGACAATCCCACCCTGATATGGGACATAACAGGGATTAAACTGATGAGAATAGTACTACAGAAAATACCACTCATATCGGGTGTGACAGTAAATTGCACGGCGCAGACGCAGTGACCGTGGCGTGGATTCAAACAAAGGAGAGGGAGCCAGCAATTTTTTTTAACCATCTCCCCGTTTGAAAAATCCATTTAATAAATGGACCCCAGATTGGGGACATAACAGGGATTAAACTGATGAGAAGAGAGAACTATAGAAAATAGCACTCATATCGGGTGGGACAGTAAATTGCACGGCACAGACGCAGTGACCGTGGATTCAAACAAAGGGGATTCTATTCAATTCACCTTTCCCGTACCCTTGGTGTTGTACGTGGCTGGGTGGAGGAAGAAACCTTCAATGACATCAACGGGACATGGCTAGCTTGGTATCCAACCTTGTGCAAATGGGAAGTTTGCGGTTGGGCAAATAGACTGTTTGCGGTTGTTTGCGGTGCATTAAAAGGGGAGTTTGGTCTGTCAATGTCTGTGAAGCGTGCGTAACCCTTGCACTACCTGATCGATACAACATCATACCTGATCGTCAGGCCCGTCGCTACCCAACAGGCAAAACAAGCAATTGCTTGGGGCCCCGAGCTGGTTGGGGCCCCGAGCTGGCCCGGGACCAAGCAGAGCCGGTATATGGTATATTTTAACCCCCAGGTGTTCCCATGGTGACGGGGACGCTTGCCTGCGGGTTAGAATATACCATCGGATCTGAGTTTTACGAGCTCAGTGAGATCGTAAAAACTCAATTCCGATGGTATATTTTAACCCCCAGGCGTTCCCATGGTGACGGGGACGCTTGCCTGGGGGTTAGAATATACAGGGCCACGCCGCTCACAGCAGTATATTTATAAACTAACTAATCAGTAACTACTTTAATTTTAATCATTGCTCATTGCTGAGCTCTTTACTTGGATTATTTGGATATCTTACTTTGTCTTAGCTCCGTTAATAGCAGGCAGTGCGGGGGGCGGCGCTCACTCACTGACCGACGTCACGCGCCTGCTCCTCCCACTAGGCGGCGCAGGCGCGTGACGTCAGTGAGTGAGCGCCGCCTGCACTAATCCAAGTAAAGAGCTCAGCAATGAGCAATGATTAAAGTTAAAGTAGTTACTGATTAGTTTATAAATATACTGCTGTGAGCGTCGGGGAGGGGGATCTGTGGATGGCACTGTTTAGGAGGGATCTGTGAAAGGCACTGTTTAGGGGGGATCTGTGGATGGCACTGTTTAGGGGGGAGATCTGTGGATGGCACTGTTTAGGGGGGATCTGTGGATGGCACTGTTTAGGGGAGGGATGATCTGTGGATGGCACTGTTTAGGGGGGAGATCTGTGGATGGCACTGTTTAGCGGAGGAGGGATCTGTGGATGGCACTGTTTAGGGGGGAGATCTGTGGATGGCACTGTTTAGGGGAGGGGGGGGATCTGTGGAAGGCACTGTTTAGGGGGGATCTGTGGATGGCACTGTTTAGGGGGGAGATCTGTGGATGGCACTGTTTAGGGGAGGGGGGATCTGTGGAAGGCACTGTTTAGGGGGGATCTGTGGATGGCATTGTTTTGGGGATCTGTGGATGGCACTGTTTAGGGGAGGGGGGATCTGTGGATGGCACTGTTTGGGGAGGGGGGGATCTGTGGATGGCACTGTTTAGGGGAGGGGGGATCTGTGGATGGCACTGTTTAGGGGAGGGGGGATCTGTGGATGGCACTGTTTAGGGGAGGGGGGATCTGTGGATGGCACTGTTTAGGGGAGGGGGGGATCTGTGGATGGCACTGTTTAGGGGAGGGGGATCTGTGGATGGCACTGTTTAGGGGAGGGGGATCTGTGGATGGCACTGTTTAGGGGAGGGGGGATCTGTGGATGGCACTGTTTAGGGGAGGGGGGATCTGTGGATGGCACTGTTTAGGGGGGAGATCTGTGGATGGCACTGTTCAAATTTCATGCACATTAAATGCAACAGCAGTATTTGCACTGTAAACCTCCTTTTTTATTTATATAAAGTGTGGGTGAACTTAAACTGTATGGCTATACTGTGGTTCCTGTAGGCTTTGCGTGCGTAAGGTGTGGAGCGGAGGGGGCCTCCATGTCTATTTTGCTTGGGGCCCCCAAATTCCTTCAAACGGCCCTGCTGATCGTATACACACACTGGATGTTTTAAACCACGTTGTTAAAAAAAATTGAATTGTTAGGTGATTTATGCCCTTTATGGATTAAAATCCAACTCTGCGTCAACTATGTAATTTTCCATGGAAGTTTTGCCATGGATCCCCCTCCGGCATGCCACAGTCCAGGTGTTAGTCCCCTTGAAACAACTTTTCCATCACTATTGTGGCCAGAAAGAGTCCCTGTGGGTTTTAAAATTCGCCTGCCTATAGAAGTCAATGGCGGTTCGCTCGGTTCGCACATCTCTACTGGTTTTGGGTCAAAGTCACTGATGGAAATCACCAACCAAAACACGGACTTGTGAATAAGGCCATTTTTGGCAAATCCGACAAGTCACTTTATGTGGCAATAACTTTAAACCGCTTATACTTATCCAGGCCATTCTGAGATTGTTTTTTTCGTCACATATTGTACTTCATGACAGTGGTAAAATTGAGTCAAAATTTTTTTTTTTTATTTAAAATAAATAAATATATTTACCCAAAATTTGGAAAAATTTTCAACTTTCCAAATTTCAATTTCTCTACTTTTATAATAGATAGTAATAACTCCAGAAATAGTTAGTACTTTACATTTCCCATATGTCTACTTCATGTTTGGATCATTTTGTAAATGCCATTTTATTTTTTGGGGATGTTAGAAGGCTTAGAAGTTTAGACGCAAATCTTGAAATTTTTCTGAAAATTTCCAAAAGCCACTTTTTAAGGACCAGTTCAGGTCTGAAGTCACTTTGTAGGGCCTCATGCACACGACTGTTGTTTGCTTCCGCTTCTGTTCCGTCAATTTGAGCGTTTTAGGTGCGGACCGATTCATTTCTATAGAGCCGTTGAAAATGTGAATAGTGCACCGTTTGCCGTCCGTGATCCGTGGTTCCAGTCCGTCAAAAAAATATAACCTGTCCTATTATAACCCCTTAAGGTATTCAAAACTGATTTTACAAACTTTGTTAACCCTTTAGGTGTTCCACAAGAATTAATGGAAAATGTAGATGAAATTTCGGAATTTTTAACTTTTTTGGCAAATTTTCCATTTGAATCAATTTTTTTCGCTAACATAACATGGGTTAAAACAAAAAAAACCTCAATATTTATTGCCCTGATTCTGTAGTTTACAGTAACACCCCATATGTGGTCGTAAACTGCTTTATATGGTTTTTGGAAGGCAGATTTCACTGGGATAATTTTAAGCTGCCATGTCACATTTGAAAACCCCTGATGCACCCCTAGAGTAGAAACTCCCAAAAAATACCCCATTTTGGGAACTAAGGTATAAGGTGGAAGTTTTCTTGGTACTATTTTATGGTACATATGATTTTTGGTTGCTCTATATTACACTTTTTGTGAGGCAAGGTAACCAAAAAATTGCTGTTTTGGCACCATTTTTATTTTTTGTTATTTACAGTGTTCATCTGACAGGTTAGATCATGTGGTATTTTTATAGAGCAGGTTGTTACGGACGCGACCATACCAATTTTTTGGGGTTGTTTCTTTCAGTTTTACATAATAAAGCATTTTTGAGAAAAAAGTTTTTTTAGTGTCTCCATATTCTGTTTGAAATCTCTTTTTATTGAACAAACAAAGATCATCAGATGAGTACACGCATACACGTAGAGTGTTACATATCACATTTCAGCAGAGTAAAAATCTTCAAAGGCATCGCCTGACAATACATGCTAGGATATGATAATCACTCGGCTAGAGCTAAAAAGCCCTTAGGTGAATGATCATACATAGAAAAAGGACATACAATCAGAAAGTTAACAAACCCAACGTTGTGTCAACCTATTACCCAATCATAGTTCACTTAATAGTGTCAAGATTACCAGCAATGGCTGCATCGACTAAGACATGGTATGAGTGAAACATGGACAAAGTACATTTCTGGCGAAAAATAAATAAGCGAAAAGATGAGGAGCAGGAGTGAAGAGGGTGGGTATGAGGCAAAGTAAAGGTAAAGGAGTGCGGAACTCAATAGCAGTTGTTGGAAGCAGTCGTCAGATTGCTAAGGGAGGCTCGCCCTGTAATCCAACCACGGCTGCCAGAGCTTCAGGAAATTCTCCCTACAGTGGTATGTCCATCCTATCAGCTCTTCCATTTGACACATCTGATGGACCCTGTCTCTCCACATTTCCAACGTTGGTGGGTCAACTGATCTCCATTTCACTGGGATCAGTAGCTTTGCCGCCATAAGTAGATGTGTGATGAGGTTATGTTTTCCTGGGCGAAAACAGGGTGTGGGTAACCAAAGCATCACCAACTGCACTGTGAGCTTTAGATTCGTGGCACATATCATATTTATGACCCTTTCAACATCATCCCAGAAAGCACGTACAATCGGACAGGACCACCAGATGTGTGAGAGGGAACCAGTATCAGCCTTGCATCTCCAGCAAAGATCAGTGGGGAGGAGCTTAATTTTAAAAAGGTACTCCGGGGTCCTGTACCACCTTAACGCTATTTTAACAGAATTCTCTTGTATCTTTATACATTTGGAGAATCCATGTGAGCATTTTTGGATCCATTTTCTGTCAGCATCATTCGCTACAAGGCGGAGTTCTCTTTCCCATTCCACTACCCACGGTGGCGCATTAGCGTCCCTTGCATCAAGAATATGCCTATAAATGAGGGTAACACACTTAGCGGGCAACTTTGGCAGAAGGATAAAATTCTCCAGCCAAGTCGGATCATGTCGTGGGGCGAAATCAGAGGTCAGAAACTGTTTGCAAATAGACTCGAAGTCATTCCTCTGGATGAAGTCTTGTCCAGGTATATCATCACCTGATAAGGCAGGATAAAAGCCAGGAGACGTCTGGACCTTCTTTAGATCTCCTACCCTACAGCGAGATAATGAGAGCCAAATGCCCGAAGGAAATTGAATCTGTGGGTGCATCACTATGGGGACCACCGGCAAGGGTGCCAAAGGAGAAATCCTGGCGTGGCCAGAGGAGAGCTCCCCAGACCCATGGCAAACATTGATCAAACCTTTGGTGAGCTCACTGTCAACTCTAGTCCTCATCCCTGTCTTCCCAGGAATCCACAGGCTGCGAAATACTGCCTTACCTAATAGGGCTAGCTCTAGGTCTATGTACATACAGTGGGTCTCCTGTCTGGCTAACCTGATCCACCTCTCCAGACTAATAGCCTGGATGTAGGTTGTTATATCCGGGAGGGATATACCTCCTTGTTTTTTCCTACGAGAAAGGAGCCGAAGGGATACTCTAGGACGACCCTTATCCGTCTCCATATTCTGAAAGCCATAGTTTTATTTTTTATTTTGGGCGACTGTCTTATGTAGAGGCTCATTTTTTTCGGTATGAGATGACAGTTTGATTCGTACTATTTTGAGGTGCATATGACTTTTTGATCGCTTGGTATTACACTTTATGTGATGTAAGGTGACAAAAAAAGCTTTTTTGATACACTTTTTATTTTTTTATGGTGTTCATCTGAGAGGTTAGGTAATGTGATATATTTATACAGCAGGTTCTCATGGACGCTGCGATACCTAATATATATTCTTTTTTAATTTATTTAAGTTTTACACAATAGCAGCATTTTTTAAACAAAAAAAACGTTTTAGTGTCTCCATATTCTGAGAGCCATAGTTTTTAAATTTTTTGGGCGATTGTTTTTGGTAGGGTCTAATTTTTTGCTGGATGAGATGATGGTTTGATTGGTATAAGTTTGGGGTGCGCATGACTTTTTGATTGCTTGCTCTATTACACTTTTAACTGTGTTCACCTGAGGGGTTAGGTCATGTGATATTTTTATATAGCAGGTCATTACGGACGTGGCAATACCTAATATGTATACATTTTTTTATTTATTTAAGTTTAACACAATAATATCTCTTTTGAAACAAAAATAAATAAATCATGTTTTAGTGTCTCCATAGTCTGAGAGCCATAGTTTTTTGTTTTTGTTTTTTTGGGGCGATTGTAGGATATCTTTTTTTTGGGATGAGATGATGGTTTGATTGGCACTATTTTAGGGTGCATATGACTTTTTGATTGCTTGCTATTACATTTTTTGTGATGTAAGGTGACAAAAAATTGCTTTTTTGACACCGTTTTTATTTTATATTTTTTACGGTGTACACCTGAGGGGTTAGGTCATGTGGTATTTTTATAGAGCAGTTTGTTATAGACGTGGTGATACCTTTTTTAGTGTCTCCATAGTCTAAGAGCCATAGTTTTTTTTATTTTTTGGGCGATTATCTTAGGTAGGGGCTCATTTTTTGCGGGATGAGGTGATGGTTAGATAGGTAGTATTTTGGGGGGCATGCGCCTTTTGGATCGCTTGTTGTTGCACTTTTAGTACTGTAAGGTGACCAAAAAATAGAGGAGATCATCGCATGTAAGGCCTCATGCACACGGCTGTTGTGCAGCCGTTCCATGCACTGGGGACCGCAACTGCAGTCAAGTGAATGGGTCCGCATCCGTGATGCGTGGTGCACACCGCCGGGGGACTTGGATTGCCGACCCGCCATTTGCGGGCCGCAATACGGCCACGGCCGCCGGCCGTGTGCATGAGGCCTCAGAGCAGCAATTACTTGTCATGATTTATACCTGGTGGCCAGACCAGAGGAGTTTGGAGAATGACAGGCTGTTATGAGTAGAGATCAGGGAGGGAGATTGATCAAAACATGTGCTAAGGAAAACTGACTTAGTTGCCCATAGCAACCGATCAAATTCCACCTTTCTCACAGCTTCTTTGGAAAATGAAAGGCTCCTTCTGATTGGTTGCTATGGCCAACTAAGGCAGTTGTCCTTTGCACCAGTTTTGATAAATCTCCCCCATTGAGTCTGAACTTTAAGGGGTTCTGCACTTTGTTTTAACTGATGATCTATCCTCTGGATAGATCATCAGCTTCTGATCGGCGGGGGCCTGACACCTATGACCCTCGCCGATCAGCTGCTTGAGAAGGCGCCAGCAGCGCCGCAGCCTTCTCACTGTTTACCGCCAGCACACTGATGTCACGACTAGTATCAACTAGTGTGGGCGGGGCTAAGCTCGATTCAAGTGAACAGAGCTTTGCCCTGCCCACACTAGTTGATACTAGTTGTGATGTCAGTGTGCTGGCGGTAAACAGTGAGAAGGCAGTGGCTCTGCTGGAGCGCCACTGCCTTTTTCAAACAGCTGATCGGCTGGTGTCCCGGGTGTCGGACCCCCGCCGATCAGAAGCTGATGATCTATCCAAACGAAGGAGTAGGGCTCATGCACGCGGCTGTTTTTTGCGGTTCGCAAATTGTGGTTCTGCAAAACACTGATCCCAGCCGAGTGCATGTCACCATTTATCTTTTTACTTCTGTAGAAATGTCCCATCCTCGTTCCTGAAACTAACAAAATAATACATGTTCTATCTTTTTTACAGGGCCGCAGAAATAGACATATGGATGCGAACAGTGTGCTGTCCGTATCCTTTGCGGCCCCATTGAAATGAATGGATCCGCATCTGATCCGTAAAAAGTGTGGATCGGATGTGACATCATTGCTGTGGCGCTCAAGCCCACTCATTACACAGAGGCGCTTTCCATGCTGCAGTAGAGGAAAGTGTCACTGTGATAAATCAGGTGCAGGTCTAGACCGCCTGTTTACACCATCTACAGCATGGGTGTCAAACATGCGGCCCGCAATGAATAGCTTTGCGGCCCGGCAGTCTAGTATCTCTGAACATGAGCGCGCTGCTATCGGCGTGCTCGTGTTCTCTCAGCAGCACAGGGAGAAGGAAGCTGTCCTCCCTCCCCCTGTGCTGCTGCCGCTGCCACCAATGAGAAGAGAGGGGGGGGAGGAGGGGCGGGCGCACTGCGCCACCAATGAGGAGAGAGGGGCGGAGGAGGGGCGGGCGCACTGAGCCACCAATGATAGGACTATTCCCATTTCCCACACAGAGCGGCGCCCAGCGATGTCCCAGCACTCACCATTAGTCTTGGGCGCCGCTCCGTTCGCTCGCAGTGCCCCATTACTGTCTCCTCTCCTGCTCCGCATGCTGCTGATTACTATCGGAGCGATGGGAGGAGACATCAGCTTCACTAGTGGGCGTTCCTTCTCCCTGCGCTGCGATTGGACAGCGCTACAGCCAGGAAGAAGGAACGCCCACTAGTGAAGCTGATGTCTCCTCCCATCGCTCCGATAGTAATCAGCAGCATGTGGAGCAGGAGAGGAGACAGTAATGGAGCACTGCAGGCGAACGGAGCGGCGCCCAGGACTAATGGTGAGTGCTGAGACATCGCTGGGCGCCGCTCTGTGTGGCCTGATAGTGAAAGTCAGTCTTTAACACAATACAGGAGGCGGGTGCCGGCAGCAGAATCGCATTGCCGGCACCCTGCCGCTGACAGGGAGCTGCGATCAGAGGCAGTTAACCCCTTAGGTGCCGCACCTGAGGGGTTAACTGCTGATCTGCCAGTACCAGCCTCCTGTATAAAGGGGTAATTTATCATTGGTGGTGCAGTGTGCCCCCCCTCAACCCCCCATCCCATTAAAATCATTGGTGGCACAGTGCGCCAGCCCCTCTCAACCCCCCCAGTATTAAAATCATTGGTGGCAGTGGCCACAGGGACCTCTCCCCTCCCCCTCATTGGTGGTGCAGTGGCAGCTTCTGATTGGAGCCCCAGCTGTGTAAGCCTGGGGCTCCGATCAGTTACCATGGCAGCCAGGACGCTACAGAAGCCCTGGTTGCCATGGTAACATCCCTGATGCTGTGTGCACAAGGCACAGAGCAGCAGGGACAGTGTGAAGTCCTATTCACCCTGATAGAGCTGAATAGGACAAGGGATGAAAGATCCCAGGTTCTCGCCCCTAAGGCTACTTTCACACTTGCGTTCAGAGCGGATCCGTCTGAGACGGATCCGCTCATATAATGCAGACGGTGGATCCGTCTGCATTATATTGTAAAAAAAAAATTTTTTTTTTTTTATGTGGCCCACATAAACTTAAATTTTGTTTTTTTGGCCCATGTTAGCCTTTGAGTTTGACATGCTTGATCTACAGGGTTAGTAAATCTTCCCCGCTGTATCCACGATACAATTAAAGGGGTTGTCTGAGTATTTAAAGGGTTTCTGTCGCCAGAATTAACCCTATTAAACTGGCTGACATTAGCGATGTGCTAATGTCAGCAGACCCTAACTCTCCTAATCTTATGGATGCCCCCGTTACTGCACAATTTTAACTCGGAATACCCCTTTAAAGAACTTATCCAGTAATACATGATGATAACTTTTCTGAGTCCTAGCACCCTCGCCGTAAAGCTGTTACGGGAAACTGCTGCGCTCACCGAGCTCTGGTGAGCGCAACCGGCTCCCAGCATCTTTCCCAAGCTCAGCTCAGAAAAAAACCCTGAAGAAAATAAATCTAACATTTTAATATAACGCCCCATGATGACAATATACATGTTCGGTGTGTTTTTTTTACGTTCCTGAACATAATAATGAGCAATGTTTTAATGCTTCCATAACCATGTAAAGTACTGTTTATTTGCTTGGCCACACCTTGGCACACAAAAGGTTAAAATTGCTGTCCGTGAAGTGGTTTGCCATGTGTGACGATGCGGCCAGTCAGGTGGGGCCTTATTGTTCCTATGGAGATCATGTAAACCTAAGCTGCTGAAGTGGCTTTAGAACCAGACAGCAGATTCCCTGTCCAGGAGCAGGGCGTGCACCCGGGGCCGCGGCTGAGGTGAGTCCTGTAGACTATACTCAGAGATTTGTTATAGCCATTGCTACATATTTGCAGTGCACCTTATTCATTGGTAAAGCATGTTGTTTAAATTATTAGGTTTTTGTGTTTACTGTGATTCCTTATTATAATATCATAAGCCAAAAGGGTCATTGGCGATAACTTGCTCTCTCTGAAGGACCAGTATTAGGACGGGTTCACCCATATAGTTTCCCTCTGGTGTAGTAGAGACACCGCAGAGGTAAACATGGCAGAAATGACCCCACAGTTTTTTCATGGGATCATCATGGCGTCCTGCGCTTCACTTTTGACGCCTAGCAGTTTCAGGCTATGGATGATGAGCTGTGCAGTAAATTCTACATATGCATTCATCGGATGTGTCTGACATAAAGCAGCTGGCTGGATATAATGGATACACAGTACGCACACCCAGTCTTATCCGTGTATCGCAGCGCAGTCTTAGGCTACATGCACACGACCGTAGGTGTTTTGCGGTCCGCAAATTGCAGATCCGCACCAAAAAATGATGAAATCCGTATGCCATTTTTTTTTTTTTGTGGATCCATTGCAACAATGCCTAAAACGGACAAGAATAGGACATGTTCTATTTTTTTTGTGGGGCTACGGAAAGGACATACTGATGCAGACAGCACACAGTGAATGGGTCCAAATCCTATCCGCAAAAAAAAGCAAAAAACGGAACGGACACAGAAACAAACAACTTTCCTGTGCATGAAGCCTTATCTGTGTATTGCAGCGCAACCTTATCCGTGTCTTGCAGCGCAGCCTTATCTGTATATTGCAGTGCAGCCTTAGTATTTTTTAGCTGAGGAGGAGTATGAATTTTGCAGTAATTATATATAATATTATATTTTTATATATATATATATATATATATATATATATATATATATACACATATACATATAATGCATAGGCCCACATAACGTTATGAGGCTGATATTTCTGCAGGGAAACCATTGCTAGTCTCCCATGCTGTAATAAATGTAGACAATTTTACATTTATCAAACATCATACACTAAACATAAGACCACAGCTGCCATACACAGCGCCCACCTGAGGCTGCCATACACAGCGCCCTCCTGAGGCTGCCATACACAGCGCCCACCCGATGCTGCCATACACAGCGCTCACCCGATGCTGCCATACACAGCGCCCTCCTGAGGCTGCCATACACAGCGCCCTCCTGAGGCTGCCATACACAGCGCCCTCCTGAGGCTGCCATACACAGCGCCCTCCTGAGGCTGCCATACACAGCGCCCTCCTGAGGCTGCCATACACAGCGCCCTCCTGAGGCTGCCATACACAGCGCCCTCCTGAGGCTGCCATACACAGCGCCCTCCTGAGGCTGCCATACACAGCGCCCACCCGATGCTGCCATACACAGCGCTCACCCGATGCTGCCATACACAGCACTCACCCGATGCTGCCATACACAGCGCCCTCCTGAGGCTGCCATACACAGCGCCCACCCGATGCTGCCATACACAGCGCTCACCCGATGCTGCCATACACAGCGCTCACCCGATGCTGCCATACACAGCGCCCTCCTGAGGCTGCCATACACAGCGCCCTCCTGAGGCTGCCATACACAGCGCCCTCCTGAGGCTGCCATACACAGCGCCCACCCGATGCTGCCATACACAGCGCCCACCCGATGCTGCCATACACAGCGCCCTCCTGAGGTTGCCATACACAGCGCCCACCCGATGCTGCCATACACAGCGCCCACCCGATGCTGCCATACACAGCGCCCACCCGATGCTGCCATACACAGTGCCCTCCTGAGGCTGCCATACACAGCGCCCTCCTGAGGCTGCTATACACAGCGCCCACCCGATGCTGCCATACACAGCGCCGACCCGATGCTGCCATACACATATTACCTACACAGCACTACCACATGCCCATTACACAGATAGTTCACTATATACACATTGCACACACAGCTCTGCTACATGTCCATTAGGCTTCGTTCACATCACCGTTCAGCCTGCTCCGTTTAGGAGCAGGAGAACGGAAAGGACGGATTCGGCACATAACTAAACCGAACGGAGCCTCTGGACCCTAGAGACTATAATGGGTCCGTTATGTTTCCGCTCAGAAGATGATTTTGGAGCGGAGACAAAAGTTGTACATGCAGGACTTTTGTCTCCCCTTCAAAAAGCTTCTTCTGAACGGAAACCTAACAGACCCCATTATAGTCTTTAGGGTCATTAGGTTCCGTTTGGCTCGCCGAAACGGAGCAGGAGAATGGAAAGGCTAAACGGTGATGTGAACAATGCCTAGATAGACTACTGTCTGCACATTACACACACAAAACTGTACAATAGACTGGTTACACCTCCATAGCCCTGCTTTATACACACCTTCCATACATAAAGTACCTCTGCATTCTCCACCAGCACAGTCCTACAATGAGCCTGTGTTCCCCTAACTCCTCCCACACACATGGCTGATCACATGACTGTGACATCACTTGGCAGCTTCTGATACAGCGCTCCTGACTAGAAAAAGACCGTGCGTAAAAATAGTCTTTTTCCAGGGAGTAAAATGACCCGAACAGGCGTCTGACACTTATACAAGCGTTATTGCGACCTTTGAGTGCACTGCAACACACGGATAAGGCTGCACTGCAATACACTGATTCGGTGAGGAGTCGGGGAGAGGATTAGGGACGCTGTAGGAGGTGACCTGCTCCCTTATTACTCCTTTTGGCCAGGCTGATCCCCTTTTACCCTTTGACACCGCACGGTGGGGGGTTTCCCCCACTCCCCATCGTGACAGCAGCCTTATCTGTGTATTGCAGCGCTTGATGCTAAAATTTTCTCCCAAATTGGGGTTATCTAATAGATGACTCTTGATGTCTTAAAAACTTATCCAAAATAGACAACTCCTTTATTATTCTGCCCCTGCAGCCTGCCAAAATGTTACAGGATAACTTATGGTCCACGGTTGCAGAATCCATAAAGGAATTCTTAGCAAACCCGAACCTTGTACGCCGAACTTGAAAACACAAGCTCGCTCATCCCTAAAACACAACTGGATTAGAGCGCATTCATAAATAGTGTTTTAATTAGGTTTTCTTTTCAGTGTTATACACAATGCTATATGTGAGTGACCGAGAAAATACTTTCTGCTCTTCGGTGCATATTATATTTTATTTTTCATAGCTTGATGCATGAATTGTACATTGAAATAACAGCAAAACAGATGGTATTTTCTCCCATGTGTAGGTGTTTACCTAAAAATACAATTTTTTAAGGGTCACTAGAAACCACTGCAGTTTGACCACCACTGATGTGTAAGTGATGGCATATTTTCTGGCGGCGTTTGGTTCCTGCCACCTTGCTGCATTTCGTACCCTCCTACTGCTGTTGCAAATCTGACCAGTGTCACTTTAAGTGCTGATAACTTTAAAACACTTTTTCCTTACCCAGGCCGTTCTGAGATTGTTTTTTTTTTTTTGTCATATACTGTACTTCATGACACTGCTAAAATTGGGTCCAAAAAGTTAATTTTTTTGCATAAAAAAATACCAAATTTACCAAACATTTGGAAAAATTTGCAAATTTCAAAGTTTGTTTCTCTACTTCTGTAATACATAGTAATACCCCCAAAAATTGTGATGACTTTACATTCACCATATGTCTACTTCATGTTTGTATCATTTTGGGAATGATATTTTATTTTTGGGGGATGTTACATAGCTTAGAAGTTTAGAAGCAAATTATGTAATTTTTCTGAAATTTTCCAAATCCCACTTTTTATGGACCAGTTCAGGTCTGAAGTCACTTTGTGAGGCTTACGTAATATAAACCATCCAAAAATGACCCCATTTTAGAAACTACACCCCTCAAGGTATTCAAAACTGATTTTACAAACTTTGTTAACCCTTTAGGTCTTCCACAAGAAATGGACATAAAATTTAAGAATTTCGATTTTTTAGGAAAATTTTACAATATAATCAATTTTTTCCAGGAACAAAGCAAGGGTTAACTGCCAAACAAAACTCAATATGGGTTGCCCTGATTCTGTAGTTTGCAGAAACACCCCATATGTAGTCGTAAACTACTGTTTGGCCGAACGGTAGCACATAGAAGGAGGGGAACACCATATGGGTTTTGGAAGGCAGATTTTGCAGGACTGGTTTTGTTTATACCATGTCCCATTTGAAGCCCCCTGTTGCACCCCTAGAATAGAAATTCCGAAAAAGTGACTCCATCTAAGAAAGTGCACCCCTCAAGGTATTCAAAACTGGTTTTACAAACTTTGTTAACCCTTTACGTGTTCCACAAGAGTTAATGGCAGATGGAGAAACAATTTTGGAATTTCTATTTTTGGGAAAATGTTCCATTTTAACCCTTACTTTATTTCTGAAAAAAAAATGGGTTACCAGCCAAACAAAACTCAATATGGGTTATCCTGATTCTGTAGTTTGCAGAAACACCCCATATGTGGTCGTAAACTACTATTTGGCTAAACGGCAGGACATAGAAGAAGGGGAATGCCATATGGTTTTTGGAAGGCAGATTTTGCTGGACTGGTTTATTTACACCATGTACCCTTTCAAGCCCCCTGATGCACCCCTAGAGTAGAAACTCCATAAAAGTGACCCCATCTAGGAAACTACGGGATAAGGTGGTTTGTTTTGGGACTATTTTAGGGTAAATATGATTTTTGGCTGCTCTATATTACACTTTTTTGAGGCAAGGTAACAAAAAATTTTAATTCTAAAATTGTTTCTACATTCGCTATTTAGTTTTGTGGAACACCTAAAGGGTTAACAAAGTTTGTAAAGTAACTTTTGAATACCTTGAGGGGTGTAGTTTTTTATATGGGGTCACTTTTTTGGAGTTTCTAGTCTAGGCTACATCAGGGGGGCTTCTAATGGGACATGGTGTAAATAAACCAGTCCATCAAAATCTGCCTTCCAGACTTCCGGTTCCGGCGCCATCATGGTGATATGCATCTAATCGCTCCTCCGTGAAGTAATACTCTGCACAAAACATTTCCCCTACACACCGAAGTTTTTTTTCGGAACCACCGACACTGGCTATATGGTGTCTCTATATGGAACGCTACATACGGAACATGGGGACCAGAAATAAAGCCAAAACAAGCTCCAGAAGCCGGCGGCGCAGGAAACAGATATGGCGGAGGAAAATCCTGTGGCGCCAGAAGACACTGACATGACAGAGTCCACTACTGCTGAATGCGAGGACTTGAGCGATGGTGGCAATCGCATTGATTATGTTAGATTAGCCATAGAAGTGGCAAAAAGGATTCTCCCATACCTGCAAGAATCACTTTCCAGCATGGTGGGAGTGACGCTTCAAGAACTACAACGCATCACTGCAGAACATGGCAGCAGGCTGGAAGTGGTTGAGCATAAAGCGCACGAGGTTGAGAGTTCATGCCACACATTACAAGTTAAACTCTATTCAATTCTGAGGGATCACAGATTCCTAAAAGAGAAAGTGGACGACCTTGAAAATCGCTCACGCAGGAGCAATCTGAGGATCGTGGGCTTACCGGAGACTGTCCCATTGCAGGAGCTTATTCGCATTTGTGAGCATGACAACCCAGAGGCTTTTG
The DNA here is from genome assembly GCF_014858855.1 of Bufo gargarizans. Lineage (NCBI taxonomy): Eukaryota > Metazoa > Chordata > Amphibia > Anura > Bufonidae > Bufo > Bufo gargarizans. The sequence continues at coordinate 74,867,526 of NC_058087.1, forward strand.
GAATACCTAATAAATGCAAAGCAGAAAGAGCACACAGGCTGGGCCCGGATATGCAGTCTGGGAAAGATGATAAAAATCCAAAGCTCCTTAGTGCTCTATCCCGATGGCCTAGACCGGTAATAGTTAAATATCTAGACTTAAAAGATAAAGTGGCAATCCTCAGATCTTACAAGAAGCGCAAGACGGCGTTAGAGATCAATGGACAGAAACTACTTATTTTCGGAGATTACTCTGTAGATGTCCAGAGGAAACGGAGAGAGGTCTCAGCAATATGTACAGTGCTATACGAAAATCACACTAGATTTGCGCTACTATACCCAGCTATTCTAAAGGTTTTCCAAGAAGATGGCACAGCGCTCACCTTTACATCGGCATAAGAAGCCAAAGATGCCCTAGGGATCCAAGTCCCACAACCATCATACAGAGGACCCCCAAAGATTGGAAAATCTGAACAGTTGAGTGAAACCGATTCAGGCTAGACATACTCCTGACAAGACGGGGAAGCATGGTTAAAGTCTACTTGGAGTCCTTGAGAGACATCCCGCTGGACTCAGGTTAATAATCGGTGGTAAAAGTACTCGATGGAGTCTGGACACTCTAATATCAGTTATTAAAGATGACAGCACTCACCACGCTGGACTCAAGTTAACAGGTTAAGAGAAATGATAAGAGGTTAAGAGTCACCAATATTCCACCATGTTGGAAAAAATGGAAGTCTTTAACAGACAAGGGAAGGTGCGCTATCATTCCCAGGCTGGTTATTAATACGTTTACTACGTTTACTTCAGTTTATGCTTACATGTCTAGATAGGCAATTTAGTAAGAGAGTTAAGGGGAGGAGGGGGGGGGGGAGTTGGGAGGGGTCTTGTTTGATGCTGTCAGGTTTTTACATCAAATGCTATGCTTCCACATTTCTTAGTGTGATAGTAGGAAAGTACCGTAGCGCCAAAGATAAAAATAATCGCAGCATAACAATATGCGGATAATAACGTGGAACGTGAAAGGACTGAAATCCCCTCAGAAGAGAATGAAAGTCCTGCGACACTTAAAACGACGTAAAGCAGATATTGCATTATTACAGGAGACGCATCTGAGTGTAGCAGAGTGCAATAGATTGCGTAAGTTGTGGGTGGGGGAACAATTTAGTTCTCCGGCTGTCCACTCTAAATCAGGGGTCATAACATTGATTTACCCTACGCAGCCCGGGAAGGCTATAAGGATGGAGAGGGGAGGATACTACAGGTGTGTCTGGATTCCCCTTCTGATGCTCTTAGTATTTACAATATATATGGACCAATTGAGGCCAATGTACCTTTTTATGCAGATCTGGGGAGTAGATTACAACTAGACAGTCATGCTCATCAAATAGTAGCTGGAGATATGAATGAGGTCTGTAATCTTCTTGAGGATAGGCGCAGAACACAAGGTAGAATGACTATACAGAGGAATAAGGACACGGCACTGATGCGGTTGTGTAAAACACATTCATTATGTGGCATCTGGAGGGCAAAGAATCCAGAAGGGAGAGAATTCACCCACTATTCCCACGCCCATGAGTCCTGGTCCAGATTAGATTACATCTTACTATCTCCCGCACTACACATTAGGGCAAAATCAATCTCCATAGAAGACCTAGTGATCTCGGATCACTCACCGGTTCTCCTTACATTGTCCGACACGATCCCCAGGGGAACGGATTATATTTGGAGATTTCCCTCAGCTTTAATAGGTAATGAGGAATTTGAATCCACCTTGTTTAATTGGTGGGAGGAATATATGCGCTTTAATGCTTCAACTGAAAATACTCAGGTGCTGTGGGATGCAGGCAAAGCAGTATTGAGAGGGAAAACAATAGCATATACAACATCTCTCAAAAAAAGGACATTAGAGAAGTTAAATAAATGTAGCCACAAATTGAAAGAGGCATGTACATTATTCCAAGCACTCCCTGACATGAAACACAAAAAGGCCTGGACACAGGCGAAAATAGAATATGAGGAGTGGATAAACAAAAAAGAAGCAATGTTCCAGACGAAATTTGAGGCCCAATTATTTAAATTTGGGAATAAAGCAGGGAAATTAATGGCATGCTTAGCAAAAGGACCGTACCAAAATAACCCAATTTTAGCCCTAAAAGACAGCAAGAGAATTACACGTACAATGCCTTCTGAAATTAGTGGGGTTCTAAAAGATTACTATACAGAGCTATATTCTAATCGCCCAAGGTGTGGGATATTGGCTGAGAAGTGGACACAGAATCATGTCATTACCCAAAATTAAGCAGGAAGATCTAGAAATATTAAATAAACCAATTACGCAGGAAGAAGTTATAGAGGCTATAAACCAGCTATCAAATAATAAAGCCCCACGTCCTGATGGTTATATAGCTGAGTTCTATAAAGTAATGAAAGAGAAGATAACACCAGTACTAGTGACTTTGTCAAATGGGTATATGTAAGGAAAACAGATGTCAGAATCAGCCAAAACTGCTTATATTAAAGTACTCCCGAAACCTGGAAAGGATTTACTATTGCCTGCTTCATATAGATCGATCTCTTTAATAAACGTGGATATAAAGTTAATATCCAAAATACTAGCTAGTAGATTGGCGAGATTGATGCCAGACCTTTTATCCACCGCCCAATCAGGATTTACACAAAATAGAGCCGCGGTCACAAATATTAGGAAGGTATTGGCGGTGTTGGATGACCTGAAGATGAGGCCTAGATTTGGCCAGTCCCCGGCCATAGTAACAATAGATGTTGGAAAAAGAGTTTGACAACGTGGCCTGGGACTGGCTGAATAGGGTTCTGGATGAGGTGAGATGAGGTGAGATGAGGGACCCTTCAGACAATACCTCTCAGTTCTATATAATTCACCCTTCGCACAAGTCTATACACCAGGATATCTGTCAACTAGATTTGATCTACAAAAAGGAACACGCCAGGGGTGCCCATTGTCTCCCTCGTTATTCAATTTAGCCATAGAACCCTTATCTAGAGCTATAGCCATCAACACAAGTATTAGAGGGATTAACATAGGAAATGAAGTAGTCAAGCATGCCTTATTTGCAGACTATTTATTGGTCTTTTTAGCACACCCCCACCACAATCTACCCAAGCTATTCGACCTTCTAGATAGCTTTGGATCAGTGTCAGGTTTTAAAGTGAACGTATCTAAATGTGAATTGTTATACCTCACTAATAATAGATGCTCTAAATTTAAGAAGGATATCCCAGTAAAAAATTGTGAACACTTCAATCAAATATTTGGGTATACACTTTGGGAAGAAGCCGGAATCTTTATACCTATTAAATTACCCAAAATGAATTACACGAATAAAAGCAGACTTAGAAAGATGGGTACATCTTCCACTCTCTTTGATGGGAAGATGTCACCTAATAAAAATGATACGTTTCCCACAACTTTTATACCAACTACAATCAATTCCGGTCTTATTGAAACACTCAGACATCAATGTCTTGCAGAGTGCCTTTCGTCAATTTATCTGGGCAGGTAAAAAAACGAGTGTGGCTCTAAAATCTCTTATGTACACAAAGGTTGAAGGGGGTTTGGGTTTCCCAGATATCCGACACTATAATATAGCAAGCCTGATGAGATATGGCATAGACTGGATTAGCGGCTCTTCCATATTCTCTAACTTCTCATTGGAAACACAGCTAGTGAGACCTTGGAGCCTCAATGCTCTATTACATACGCGATACTCAGCCTTTCCACCTGCCATTAAAAAGAGTGTACTAGTTAAGGACACAGTAGCGGCTTGGAAAACTGTCAGGAAGCTGTATAAACTCCCTTTTCTGCTCTCTAAGTATTTGTCTCCATGGCATCACCCAGAATTCCAACCAGGATCTGTAAACAAACACTTCCTGGAATGGAAGAGTAAAGGGATATTCACAGTGAAAGACTCGTGGGATAAACAGAAGTCACAATATTATCCCTTTGCTGAGCTACAAAGACTGTATGGTTTAGACTCAAAACATTATCTGGCCTATCACCAGATCAAAAGGTATTTAAAAGATAGACTGCTGAATACTTTGCCAGAATTTACTCAAAATGACTTTGATGACATGTTATCCCCTAGGCATGGTAAACCCTCCATTGCCTTCCTTTATAGAGAGGTGAGGAAAACACTCTTCTCTAATACAGGAGATACTCTCTTTAAAAAATGGACAGGAGATACTACAATAAATTTAACTACTGATGATGTGTTGAGGGGTTGGAATAATGTGCAGAGAGCAGTGTCAAGTGAAATATGGAGAGAGACCCACTTTAAGCTCATTCATAGGGCAATATACGGCACAAATGAAATGACTAAAGGTGAGAGGTTGACGGCTTGCCCTAAATGTTTGCTTCCAAAAGCAACACTATATCACAGCATGTGGGAATGTAAAAAGATCGGTAATTTTTAGGAAAATATAGCAAGAGAACTAAACGATAAATTAAAAACAAACCTAGCCGTAACACCGAGAGAATTGCTATTTCAAGCAACTAGTCCTCGAGTCCCCTTAGCAGCCCATGTAGCTCTATTGGCAGCAAAAAAAATGTATTTTATCACATTGATTTGTATCAGTGTTGCCGTCATTAACTGAGGTGATAAATCTTACGAAAAAATGTATACTTGCTGATAAATGGATGGCAGACAGAGAGGGGAAAAAAGCTACAAAGGGATATCACGCAAAGTGGCTTACATTCATACTTTCCGTTCTCCCTGGGGACTCGGCTAGTGAATTGATCTGAAGACCGAAATAGGTTTCAAGAGATGTAAATACATATATGTGCTTACTGCTATATATACAGGAAAAGAAGATAGGAAAGCACGTGGTGGGCATAGAGATTGTATACATAAATCAAAAAGTTATATTGTGCAATTTTTTGTCGCAGCATATAGGGAAGGGGGGAGCATTAGGAATTGGGGAAATAAATGATTGTGTATGATTATTGTACTTTATGTTAATCAAACATTATGTATCATATACCTGTTATGTACTTAATACATTTATATGAAAACTGAATAAAAACCAGGTTTAAAAAAAAAAACTGCTTTCCAGAAACCATATGGCGTTCCCTTCGTTCTATGCCCTGCCATTTACGACCACATATGGGATGTTTCTGCAAACTACGGAATTAGGCCAATAAATATTTAGCTTTGTTTGGCTGTTAACCCTTGTTTATTACTGTAAAAAAAGGATTCAAATGAAAATTTTGCCAAAAAATTGGTGTTTTGGCACCGTTTTTATTTTATATTTTTAACGCTGTTTATCTGAGGGGTTTGGTCAAATGTTCTTTTAATAGGGCAGATTTTTACGGACGCGGCGATACCTAATATGTCTTCATTTTAAAATGTATTTAGATTTTACACTATATTATCATTTTAGGAACCCAAAAAATTATTTTTGTATCTCCATAGCCTGGGAGCTACAGTGTTTTATTTTTTTTGTTGTTGGGCGACTATCTCGTTTTTTGAGGAATGAGATGGCGGTTTTATTGGCACTAATTGGAGGTTCATATGACATTTTGATCGCTCGCTATTACACTTTTTGTGATGTTAGGTGACAAAAAATGGCTTTTTTTGGCACGTTTTATTTTTATTTTTTTAACGCTATTCATCCGGGAGGGTTGGGTTAAATGTTATTTTTATAGAGAAGATTTTTACGGATGCGGCGTTCCCCAATATGTATGGCTCTCAGACTTTGGAGAAACTAAGCAGGCATCCTCAAACTGCTGCCCTCCAGATGTTGCAAAACTACAATTCCCACCATGCCCTGCCTGGCATGCTGGGAGTTATAGTTTTACAACATTTACAAAATTGTTTCCGTGTCTCCAAAGTCTGAGAGCCATAGTTTTTTATGTTCTCTAGGGGACTGTTGGGGATTATAAAATGTAGTACTCCATGGAAGTGTGATACTCCCTGAAGCAATCAATAACGCAGAGGCCTGGATGATCGGGGCAAGTGTCACATTGAGTGGTGGTGTCCTTCCGTATCCCCCTCTTGTGACACACTCTGCATCTTTTTTGGGTTCGTCCCTTCTTTCCAGTATGGGGGACCACACCTGGAAAATGTTGGCCAGGGACGATCCGGGCGCCTCCAATTCCCGAGGTACTCCGGCCTGTTCTTTCCCGGTCTGTAAAAATCAGGTCCTTGAGGACTGCCTCATAGAATTGGAGGAATGTCCCTGTGCTGCCAGCTCTTCTGAATAGTACAAAACAGTTGTACCAAGTAGACCGCAACTTTTTTGTACCATGCCAGGGTTTTGCGCATGACATTATATGGCTTGAGGACTTGATCAGAGAGATCAACTCCTCCCATATACCGATTTGTAGTCGACGATACAATCGGGCTTGAGGACCGTTGCCGCGGGACCTCACACAGGGACAGGGGTGATGCCATTACCGTGGATTGTGGACAGCATAAGGACATCCCTCTTGTCCTTATACCTGACCAGTAACACGTTTCCACTGGTAAGTTATCCACGTACAAGTGGTAACCCTTATCTAGCAGTGGGTACATCAGGTCTCACATTAGTTTCCCGCTAACACCCAGAGTGGGGGGACATTCTGGGGGTTGAATACGAGAATCTCGCCCCTTGTACACACAAAATTTGTAAGTGTACCCTGAGGTACTCTCACAAATTTTGTACAGCTCCACACCATACCTCGCCTGCTTAGTGGGAATGTATTGGCGGAAACTGAGTCTCCCCTTGAACGCAAGGAGAGACTCATCAACCGCAACCTCCCTTCCAGGTATGTAGGCCTGCGCAAATTTGGCCCCGAAGTGATCGATGACCGGCCGTATCTTATCAGCTCGGGGGGGACATGCTGCATTATCTGAATAATGCAGACATTTCCTGATGGCCTCAAACTGGTAGAGGACGTCCCCACTCCAGTATTGCCTGACACAGTTTTTTTTGCACTAGGCCCATGTGCAGCACGAGGCCCCAAAATATCCTCATCTCGGCTGCACTGACCGGCATCCAGCCACCGGGTCTAGCCAAATAGGAGCCCGGGTGCTGAGCAACGAACTGTTGGGCATACAGGTTCGTCTGCTCCACCATCAGATTCACAAATGGGTCACTGAAAAAAAAAACTAAAAAAGTCCATTTCAGTGAACCCCACTGTGGGAATCTGGATTCCTGGATTGCCAACAAAATCCGTAATCTCGGGCTCAAAATCCACTGGGGGACACCAGCTAAGTTCACCGGCAGGGGGCTCCGGTGGGCTCATTTGGTGGAATGATTTCAGCGGGCATCCTGTTCCGATTAACCCCCGCCGCGCCACAATCGTGTTTTAAACCCATGACTTACCGGTACGTCATGTGTCCGTAAGGGGTTAAGAGCAGCAGGATACGGAACATGCAAGGAATGGATAATAGTTTGTGTTTTTTTAACTCATACAATCAAGGTTCCCAACCAAAAGAAAAGATTTGAATTAGGACTGGAATATAATATATATTAATACAATAATCATATCTCTTGTTCACAGGTTGTATGTCCATCTTTACTATACATCCTAATTCTTATTAGCTGACAGTACCATGGCCACCTATACTGGATTTCCGTTCAATTATTTGAGCTCAGGGTCTACAAATGGAAGCTCTCCTAAGGAAATGTACAGTGGGAGCAGACATAGACCACGGTAATAAATCAAATATAGATATGGGTTTTGGGAAGTCTATTTATAGGCTCCATTATAGGTCTAAGGAGGACTATGTACTACTGCTGAATCTCTTCTGATAACTTTATCAAGGAACAATAGAAAAATGGGGAGCTCTGGAGCGACACTACCTCCATAGACAGTACAGCCTTGAAATCAGCAATGTGACACTTTATTAGTGGTTGTCTCTGCAATGTGTTTTGGGGTTGTACCTGTCCCTTCTTCAGGTAGTAAACAACATAACATTAAACTGTTATGTTGTTAAGCACCTGATGAAGGGACCGGTACAATCCCAAAACGCTTTGCAGAAACAACCATCAATAAACAATTCAAAACTTAGACCCTAAATACGACCCAGGATTAATTCAAATTTTCAGATCCAATAGCCAAAGGCTATCTTTTTCCTGTTTCAGGCCATTTATTGTGTGTTAAAACATAACATTTCATGTATATTGCTAAAACCAATAGTGATGTTACCCAATAAGCTAACTGCATTAAAAGTTGAAGATGACCATATGAGTGTTTTCTTTTTTGCAATACATTTTTTTTGGACTAGGGCCAATGTTGTTTTTGTTTTTTTGTGTAAAAGTTTTAGGAAATATAGATAAATAACTGGCCAAAGATAAGCATAGGGTCATCTAAGGCTTGACACAATATTACTATACTAGGCTATTATTCTCATTCACACGATGATGTGTATTTTGTGGTCCACAAACCATGTATGGGCAAAATACAGATACCATCTGTGTGTCATCAGCATTTTTTTTTGCAGACCCATTGACTTCAATGGGTAGGTGGACTGCATTTTGCATACCAGAATAGGACATGTTGTATAATTTGTGGAACAGACAAATGGAGTCATCTGTATGCTGTCGGAATCTGTATGTCCATTTTGCATATTATAGAACATGTCCTATTCTGGTCTGCAAAATGCAATCCACCAACCCATTGAAGTTAATGGATCTGCAAAAAAATGTAGATGGCACACAAACGTTATTTGTATTTTGCAGATCCGCAATTTGCTGACTGCAAAATATGTACGTCGTGTTCATGAGGCCTATGACTTCTTTCCAGTTGTTTGCTAATGATGGCCTCTAGAGTACATCATGTTGGTATTATTTTTAGGGTCCATTCACACGTCTGCAAAATGGGTCGGCATCCGTTCTGTAATCTTGCGGAACAGGTGCGGATCCATTTATTTTCAATGGGGCTGAAATGTACTGTCCGCATTTGCTAATCCGCACCTCTGTTCCGCAAAAAAATAGAACATGTCCTATTCTTGTCCACAAATGCTGACAAGAAAAGGCATTTTCTATCAGTGATGGTCAGTTCACAGTGTTGGCCAGCGAACACATGCGGGCTGCCATCTTTAGTAAGGTAGACTCACCTGTCCAGGGATGCACAGGTGAGCCCTTACCTGTGCCGGGAGCCGGTCTGAAATTAAATGCGGTCACCGGGAGCAGGCAGTTCCGAGAACAGCCTGCTCACCTGTGCATCCCCGGATGGGTGAGTCTACCTTACTAAAGATGGCAGCCCGCATGTGTTCGGTAGCGAACACTGCAAACTGACCATCACTGATAGAAAATGCCGTCACCGGGAGCAGGCAGTTCCGAGAACAGCCCAATGAAGGCCCCCTGCAGCTGTTCTCAGAACTGCCTGCGCCTGGTGACTGCATTTAACCTCAGACCGGCTCCCGGCACAGGTAAGGGCTCACCTGTGCATTGCCGGATGGGTGAGTCTACCTTACTAAAGATGGCAGTCCGCATGTGTTCGCTGGCAAACACTGCAAACTGACCATCACTGTTCTATGAGAGTGCCAGCGATGTGCGTTCGCAAAATGTGGAACGCACATTGCCGGTGTCTTGCGGATCAGCAAAACACATACGGACGTGTGAATGGACCCTAACAGAACACTGAAAATTCTCCCTTGGAGAAAGATTTTCTTCATCCTTTTGTGGGGATTCATACAAATATTTTACAAGAACACTGTGGAGGGGAGTGCATGCCACCCTCCCGACATATGGTTATATTGGCACACTTAATTGTATACTTTTTTGTCAAGGCATCTTGACAAAAATACTTAATAATATTCAGTATACAGTAGAAATCCATATCATATCTATAAACTGTTTCTGAATCTATAAAGTTATTTTTCTGAAGGACATCTCCTCCCACATTTTCTACATTAAGAGATCCTGGAAGAGATCAGTTGTCTGCTAAATCATCTTCTCATAGCAAGTACGTCCAGTAGTTGCATTATTTATACGTCCAAGCTGATTGCATTATTTGATTATTGTTCAGTTGTTTATAGACATGTAGATTGATTTTTGATAGATTCAAAATACATTTCCTAATTTGTTCATGTTGTAAAGGTTCTTATTCTCATTATTTCTTTACGCAGAAAGTGGACGTGCGCAAGACTTTCTGGCACAAGAACTAAAAGTCGGGGATCCCCTGAAGTTAGTTTGATTACTCCTACTCAGCAATACAGTATGATCACGAACCTCTTTCCCTACAGCTCACAAAAAAATGGGTTAATAGGTAGAGTTGAGCGAACACCTGGATGTTCGGGTTCGAGAAGTTCGGCCGAACTTCCCGGAAATGTTCGGGTTCGGGATCCGAACCCGATCCGAACTTTGTCCCGAACCCAAACCCCATTGAAGTCAATGGGGACCCGAACTTTTCGGTACTAAAAAGGCTGTAAAACAGCCCAGGAAAGGGCTAGAGGGCTGCAAAAGGCAGCAACATGTAGGTAAATCCCCTGCAAACAACTGTGGATAGGGAAATGAATTAAAATAAAAATTAAATAAATAAAAATTAACCAAAATCAATTGGAGAGAGGTCCCATAGCAGAGAATCTGGCTTCACGTCACCCACCACTGGAACAGTCCATTGTCAGATATTTAGGCCCAGGCACCCAGGCAGAGGAGAGAGGTCCCGTAACAGAGAATCTGTCTTCATGTCAGCAGAGAATCAGTCTGCATGTCATAGCAGAGAATCAGGCTTCACGTCAGCCACCACTGCAACAGTCCATTGTCATAAATTTAGGCCAAGCACCCAGGCAGAGGAGAGAGGTCCCGTAACAGACAATCTGGCTTCATGTCAGCAGAGAATCAGTCTTCATATCATAGCAGAGAATCAGGCTTCACGTCAGCCACCAATGCAACAGTCCATTGTCAGATATTTAGGCCCAGCACCCAGGCAGAGGAGAGAGGTCCCGTAACAGACAATCAGGCTTCACGTCAACCACCAGTGCAACAGTCCATTGGCATATATTTAGGCCCAGCACCCAGGCAGAGGAGAGAGGTCCCGTAACAGAGAATCTGGCTTCATGTCAGCAGAGAATTAGTCTGCATGTCATAGCAGAGAATCAGGCTTCACGTCACCCAACATTGGAACAGTCCATTGGCATATATTTAGGCCCCGGCACCCAGACAGAGGAGAGGTTCATTCAAATTTGGGTAGCCTCGCAATATAATGGTAAAATGAAAATAAAAATAGGATTGAATGAGGAAGTGCCCTGGAGTACAATAATATATGGTTAAGGGGAGGTAGTTAATGTCTAATCTGGACAAGGGACGGACAGGTCCTGTGGGATCCATGCCTGGTTCATTTTTATGAACGTCAGCTTGTCCACATTGGCTGTAGACAGGCGGCTGCGTTTGTCTGTAATGACACCCCCTGCCGTGCTGAATACACGTTCAGACAAAACGCTGGCCGCCGGGCAGGCCAGCACCTCCAAGGCATAAAAGGCTAGCTCTGGCCACGTGGACAATTTAGAGACCCAGTAGTTGAATGGGGCCGAACCATCAGTCAGTACGTGGAGGGGTGTGCACACGTACTGTTCCACCATGTTAGTGAAATGTTGCCTCCTGCTAACACGTTGCGTATCAGGTGGTGGTGCAGTTAGCTGTGGCGTGTTGACAAAAGTTTTCCACATCTCTGCCATGCTAACCCTGCCCTCAGAGGAGCTGGCCGTGACACAGCTGCCTTGGCGACCTCTTGCTCCTCCTCTGCCTTGGCCTTGGGCTTCCACTTGTTCCCCTGTGACATTTGGGAATTCTCTCAGTAGCGCGTCTACCAACGTGCGCTTGTACTCGCGCATCTTCCTATCACGCTCCAGTGCAGGAAGTAAGGTGGGCACATTGTCTTTGTAGCGTGGATCCAGCAGGATGGCAACCCAGTAGTCCGCACACGTTAAAATGTGGGCAACTCTGCTGTCGTTGCGCAGGCACTGCAGCATGTAGTCGCTCATGTGTGCCAGGCTGCCCAGGGGTAAGGACAAGCTGTCCTCTGTGGGAGGCGTATCGTCATCGTCCTGCCTTTCCCCCCAGCCACGCACCAGTGATGGACCCGAGCTGCGTTGGGTGCCACCCCGCTGTGACCATGCTTCATCCTCATCCTCCTCCACCTCCTCCTCATCCTCGTCCTCCTCGTCCTCCAGTAGTGGGCCCTGGCTGGCCACATTTGTACCTGGCCTCTGCTGTTGCCAAAAACCTCCCTCTGAGTCACTTCGAAGAGACTGGCCTGAAAGTGCTAAAAATGACCCCTCTTCCTCCTCCTCCTCCTCCTCCTCCTCCTGGGCCACCTCCTCTTCCATTATCGCCCTAAGTGTTTTCTCAAGGAGACATAGAAGTGGTATTGTAACGCTGATAACGGCGTCATCGCCACTGGCCATGTTGGTGGAGTACTCGAAACAGCGCAACAGGGCACACAGGTCTCGCATGGAGGCCCAGTCATTGGTGGTGAAGTGGTGCTGTTCTGTAGTGCGACTGACCCGTGCGTGCTGCAGCTGAAACTCCACTATGGCCTGCTGCTGCTCGCACAGTCTGTCCAGCATGTGCAAGGTGGAGTTCCACCTGGTGGGCACGTCGCATATGAGGCGGTGAGCGGGAAGGCCGAAGTTACACTGTAGCGCAGACAGGCGAGCAGCAGCAGGATGTGAACGCCGGAAGCGCGAACAGACGGCCCGCACTTTATGCAGCAGCTCTGACATGTCGGGGTAGTTGTGAATGAACTTCTGCACCACCAAATTCAGCACATGCGCCAAGCAAGGGATGTGCGTCAAACTGGCTAGTCCCAGAGCTGCAACAAGATTTCGCCCATTATCACACACCACCAGGCCGGGCTTGAGGCTCACCGGCAGCAACAACTCGTCGGTCTGTTGTTCTATACCCTGCCACAACTCCTGTGCGGTGTGGGGCCTGTCCCCCAAACATATGAGTTTCAGAATGGCCTGCTGACGTTTACCCCGGGCTGTGCTGAAGTTGGTGGTGAAGGTGTGTGGCTGACTAGATGAGCAGGTGGAAGAAGAGGAGGAGGAAGTCGAGTAGGAGGAGGTGGCAACAGGAGGCAAAGAATGTTGCCCTGCGATCCTTGGCGGCGGAAGGACGTGCGCCAAACAGCTCTCCGCCTGGGGCCCAGCTGCCACTACATTTACCCAGTGTGCAGTTAGGGAGATATAGCGTCCCTGGCCGTGCTTACTGGTCCACGTATCTGTGGTTAGGTGGACCTTGCCACAGATGGCGTTGCGCAGTGCACACTTGATTTTATCGGATACTTGGTTGTGCAGGGAAGGCACGGCTCTCTTGGAGAAGTAGTGCCGGCTGGGAACAACATACTGTGGGACAGCAAGCGACATGAGCTGTTTGAAGCTGTCTGTGTCCACCAGCCTAAATGACAGCATTTCATAGGCCAGTAGTTTAGAAATGCTGGCATTCAGGGCCAGGGATCGAGGGTGGCTAGGTGGGAATTTACACTTTCTCTCAAATGTTTGTGAGATGGAGAGCTGAACGCTGCCGTGTGACGTGGTTGAGATGCTTGGTGACGGAGGTGGTGGTGGTGTTGGTGGTACATCCCCTGTTTGCTGGGCGGCAGGTGCCAACGTTCCTCCAGAGGAAGAGGCCGAGGCGGCAGCAGCAGAAGAGGCCGAGGCGGCAGCAGCAGAAGAGGTAGCAGGGGGAGCCTGAGTGACTTCCTTGGTTTTAAGGTGTTTACTCCACTGCAGTTCATGCTTGTCATGCAGGTTGTGCTCAGGTTCAGAACGTTAATGCCTCGCTTCAGGCTCTGATGGCACAGCGTGCAAACCACTCGGGTCTTGTCGTCAGCACATTGTTTGAAGAAGTGCCATGCCAGGGAACTCCTTGAAGCTGCCTTTGGGGTGCTCGGTCCCAGATGGCGGCGGTCAGTAGCAGGCGGAGTCTCTTGGCGGCGGGTGTTCTGCTTTTGCCCACTGCTCCCTCTTTTGCTACGCTGTTGGCTCGGTCTCACCACTGCCTCTTCCTCCGAACTGTGAAAGTCAGTGGCACGACCTTCATTCCATGTGGGGTCTAGGACCTCATCGTCCCCTGCATCGTCTTCCACCCAGTCTTGATCCCTGACCTCCTGTTCAGTCTGCACACTGCAGAAAGACGCAGCAGTTGGCACCTGTGTTTCGTCATCATCAGAGACGTGCTGAGGTGGTATTCCCATGTCCTCATCATCAGGAAACATAAGTGGTTGTGTGTCAGTGCATTCTATGTCTTTCACCGCTGGGGAAGGGCTAGGTGGATGCCCTTGGGAAACCCTGCCAGCGGAGTCTTCAAACAGCATAAGAGACTGCTGCATAACTTGAGGTTGAGACAGTTTCCCTGGTATGCATGGGGGTGATGTGACAGACTGATGGGGTTGGTTTTCAGGTGCCATCTGTGCGCTTTCTGCAGAAGACTGGGTGGGAGATAATGTGAACGTGCTGGATCCACTGTCGGCCACCCAATTGACTAATGCCTGTACCTGCTCAGGCCTTACCATCCTTAGAACGGCATTGGGCCCCACCATATATCGCTGTAAATTCTGGCGGCTACTGGGACCTGAGGTAGTTGGTACACTAGGACGTGTGGATGTGGCAGAACGGCCACGTCCTCTCCCAGCACCAGAGGGTCCACTAACACCACCACGACCATGTCCACGTCCGCGTCCCTTACTAGATGTTTTCCTCATTGTTATCGTTCACCACAACAACAAAAATATTATTTGGCCCAATGTATTGTATTCAAATTCAGCTGAATATAAATTTGAGGCCTAGTATTTAGGCGCTGCGTGACCGGTATAGATTTACTGACAGAATTAGACTTGGAAATGCACAGTAGCGTGTGTGTGAAGTTATTCTGAATGACCCTATGTGCACCTTGAATATTATATACCCTTTTAGGGATAGATTTCAAATAGCTCTGATACAGCAGAAACCACTAAATTAGGAAATTGCTAAATTGGGAATTGTTTTTCAACCCAGAACAAAAAATGTGCTTTGACGGACACTAAATAACTTGCCCAGCCAGAACAGTACAGCGGTAACGACAGATTTAGTGGGATATAAATTTGAGGCCTAGTATTTAGGCGCTGGGTGACCGGTATGGATTTACTGACAGAATTAGACTGGGATATGGCCAAAAAATAACCACACTATTGCTGGTTAAATGCACTTGGTGTGACAGCTTGACCAACCACACTACTGAGGGTTAAATGCACTTGGTGACGGGCGCAGCTTGCCCCTGATGTAGTATATGGCCAAAAAATAAACAGACTATTGCTGGTTAAATGCACTTGGTGTGACAGCTTCACCCTGATGTAGGCTTTAGCCAAAAAACAACCACACCATTGAGGGTTAAATGCACTTGGTCGCAGCTTGTGCTGGCGCACCACAAGACACAAAATGGCCGCCGATCACCCCAGAAAAAAGTGACTGACAAACGGTCTGGGCAGCCCAAAAACAGTGAGCAATTGAGTATCAGCAGCTCAATGATGCACAGCTGCAGATCGATCGATTAATCAAGTCCTTTGGAGGAGTTAATCTGCCTAATCTCGCCCTACTGTCGCAGCCGCAACCTCTCCCTACGCTAATCAGAGCAGAGTGACGGGCGGCGCTATGTGACTCCAGCTTAAATAGAGGCTGGGTCACATGGTGCTCTGGCCAATCACAGCCATGCCAAAAGTAGGCATGGCTGTGACGGCCTCTTGGGGCAAGTAGTATGACGCTTGTTGATTGGCTGCTTTGCAGCCTTTCAAAAAGCGCCAAGAAAGCGTCACAAAAGCGCCAAGAAAGCGACGAACACCGAACCCGAACCCGGACTTTTACGAAAATGTCCGGGTTCGGGTCCGTGTCACGGACACCCCAAAATTCGGTACGAACCCGAACTATACAGTTCGGGTTCGCTCATCCCTATTAATAGGGTTTCCTACAAGTGGACATTTAAAGTCTATGTACACCTTCGGAGGCGATTTGTTGTTTTTGATTGCATTTTACTCATTTTTGGCTAAAAATCTTTTATTTTTCAATTGGCTTTTAAGCTGTTCTGTCACAAAGAGTTAACTGTTTTTCTAGCTGTGTGACTGGTACTTTCACTATCACTCATCTAATAAACCTTATCTCTAAACTACTAAGAGGTAAACTACTAAGGCTACTTTCACACTAGCGTTCGATCGGATCCGTTCTGAACGGATCCGATCATAATAATGCAGACGGAGGCTCCGTTCAGAACGGATCCGTCTGCATTATTTTAGCATATAACAGCTAAGTGTGAAAATAGCCTCGTACGGATCCGTCCAGACTTTCAATGTAAAGTCAATGGGGGACGGATCCGCCTGAAGATTGAGCCATATTGTGGCATCTTCAAACGGATCCGTCCCCATTGACTTACATTGTAAGTCTGGACGGATCCGCACGCCTCCGCACGGCCAGGCGGGCACCCGAACGCTGCAAGCAGCGTTCAGCTGTCCGCCTGTCCGTGCGGAGGTGAGCGGAGCGGAGGCTGAACGCCGCCAGACTGATGCAGTCTGAGCGGATCCGCTCCATTCAGACTGCATCAGGGCTGGACGGCTGCGTTCGGGTCCGCTCGTGAGCCCCTTCAAACGGAGCTCACGAGCGGACCGACGAACGCTAGTGTGAAAGTAGCCTAACACTTATTTAGGCCACATTCTTATCAGCAAGATAAGAACTGAGCTATAATGATTGTTCATAATGTCAGAGAGCAGAGATACTGTCTGCTCCCCAACTGAAAAGAGAGAAAATCCAAAGGCTGATAGTAGAGCATCTCATCTATGTGCAGAAAAAAGGACTCCATATTTTTTTTAAATAAAGACCAATTTAAAAAAAAATATTTTTAGCTCAAAATGAATACAATGCATTAATAAAAAAATAAAAAATTGCCCCCAAAGGTGTATATAGCCTTTGACAATATAGTAGATAGATGGCTGATTTCTGGGGCACCATTGATCACTAGCAGTGGACAAGCAAGTTCCCTGCTTTTCTACCCAATGTCTATGGGACTAAATTGGTGTGTAGATCCGCAACATGTACAACTGCAAATCTGTGGCAGAAATCAATGTCAGAATACTCCTGTATGAATATATCTTTATACATCAAGTTCAGGAGATCTGCTGCTTGGAGAGGGACAACATTTCCTGAAAATGGAGGTATTAGGAAATGTTCCTCCTTTTCCTTAGATCAAAAATTGTACGGAAAAGGGTTATTATTAGGGTTTTGTTAGAATTGGATCTGCCAGAACTGATATCAGACTGGTATGTCTTAACCCTGCATACCTGCAGACACATGATATATTATAGCTTTATAGTGATAAGGAGACGGTTACTGTGCTGCAACCTTATTTACAATAGGAATAATTGGAGCACGCTGAGATTTCTGTATGTTTATTATGTAGAAACAGTGCAGTGTTTCACATAATAACTACATGTGTGTGTACCCAGACCAGTGCCAGTCAAGAAGGTAGAAATGTAATTACATTGCTGTGGCAACTCATTGTATGCCCAATTATGCAACCTGCCAATTACAATAACATGAGCTGTTTGGTGATGCACTTCCTTGTATACATTTCTTGTATGAATAAGTGGCTTCTTGTTTGCCAAATTGCTAAAGTTCTTGTATTACTAATCGATTATACGTTTTATAAAAACAGGAGGATCATTTTGAAAGATTTTCCAGATGTTTTTCATGTTTAATCCGTAATGATTTATCTAGAACGTTTCCTCCATTTTTAGACTGACAAATACCAGGTCATATCACCCGGTTATAGCATCAAGCGCTCCAAGGACTGTATTGAAGTCAGACTTGAAGAGCAGGTTTTTAGAAGAGTTGAGACACCAGAAGATGCAGAGCTGCCTCCCAAGACTAGGTAATGTTAAAAAATGGGAAAAGTTTAGCTTAAAAATACTGGTCAAATCTATAAGAGGACCGCCACCTCAACTAATATTCTCATATACCAATGTATAGAATGACATAATCATGTCAGTGTAATAATAAAGAATTCCCTTGCGTACTGTATTCCTGATTTCACTGGCCTACCTACATTATGTTTAAAGGGACACCTCTATCAGAAAGGGGTACTTTTTTAATTCAATATTCATAAAAAACAAATTTTTATAATCTTTGCCTGTTTTCCTTTTTTATTTCAGCAGTAAAATACCATTCAAAATGAAATACAAAATACTATCCTCCTTTTACAGTCAGCATAGAGAGATAAGACTCCTGTACAAATGAGTAACCTATTGTTATTTTACTGCTGCAGTGAAGGGTAGATGTTATCTGTTAGTATAACAGTAGACTGTAGAATTAGGATAATAGCATGACAGCTCTAGAGTTCTCTTGATAGGCCTAGCTTCTCACAGAAGAGCATTGCACTTATCAGTGTAATGTGTAATTCTACAGAAGGCTCACTGATCAGAGTGAATGGTCTGATGAAGAAAGTGAAGCAAAGCCAAACAAAAGAGGAAATTAAAAGGGTTTTCTGAGATTTTAATACGGATGACCGATCCAATGGATAGGTCATCAGTAACTGATCGGTGGGGGTCCAATACCCAGGATCCCCACAGATCAACTGTTTGAGAAGACAACAATGCTCCTGTCGGTGATATGGCCTTCTCCGTGCTTACCAAGCTCAGCGCTCTACAATGTATAGCGGCTATGTTTGGTATCGCAGCTCAGCTCCATTCACTTCTATGGGGCTGAGCTGCTCCTAGGCCATGTGATTAATAAACAAGTTGTCACTGGTCTAGGGAAAGCAGAGAGAAGGCTGCGGCACTTCTGCAAGCACCAATCAGATACCGATGGCCTATTCAGAGGATAGGTCATCAGTATTATGGATCTTGAAAAACCCCTTTAAAGAGCCAGGACAGGAAGTAGAATACATAGAGTCACTTCGAAAAAATTCTATCCAGAAAACCACCATCATGTTTTAGAAAAAAATAAAATAAAATTACATGAAATATTCACATATAGGCTGTTAAAAAGTGATAAAGGTTTGATGGTAGTGTCCCTTAAAAGGGCATCTGTCAGCAGATTTGTACCGATGACACTGGCTGACCTGTTACATGTGCACTTGGCAGCTGAAGGCATCTCTGTTGGTCCCATGTTCATATGTGCCTTCATTGCTGAGAAAAATTATGTTTTAATTTATGCAAATGAGCCTCTAGGAGCAATGGAGGCGTTGTCAGTACACCTAGAGGCTCTGCTCTCTCTGCAACTGCCGCACCCTCTGCACTTTGATTGATAGGGCTGGGCAGGAGTGATCACGTTTACACTGCCTGTTCCTGTCAATCAAAATGCAGAGGGCAGTTACAGAGAGAGCAGAGTCGCTAGGTATAATGACAACACCCTCGTTGCTCCTAGAGGCTCATTTCCATACATTAAAACTTCATATTTCTCAGCAATGAGGACACATATGAACATGGGACTAACAGAGATGCCTTCAGCCGCCAAGCGCACATGTAACCGGTCAGCCGGTGTCATAGGTACAAGTAACTTGACATCCACTCAGTGCTGTTTTGTTTATTTATTTATTTTTCACAAAGCAAGCAGTGATAGTAAAGGAGGGGGATTGTATAGTAAAGATTCTACTCCTCTCTCTTTTTAAGCCACTCCTATTTTTATTTTATTTTTTCCTAAAACTGCGTAAAAACGGCATGAAGACATCACATGTGAACGCACCTTGAGTCATAAATGTCGTTGCTACTCAATGCAATTATTCATGAATAGAAAAAATAATCCAAGGAGTTACACATACGTACGATTTGCCATATAGTATTTTGCTGGTGTTCCACCCTATTCTCTGGTCAATTTTCATCCTGTTGAATAAAAATAAGATGCAGTACATTACTTACTTAAAAATCAACGTCACAGCTTTGAGTCCAGCTGGCCATCTTCTCTGGCCTAGGTGAAATATATAGCCAGTTACTGTAATCTAGTGTATGGTCCAAATGCTAAATTGTGACTTCCACAGATTTACCGAACAGGCAAGCATGCAGAAGCCAAAAAAGAGGGAGAAATCACCAAAGGGAAGGTAGGAATCTGTGCAATTGACCAACAACCTTAGCTATTATAGGATAACATGCACATGTTCTAATATACTGTATAGATGTATATGTGGGTTTCATAGCATTTGTAGGATATGCCATCACTTAGTGGGGGTCTGACTGCTGGGACTCCACCAATCCATAAAATTCTGTCCTCACTCAATGACAGAGTTGCGAAACAGTTTTAAAAAGATAAAGCACTAGCAGCATAAATCTCTAAAACTCCTTTAATATGTATGCTTCTCTTAGCAATGTGATTGAGCAGGAGCTATGGCAGGCATCCTCAAACTGTGGCCCTCTAGCTGTTGTAAAACTACAACTCCCACAATGCCCTGCTGCAGGCTGATACCTGTAGGCTGTTCGGGCATGCTGGGAGTTGTAGTTTTGCAACAGCTGAAGGCCGCAGTTTGAGGATGCCTGAGCTATGGCATGCACTGAAGAGCCATTAACAGCAAACACGATATGCTGATCATGGCGCCAGCAGCCTATGTGGGCCTCTAACCAAATGGCACTGCAATACTGCTGGCTTTTAAAACAGCAAAGGGGTGAATGGTAGAAGACTTCCTACTCAAAGCCCATCAGTGTCGGACTGGGAACCCTAGGGCCCTCAGTGGAATTGACTTTGGGGGCCCACCTTACAGTTTCATGCAGTTTCATGCAAATAACTATTCTCGTCCGCAATACATAACAGAATAGGGCATGTTCTATAATTTGCGAAATGGACATAGGGATGCAGACAGCACATAGACGACATCTGTGTAAATGAAAGGGTCTGTGTGCTGTCTGCACAAAATGTGGCTAGCACACGAATGAAAAATACAGTTGTGTGCATGAGGTCTGAGGCATGTTTTCACACACACACACACACACACACACACACGCAACTTTCATGCTCTCTTTTTACACACAAACATACATTTATATGCAATAATTAGTATTTTTCCCCAGGCTGCAATAGTGACGTATTGTTGTGGTTGCAGCCGTCAAATGGCATACACCACTGAGACCAGTGATTGGCTGCAGCGGTATATGGGAGGTCATCACTGCAACCACAACAGTATATAAGTGTTGTAGCCTGGGGAAGAATAAGAAGTGGTACTGCTGGATTGGAGAGGAGTGGGAAGGGGAGTTTATTTTATTATTTTATTGATGTTCCTGCCATTGCCCCAAAAAGAAAAATAACTTGGAAAGCCAGTGTAGCACAATACTATTTTATGGTAGTGCATTTATGTTTCTACACATAAAGGCACACTTTTATATACAACATACACAGGCAGGCGTTTTTACCCACATAGACACACATTAAAGCTTGGGCTACACAGCATCATTGGCCTGTGACACATGTTGCACAGCAATGCGGTGCTACAGTTAAGTCTATGGGGTTCCAGTCACAACAACTTTCACTTTCATTAGTTGCAATGTAGCATTGTGTTGCTGCAATTTTTTTTGGCCGCACAGTGTGTTGTGAGCCAGCTTTGGTGTGTAGCGCAAGCCCTAACATACTTCACAGGCAGGCACACTTTTACACAAGAAGGCATGGTTTTATACACACGTTTACATATGAAGGCACCCTTTAACACTGCACTATTACTGGACAGTATAGATTTCCATTACCTACTTCCTATGTTGGCCCTCTCTGGCATGTGTACTGTGGCTGCAGCATCCTGCTGTGTCCTCCTCTCGTAGCAGCATGGCTCCACAGTGGTGTCAGCAGTGCTTCCATACTGAATAGGAAGGCTGATAAAGTGGAAGAGAACCTGTGAGTACTCATGACCCCTTCACGCCCGATGATGTACATGTACGTAATCGGTCCAGACTTTAAACATGGCGCCCGATCGCGTGCGCCACGGGGTTTCTGCTATTTTAAATTGCAGAGACCCGCGGCACATGTATGCGATCAGACATAAGGCTGATCGCATACATTTTACCCTTCAGATGCTGTTGTCAAATGTGAACACGGCATCTGATCAGTCCGGAACCAGAAGTCGCACTCTTCTGGTCCGGTAACAACGTTCCCCGGCTGAGATCGGGGAACCTGTTACTTTGCTGAAATACACCAAAGCCTCAAGCAGGCCTCGGTTCCCATTTCAGGAATATACCAATACAGGCCACTAGGTGGCAGCATTGTATTGTTATATTCCAAATGAAGTGTCCAATGATGGTTTTTTAGCCATCAGTGAACACAATGGGCAATCTGATGATTGCCAGTTATTGTGTCCCAAGGTGACTTAAAAAAAAAAAGTAAAAAAAAAGTTTTAAATTTTTTAAAAAAAATAAAAAACATAAAAATTCTGATCACCCCCCTTTCCTTAAAATAAAAATACTTAACCAATAATAAAAAATAAACATCATGGTCATCGCCGTGTGCGAAAATGCGCATACTATTAAAATATAACAATGTTAAGGGCTTAAGGCAAATGGCAGAATAGAAAAAATCACTGCAAAAAATGCACCAAAATGGTACGCAACTGACAATACTAGCTTATTCCTCAGGCCAATGTTTAAAACGGAGAACTTTGCCAATATCTTCCAGTCAGGAACATATCGGAGCCCCTCATGCACCACGTCACGGTGTCTCAGCGCACATGGTGTCCTACCACTCAACCGCCCGTGGTGTGTGAACAGGGTCTAAATCAGTGCTAGAAATCAACTCGCAGCCAGACTCTCCCATGCCTCCATAGTGGTATCACCAATGCACTGTGAGGTAGGATAAAGCCATGAGCCGCACCCACAACAGACCATGTGACACAGAAGCTACCAGGTGCAAAAGAACGTTACCACCAAAATAAAGTGGCACATTCCATACACATAAGGACAAAAAACTCACTGAAAAAGGTGGCCTAAACGGGTGAAAATGCTCCAAACCCAGATACTGTAGCGCGTCTATAACCGGGTGAGCAATTCCTCCGCATGCGGTCCGCAGACAACGGCAATCCCCAGCAAAAAAACGCGTACAATGGAGGATGCCGGTGCGGACCGCATGCACCACAAGAACATCTTACACAAAATAATACATTGTGCAGATGAAAAAATATATACATACACAATTCACTGCAAAAAATGCAAAATCATACGCAACTGACAATGAAAAATATGAGGGGCTCCGATATGTTCCTGACTGGAAGACATTGGCAAAGTTCTCAGCTTTTAACATCGGCCTGAGGAATTGGCTAGTATTGTCAGTTGCGTATCATTTTGGTGCATTTTTGGCAGTGATTTGTGTATGTATATTTTTTCATCTGCACAATGTATCATTTTGTGTAAGATGTTCTTGTGGTGCATGCGGTCCGCACTGGCATCCTCCATTGTACGCATTTTTTGCGGGAGATTGCCGTTGTCTGCGGACCGCAATGCGGAGGAATTGCTCACCCGGTTATAGACATGCTACAGTGTCTGGGTTTGGAGCATTTTCACCCGTTTAGGCCACTTTTTTCAGTGAGTTTTTTTCAAATGGCGGAATAGGGGGGGAAAAAAAACAAGCAGCCAATTTGCCATTTTTTGTCAATTCAACTACCCAATAATTTTTTTTAAAAAAGGTGATCACAAAGTCGCACACACTTCAAATTCATATCACTGAAAAGAACAGGTCGTCCTGCAAAAAATGAGCCCTCACACAGCTCCGTACACATAACTACAAAAAAGTTATAGGGGTCAGAATATGGTTATAAAATTTATTTTTTCCTCAAAGGTTTAATTATTTTTTTTTGTATTAAAACGTGTGGTATCGTTGGAACCGTCCTGACCTGGAGAATGAAGATAACAGGTCAATTTTACCGCATAGTGTACAGTGTAATAAAAAATAAAATAAAAACCTTTATCAGAATTGAGTTTTTTCCCAATTGTACCCCATTTGGAATTTTGTTACCGCTTACCACTACATGGTATGCAACCATAAATGGTGCCATTAGAAAGTACAACTTGTCCCTCAAAAATAAGCCCTCATAAGGCTATGTGAATGGAAAAAAGTTAGGACTATGGGAAAGCGGGCAGTGAAAAACGAAAACGCAAAATGAATTAACAGGGGTGCAGCCAGCACTTCCTGTCAGTGAGGTTATATCCACATGTTCTGATTTTCACAAAAATCATGGCAAAAAAATTGCATTTTGCCGCGATTTTTGTGAAAATCAGAACATGTGGATATAACCTTGTTAGCTTACTGACAGGGAGTGCTGACTGGAGGAACCCCTGTCAGATAAAAGTACTCCTAGGCTCTCCTCCGCTTTATCAATCTTCCTATTCAGGAAGGAAGCACTGCCTGTACTACAGCTTGGGGCAGCATGGTGGGCCCCCCAGTGGTTGACCTATTTCTAGATTACAGCAGGGGATCGTGGATATGTTCAAAGGGCGGGGACCATGAAGACAGGAGGCAGGCCCCTCCACGCAGCTCATTGACCTCCACCTGCCTGCAGTTCAAGGAAAAAGTTTTAGTGACAGTGAGCTTTCAAATATAAAGACTCACTTACGGTGCAGGGGCCCTCCCCGGTGGGCCAGTCCGAGCCTGATGCCCATGGTATGGAATGAGATGTAGTGTTGGTTGGTTTCAGTAAAAAAAATCCCAGGTTTTATCGTCCTGACTTGAAAGTTGGAAATTTCATATTTTCACCTTGATCCTTTCTCTTGCAGAGAAAATATTGTAGAAGATTTACAGGAACAAATTGCTAAACTGACTGCGCTGCTGGAGCAAGAAATAGCAGAACATGAGAGAACTCAGAAAAGAGTGAGTAACCGTTCAGCTCCGTGGAATGTATACTCACCCCTCACTGTAAATGAGAGAATATCAGTAATCCAGAAGCTACATGAATATACAAGAGTGAAGGAAAAGCCTTTATATACTGTAGCTCATGGAACTCTTGGGTGACTTCTAATATTCACCCTCTTCATCTTCAAACTGCTGTGTGGTCCCTTTACAGCGCCATCCAAAAATGCCTTTATATGGTTACATCAAGCCACAGTGCTCCTCCAGCAGTGCCAACTGCAGTGCCCCCCAAAACAAAGCAGTCACTGCATGCTTATTACATGATCTTTTGGTGCACAAACCCGCCCCCCCCCCCCCCCCATAATGAAATGTGAGCTGTTGGTCATATGTACTGTAGTTTCCTCTTTCTATGGCATATGAGGAACAATTGCCAATAGAAGTGATCTATGATATCAGTGGCCTAGGAAGAGACTGCGGTGCTCACTAGAGCACCACGGCCTCCTCAAACATCTAATCGGTGAGGGTGCCAGGAGCTGGACCCCCACAGATCAGATACTGATGAACTATCCTAAGGGTAGCTCATCAATACTGAATGCTTGGAAAACCCCTTTAAGTTGTAGGTATTGATGAGCTACACAGAAGAATTTGTTATATGTACGTTACACTATACCTGGGAGTGTTCATATGCTCCTGCTTGTTTGTGCAATGACGTCGTCATTTATAGATATGTGGCTTTAGTTTATACCGTACTTCCCTTTGTAGCATAAGGTATGATTTTATTCCCTTTGACAGTTCTTACAGTTACAGTTCAATTAACCTATAAAATACTGTCTGAAAAGGAGATGTGAATAGCAACACCACAAATTGCATGTGGTTCTAAGGAATTTTGCAAATTAAAAATTTTTTGGGTAGCGGTGCACATAGAACTAATTAGGAAAATGTGCCCCTCCATGGCCTTTCCATGACTTTTCCTTTTCCCACAATACAGTTCTTTTAGAGACGAGAATCCTGTGTAGGTTTTTGCCACCCAGTCCCAAGTAAGATGAATCTAGGCCAGCCGCTACAGGGCTCCAGATGGCGACCAAAATGGTCGCCAATGCGACTTAGAATTTGCTAATTGTGACATGACTTTTTAGTCTTGTCGCCATTTGCGACTAGACCCGCCTCTGCAGTTGAATACAGTGGCAAGGCACAGGAGATGAACTGCCTGCCGGATCCGCCGATCTGGATGTGACTGAAAGCATTTGTGAGACGCATCCGGATGCGGATCCATCTCACAAATGCATTGCAAGAATGGATCCGTCTCGCCGCTTGTCATGCGGACAGACGGATCCGTCTTGAATCTTTTTACATATTTTTACCGGTCTGCGCATGCATAGACCGGAAGGACAAATCTGGCATTCCGGTATTTTTGAATTCCGGATCCAGCACTAATACATTCCTGTAACAGATCTCCTGGCACCCCGACTGGGTACCTCAGTTGATGGATGCTCCCAGTGCCTCCCGAGGACTCCAAGCACTCCGCTCGACACCGATACCACCACAGGAACCAGAAACAAGAACAGCTCTTACAAGAGCTAGAAGTAATAGCCAGGGGAGTATACACGTATAGCAATCCCCACACACGAGACGAGGCTCTATGTTAAATGTAAAACAGCAACTCTTTAATGGGTTATTTTTCAGCCTTTTATGCAGGTCTCCTAGCAAGGTACACTCCCCCTGGGGCCCTTGTAGAAGACTGTGACAGTTTATATTTTAGCCAATCACATGCATTTACAGTATTGAAACCTTCCCAGCAATTGTACACAAAACCCCCTTCCCTCTGTCTGTAACGCAATCAACAAAATACAATGAGCATCGTCTTTGACGCAATTAACTAACACACTCGCATTGTCTGAGACGCAATCGACAAAATACAATTACCAATAACACAAAGGCTACAACCCACATAGAATCCTCCCCTCTGCCTGTGATATAATCATGGTACACCATGGTTAACATAATCATCACAGGCAGGAGAATACACAATGTCTTCTGTCCTGGAGACCACCGAGACGCAATTTAATTATCTCTCAGGACAAAGGGACTTTGCCAATACACACAGAGAGACAATGGAACAGACCTCACTACTCAACGTTTTACAATACACATAGACATTTAACATCCCAAAATGGCACGAATTAGACCAGGGGTTCAAGTTAGTACAAGTCCTTTGTGAACAAAATAAGGCTGGCTGATGAGAGGGCCCATAATCCTGGGTCAAGAGGCTAGCAAACAGGCCCCTCCAAAACCCAGTGGCGAGGTTGGTTTCGCCACACCTCACGCCGGTCGGTACCTGAGTTAGTCTGGCAGTGCACCCACAACCAAATACTGGACCTGTTTGAATTTGGTAGCCTGTCTCTGTCCAGTGAGTCCACCAAGGTTATGTTGGTAACTGGTACTCCCGGTCTCTGTGTTGCTCCCTGGCTTGGAGTGGAGGTTGCTTTGTGGGCAGGGATCAGCGGTACTCTGCCCTGGTGCCAGCACTACCACGGAAGGAGCCTGGTTGGAGCCTGGTTGTTGGAGGGGGAGACCGACTATCTCTCCTTTGAATACCCAGCTCTGCTGCTGAAGGGGGAGCCGACTGTCTCCCCTTTGGCTAAATAGCCCTGTTGCTGGGGGACAGGACCGACTGTCCCTACCCCATGCTGTGAGTGCAGAGACCACGGTCCCATCTGCACAGTTGTGGGGCTTACTGTCTCCCCCTGGTAAGTTAAGCTGCCGCTGGGGAATGGAGACTGGGCTCCCAATTCCCAACAAATCCTTCTGTGGGATGGAGATTGGGCTCTCAATTCCCAACAACTCAATCTGCTGCTGGGGGACAGGACCGACTGTCTCTGCCCCCTGTAACTCAGCCTGCCGCTGGGGAATGGAGACTGGGCTCTCAATTCCCAATACATCACACGGCCGCTGGGGAATGGAGACTGGGCTCCCAATTCCCTGCAGTTCACACTTAGGGAGAGGGGGTAACAAGCTTCCAGCCTCTGGGGAGGGAGACCGACTGTTTCCGCTCCCAATACAGTGTCCTGTTGCTGGGAAAAGGAGACTGGGCTCTCTATTCCCTGTAGGACACTCTGCCGCTTGGGGACAGGACTGACTGTCTCTGCCCCCTGTAACTCAGCCTGCCACTGGGGAATGAACACTGGGCTCCCAATTCCCTGCAGGAGAAGTGGAGAGACCTCGGTCCCATCTCCACCGGCCACCTGGGGTTCTTCCCAGTAAACATCCACAATATCCTCCCAGCTGAAGGGCTCTGGACCTGGGTCTGACACTCTACTCTCCTGCTGAGCCTTCTCACTGAAGTGGAACAGCTGCAGGTAGCCCTGTTCCAGCTCCATCTCCCGGGTCACCAGGTGAGGTGGACCAGGTCCTGCTCAATCTCATGAGTGTCGTCCCAGTCATACCTGCTCTCCCTCCATTCCAAGAGATCACGGAACCGGGCTTGTGTAGGGTTCCCAAACTCCAGCTCTGAAAAAGTCTCCCATAACGAGCCAGGACCATCAAACTCCTCTCCCTTTGGCTTGTCATGCTCAGCTGTCCTGGGTAGGAACTCTGCCCCATACGACCAGAGCGCCTGGTAGGCATCTTCCAGCCACAGCTCCTGCCATGCTAGGAGTTCCAAGTCCTTTTCCCATTCCTCCCGGGCTGCTCTCCCAGGAAGGGCATCCGCAGGGCTACTCGCTTCAACAACCTCTGGTCTTCCGTGGGAAGTCTCTCATCCCACAGATACTCCTCAATACCCAGTGCCTGGTACCAGATGCCTCTCGGTTATCCATGACACCCTCATCGTACTCCACTGCTGTTTCCATTCTGGTGCTGTCAGGGTCGCTGAACTAGGACATGCGTTGCCCTCAAATTGTAAAATCCATGGAATGGTGTGTCCTTCTGGCTGTGGGAACGATCCCGCCGCTTGCCACCAATGTAAGGGAGCTCCTAGCACCCCAACTGGGTACCTCCGTTGATGGATGCTCCCAGTGCCTCCCGAGGACTCCAAGCACTCCGCTCGACACCGATACCGCCACAGGAACCAGGAACAGCTCTTACAAGAGCTAGAAGTAATAGCCAGGGGAGTATACACGTATAGCAATCCCCACACACATGAGACGAGGCTCTATGTTGAATGTAAAACAGCAACTCTTTAATGGGTTATTTTTCAGCCTTTTATGCAGGTCTCCTAGCAAGGGACACTTTACAACAGCTGGAGGGCCGCAGGTTGAGCATACCTGCTCTAAAGGGATGCCAAATGAGGCCATATAACTTTGCCAGGCTCCTGATATTGATGACTTAGGATAGGTCATAAACATCTGATCATTGAGGTCTGACACCCTGCACCCCCACCAATTACCTGTTCCCTGCATCCTCCGTCACAGGAACTAGCACTGGAACAGGAAGGACAGCTCTATTCAAAGTGTAGTGGCCGTGTTGGGTTGCTGCAGTCATCTCCCATTAAAGTGAATTCCGTTCCATTCACAGTGCTAGTTCCAGCACTGGAGGCTCCAGGGAATAACTGAGTGTCGAGGGTGCAGCATACCTCCCAACATTAGATTGCAAAGAGGGACAATATGTGCGGTGCGCATCACTTCCATTTTTTTCATACTAGGCCACGCCTCTAACTCCGCCCAAAGCATAATCACCGACTCTGCAGTAGCTGGGGATCGGTTAGGTGAGTAGAAGTTCCTTTATTATTTTTTTACAGCAAGTGGAGCCCGTGGGACAATTATTTTCTTGCGCTTCAATATCCATTTAAATATTAGCTCATATAAATCATCAGATTATAGATATTTTAAGGTCCAAATTGCACCAAATAATGAAGTTATGATCTAATATACAGGTAGAAACCATACAGATAGTTTAGTAAGGAGCAATTTAGTAAATTTATTAATGCACAATTATGCATTAATTCCCCAGGTCAAAAAGAGGGACATTTAAGGATCAAAGAGGGACTTGGATCAAAAAGAGGGACTGTCCCTCCAAAATAGGGACACTTGGGAGGCATGGCGCAGGGTGTCAGAACCTCAATGATCAGATGTTGATGACCTATCCTGAGGATGTCATCAATATCAGGAGCCTGGAACACGCCTTTCATCCGCACTCCATTACCTGTGTAAGAACTGCACATTACCACTTTTCATTACCATGCAGTTTTGTATGTGTTCTTCTAGCTGGCCAAAGAACTGGAGAAGAAGGTTATGGAACTAAAAATCGAAAAAGAAGAAGAGATCAGGTATGTCTCTGTCTGCTACATATGTGTATGTTGAATGTTGTTCAATATTAACACATTAATGGCCACAAAAAATCTTGGAGTATGACTATTGTTTATTCATTTGACTGATGTAACATAATTTATTGATAAAGCAGACAGAACATGTAGAGTCGTACAGGACATTTAAAGGGATTGTCTTACTACAGCAAATGGCATTTATCATGGAGAGAAAGTGCAGCACCTGAGGGGTTAACTGCCGCTGATCGCAGCTTCCTGTCAGAGGTCGGGTGCCGGCTATGTGATTCTGCCGCACCCGCCTCCTGTATCTGTATTAAAGGTTAATTATCATTGGTGGCGCAGTGCACCCTCCCCCCCCACCCCAGTATTAAAAACATTTGTGGTGCAGTGCGCCCCCCCCCCCCCCCAGTATTAAAGTCATTGGTGAGTTCCTATTCACCCTAATAGAGCTCTATTAGGGTGAATAGCACAAGGGAAGAAAAGAGGGGAAATAGTTATTAAATAAAAAGTAAAAAAAAAGTGAAGCCCCCCACCTAAATATAAAGTATAAATCACCCCCTTTCCCAATTTTACATATAAAATATATAAACAATATATAAGTAAACATATTGCATATTGCCACGTCTGAAAAGTCCAAACTATTGAAATATAAAAAATATCTCCTATGCGGTGAGTGCCGTAACAAAAACAAAAATAAAATAAAAACGCGCAATTTGACATTTTTTTTTGTCAACTTGTCCCCCCAAAAATAGGATAGGACTGTTCGATTATGGGCCAGACGTTGCATAAAATGCAGAATACACCCAGCTTTTTTAGTGTTTTATTTTTTTTTCACGTGGTATCGAATGGTATCCAGTATCGCAATACTTTTTTATGGTATAGAAATTGAATAAAAATGTGGGTATCGTGACAACCCTAGTCTGCTGCAGCCTGCCCTGCTGTGCTCCAAATTAAAATATAATCATATTGCTATTTATTGGGCATTGGGGGCACAGGGGCAGGCAGCAGCATAGTGCTATCAGCATTCATATTGATATTTATTGGGCATTGGGGCACAGGGGCAGGCAGCATAGTGCTATCAGCATTCATATTGATATTTATTAGGTATTGGGGGCACAGGGGCAAGCAGCATAGTGCTATCAGCATTCATATTGATATTTATTAGGTATTGGGGCACAGGGGCAAGCAGCAGCATAGTGCTATCAGCATTCATATTGAAATTTATTTTCATAGTCCATGTCGGTTTCCCTTTAGAGGGCGTACACTAAAAATGGAATACTTAGTAGACCTGAGAGATTAAAAAGTAGGGGTTATAAGGATTGATTCCCATATATCCGCTATGTAGCGTGTTCTGTCTATTGTATTTGGCAACATCTATAACACATACAGCTGCATTGCCGTGTCTGTTGTGCAAAATGCCACAAGGGAGCCCACGGAGGCTTTATCGCCCAAGGGCCCACGTGAACCTGGAGCCGGTCCTGGTCGTAACCATGGAAACAAGCAGTGTGTAATGTGATGGAAAAATGATCCCAGCCAGCAAAGGAGGCAATATGGACAATCACAATACATTAGTAAGTGCATTGTATTAACTTTCTCTACATGATAAATGCCATTTGCTGAAGTAAAACAAGGCTGCACACATTAAAAAGGATGATGAAATACAGAGTATGTACCATCTTAGGCGACGAAACCCTCATAGTCTGTAGCCACATGATGGAAATAATGGCATCTTGACCAGGAACTAGTTATCAATAAAGAACTGAGAGATATGTGTCCCTGCAATGTAATACTGAATGCTGACAGGTTGGAGCTGATTGTATGCTGTAATGATCCACTTACATGTTCATCTTTTAAGTTTTATACATTTATAGGATTTTTAGGAAATGTATAAAAAATAATGATCTGAAATATTCACCCTTCTGCCTTTTAGTAAACTTTAAGGGAGACATTTATCAAGACTGGCGTTTTCCTTGCCAGTCTTGATTCCCTGTGCAGTCTGAGGATGTGCCAGGCCTCTCATAGACATGGCACATACTTCCACTGGACGTGCGACAGACTAAAATCCACAGCAGCCTCCGTCCTAGCTGCCGTAGACTTCTGTCTTAATGTACAACGGAAACATTGCATTTTTGCAGATAAATGTGCCAGGCCTGCTGCCACGCTCCCTCCTACCCTCGTCACACCCCTTTTTTTACCCCTTCTGAAAAGTGGTGAGAAGGGGGAAAAGTCATGGTGTGTGCCAAAATTTCCAACTTTTTTTTACACCAAAAAAGTGGCTTAAATACTATAATATTTTTTTTCTGATCGGCTGTCATCACAGTATGCAGCACCTACACATACCTGGGGAATCAAGTGTCATATGTGACATCAGTGGTCCTTTATGTAATACATAATCATTGTGAATCCTCAGAAAATCCTAAGCATGGGCCCCCACAAGGAAAATCTCTAAAATATATTTTATCACATATATATAAATCCACATATCCACAGCAGAAAACCTCTTTACACACAGTCAGCAGTGTAATGAAATATATAATGCACCACTGTGCATATCCATCTAGTATACATCCGCACAAGTGCAGGCAGAATGATTGATTTGACATCACAGTTTATTACGCACGGGTATATGTGAGATATTACAGCTAATCGTGTTGCATGTGTAGGATTCTGCAGGAGAAACACGCTGCTGAGCTGCTAAGCCTTCAACAGGAGGACAGTGCAAGACTGGAAGAGGAGAGAAAAGAAGCTGAAAACAAATATGGTAATCGGGCAGAATCTTCCAGAAGATACAGTGCAGGGAGGAGAATATGGGTCTTGGCACTAGGAGAGCAGCAGTCACCCTATCACTCCAGGGGAAGGGGGGAGGGAATGAAGCTGGAGGGGGTGTAAAAGCCTGGTGCTCCCAGGACTCTGGACAGCTCCTCAGTGCCCCAGTTGGGTCATTTGCATATAAATAATTTCTCAATAACGGAGAGTCATAGTAAAAGTATCGTTTTTATCCGAATGATCACCCCTACCAGTCCATATTCCTGGTTTAATAGAGTTGATTATGCTGACAAATGCTCTTTAGTCTAATGTGCATCTTTCACTTTGCAGTGCATTGCATTTACCATTTCTACCCATATTGCCTGATTCAGAATGCACTCCTCCTCTCTCCAACTGACGTCACGTCCATTTGCTTGCAGCCAGGTCTTCTCATCTATGCTGTGTTCTGGAGCATGAATGCCATCTGATTAGCACGGGTGGGGAGTAGATGTGTCCCTCCAATCCTCCATTTGCCTGTAGTGAAGCAGTAAACATCCAGCGCATGCGCTGTTGAGCTCTCTTCACTACAGGGGAACAGGAGGGTCATCTTTCCCTGTAATAAAGCAAATGGACGAGGCATCAGTGGAAGTTGGAGGGAGACCGGATTTGTTAGTATAATTTGGATTGGGCAATAGGCTGCAATAAAAAAAAAATGGCTACTCATTAGAGATAATGAGAACTGGTTGCTGCCTCCCAGAAAAACCCCTTTAAGATGGAATTATTCTATTTTCTATATTTTTATATTTGTATGTCTACAAGTACATATAGCTGTAATTAGCAATGAATACTCCATATGATACCTACAACAACCTGTTTTTGTGTCTCCGTTTACAGATGAGCTATATAAGGAACTCAGTCTGGTCAAAAGTTCTTTTAAGACCTACCAGGTAAGACACAGACAAACCCAGACTCACACAAAAAATGGTATAGAAACAAAAAAAGGAATAGCTGAGCTGCAGGGTGACAAATTCCACCACCCAAAAAAATTGGGATACCCAAATAAAAGAATAAAAAGAGCCTGCGTGGGTCGAAACATCACTTGGAACATGTGAAGGAATCACTGCCTTTTACTACACTTGGATGCTTTATTTTTTGATTCACACAATAATGCTGTTCCTAGCTGTGCTTCTTCTAAGAAAACAAAGATTTATTGGTTAGTCAATGATGGAAGTAGTAGTAGTGGTGGCATCTTTAGGAAATGTTCACACGTGGCTGATTTGTTCTACGAGTTAAATGTTCTTCAAAATACTTTGATGCAGATATGTACATTTTCGTGTATGTCCTTACAGAGGTTTTTCTGTAATACTGTATGATTTGCTGCAGGAGAGCCTGTCAGAAGAGATGAATGACGCATGGCTGCAGAAAGAGACCAGGTTAAAGGAGTCATTTGAAGAGCAGAGGCTAATTGACATGGAGAGGCAAAGTAAGAGCATAGAAAGTTGTATTTTATGCAGATCTGCCCAGTTTGAGAAACAATATATTGTAAGAATATCAAGATAACCATAGGTGTCGCTAGGTCTCCTTCACTAGGTGCAAGGATTCAGTCCACTGCAGTTGAATTGTACATGAGCATCTTGGCTTATGGACACCACACTTGACCCCCCTATTTTACTAGCATGAAGTGGGAGCATCAATTGGAAAGCAACGGCTCTGCTAAGCTTTCTCTGAGGCAGCATGGTTGGCCCTGTCTAGTCACAAGCTGACCATGCGGCCTATGGTGAAAGCCATGTGGTGTAGATAGGAGAAGAAACATGGTACTTACCTGGCACTGCTGCCACTTTCTTCTGCTGATCATTGATCCTCAAGGATCTATCAACTGTAAACCTCATCAATCTTGAATTATCTTGAATGTCATAAATGCTGCCCCAACATATGCACATATGCATTACAGTAACAAACATTCACCATACTTTACTTCACAGGGCAGTCGTTGTTGGATGTATTTGAGGCAGAAAAAAAAGAAATCCACAAGAGAACTTTGGAAGAACAGGCCATGATCCAGCAGAGTCATCAGGCACAAACTGAAGTGAGTAAAACAGAAATTAATAATTTAGGAACAGTTAGTAATACTAAGATTTTGTAATAAACCCTTGCTAAATTAGGCCCAACAATCTTCTCCAATTTAATACACCATTATTAAAAAATGTGGGCCATTGTTTTTTGTTTTGTTTTTTTACTGTTCTTTTTTGATAAATCTTCCCTATTAAGTCTTGTTTTGTTGTAGGATGCCTGGAAGAAATACAAAGAAGCCACACAGGAAACAAAGATGCTAAACGTATTAAAAAAGGTAAAATAAATGTGCTCTCCTTAAGGGGGTCGCCTCACCTTACATACTGATGACATATCACCAGGATCCCACACCCAACTTTTTTTGGAACTCCCATAGCGGTGAATGGAGTGTTCACGCTCTTTCACTTCAAGAGCTATATTCTGGAAATAGGAGCAGGTCCCAGAGGTGAGACCTACACCTATCCATTTTTGATGGAATACCCTAGTGATATGCCATCAAAGTCTGAGATGGGCCAACGTCTATAAAGTTTCCTAAAAACTTTTACAAGTGATGGCCTACATAGCTCACTGCATTTTGCAGTGGACGAAGCTGAGTTCTAGCATCTGAACTCCTGCAGAACAGTCGATCAGTGGGGATGTGAGGTGTTGCCCCCCCATTCAAATAGTGATAACCTATCCTGGGGAAAGGCCATGGACAACACCTTAATAATGGGTTATTACACATGTAGCAGGGCACTTAAAAGTTTGAATATACAGTATGATAATAATAATGCCCAAGCTCTGACTTCAGGACTCAATTGCAGCATTGTTTTTTTTTTGTTAAAAGGGTTGTCCAGTCTAGGCCTTTCATGGCTAAGATGGGAATACCCACAGTAAGCACCTGAAGGTATGCTGTTTCCATAACTCCAGAATAACAAGGATGGCTTGTTTGCGTAGCTCCCATTCACTGCTATGGGAATTACAAAAACAGCGGAGCCCAGCTTGCCTCCTAAAACAGAAAATTCATACTTGTGTGTTCCCTGCTCTCTAGTCCTCCATGTTGCCTCTGCTGCATCCATCTTTCGAACCCCATACTATTTACACCTGTCAGTGCATTGGCACGGCACATGCTCCATTGCAGCCAATTAATGGCTTCAGTGGTGACATGCTGCTTGTGGCCACATCACCACTAAAGCCAGTTATTGGCTGCAGTGGAGCATGTGACCATGCCCATGCACTGCCGGATGTAAAAAGTGCAGGGACCGGAAGATGGACACAGCAGCGTCAGGAAGTACTCAAGTATGAATCTTCTGCTTCAGGAGGCAGGCTGCTGGAAAACCCCTTTAAAGGTATTGTTATGCAATCAATAGGGCTTTTCAAGCAAATTGTATACTGTATTGTACAATAGACAGTGGAGAAGGAGATTGGAGGAGGACAGAGAATTAGGTACCATTATCTCTCCCTAGACAGTGGAAAATGAACTTGGGGTGGATGGTGGCAAGAGTTGACTGCACTCGTGATGCAGGTGTTTGATTGTCTCATATGACGAGCTGCTACCCACCTACAGAAAGTGAAAAGTCTAGAGCTCCTAAAATGTAGAAAGGGTGAAAGTACACCGGAGAGCAGTGTTTTCTTGCATTGATGTAGTAAAATAATGGTGTACATTACTCCAGATATTTATTTTTTTATTTGAGGGATAACCACCTTAAAGGGTGACTGAGTTTTGGAGCTTCTCACAAATTAACTTCTGCTATTGCTGGGGACAGTGTGAGCATCCATTCCAGCCTCCCCGGTACTCTAGTCTGCTTACAGGTGAAACTTGAAACATTAGA
The DNA here is from genome assembly GCF_014858855.1 of Bufo gargarizans. Lineage (NCBI taxonomy): Eukaryota > Metazoa > Chordata > Amphibia > Anura > Bufonidae > Bufo > Bufo gargarizans. The sequence continues at coordinate 74,904,121 of NC_058087.1, forward strand.
ATATTGTGCAAAAGTTCATTTATTTCAGTATTTAAACTTAAAGGGCTTCTGCACTTTGTTTTAACTGATGATCTATCCTCTGGATATATCATCAGCTTCTGATCGGTGGAGGTCCGACACCCGGGACCCCTGCCGATAAGCTGTTTGAGAAAGCAGCGGCGCCCCAGCAGCGCCGCGGCCTTCTCACTGTTTACCGCCGGCCCACTGACGTCACGACTAGTATCAACTAGCGTGGGCGGGGCTAAGCTCCATTCAAGTGAACAGAGCTTAGCCCCACCCACGCTAGTTGATACTAGTCGTGACGTCACTGGGCCAGCGGTAAACAGTGAGAAGGCCGTGGCGCTGCTGGAACGCTGCTGCCTTCTCAAACAGCTGATCGGCTGGGGTCCCAGGTGTCGGACCCCCGCCGATCAGATGCTGGTGATCTAGCCAGAGGATAGATCATCAGGTTAAACAAACTGCAGAACCCCTTTAAAAGGTGAAACTAATATATGAGAGAGACTCATTACATGCCAAATGAGATATTTCAAGCCTTTAATTGTTATAATTCGGATGATTATGGCTTACAGCTTATGAAACCCCCAAAGTCACAATCTCAGAAAATTAGAATATCATGAAAAGGTTCAATATTCTAGGCTCAAAGTGTCACATTCTAGTCAGCTAATTCATCCATAACACCTGCAAAGGGTTCCTGAGCTTTTACATTGTCTCTCAGTCTGGTTCAGTAGGAATCACAATCATGGGAAAGACTGCTGACCTGACAGTTGTGCAGAAAACCATCATTGTCACCCTCCATAAGGAGGGAAAGCCTCAAAAGGTAATTGCAAAAGCAGTTGGATGTTCCCAAAGTGCTGTATCCAAGTACATTAATAGAAAGTTATGTGGAAGGGACAAGTGTGGAAGAAAAAAGTGCACAAGCAGCAGGGATGACCACAGCCTGGAGAGGATTGTCAGGAAAAGGCCATTCAAAAGTGTAGGGGACTTTCACAAGGAGTGGACTGAGGCTGCAGTCAGTGCATCAAGAGCCACCACACACAGATGTATCCTGGACATGGGCTTCAAATGTCGGATTCCTCTTGTCAAGCCTCTCCTGAACAAACAACAACGTCAGAAGCGTCTTACCTGGGCTAAAGAAAAAAATAACTGGTCTGTTGCTCAGTGGTCCAAAGTCCCTTTTTTCTGATGAGAGCAACTTTTGCATCTCATTTGGAAACCAAGGACCCAGAGTCTGGAGGAAGAATGGAGATGCACACAATGCAAGATGCTTGAAGTCCAGTGTGAAGTTTCCACAGTCTGTGTTGATCTGGGGAGCCATGTCATCTGCTCGTGTTGGTCCAATGTGCTTCATTAAGTCCAGCGTCAATACAGCCGTCTACCAGGAGATTTTAGAGCATTTCAGGCTTTCTTCCACAGACGAGCTTTATGGAGATGGTGACTTCATTTTCCAGCAGGACCTGGCACCTGCCCACACTGCCAAAAGTACCAAAACCTGGTTCAATGACCATGGGATTACTGTGCTTGATTGGCCAACAAACTCGCCTGACCTGAACCCCATAGAGAATCGATGGGGCATTGCCAAGAGAAAGATGAGAGACATGAGACTGGACAATGCAGAAGAGCTGAAGGCTGCTATTGAAGCATCCTGGTCTTCCACAAAACCTCAGCAGTGCCATAGGCTGATAGCATCCATGCCACGTCACATTGAGGCAGTAATTGATGCAAAAGGGGCCCAAACTAAGTACTGAGTACATATGCATGATTATACTTTTCAGAGGTCCTACATTTTTCTATTGGACATCCTTTTTTTATTGATTTCATGTAATTTTCTAATTTTCTGAGATTGTGAATTTAGGGTTTTCATAAGCTGTAAGTCATAATCATCCAAATTATAACAAAGTCTTGAAATATCTCGCTTTGCATGTAATAGTCTATCTCATATATTACTTTCACCTTTTAAGTTGCATTTCTGTGATAAATGAACTTTTGCACAATATTTACATTTCTTGAGTTTCACCTGTATATTGACTTCTACCTGCCCCAGTGTGCTGCCCTTATATCCAGCAATTCTCCTCAAGCCTGGGGCATGTCCTACTACAAGAAGTCTGCCAGTACTATACTGGTCTGGACTTCCTTTCCCATACTTTTAGGCCAATCACCAGTGAGCCCCATTTAATCCATGCCCTTATCCTAAGTACACATGTAAGAGACAGTTTATGCTCAAAGCAAACAGGAATGACTTAGGACTCATATTGTACACATTATCATGACAGCACAGACAGGGTAAGCAGGTCACGGAACACATTTCATGCTCACAGCATACAGACCAGAAAGATCCAGAGAACAGAGACACTAATTGATTATAGCACAGACAGGCAAGGACTATGCAGTCAGTCCAGTGATGGATCTTGCCTAATAAACTAAAACCAGCTCATGCAGAGGCACTCAAAACTGATATTATGACTGGAGTAGGAAATGCACTTACTATGTACTGGAGGGAAGATGTGGCTTTCATACACAGAAAACTGCAGGCTGAGATGCTGAGCATTCTGCAGTGTTCAAGCACTGAGCCCTGGATGGTGAAAGGGCCTCTGCACTGAGCTCAGATGCTCAATGAGCTCTGGAGCCAGCCAGTGAAAAAAGACATACCCAATTCTTTCAGTCTCTATTCTGCTAGGATTCACTTAGTAATAGTGACTGGACAGCAAAATCTCTAGAAGGGAGACCTCTAGTGGCAGAGATTACAGAAGCATTTTTAGGGTAAACACGATGAACATTTTTAATCAAAGTGATTACAGATTTGTTCAGGATCACCTAAAGTGACCCTTGAGAAGAAGTTGTTTGAAAAGTGACCATTTGGTAAGATTTTTTAGGGTTCTTCACAACACTGAGAATACATGTTCAGTTTTTAGATGCTGCAACATTTTCTTTAGCTCAGGATTACATTCAATGTAAAGGATTCCTCTCTACTGAGAAAGCTGCTAATTAAACACTGGTTTATTTTCATGTAGCATTTGCAGGCTGAGATTGCTGAGAAAAAGCAAACTGTCCTTTCGCTTAATGCAGAGCTACAACATGCCCATCTGGAAATTGGCAAGTTGGTAAGTGACCAGGAATGATGTGTTCTATCTTCTGTGGTTACGTGCTTGGTGGAGTGCACTAATGACAAAGAAATAATATTGGCTTATATCTGAATAATGCTCCTCAACCCTAATGACATTAAATACAAACACGTTCATACATTGCAGGTTGTGACTCCATCCAGCTCGCCCCCTCCACTGCGATGCCAAAATCCGTGAAATTTCCCTACCCTCATCACTTCCTGTTGTGACGCGGCCACACCGGACATGACGGAGGTGTGCCGCGCAGGTGCACAACAATGGGGTAGGGAAATTTTACACCAGAGTTGGGGAGAAGGGGCCACCTAATGCGCTTGCACCTTACCTCTCAGCTGGACACTGGCCGACACTGCTCATGCGCCGGGAGCCTCAGCAGCGGTTAGAGGGTAGGGAAAAATTACAGGCCAGTGCGTAAGTGCGGCTAACTACTCCCGTCGGGATACACCGTGCGTGCGCATCAGCGGACAGGGAGATCTCTTATACCGAACATCCATCCGATCACCGCGCCTGCACAGTGTGGTGGTAGGGAGATCTGATGGCTATTTGTTCTGTTAAATCTCCCTACCACATACTGCGCACACGCTGTGTCTGATCATTTGGAGCCAGCTGAGAGGTACGCGCATTAGGTGGCCCCTTCTCCCCAACTCTGGTGTGAAATGTCCCTACCCCGTCGTTGTGGGCCTGCGCGGCACATCTCCTTCCAAAGCTGGGAATGTCATGTCCGGTGCGGCCGCGTCACAACAGGAATTGACGAGGGCAAGGAAATTTCACGTGTAGGCAAATTTCACAGAACACCAGCCGGCTGGTGAGCATTGTCAACGGGCGGCGCTCCTGCGGTGGGCATCTTTCTTCTTCCTGTACTTAGTGCGCACACGCCGAGCCGGCCAGAGCTAAAGGAGGACCGTGATGTCGCAGTGGAAGGTGCGGGCTGGAGCCAGGAGAGGTACATGGAACAAGTGAAGAGGAGGGCTTGGGCTCTGGCAGAAGGTGTGCCTGGGCTCCTATAACAGTGATGCACACCCCGCTGGGCACCTTGGCACCATACCTTGAGAACATATTTGCATATGAATAAAAGTTAATTTTCTGCACTTCGAAAATACACAGAATACTAAGACAGGTATGCTCTGCCTTGTCTTAGGCAGCACTATTTATCCCATGACTGGGTTAGGCTACTTTCACACTTGCGTTTTGAGCGGATCCGTCTGGTGTCTGCACAGACGGATCCGCTCCTATAATGCAAACGCTTGCATCCATTCGGAACGGATCCGTCTGCATAACTGGTTTTTACAGATCTGATTTTTCACTTCGTGAAAACTCAGATCCGACAGTATATTCTAACACATAACACATAGGTGTTCCCATGGTGATGGGGACGCTTCAGGTTAGAATATACTAAAAGAACTGTGTATATACTAAAAGAACTGTGTACGTGACTGCCCCCTGCTGCCTGGCATCACCCGATCTCTTACAGGGGGGCTGTGATCTGCACAATTATTGTGCGAATCATGCACCCTAATTAACCCCTTGATCACCCCTGTCAATCACCTAGTGAAAGAAAAAAAGTGATCAGTGTAAACTGTCACTTTTTTTTTTCACTGGTATTGACTTAGGTTTTAGGATAGTTTAGGCCCCTTGGTTAGGTAGTTTAGCGATTGTTTAGCGCCCAGCCCACCGCAGTCACTGATTCGCTGATTAGCGTATCGCTAATCAGCTTTTGTACTTTTATAGTATCTGTAAGTGATCAAAACTGATCACAGTCAGATCTATAATAGTATTAGTGTCATCTTAGCTCGGCCTCCACCCAAAACTCAGTGTTTGCCCGATCAGGCCTGATCGTTCGCCCACACGTGCGTTCACCCACGCCCGCCCCGCCACAGTGACAAAAAATATATTTTTTTTTGATCACTGCACAATCACTTTCCAAACGCTGCGGCGATAAAAAAAATCAGTTTTGATATTTTTTTATCAATCGCAGCGGCCTCCGGTACTTCGCTAGCGTCCCATTTGTAAGACAGGCTTGCTTTTTTTCTTGGGTAGTCTCAGGGAATACCCCTAAATTTAGTAGTCCAAATGTCAAACAGGGGGTATTCTTCTGAAGAGGCCTACAGGCTTCTGACCCAGTCGGATGAGGAATGGGAACCCTCATCTGATGAATCTAGCGGGTCAGAATATAAACCTGTAGAAAGCAGTGGCAGTCTGACACAAAGTTCGGACGAGGAGGTTGAGGTCCCTGATACCACCAGGCGTACCCGGCCCCGTGTTGCTAGACCACAGGTTGTGCAGGATCCGCTTCAAGGGCAGCAGAGTGGGGCTGGCGCTGTCGGATTACGTGGTGAGGCATACACCAGCAGCGCAGCCCTCCCTGGACCTAGTACCAGCACTGCCGTACAACATAGTGAAGTGGCGAGCACCAGAAGGGCAGTTGAAGCTGGTACGGTGGCACGTGCAATAGTTACCCCGCACAGACAGGCCCGTAGACCCCCTAGAGTCCCTGAGGTGTTGGAAAATCCTGATTGGCAGTCCCCAACTTCAGCCGCACCTGTAGTTTTCCCTTTCACCGCCCAGTCTGGAGTTCGGGTTGAGACAGCTCAAATCGGTTCGGCCCTGGGATTTTTTGAGCTGTTCTTGACTGCGGAGCTCTTGGACTTAGTTGTGGCAGAAACAAATCGGATGGCACTCAATTTATATCCGCCAACCCGGGAAGCTTTTATGCCCAGCCTTTCTGGTGGATTTTTTTCATCCACATTGATCGATGCGAATGAAGAAATCTGTGCTGTTAATTTTTTCTTTCAGCCCAGAGGCTGAACGGAAAAAAAAAATATCTCATTACCCGTATGCTCAATATAAGGAGAATAGCAGAAACTCCTAATGCTGGCCATACATGTAATGATTGCGGAGACCTTCAAATGCCAGGGCAGTACAAACACCCTACAAATAACACCATTTTGGAAAGAAGACACCCCAAGGTATTCGCTGAGGGGCATATTGAGTCCATGAAATATTGAAATTTTTGTCTCAAGTTAGCGGAAAGGGAGACTGTGAGAAAAAACAAAAAAATAATGATTTTCTGCTAACTTGTGCCCACATTTTTTTTTTCTATGAACTCGGCATGCCCCTCATTGAATACCTTGGGGTGTCTTCTTTCCAAAATGGGGTCACTTGTGGGGTATTTATACTGCCCTGGCTTTTTAGGGGCCCTAAAGCGTGAGAAGAAGTCTGGGATCCAAATGTCTAAAAATGCCCTCCTAAAAGGAATTTGGGCACCTTTGCGCATCTAGGCTGCAACAAAGTGTCACACATGTGGTATCGCCCTTCTCAGGAGAAGTTGGGGAATGTGTTTTGGGGTGTCATTTTACATATACCCATGCTGGGTGAGATAAATATCTTGTTCAAATGCCAACTTTGTATAAAAAAAATGGGAAAAGTTGTCTTTTGCCGAGATATTTCTCTCACCCAGCATGGGTATATGTAAAATGACACCCCAAAACACATTCCCCAACTTCTCCTGAGTACGGCGATACCACATGTGTGACACTTTTTTGCAGCCTAGGTGAGCAAATGGGCCCACATTCCAAAGAGCACCTTTTGGATTTCACAGGGCATTTTTTACAGATTTTGATTTCAAACTACTTCTCACGCATATGGGCCCCTAAAATGCCAGGGCAGTATAACTACGCCACAAGTGACCCCATTTTGGAAAGAAGACACCCCAAGGTATTCCGTGAGGGGCATGGCAAGTTCCTAGAATTTTTCATTTTTTGTCACAAGTTAGCAGAAAATGATGATTGTTTTTTTTTCTTACAAACTCTCATATTCCACTAACTTGTGACAAAAAATATAAACTTCCATGAACTCACTATGCCCATCACGAAATACCTTGGGGTGTCTTCTTTCCAAAATGGGGTCACTTGTGGGGTAGTTATACTGCACCGGCATTTTAGGGGCCCATATGCGTGAGAAGTAGTTTGAAATCAAAATCTGTAAAAAATGACCTGTGAAATCCGAAAGGTGCTCTTTGGAATGTGGGCCCCTTTGCCCACCTAGGCTGCAGAATGTGTTTTGGGGTGTCATTTTACATATACCCATGCTGGGTGAGATAAATATCTTGGTCAAATGCCAACTTTGTATAAAAAAAATGGGAAAAGTTGACTTTTGCTGAGATATTTCTCTCACACAGCATGGGTATATGTAAAATGACACCCCAAAACACATTCCCCAACTTCTCCTGAGTACGGCGATACCACATGTGTGACACTTTTTTGCAGCCTAGGTGGGCAAAGGGGCCCACATTCCAAAGAGCACCTTTCGGATTTCAAAGTCAGGAGACCCTATTAACCACCTCAGCCCCCCTAGCTGAAACACCCTTCATGACCAGACCACTTTTTACACTTCTGCACTACACTACTTTCACCGTTTATTGCTCGGTCATGCAACTTACCACCCAAATGAATTTTACCTCCTTTTCTTCTCACTAATAGAGCTTTGATTTGGTGGTATTTCATTGCTGCTGACATTTTAACTTTTTTGTTATTAATCGAAATTTAACGAAATTTTTGCAAAAAAATGAAATTTTTCACTTTCAGTTGTAATTTTGTTTAAAAAAAACGACATCCATATATAAATTTTTCGCTAAATTTATTGTTCTACATGTCTTTGATAAAAATAAAATGTTTGGGTAAAAAAAAATGGTTTGGGTAAAAGTTATAGCGTTTACAAACTATGGTACAAAAATTTTAATTTCCACTTTTTGAAGCAGCTCTAACTTTCTGAGCACCTGTCATGTTTCCTGAGGTTCTACAATGCCCAGACAGTAGAAAAACCCCACAAATTACCCCATTTCGGAAAGTAGACACCCTAAGGTATTCGCTGATGGGCATAGTAAGTTCATAGAACTTTTTATTTTTTGTCACAAGTTAGCGGAAAATGATTTTTTTTCCTTACAAAGTCTCATATTCCACTAACTTGTGACAAAAAATAAAAACTTCCAAATTAGTGGAATAAGAGAGTTTGTAAGAAAAAAAAAATCATAATTTTCCGCTAACTTGTGACAAAAAATAAAAAATTCTAGGAACTTGCCATGCCCCTCACGGAATACCTTGGGGTGTCTTCTTTCCAAAATGGGGTTACTTGTGGGGTAGTTATGCTGTCCTGGCATTTTAGGGGCCCAGATGCGTGAGAAGTAGTTTGAAATCAAGATCTGTAAAAAATGCCCTGTGAAATCCGAAAGGTGCTCTTTGGAATGTGGGCCCCTTTGCCCACCTAGGCTGCAAAAAAGAGTCACACATCTGGTATCGCCGTACTCAGGAGAAGTTGGGGAATGTGTTTTGGGGTGTCAATGGGGGACGGATCCGTTTGAAATTGCACCATATTGTGTCAACGTCAAACGGATCCGTCCCCATTGACTTGCATTGTAAGTCAGGACGGATCTGTTTGGCTCCGCACGACCAGGCGGACACAAAAACGCTGCAAGCTGCGTTCGGGTGTCCGCCTGCTGAGCGGAACGGAGGCCAAGCGGAGCCATACTGATGCATTCTGAGCGGATCCGCATCCACTCAGAATGCATTGGGGCTGTACGGATCCGTTCGGGGCCGCTTGTGAGAGCCTTCAAACGGAACTCACAAGCGGAACGCAAGTGTGAAAGTAGCCTTACATATAGTTAGATTTGCTGACAGATTTCTTTTAAATAATGTATAAACTCCTGTGCACTGAGCTCCCCCTAGTGGTAGCTGGACAATTTACCAATGTATTTATATCACTTGTCTCGCCTAAACACATTGAGAAATTTACTGTTTGGGATGAGCACCATATTTTACAAACACCTGTTCCACTTTTTCCAATACAAAAGTCAGATAAAGTGGGTGAGGTGAAGAGTGACTTTTTTATTACAATTTTTTTAATAAAAATTTCTTCTGCTAAATAAAAATTAATCATGGCTTGATTAATTTTTCCTTCTCATTATACATGACTTTCCTTCATTATACATGAAGTGGTTATGGCCACTGCTACAGCGCAGATACGAGGTGGCTGGGATGGGGGTTGGCAGATTCTGTGCATGCATGCCTATCCATGCTCCCACGGTCCTAGCCACAGAGAGGCCAGCACTTTTTCGTATTATGCACAAGCATGGCTACTGCTGCTAGATTGCAGGGTGGTCGTAACTTCTGGATACAGGCATTGCATAATGCGGTGGAAAAATGAATCAAGCCAACAAATGACGCAATATGGACAATCACAATACATTAGTAAGTGCCTTATATTAACTTTCTCTACATGATACATTCCATTTGCTGAAGTAAGACAATCCCTTTAAGGTTGTGATTGCAACTGGCTAGAATGAAAGCGACGGAATGAGGCGCAGCCATAATGGAGTGCGGCTTGACTTAGGGGGAAGACCGCAGGATGGGAAGGGTTAAGGTTAATCATGGCTAGGGGTCGGTTTAAGGGAGGAAGAGGAGGGTCAACAGATTCGCGGGCAGTATATAGATGTGGGTATAGGAGGGGCTTAAGGCAGTCTTAGGAAAAGCAAGCGCGTGTATATGAATAATAAAGTTCGGCCGTCATGGTCATTTTCTCCAAAGAAAGAAGGTGTCGGTGTGGTTATTGTAAGGTAAAGGTTTGTAGGAACAGACGGAGGAAGTTCTTCCATCCTATTAAGTCATTGAGATCTGTCTGCTTAGAGGTGGGGGCATAGAAAAACATTCACACAACTTTCCGCTGTTCACTCCTGGGATCCATACTTGTGTTTGGTGATAAAATCTGAACAGATCTTCCAGTGCCTTCAAGAAAATGGTACAATCTATAAAGACAAAACTGTCATGTCATTTATTTCTGATGTTTTATTTTTAAGAAAAGTCAAATTGACAAAATAGAGAAAAGCTTTGACCAAAGTGTCAGCAAAGTGGAGTCAAGATACAAACACAGAATTCAGTCTATGATGAATGAAAATGCTGATTTAAGGTAATTTTGTTTCTATCTATAAACACTTGTATCCATTACACATGGATTAGTTTACTGCCTACTGTAAATTCTGAGAATATTAGCAATCATTGAGGACTACCATGAGCGCCAAGATAGGATGTTCCTAACTGAACTGTAGGCAGCCCTGTGAGAAGTACAATTTCCTTCTTTTTTTAGAGAAACATTTTAAAGCCATACATGATATAAGAACATGTCTACTTGATGAATGGATTGTAGGGTACCAGGCAGTCTGTCCCTACAAGCTCAGAGGTATACATTTAGTACTGATTACCATGTAGAAAAAAAAGAGGCAAACCGTGTTTGGACTGGGATTCCTTAGATCCACTTGAGGAAATTATTCTTGGGGCCCAATCCCTATATCGTCAATAGTCTAATCTAGGTTTTAAATAAAAGAAATAGACTCTTGTGGGCTTCAAGAGCAACTCCAACTTTTTTTTCTCTGGAGCCTTGGGGTACACTATGGTATCAGAGTCTGGACCCACTAGTGGATCCTCTGGTATGTTGGATGTCCATCATTGATTGATATCCAATGTCCTCATTCTTTTAAGAAAGCAGGTTTGCTGAAGAACCACTTTTTTAAATCTAGAGGATGCAATTCATGTTGGTCAGTCAGTGGTTGGCACAGGTGAAGGAACTTCTAACTGTGATAGACTGCTTCTGCAGGGCATGAGGGCAGCAGCTACGTAGTGCAGCTCATCTCTGTAGTCATCAGTTTCTGACAATATTGCTTCTTCTTACTCTGCTGTTTCACTTTGTTTAGGAGAAAACTTATTGCTAAAAGTGAACAACTTTTCAGTCAAAGAAACAAAGACATCACTGGAAGCTGAAGAACATGGATTGTTATGGAACTGTCGTGTCCTGCACGTCACAGATACTGCTTTGGAGCTTCTCATTCCTAATGGGTTGAAATTTTTTGGGGTAATCCATGTACAGTCTTCCTCTCCTTAAACCAAGAAGATGCTATTAAACCATCTTGTTTCAGTTTAAAGATCACTGAATGGTTACTTTAAGCACAGTGTAGACAAGGACATGCAATGGTTTGGTTCTTTACTGTAAAACTATAAATGACATAAATGATTATACAGCATTTGATCAATATTCCTCCCAGAAACTCAACTCAAAGGTCACGAGAGCAGTTTTTTTAAAACTTTTATTAATTGTACATTTTTAAATTCATATTAAATTTAAAAAAACATCACCTCAAGAATGATTCATGTGCCTATTAGCTGAAATGAGTTCTTTTGCATAACACACAAAATCTCCATCTCTGCTGTGGCATACCATCAATGGAGGCAGAACATGCAATTGGTATGGGGCCCACCAGGGCTGAACCTTCCAACCACTCTTCTCTATGGAGTCCCAAAATCAGCATGCTGACTTTTTTTTGCAGATTGTCCCTTATAGGTCTTGATCCCAGAACCTGCTGGATGGGAGCTAGAAACCTTACCAGTTAAGGCACAGGCTTAAAGGGGTTGTCTTCTGGGTTGAGGGCTGAATCTGGACATATGCAGTGGAGGGCAAGGGAGACCATGAAATGCTCCGATGCTCCACTCAGAGGGGCAGGACGAGTGAAGAACGGGTTATGTCTGGATTCGGCTCTGAACCCGGACAACCTCTTTAACTGTAGTCAAAGGATGGAGTTTCTCTGACTAAAAACTTTAATGGTATTATTCTCATGCGGAATGTACTGGTATCTGCATATACATCTCTAGATATACCAGTGCATTGTATGAGAGAGTGAGATAGAGGTTATCACAGATAAAAACTATAAATTGAATAAAAAAGTATAGAATACACCTGTAAACGGGTCATGACCGCTTTGAATAAACTGAGGACAGCTGGCCGAAGAATCATTATGTCACAGGGAAATATACCCTGGCTGGGCAAGAGATTCGATACTAAGTTAAAAAGCCCATGCCATTGACATCCGAAAGCCTTATAGTATGGTACTTTGCCCTCTAATATTGCTACTATGGGTTTAAAATGTCAGACCTCTCTAAGATTCAGAACAGCTTTTTGCAAGGGTATTGATGAGATTTCCTTCTGATTCAATTTTTTACTTCTACAATATAGCATCAAATAAGTCATTTTTCTACATCAGATAATATAATGTTTCTAGTACCAGGTGAAAAAGAAACTAGCAGCACAGGAGCTTTGAGGTCACGTCTTTCTGCAGTCTTAGGCTACAGGCACACGACAGTGAAAAAAAAGTCTGTTAAAAAACGGACACACTGTCAGTTTTTCATGGCCATGTTGCATCAGTGTGTACATCCATTTTCTGGCCGTGTGTCCGTATTTAATGTCCATTTTGCATCCGTTTTGCGTCAGTTTTTGAGGAATTTGATTGGCAGTTATTTCTAAACCCACCCTTCTGAGAACACCCACAGGATAGTAGGCCCCCAGCTAAAATAATGTCCCCCATAGTGTAGGATTTTTATTTTTTTGCTGCCCCAGCTTTAATAATGTCGTCTATTTTGGCCCCAGCTAAAATGTCTCCCATCGTGTAAAAAAAATTTTCATAGCTTAAATAATGCCCCATGTAGGCCCCCAGCTAAAATAATGTCCCCCATTGTGTAGGATTTTTATTTATTTTTTTGCTGCCCCCTGCTTTAATAATGCCCCAATGTAAGCCCCCATCTTAAATTATGTTCCCCTTAGTATAGAAATTCTTTTTTATTGTCCCCAGCTTTAATAATGCCCCCAATGTAGGGCCCCATCTTAAATATTTCCCCCATGGTTTAAATAATGCCCCCATAATCAATATATATTTTTTTTGTTGATTTTACAAAAAAAAACCTCTCCACTTGCTCTCGCTGCAGCAGTCTCTTCTCTCTTCACTGAACAGGACCTGCCGAAAGACCTGCGATGTGCGCGATGATGTCACTGAGCGCTCCCACGTGGTTACGTCACCACGCAGATCGCAGGTCCTTCGGCAGGTATTGCTCAATAAAGAGAGAAGAGACTGCCGCAACGCGAACAAGTGGGTGAGGTGAGGTTTTTTTTTTTTTGGGGGGGGGGGGGGGGGGGTTTAACCCCTAAATGGCCATATAGATAGTGTACCCGTTTTTAACAGCTGTAAGACAGGTGCACTTTCAATGGACGGATGCTATTCTCTGGCCGTTAAAAGAACGGCCATGTGAATAGCCCCATAGACTTTCATTGGTGCTAAAAACGGCCGTGTGACGGCCGTTACTTAGACGGACGTCACATGGCCATTATTCACTGTCGTGTGCATGAGGCCTTAGGGTGTCTTCACATTTTCTAAAATTGAAAGTCAGTTCTATTGATTGGGATTGCAAAAAATCCATGTGCTAGCCACCAAAAGAACCCCCATCCGATGAATGGAACCGATTTTCAGACTCCTAACTTCACAGTGAAACTCTTTGGGCCAGTTATCATATTGCTGTTGTAAGAGTCTTGCTTGTGATGCCACATATGTATCTAACCTAACAATTCTCATAATTCCATTTGTACAAGTAGTGCAATATGCATTCCCTGGTCACCATAATTGAACAAAATTGTGCCAGTTCCTGCTATTTGCGTGTGTGTGTGTGTATGTACATATATATATATATATATATATATATATATACACATACACCTAAAGAATTATTAGGAACACCTGTTGTATTTCTCATTAATGCGATTATCTAGTCAACCAATCACATGGCAGTTGCTTCAATGCATGTAGGGTTGTGGTCCTGGTCAAGACAATCTCCTGAACTCCAAACTGAATGTCAGAATGGGAAAGAAAGGTGGGCTACAACATCAGAAGACCCCACCGGGTACCACTCATCTCCACTACAAATAGGAAAAAGAGGCTACAATTTGCACAAGCTCACCAAAATTGGACTGTTGAAGACTGGAAAAATGTTGCCTGGTCTGATGAGTCTCGATTTCTGTTGAGACATTCAAATGGTAGAGTCAGAATTTGGCGTAAACAGAATGAGAACATGTATCCATCATGCCTTGTTACCACTGTGCAGGCTGGTGGTGGTGGTGTAATGGTGTGGGGGATGTTTTCTGGGCACACTTTAGGCCCCTTAGTGCCAATTGGCCATCGTTTAAATGCCACGGGCTACCTGAGCATTGTTTCTGACCATGTCCATCCCTTCATGATCACCATGTACCCATCCTCTGATGGCTACTTCCAGCAGGATAATGCACCATGTCACAAAGCTCGAATCATTTCAAATTGGTTTCTTGAACATGACAATGAGTTCACTGTACTAAAATGGCCCCCACAGTCACCAGATCTCAACCCAATAGAGCATCTGTGGGATGTGGTGGAACGGGAGCTTCGTGCCCTGGATGTGCGTCTCTCAAATCTCCATCAACTGCAAGATGGTATCCTATCAATATGGGCCAACATTTCTAAAGAATGCTATCAGCACCTTGTTGAATCAATGCTACGTAGAATTAAGGCAGTTCTGAAGGCAAAAGGGGGTCCAACACCGTATTAGTATGGTGTTCCTAATAATTCTTTAGGTGGGTGTGTGGTGTGTGTGTGTGCATAGAGATATATATATATATATATATATATATATATATTATTATTATTATTATTATATTATTTTTTTTTAACGTTCCTTGAGGCAGTTATTTGTTGTGGAACGTAAACCCGGTACCTTTATAAACAGTGATTTGTTTTTCAATAATATTTCCAAACTCCACATAGTCACTGGAATAAATAGTGAAGACAAAATAGTGGTAGAAGGATCATCCCTACCGCGGTTGGGTGTACAATATTCCAAAACTATTCTCAGTTCTTGTAAACATTGATTGACTAACAGAAGACCATTTTAACAGAAGTCCAGTGTACCAGGGTAGTTCATGGCTGTGGCATCTGTTTTCCAGTAGACCTGATAACTTGTTTTTGGCTCAGTTCATGGTTTACTTTTGTTATGGTTGAAGTGAGGTCTTCTTTACTAGAAAATAGAAACAATTTTCTTTTACTGAATTGTAAAATGATGTTAAAATATAGGTTAAAAACATTATATACAGATAAATCATCAGTAGTAATAAGTCAGAGCAATTGGACTTTCTGTATTTTCTCTTCAAGATGTTTTGCTAGTTATCCAACTGGCTCTCGAAGAGAACTGTTTCATTTCTTCATTCTAATTGACAAGAATAGGACATGTTCCATAATTTGTGGGACAAACATATGGATGCGGATAGCACACGGATGACATCTGTATGCTGTCTGTTTTTTTGCAGACCCATAGAAATGAATTAGTCCATGTGCAATCCACAAAAAATGTGGATCCAAAATACAGTCATGTGCATGAGGCCTTATTACTACTAATATACCGTGACCTGGATGACTGAGAACTTTGACAGACATATAAAGATATATCAGAAAATCCTGTGACATCTTTTTAAGGCTAGGGCTACATGGCGATCTTGGACACAGCAGGTAAAAAGAAAAATCCAGCAGGGTTGAATTTTTTTGTGATTCTGGGGTCACAAACATGCGAGTTGCACTGTGACCCCATTCCTTTCTTTGACTGTACTGCTACATGGCGATACTTGGTCGCATGTCACCTGTCTCGCCCAAAAGCCTAAATAGATTTATGAGATTTTTAAGAAAAATAATTCTTGTCCATGACTGTGTTTGGTATTGCAGATTAACGCCATTAGCGGCGCTGTTTTTGGACAAAATGGAGATCTTTTTCTAATGTCATATAAACCCTGTAAGGGTGGTTTTACACATAGTATGTTTTTGTTTTCTTTTCAACAATCCACTGCGGTTTTTGAGCCAAAGCAAGAAATGGATCTAGCAGGAAATCCTTCATTTTATATTTGCCACTCCTACTGGATCCACGTCTGGCTTTGGCTCAAAAGACCACATCAAAAGCTGCCACAAAAACTATGGCTCTTTACAATAAAAGCTGTGTATGATAGTAACCTAAAGGTGGTGTCAGTTTTTGTGCCCTCTTTACATCTCCGTCGAAGAAAAATAATATGTGGATTTTATGGGGACACAAAGCATTTTTTTAAGTTTTTAATGGTAGTTGACATTGCCGTAATTGTACTGACCCACAGATTAAGGTTGTCATGTTATTTTTACAAAATCGTGAAAGGTGTAAAAATGAAACCTAAACAACAATGGTGGTGTTTTTTTCACCCTACAATTTTTACAGTTTCACAATACATTACATGAAACATTAAGTGGTGCCATCAAAAAGTACAACTTGTCCTGCAAAAGAATAATATGGCTAGTTTAATAGAAAAAAAAAAAAAAGCAATTTCCATAATTATTGGCATTCTGAAGGGGTTAAAGAGGATCTATCACCAGATTTCGCAGTGCAAACTGCATATATTATTAAATAGATCTCTTAGACCTGATGAGACTGGTGGACTTACTTGAAAAATCCATGTCATAATAGCTATATAATCCTTTCTAAAACTTTTTCCATTTGATGTTAAAATGAGCAGGTATGTGAGACAGCTGATATGCCCAGTTGTATTCATGACCCAAACTCAATTTCCAGCCACTTATAAAAAGCTCCTTTCAGTGTAGCTTGTAATCAGCATTGTCCAAGTTCAGCAGCAGCCGGAGAAGATATCAGAGGTGTCCATAAATAATTTGGCTCTAATTTGGTTAAAATCTCCACTTTCTCATGAAACAAATTAAATATAATATTGAAACATGCTAGCAAAACTATTGACAGGCTGCAATTCACAAAACAACCACAGGGTGGCTGTACGTAGACACATATAGGATAGCTATCTCGTGACAGACTCTCTAGATCATGTTGTTTGTAGTTCTGCACTACAAAGACATACTGATAGGGAATTTAGATTGTGAGCCCCACTGGAGAAAGAAAGCAATGGCCGGACTGAGGGGGGCGGAGCCCCCTTTAGGGGAGGCCTCCATGACGGGGGTTTGGTTTAGTGAGTTAGAGGTGAGGGGGGGTCGGATTAGGGTAGTGGGAGGGCTATAAGGAGGGATGGAGGATAGGATAGGTTAGTTTGAGCTGGGGGGTGGAGTTAAGGGGTTAAATAGGGTGAGAGGAGGTAGGCAGGACGCCATTTTGGTAGAGAGGAGAAGCTCTCGCCCACCCGTCCCTTTTGGTTGGAGTTCTTCAGGGATCGGGGTTAGGTGAGGTGGCAGGGTTTTGTTAGGAGGGTCATGTCACGGCGGCTGGTGGTGGTGGGGGGGAGGGGTCCTTGGAGTTGGTCATGGTGGAAGCTGAGGACAATTGGGGGGGCCCCACGGTTGGGGCTGGACTCCCAGGTGGACCGAGAGGTTGTGGTGAATCGAGGGGGGGTCATTCGGTGGTGCCTTTGAGCTGGGCGTTACGGCTGGAGGCAAGAATGGC
Organism: Bufo gargarizans; assembly: GCF_014858855.1. Lineage (NCBI taxonomy): Eukaryota > Metazoa > Chordata > Amphibia > Anura > Bufonidae > Bufo > Bufo gargarizans. Next base: position 74,921,540 of record NC_058087.1, read on the forward strand.
TCACCCTGGTTCGGCAGCTCGATGTTTGGGGCTTCAAGGACCTCCCCCCATTGGGGGGTTTACAGTATTATGTATGTTATGTTGTATTTGTTATTTAATAAACGGCTGCTGTGGCCATTACATTTCCAGCTGGTGGTCCGTGTTTTATTGGTCATGGGAGGCAATGGTGGGGAAGTGTAATGGTGGAAAAAGGGGTTGTTAGAGGTGGGCTATTAAGGTGGATGGAGATGGCGAACGGGAATAACCAATACCCTCGTCAAGTGATGATAAAGCAATGTGGAATATGTTGGTGCAATGTAAGCAAGTAAAATAAATAAAATCAAGAGCACAGAGATTGAGAATACTGTGAAAACCTGGCCTGCCGTCCTTCTGAGTGCACAAGCGCACAACAGCATTGCTTGCTATGACACTGTGTGCTTGGTGCTGCCGCCGCTGTACAGTAATACAGCGGCGGCAGCATGAAGCGCATGGCGTTATAGCAACCAATGACGCCGTGCACTCAGCAGGATGGCAGGCCGTGAAAATTCACGTATGTGTGATTGAGGGCTTAAACAACAGGCCATTTTCTGATGACATTTTTCCGTTAACCCCCATAGTGACCAGCCTGTTTTGGGCCAAGCATATTTTTCATTTTTTCAGTGTCGCATTCTAAGATCTCTTTTAATCTTTCCATTAGTGAAGATAAGAGGGCTTGGTTTTTGCAGGACACATTGTTGTCTTTAATGGCACAAAACTCATTGATTAACTTATATTGCCTCCTTCTGGGGGAAATACAAAAAAACTGCACTTTTGCCATAGATTTTTTACATTATAAATTTTGTGATGTTAACTTAGTGAGATAAAAAACATGATAGTTTTATTCTGAGTATGTTTACAGCAATATCAAATATATTCTACTATCTATGCAATCTATTAGGTTGTGCCTCTGGCATTTACAGAAGGCATATTTGGGGGCCTTCATTAGTCCCCTGCTACCATGTAAAGGCATTGGCACCCAGTATGGTCATCATTAGACAGCCTGAAACCTGCTTCATCCAGCACAAGACACACATGGCAGGCTAAACCTGCATTGCCATAAAAAAGCATATGTGCAGGTCCTAAGTGCATTAGTGGCTTCCATAAAAACACATATGGGCATTCCCTAATGGGTTAAATTAGATTTCACCTGTGTTAAATTCGGTTCATTGGAAAGATTTAAAAGGCTGTACTCATGTCATAGTCAGATTTGCATTTTTGCTGTGATTTCATTAAAATTTGCAGAGAAAAAAAAATGCACATGACCTTATGCGCTTTGAGACATACGGTCCGTGAGTGGGCCAAATATCCCGGAGCGGCATTGATCGTGTGTAGGGGAGCGCACAGCATCATAGGTTACAATGATACCGTGCACGTCCGGCCGCCCGCGGTGCTATTGTCCTGCACTCATTAGATCATATAAGTGCGGGACAATAGCACCGCAGGCAGCCTAATGTGTACGGTATCATTGTAACCTATGATGCTGTGCGCTCCCCTGCGCACGATCAATGCCGCTCCGGGAGATATGGCCCGCTCACAGACTGTATGTCTCGGAGGGCATACAGTCGTGTGCAAGGGCCCTAATAGTGCATGTCAAAGCTACATAAAGCAATTAAGTCCAAGGAATTGTCTGTAGTCCTCTGAAATGGGATTGTGTTGAGGAAAGTAAAACGCAAAGTCCACAGCACACTCTGAACATTCATATTTCTTAGGCCTTCTTCACACGACCGTATGGATTTTTCTGTATTTTGCGGTCCACAAAAAACGGATCCCAACAAAATACGGATGACATCCGAGTGCATTCAGTTTTTTGCGGAACGGAACATCTGGCCCCTAATAGAACAGTACTATCCTTGTCCGTTATGCGGACAATAATAGGACATGTTCTATGTTTGAAAGGAACGAAAATATGGAAAAGGAAGGCATACGGAGTACCTTCTGTTTTTTTTTTTCGGATCCATTGAAATTAAAGGTTCCGTATATGGTCCGTATATGGAATGCAAAAAATCGGAATGTAAACGGAAAAAAAAACTTTCGTGTGCAGGAGGCCTTACTAGAATCAGGAAAAAAAGAGACTCTTACCAAAAATAGTAGAACATGACAACCTCCATTTGAGATGGATGCAACTTAGTTTGGTACTTTATGACACGATGACTAATTTAGATTTTTCATCTGAGCATTTCAAAAGCCATAACTTATTTGTTTTTTCATCAACATAACTGTATGGGGACTTTTTCTTTTTTTGAGGAATGAGTTATATTTTTTAATGGCATAATTGTGGAGTACATCCAATGTATCATATAACATTTATCGTTTTGGGGAGTAATGGTGTGAAAAGCACAGCAATTCCATTATTATTTTGTTAGGCCTCTTTCACACGGGTATCACGTGTGAGGGCCGGACAAGATGCGGGTGCGTTGCGGGAAAATGCACGATTTTTCAATGCAAGTGCAAAGCGTTTTAATGCGTTTTACACGCTCGTGAGAAAAATCGGCATATTTGGTACCCAGACTTCTTCACAGAAGTTCGGGTTTGGGTTAGGTGTTCTATAGATTTTATTATTTTCCCTTATAACAGAAACACAAAACCTAAGGCCTCTTTCACACGGGCGAGAATTCTGCGCGGGTGCAATGCGTTAGGTGAACACATTGCACCCGCACTGAATCTGGACCCATTCACTTCAATGGGGCTGTGTACATGAGTGGCGATTTTCACGCAACACTTATGTGCTGCATGAAAATTGCAGCATGCTCTATATTGTGCGTTTTTCACACAACGCAGGCCCCATAGAAGTGAATGGGGCTGTGTGAAAATCGCAAGCAAGTGCGGATGCGGTGCGATTTTCACGCACGGTTGCTAGAAGATGATAGGGATGGGGACCCGATCATTATTATTTTCCCTTATAACATGGTATAAGGGAAAATAATAGCATTCTTAATACAGAATGCTTAGTAAAATGTCTTAGTAAAATGTAAAATGCTTATACCTGCAGCCCAGAAAAAAAAGAAAGTCAGGAAAAATAAAAAATAAAAAGAGAAGAGAGAAAACAAGAAGAAGAAGAGGATATTTTTTATAGGGAGGAGGTTATGTTTAAAAGGGGGGGAGGGAGGGAAGAATTTACAAGTTTTTGTTTTTTATTTCGAAGGTTGCAGCCTCTCCGGAGTTTCAGGTTATATCCAGGTTTTCCCATGCGATCATACACCAGATATATTTACTGCTTTCTGAAAGTAATCTCCTGGAACGTTAAGGGCCTGAGGTCCCCACATAAGAGATTGGATGGTGCTTTGACATCTTAAAAAACCGTGTGAAATAATGCGGGTGGGACAGGGGTTGGGGGCGACTTCAGTTAAGTGGAGGGCAGGATATAGATAGTTAAATTGTCAAGTTCTAGGATCTTCTGCTGATGGTCAGGGACGATGGGCACAGGTATCTCTGCAGGTTCAGGAGACCCGATACAGTGTTTATAACATATGTGGTCCTTAACTCTAGTAATACTCAATTATTTCAAGACTTGGAAGGAACCCTACTAGCAAACTCCTGTGCTCATAAAATTGTGGGGGGTGACTTTAACTCGATGGTGCAAGGGAAAGAGAATAGCAGACAATCTACACATACAACAAGAGATGGAGGGCCTCAAGACAAGGCCTTAGGCCCACTGATGAAGAGTGAAGGCCTGATAGATCCATCACATCTGTTACATCCAGATGACAGAAGTTACACCTTTTACTCACACACACAGGGTTCATGGTCCAAAATTGATTATATCTTTGTTCACCCTTCCTTACAGAGCAAAGTAGACCACACCGAAATAGGGGATTTAGTCATCTCAGACCACGCCCCAGTAACACTAGAACTGAATGACACCTATCCTAGTGGTTCAGATTACTTGTGGCGTTTCCCGTCACACTTAGTCTCGAAGACAGATTTCGTGAATAAGTTAATAGGTTGGTGGAAGGAATACTGAGGTGATAATGAGGCCCACCTAGAATCCCCTGATTTATTCTGGGTTGCCTCCAAAGCAGTCCATGAACTATGTTTATGGTATGAAAAAAAAGACACAGTTTTAGCTGGAACAGGCTAGTCAAAGAGTCAGACAAACCGATCTGGCCATTACAAATACTCCCACTGGGGAAAACAAGGAGAGTTGGGTAGAGGCTCGCCGGGCTTTTGACCAGTGTGAAAAAGAAAGAGAATCTCTAAGACACACACTATTTGAGGCAAGTCTGCATAAATATGGCAATAAATCAGGGCGCTTGCTGGACAACTTAGCAAAGGGACAAAGACAGACACAATTTATCTCTAGTCTGAGGAATACAGAGGGCAGAATAGTCACCGTCTCTGCAGCTATTAACTACATTCTGGGAACTTTTTTTGAATCCCTTTTATAGGGACGACTCCAGGGACGAAGTTGATAGAACATGTGATTCTCCCTAAAATCAGCTCTGAGCAACTCCAGTCCCCACGCTGCTGAGAGTCACTATTCCTTTTTCTCACCTGTGCATAAGACTTATTCCTAATAAACGGTCTGATCATGCCGCCGTGTCTCTCTCTATTCAAGAAACCTATAACATTTGAGATACAAAATGGCGCTGTAGCCCCTATATAATTTAAAACACAGTATATAAGGAAGAACTGGCTATAGCTTTGAAGGAGTTATTATAGCTTGAACTGCAACTTTGTCTCAAACCCCTATAGTCTTTGGAACGCCCATAAGGCCTTTATCAGAGGGATTTTTATTAAACTGGGTCATCAGGCAAAAAAGCAAAGAGAACAAAAGCTGTAAAACATCCTTTCTCAACTTTAATCACTAGAATCCCTAAACAAAAACTCCTTCTCCTCCGACAGAGCCACCCAAATTCACTCCCTCAGAACAGAACTCAGGGAATGCCTCCCTTTTAGATACGAGAAAATCTTGAGAACAATAAAAGCCTGGTATTATTCACAGGATAATAAGGCTGGACAATTACTGGCTCGTCGCCTTAAAATGCGCGCGACAAAGTCCACAATCCCCCACCTATACACCCAGCTAGTGGCACCAAAATTTATGATCCAAAGGCAATGGCGGATCAGTCTGCATTATATAATCTCCAGGGCTCACCTGAAACGTATATGGCGCCTGCTTCAGAAATGAGCACATATTTAAAGAATTTAAAGCTCCCATTTCTATCATCTCATCAGAGAGACCTTTTGTCTAACTCTATCACTCAGGCTGAAGTGGCAAAAATCATTACCTCTCTCCCCCTGCATAAATCCCCAGGCCCTGACGGTCTATCCAACCTATATTACAAATCCTTCCAAGATCAACTGACACCTCAACTAACAACAGTATTTAATAAGGCATTCCGTGAAGGCTCTTTCCCAGCCGAAATGCTTGAAGCCACTATTATAGCCATTCCAAACCCAGGAAAGCCACCTGATAAGCCCCAAAACGTCCGACCCATTTCCCTTCTATATACAGATCTAAAAGTATATGCCAAGATCCTACCAACTAGACTAGCTACAGTATTGCCTTCTCTTAATGATTCTGATCAAACAGGTTTTGTCAAAGGTACTGTAGACAAATTACAGACAATACCCGCTGGGCCTTAAACCTGATAGACTATATTAACCGAGGGGGGGAGGGAGCCTTACTGGTTACTTTATATGCCGAGAAGGCGCTTGACCGCCTGAACTGGACGTGAACTGGTATTTGTTAACGAGCCCTGGTACCGTCCTTCCCCTCGATTAACGGCACACGTCAGGGATGCCCCCTCTCACCTCTGATCTTTATTTTAGCTATAGAACCCTTAGCACAGGCAATAAGACTTCACCCGAACTTTATGGGCATACACATAGAAGGTAGACAACACCGCATATCCTTGTAGAGGCACACTTTTACACTTGCTATGGTCATGCTCACTGGTGTCATCATTATGGTCTGAGATAATTAGCATAGCATCTAAATTTTGTGGCTCTAACATTGAAATGTCCACACGATGGGCCCTCTTCTTTACAGGGATACTTACAATACCGGCCCATAGTCGAACCCCAGTGGCCCACTTATTCTTGACAACAAAATTAGCAATTACCAAATATTGGAAGTCAACTACGGTTCCTACAACGGCAAAAATAATATCTAGAGTTCATAGTAACTGCTTGTACAAGAAAATTATGGCCTATAGGGAACACACTATTGACAAGTTCTTACGGCATTGGGGAAACTGGCTGACAGATATGTCTCCGAATACGTCAACTACGCAAAATTTAGCAATTTGAACATATCCAAGGCTCATGTTTGTTTTGTTTGGTTATATATGTATATATATTTTGTTTTATATTTGGTTCTGCGCCACTTTATGGTGCTAAACCGCTCATGTCATGCTTAACGTCAAATTAAAATATAGAGTGTCTCTATGACTAATTTCATGTACCAGTACATAATGTTACTAAACATGCATTATGACATTGGCAGGTTATGTTATTTGTATGATATATCCTGTAAAACTTCAATAAAAATAATTGAAAAGTAAAGGTAGGAAACAGACAGGTTAAGGCTGCATTATTTGCCGACGTAGTGATATTTCTGGCGAAACCAAAGGAGCAGGTAGGGAGGATATTTGAGACCCTACTTAGTTTTAGTGACTACTCAGGCTATGGGGTGAACACTTCTAAATGTGATCTGATTTCCCTAGCCCCAGGTGATAAACGACCAATTAAATTGGCATCTCACCTTGCTGTTTCACAGGTTAGATCCCACATTACCTATCTTGGTATTAAAGTAGGGAGATCACCACACTCTTTATATCAGCTAAATTTTCCAAACCTGATATCCAAAATCCTGAAGGATTTAGACAGGTGGCAAAGTCTGCCGCTTTCGCTAGCGGGAAGATGTCACTTAATTAGAATGATGTGTATATCCAAATTATTATACCCCCTCCAGACTGTCCCACTGCTCTTACGTCATGCAGACATACAATTGTAATGGCAAAAGATCAAGAATCTGACTGGAGAAGCTAAAACTGAAAAAGGATCATGGTGGGCTAAACTTTCCCGACGTATTGGGTTATAACTTAACATGTATTAGTCGCCATATCCTTGACTGGGTTAACAATACCTCATATTATTCAAACCTAAAACTGGAACAACAACTCGCCAAACCATGGAATTTAGTGGCCCTACTACACACCACTCCCCGTTAAGAGATCCTTAGTTGTCAGAGATACCATAATTACATGGAAAGTAATTAGCAAGCATTTTCGCCTACCATATCAATTCTCTAAGCACCTCCCCTTGACAAACAATCCAGCCTTTGAGCCTGGAAGAAATAGTAAGATCTTCAGCCATTGGGTGAGCAAAGGAGTTAGAAAAATTTGAGACTTATTTCATGAGAAAGAACCACGATGGGCAACATCCTGCCCAAGGTAGAAAAGAAGTGGGAACTGAGAGGTCCCAACTATTTCCCCTACTTACAGGTTAGGAATTACGGTAGAAGCTTAGTCAAAGACATGACTCGGGAGTAGTCTCCTAATGATTTTGACTCCTTTCTTAAATGTACTGGCAGACCATCTATAACATCATTATATCAGACATTGAGCAGCAGGATAAGGACCAGAGACCAGAGTTATTTAAAAAATGGAGACAGATACTAGGCATCACAGAGGTTACAAACCTCGCCCGTAAAGGCCTTACGGCTTTATATAAAGCAATAATAAATGAGAACTGGAGGGAAACTCATATTAAAATATTACACCACACAATTTATGGATTTGACCTCCCCAGGTCTCCCGGGAAACCAGATAAGCTAATAGCATGTCCCAGATGTACACTGTCAAACTCTGACTTGTATCACGGCCTATGGAGCTTCCCAAAACTGTATGGGTATTGGATGCAAGTGGGACACATACTGAATAGGGTCAGCAGATTCCAAGAAGTTATTACACCATCCTTAGCTATCCTACATGTAGAGGAGGATGTGAATTACAATATAACAAAACAATAGCAAAGACAGGTGCACTCTGCAGTCTCACTAAACCCTCAAACTGATTTTAAAATTGAGAGATTAGTCAACATGTCCTACGGTGTAGAACATGTCTAAGCCCGGGCACCACGCCAAGGTTTCTCAAGTAGCCCGGGACCTAACACTCTCCTACCTGAGCCGTATGGGCAATACCAGGAGCCAGTGGGCAAATTACAGGAGCATGAGGCCGACTCACAAACAGCTCACCAGTTACCTCCAGCATGTAGCCATGCTTTCAATGGGAGGAGGGAGGAGTCTGCGAGTCCCACTCAAGACTGGCTGATATGGCCCAGGCCTCACAGGTGCACCTAAATGTGGCCTGTAGATGGAAAACAGGCACATTTAAATTGGAGTTTATACACCTCCAGGAATCTATATATACAAACTAAAAAGACAGGGTGGCATTAGCAGGAGGTGCTCAAACCCACATGCAGTTGTGCATATATACAGGGGAGCAAATCCTGCACTTGTGGCCCGTTGCTAATGGCGATCCCCAGCAAAATGCATACGGTGGAGGATGCCCGCGGCGAACCACAAGTACCACAATAGACATCTCACACAAGGTAGCAAGTGAGGATGTCATAATCAATATAACAATATAACAAAACAATAGCAAAGACAGGTGCACTCTGCAGTCTCACTAAACCCTCAAACTGATTTTAAAATTGAGAGATTAGTCAACATGTCCTACGGTGTAGAACATGTCTAAGCCCGGGCACCACACCAAGGTTTCTACCTTGTGTGAGATGTCTATTGTGGTACATCCTCCACCGTATGCATTTTGCTGTGGATCGCCATTAGCAACGGGCCACAAGTGCAGGATTTACTCCCCTGTATATATGCACGACTGCATGTGGGTTTGAGCAGGGGGAATAGGGGCCTTCCCCCAATAGGACGCAAGTTGCTGATGATAGCCAAAAGATCTCTGTTGGCACAGTGGCTGACCTTGGTTATTCCGAACATGGATGTAGTGATTGGGCAACTCAGGCATATCTTTCATCTCAAATGGCTTGAATCTCTCAAACAACCAGAGATACTTGGGAAAAAATTGTTTCAAACATCTAAACAATTTATGCTAGAATACGTCTCGTGTTCAGAATACCCAACGCTGTTGGGACCCTTTAAACTTTTGACCTGGTACTTGTTAGAAGATCTGAAAGGCACCCTGGGGAAACGAAAGGTTAGTTAAGTCCCTTAGTGCTGAGAAAAACAATCGTATAGGGAAAATTAATAGAAACGTAATGGGATTATATCTTAAAAAAGAGATAGGCTTGTGGAGTTGCTGCATAGGGAATAGTTTATTTGAGAGGGATGGCAGGGCGGGTGTGGGAGTTGTGAGGGGTAATTCTGGAATTGTTATATCCAAATGAAGAGCACACATTGTGGTGACTATTGGATCGCTTTATTTGTGTATTAATATACATCTATTTGGAAATAAAAAGCAATAAAAAGATGCTTACAAAAAAAGGGTATTATTGTGCAAAAGTAGAAAAACATAAAAAAAACTATCTGTATTTAGTATCACTGTAATCATACTGACCCAGAGAATAAAGTTATTATGCTATTAATAGCGCAAAATTTATAAAGTAAAAACTCAGTGACAGTATTATAGTTTTTTCCCACCCTCTCCCAGAATGAGTTAATAAAAAGTAAATTATTTGTACCTGTTAAGGGAAATATGGCTTTCAGCCAGAACCTCATCCTGATGACCACCCAAATATGCCTAATTATTGGACCCAGAGGTATTCACCCATTCAGTATGGGCAGTAGCATTGTGTCCCTTGTTAGCATATCTAAGGCAGTTGAACAACATCCTCTTGACCAAGAGATGGGGGAAGATATTTGGGTGGTCACAGGGTGGAGTCTATGGTGGGGGGCTGGGACACAGCAAGATATAGGTGAAAGTTGGGAGGGAGGCTGGCTCTCTCTTCCTGCCACCCACTGGACCAACAGCACTTCAGGAGCAAGCTAAGTTATATGTGTGGGTATGTATATAAGTATAATATCCCAGTAGACTTTATATGTGTACATATAGATATTTGTAGTCGGCAATTGCATTACCAGTTAGATTATATATGCTGTTTATGCAGGAGTCTCTATATGTATATGTACTAATGGTAAGATACTGGATGTGAGTTGGTTAGAAGAGTAGATCCACTAGACGGTATATTGGTGGACTCTGGATATACTGTATATACTGTATATACATACACATTATTAGCCACATTTGCTTAGCATCCAGGGTGCGCAGGAACGGAGGTGGCCGTGTGTGGTGGTGTCCTCTATGTATTGTGTTATCTGTATCTTTATGTATAATGTCTATTGCTTTGTCATCTCTATGTTACCAGTAAACTATTTTTATATATAAGTATCTGCGAGGGTTGTGTGTTGTTCCTGGGGTATATGAAGGACTGGAAGAGGTGTAATTATACACAGAATAATCGGGTTGTATGGGAAACAAGGGCAACATGCTAGGAATAGAATCGAAGGGATGGAAAACGGAGATATACATAAATCTCCATTTTCCAAGACGCAAAAATCCCCTCTTCAGTACCCAAAAATGACACCATGAAACTTGTCCCACATAAAATAAGCCATCATACAGCTACATCAATGGAAAAAATAAAAAGGTTATAGCTTTTGGAAGGCGATAATGAGAAAAAGTAAAAAAAAAAATCTTAGTCACTAAGGCCAATAACTGCCTAGTAACTAGAGCCCCTTTGCCACGAGTGAGTTTTCCGTACGGGTGCAATGCGTGACTTGAACGCATTGCACCCGCACTGAATTTTGACCTACTCATTTCTATGGGTCTGTGTAGATGAGCGTTGATTTTCACGCATCAACGCTGCTTTACATGAAAATCACAGCATGTTCTATATTATGCGTTTAACGCCGCCTGGTCCCATAGAAGTGAATGGGGTTTCCGTGAAAAACGCATTGCTTTGCTGGGAGATGTAGATGGTTATTCTTAAATAGCAGACAAAACTGACTGCACTTGCGTGCAAAAACTTCATTTTTTTTCCTGAACAGACCTGGACACAACCCGTATTGTTCGTGTGAAAGGGGCCTAAGAGGCCTTATGTCACATGGGACCCTCAACCATGTCCCACTTCTAACTGCTATCCAGTCTAACACATTGAAGCCTTTCACTGTGTCTCATATGTGTATATACACAAATATCACAATGTTTACCTGCTTTTGACTTTTCATATGATAAAATTAGTTCCTTAAAATTTTCATCTTCAACATATTCGGACATCTGCTTCAGGTAGTCAAGATTATCTTTCCTAATCATATCTTTTTTTTCGAATTCAATGAAAAGATCCCATAAATTCTGGGGAAAAAGAGAACATAATATGCTTTGTCAGAGTGAGAAAAATGAAAAATGCATGAATGTCATATAAGCAGTTTTAGGAACATGTCTAACAACCTCGTTTTTGAAGAAAAAAAATGTTTTTTAGATGGCATTAAAACCTACCTGTGCAGTAGTAATGTGGCTGCATGTCCAACTGCTAATGGTACATGTAAATGTTCTCTTCAGGAGTCAGCTCAGACCAATGACTCATTTTCCAAAGGAGCTGTCAAAATTGTTTATTTAGCACAGTTTTTATTTTTTACGGTGTTCATCTGAGTTAGGTCATGTGATATTTTCATAGAGTCAGTCGATACGGATGCGGCGATACCTAATATGTATACATTTTTTTTATTTATGTACAAACCGGATTCCCAAAAAGTTGGGACACTATACAAATTGTGAATAAAAACTGAATGCAATGATGTGGAGATGCCAAATGTCAATATTTTTTTTGTAATAGAACGTAGATGACAGATCAAACGTTTAATCCGAGTAAATGTATCATTTTAAAGGAAAAATACTTTGATTCAAAATTTCACCAAATCCCAAAAAAGTTGGGACAAGTAGCAATAAGAGGCTGGAAAAAGTAAATTTGAGCATAACGAAGAGCTGGAAGACCAATTAACACTAATTAGGTCAATTGGCAACATGATTGGGTATAAAAAGAGCTTCTCAGAGTGGCAGTGTCTCTCAGAAGCCAAGATGGGTAGAGGATCACCAATTCCCACAATGTTGCGCAGAAAGATAGTGGAGCAATATCAGAAAGGTGTTACCCAGCAAAAAATTGCAAAGACTTTGCATCTATCATCATCAACTGTGCATAACATCATCCGAAGATTCAGAGAATCTGGAACAATCTCTGTGCGTAAGGGTCAAGGCCGTAAAACCATACTGGATGCCCGTGATCTCCGGGCCCTTAAACGACACTGCACCACAAACAGGAATGCTACTGTAAAGGAAATCACAGAATGGGCTCAGGAATACTTCCAGAAACCATTGTCAGTGAACACAATCCACCGTGCCATCCGCCGTTGCCAGCTGAAACTCTACAGTGCAAAGAAGAAGCCATTTCTAAGCAAGATTCACAAGCTCAGGCGTTTTCACTGGGCCAGGGATCATTTAAAATCGAGTGTGGCAAAATAGAAGACTGTTCTGTGGTCAGACAAGTCACGATTCGAAGTTCTTTTTGGAAATCTGGGACGCCATGTCATCCGGACCAAAGAGGACAAGGACAACCCAAGTTGTTATCAACGCTCAGTTCAGAAGCCTGCATCTCTGATGGTATGGGATTGCATGAGTGCATGTGGCATGGGCAGCTTGCATGTCTGGAAAGTCACCATCAATGCAGAAAAATATCTTCAGGTTCTAGAACAACATATGCTCCCATCCAGACGTCATCTCTTTCAGGGAAGACCCTGCATTTTTCAACAAGATAATGCCAGACCACATTCTGCATCAATCACAACATCATGGCTGCGTAGGACAAGGATCCGGGTACTGAAATGGCCAGTCTGCAGTCCATATCTTTCACCTATAGAGAACATTTGGCGCATCATAAAGAGGAAGGTGCAACAAAGAAGGCCCAAGACGATTGAACAGTTAGAGGCCTGTATTAGACAAGAATGGGAGAGCATTCCTATTTCTAAACTTGAGAAACTGGTCTCCTCGGTACTCAGACGTCTGTTGAGCGTTGTAAGAAGAAGGGGACGATGCCACACAGTGGTGAAAATGGCCTTGTCCCAACTTTTTGGGGATTTTTTGACACCATGAAATTCTGATTCAACATATTTTTCCCTTAAAATGGTACATTTTCTCAGTTTAAACTTTTGTTCCGTGATTTATGTTCTATTCTGAATAAAATATTAGAAGTTGGCACCTCCACATCATTGCATTCAGTATTTATTCACAGTATTTATTCACGATTTGTATAGTGTCCCAACTTTTTTGGAATCCGGTTTGTAAGTTTTACACAATGATTTCATTTTTTAAGCAAAAAAAAAAATCATGTTTTAGTGTTTCCATAGTCTGAGAGCCATAATTTTTTCAGTTTTTGGCCGATTACCTTGGGTAGGGTATGATTTTTGCGGGATGAGATGACGGTTTTATTGGCGCTATTTTGGGGCGCGTGTGACTTTTTGATCGCTTGCTATTACACGTTTTGTGATGGTTTATTTAGCACAGTTTTTATTTTAAATTTTTTACGGTGTTCATCTGAGGGGTTAGGTCATGTGATATTTTTTAGAGCCGGTCGATATGGATGCGGCGATATCTAATATGAATGTATACTTAACTTTATTTGGGGAAAATGATGTTTTTGTTTATTTTTACTTGAAACTTTTAATTTTTGAGGGGGAAACTTAATTTTTTCAACTTTTTTTCACTTTATTTTTTGTTCCACTTTGGGGAACTTTTGGGGGTCTAATCCTTTACAATGCATTCCAATACTTCTGTATTGAATGCATTGGCTGTATGAGTAATACCGTGTGTATTACTCATACAGCTTCCGGCCTGTGAGATCCAGGGGGCTGTATCTCACAGGCTCGTCACCGGAAGGCAGTGCGATGCCGCATGGGGACCCGATAGCACCGCCACACGCCACTGCAAACCGCACGTAAAGCCGCAAAACGCAGGTTTGAATTGACCTGCGGTTTGCGGCGCCGATGCGCGGGGGGGGGGGGTCCCATGGCATTTAGCCAAGGTGCCTGCTCAATGATTTGAGCAGGCACCGGGTTCCGATCACCGCCCGCCGGGCGGCGGTGATCGGAAATGCACATGACGTACCGGTACGTCATGGGTCCTTAAGGACTCGGGAAACATGCCTTACCGGTACGTAAGCATGTGCGATATGCGATATATATCGCAATATATTGTATTCTATATTTGGAGGGGGGGGGTTTAAACGTTTTTTTACTTTTTATTTAATAACTATTAGCCTCCTTAAGGGCCTTGTCATATTCACCCTAATAGAGCTCTATCAGGGTGAATAGGACTTTACACTCTCCCTGCTGCCCTGTGGTTTGTGCACACAGCAGCAGGGAGCTGAACATGGCAGTCAGCCTCTCATGTGCCCCCCAGCCTCTCATGTGCCCCCCAGCCTCTGATCTGCCCCCCAGTATAGGGATTATAGGGATTATAAGTAAACAAAAAAGTCACTTTAATGGGGCCACTCCTCCTTGTAGTAAAAATATAACATGTCCTATCCTTGTCCGACAAGAATATGCAGTTCTAACAGAGGGCAGAAACGCACACGACCAGTATCCGTGTTTTGCAGATCTGCAGTTTGACGACCGCAGAAACGGCTATGGCCGTGTGAATGACGCCTTAGGTATGGGTTTCACTGATCTCAGAATATCTGTCACTGCTGAGATCATTTTTGAAGCTGCTTAGGTCTAATACACATGGCCATTAGAATGGAAAAACAACAGGGTTGCCATAGAAGTCCATGAGCTCTCCACTGAAGTCAGCTGAATATGGAGCTTCCAGCAACTGAAGACTGCAATTCAGTATGAAAGGTGTCTTGGGCGAATTCTTTTAACTTTTGTGACAGTATAAAAGTGTATGTTCATTTTGGATAATTATTTTGCAGTTAAAATCTAGATCTAATGTTCATAGATTCCATAGATTTGATATATGTTTCTAGTACTTATTCTTATCCTACATGATCGGTGGATATTGGATTTCCATAATTGATTTACATAAGTTGTTTCAATATGATAATTGTGACACTAATGTAAATCACATATTATGCACTTGTTTTCATTTTTACCTATGGAAACTTTTATTAACCCCTTGAGTCCCAGAAGATTTCTCATTTTTGCTTTTGAATTTTTTCTCCCTGTCTTCCCAGAGCCATAACTTTTTTAGTTTTCCGTTCACATAGTTGTATGAGGGCTTGTTTTTTGTGGGACAAATTGTACTTTCTAATGGCACCACTTAATATTACATACAATGTAGTGGGAAGCAGGGAAAAATTCCACATGGGGTGGAATTGGAAAAAAAAAAAAGCAGATCTGCCACAGTTTCACAGGTTTTATCTCTACAGCGTTCCCTATTTGGTTAAACGGGCCTGTGCTCTTCATTCTCTGGGTTAGCAGGATTATAACCATACCTTATTTATATAGTTTTTCTTGTGTTTTAATACTGAAAAAAACTGAATTATTTTTTTTTGATCGCCATATTCTGGCTCCATAACTTATTTTTTATAGTTATGTCTATGGAGCTATGTGGGGCTAATTTTTTTGTGGGCTAATCTGTACTTTTTATTGATATAATTTTGGAGTGTGTGTGACTTTTTTATAACATTTCATTCAAATTTTTTTGGGTAAGTGAAGTGATGAAAGAAATGTTTTTTTTTTCATTACACCATTCGCCATATGGGATAAATATTTTTATACTTTAATTGTTCAGGCATTTTGTGATGCAGTGATGCCCATGATCTTTATGTTTTTTTTTATTTTATTTTTTTATTGTTCAGCTATTTTAATTTTAATTTTGGGGAAAGAGGGATGACTTACATATTTTTTATTTTTTTTAACTTTTTAAAACTTAAAAAAAAATAAAAAATAGAAGGCTAGACTATGTGATCTTTAGATCGCCTTTATCTCATCTGTCCTGGAGCTGCTCCAAGTGCTGAGGCAACTAGTGCATGCACAGTGGGTTTCATCCGAGGTTGTGGACAGATGTCTCTTGTCTTTCCATCCGCGACCATTTCATGGATGAAGCACTGTGCTGTCGGGGGAGGGGGGGTAATTTATATGACCTGGGTGTGTTTAACACACATTTTGAAAATGGCATGCTTAAAGTCGCCAAGTAATTTTAACATGAGAAGAGACATTGTCGATAACATTTTTGTGGGTTTTTTCTGAGAAAGAAGGCTAATATGAATAGTTGGCCTAAAGTGACAGTGATAAAGCAAAATATCAACATTAAGCACTGATGTTCATTCCTTACCGTCACTTTTTCCAGTGTAACTTTAGGAAGAATGTCTGTAAAATTCCGTTTAACTTCCACAAGTTTGCTGTTTGATACAAGGTTTCCAAGCTCATAGAGCAAATGTCTAAAACAATGAAGAAAAGGATTTTTTTTGTTGGAAGAATTTTCATTTAGAACAATGGATGTAATAACATTATCACAAAATGAAGCTTGTCGTGATCAGGAGCTTCTTGTGAAGAAACTTAGTGACTGAATCTGGGGCACATAAGAAAGTTGCACTATATTAAGAAGTGTTACCACAAGGCTCAGTTATGATGTGGTTAGGAATGCCAGCATCTCTTTTACCAATAGAAGTTAATGAAAAAATAAGTTTCTGAGATAGACCTGGCTCTTTCAAAGTTGTGAAAACTGCGCCTTATTTACATGTGGTTGACTGCATGTATAAGATGTCCTGCTGCTTGTCACTTCTGGCCACATGGGGTATACAGTTTATTAGCCTCTTGTGGTATACACTGACAAGCAAAAGAGTAACAATGTTTTGAACTTTTGACTTTCAGGCTCCATATCTTACTATTCACTACAGCTTTGCACATGAGACTACCATCATTTTATAGACAATCATCTTGGCTAGCTCATACTTAAATTGGACTTGCAAATATTTAGCATATGATTACCGTAGATATGTAAACTCTTGTCATGTAACAGCATTGTTACTGTTTTTCTCCTGGTGGTGGAACAATCTTTTTCTTCTTGTATACTACAAATTCCAACCTGTTCTCACATTCCCTAATAGCTCAGTGTGTTCTTAGGTTGATTCCCAAGCGAAAGGTCGTGATTCGAATCCAGGAACAGCCATGAAGTAGATTTCCCAAGAAAAGAGAGACAGCAGCATACAGCTCATCGATAGCAGTATCTCGGCCAAGAAAATTGCCAAACTGCATCATGTGTCATGGAAGAATATGAAATGAAGTCCATCTATCCATTCCAAAGTCAAGAGGTGGTTATTCACGCAAAATATCGGAGTCAACAAGTCAGCTCATCACAAGATCTATCAGTTCTGTCGTGACAGCAGTGGAGGTGGCTCGTATGCATTCATAATTGTGAGATCACAGATGTCCATGCAAGCACCGTGCAACGCACATTACACAAGTCTAGAATGGAGGCCCGAAAAAAGGTGAAGTCTCTACTTCAGTTTCGTCATAAGAAGTGTCGGCTTGAGTTTGCAAAAAAGTACGAACAGTTGAATGTAGAAGATTGGTTCGTTAGAGGAAGCCTGATGATATGGGGTTGTTTAACAGCCAAAGGTGTTGGATACTTGACCAGCATCGATGGTGGTCTCAATGCTGAGCTATATGTGAGTATCCTACAAGACGAGTTACTTGGTACGCTCGAGTACTATGGGTATGAAAAAGACGACATAGTGTTCCAGCAGGACAAAGCATACATCGAGATTGGCAAAGAAATGGTTTAAAGACAATGAAGTGTAGATGTTGGATTGGCCCCCACAGCCCCCAGACCTCAACCCAATCGCACACCTGTGGGTAGAGTTAAAGAAAAAGCTACAGGTGAAACTCAAAGAATTAGAATATTGTGCAAAAGTCCATTCATTTCAGTAAGGCCTCATGCACACGACAGTATTTTTTCACGGTCTGCAAAACAGGGTTCCGTGATCCGTGTCCGTTTTTTCTTCCGTGTGTCTTCCGTGATTTTTGGAGGATCACCAGACATGAAAGAAAGTTAAAAAAAAGTAGTTTTGGTGTCCGCCTGGCCGTGCAGAGCCAAACGGATCCGTCCTGACTTACAATGCAAGTCAATGGGGATGGATCCGTTTGATGTTGACACAATATGGTGCAATTGCAAACGTATCCGTCCCCCATTGACTTTCAATGTAAAGTAAGGAGTCCCTATTGGAGTTTTCTCCAATCCGATGGTATATTTTAACTTGAAGCGTCCCCATCACCATGGGAACTCCTCTATGTTAGAATATACCATCGGATTTAAGTTACGGCACCTGAGGGGTTAATTGTGCGGGTCACAGCCCCCTGTAAGAGATCAGATGCTGCCAGGCAGCAGGGGGCAGTCATGTCCACAGTTCTTAGTATATTCTAACTTGAAGCGTCCCCATCACCATGTGAACGCCTCTGTGTTAGAATATACTGTCGGATCTGAGTTTTCACGATGTAACTCAAATCCGATGGTATATTCTAACATAGAGGAATTCCCATGGTGATGGGGACGCTTCAAGTTAAAATATACCATCGGATTGGAGAAAACGCCGATAGGGACTCCTTACTTTAATTGTGCATATCATAGCCCCCTGTAAGAGATCAGGTGCTGCCAGGCAGCAGGGGGCAGACCCCCCTCCCTCCCCAGTTTTAAATTCATTGGTGGCCAGTGCGTCCCCCTCCCTTCCTCCCCTGTATTAAATTCATTGGTGGCCAGTGCGGCCCCCCCTCCCTCACTCCCCTGTATTAAATTCATTGGTGGCCAGTGCGGCCCCCCTCCCCTGTATTAAACTCATTGGTGGCCAGTGCGGGTCCCCCTCTCCCCCTCCCCATCATTGATGGCAGCGGAGAGTTCTGATCGGAGTCCCAGTTTAATCGCTGTTGCTCTGATCGGTAACCATGGCAACCAGGATGCTACTGCAGTCCTGGCTGCCATGGTTACTTAGCAATTTTAGAAGCATTATACTTACCTGCGCTGTCTGTGACCGGCCGGGCTCTCCTCCTACAGGTAAGTGAAAGGTCTGTGCGGTGCATTGCTTATAGCACAGACCTGTCACTTACCAGTAGGAGGAGCGCCCGGCAGGTCACAGACAGCGCAGGTAAGTATAATTCTTCTAAAATTGCTAAGTAACCATGGCAGCCAGAACTGCAGTAGCGTCCTGGTTGCCATTGTTACCGATCGGAGCCCCAGCGATTAAACTGGGACTCCGATCGGAACTCTCCGCTGCCACCAATGATGGGGGGGATTTTAATTAGGGGGGGAGGGGAGGCCGCACTGGCCACCAATGAATTTAATACAGGGGAGGGAGGGGGGGCCGCACTGGCCACCAATGAATTTAAAACTGGGGAGGGAGGGGGGGGGGCGGGGGGGCCGCACTGGCCACCAATGAATTTAATACAGGAAAGGGGGGGCCGGGGGGGGGGGGGGCCGCACTGACCACCAATGAATTTAATACAGGGGAGGTAGGGAGGGGGGGCCATACTGGCCACCAATGAATTTAATACTGGGGAGGGAGGGGGGGCCACACTGGCCACCAATGAGTTAAAAACTGGGGAGGGAGGAGGTCTGCCCCCTGCTGCCTGGCAGCACCTGATCTCTTACAGGGGGCTATGATACGCACAATTATCCCCTCAGGTGCGGCACCTGAGGGGTTAATTGTGCGGATCACAGCCCCCTGTAAGAGATCGGATGCTGCCAGGCAGCAGGGGGCAGTCATGTACAGAGTTCTTAGTATATTCTAACTTGAAGCATCCCCATCACTATGGGAACGCCTCTGTGTTAGAATATACTGTCGGATCTGAGTTTTCACGATGTGAAAACTCAGGTCTGAAAAAGCTGTATGTAGACGGATCTGCGGATCCGTCTATGCTAAAGTAGCCTATGGACACGGATCACGGACGCAGGTGGAAATCTTGTGTGCCTTCGTGTTTTTTCACTGACCCATTGACTTCAGTGGGTCCGCAGAAAATCACGGAAAACGGAACAACGGACACGGATGCACACAGCGGTCGTGTGCATGAGGCCTAATGCAAATTAAATGGAATCGCATTCAATATTCTAGGCTCAAAGTGTCAGCTAATTAATCCATACCCCCTGAGCAAAGGGTACCTCAAAATTGTGACTTTGGGGTTTCATAAGCTATAAGCCATAATCATCCAAATTATAACAAATAAAGGCTTGAAATATCTCGCTTTGCATGTAATGAGTCTCTCATATGTTAGTTTCACCTTTTAAGTCACATTACTGAAATAAATGAACTTTGCACAATATAAAAATTTTTGGAGTTTCACCTGTATATTCGTACCCAAATGAGTCAACCAGTATGCACCAACATTGGGAATGTGTAGAAGAGACCTTGGAACAGATTTCGGTCGAGACATGCTTGAATCTGATCAAGAGCATGCCCAGAAGGATTCAGGCAGTGCTCAATGCCAAAGGTGGATTTATAATACTAACAAAAAATTTTGATTTTAGGAGCAAAACAGTAACAATGCACTTACATGACAAGTTTCTGAATAACTAATCATATGCTAAATAGTTGCAAGTCCAATTTCTATATGAGATAGCTAAGATGATTGTCTATAAAATGATGGAAGTCTTATGTTCGAAGCTGTAGTAGATAGTAAGATATGGAGCCTGAAAGTGAAAAGTTCAAAATAATGTTACCCTTTTCAGTGTATGTTTAACATATTTTTTTTAAACTTGTTTATTAACAAAAAACTGGTACATTGACATATACATTCTTGATACACTTCTTAGTACAAAAGATAAAGCAAAACATACATTTCTCTATAAACTGTGATTAACTCAGTTGCCTATTGCAGGGCTGGCCAACCTGCGGCTCTCCAGCTGTTGTAAAACTACAACTCCCAGCATGCCCTGCTGTAGGCTGATGGCTGTAGGCTGTCTGGGCATGCTGGGAGTTGTAATTTTGCAACAGCTGGAGAGCCGCAGGTTGGCCAGCCCTGGCCTATTGCATTGATGCTGCCTCCTTATTTATTTAAACCTTACATTGAATATACTTACAGGTATTCCCATTAAGCCAACTGACCTGTGGAATCTCTAGTTGATTAAATGGCTTGTCGTAGTCTCGAGGATGAGTACTGTGTCTGAGGGGAGTCGCACCACAGACCCCACACCTTCTCAAATTTTTGTGGCTTATTACGGTGCTTGAACACCAATACAATATATGGCAGAATATGGTTTATTTGCTGCTTCCACATAGACAGGTTCGGCGTATTGGGATTATACCATCTCAAAGCAATGCATTTACGTGCCAAAAATAACGACTCCCTTAAAAAGGTTGTTGTGTAATAGTCCCAACTTTCCTCGTTTAATATTCCCATTAGGCATATCTCTAGATTGCATGCTACTGGGATCGGCAATAAGCTTGATAGAAAGAACGTCACTTCTTTCTAAAATGTGGCAATCAGATTACATCTCCACATCATGTGCCAGAAGTCCGCCTCCAGCTCCCCACACCTTGGGCATGCCGTGGAGGACACTCTGCCCATTCTGTACAGCCTAGTTGGTGTGAGATATGTTTGATGGATAATGTATAATTGTAAAATGTTGTTATTAGCTGCTGGCAACACTTGGGTTCCTGGGTTCTAACAACCCCTATAAGTGGATATTTAGCAATTATGGTGTTGGTGCTTGGAAATTTACTCTGTATAGCTGAATGAAGTTGTAAATAGGAAAAAAATTGGGTTCGGGGGATGTGGTATTTCTGGGCCAATGCTTCAAATGTCATAAACACCCCATGGTCATATAGATCTCCCAAGGTTTTAACTCCAGCTGTCAGCCATCTCTCCGCCCCCATAACTGCCTGTATCAGTGGTAACCATTGATTAGACCATACAGGTATGTCAGAAACCACCTCAGTGAAACTGGTTAGTGATTTGGTGTCCCTCCATGTCATTTGTTCCAACTTGTGCAGTGGCAGCAACGATCTTTGAAATTTAGGGGACATTTCCAATACTGACCATGGTGTGCAACATTTAAGGTAATGTTTTCGAAAATATTCTGAAATAGGCAGGTCACCAGATGTGAACCAGGTGCTAATGAGCCTTAACTGGCCTGCCAGATAATATATATGATAATCTGGCAGTGCCATACCCCCATCGATTTTAGGACGATTTAATGTGTAAAGACTTAACTTAGCTCGGGATCTGGCCCAGATAAAGATCCTGGTCAGAGAATCTATGTCTCTTAATACTGATTTGGGTATATGTACCTCTGAGTGTTGCAAAGCATAGAGGGCCTTGGGGAGTATAATCATTTTGATCAAGTTAATGCGTCCTGCCACTGAAATAGGTAGTGCCTTCCAGTTTTGAAGTTTGTTCCATATATGGCCAATCAGAGGATAAATATTAAGTGATAAGGCCTGAGAGTGTTTTTAGTGATGTTTACCCCAAGATATTTGATTGAAAGTGTCTACTACCTTCAGTCTCTCCACATGAGAAGGGCATGACCAGTTTGCTCTGCCCAGAGGCATATTCACAGATTTTCCCCAATTAATCCTGATGCATGAGAACTCCCCAAATTTGTCTATCAATTCTATTGCTCCTCTAAGAGAAGTATTGGGTGAAGAAAGATATAGAATCATGTTATCTGCATAAAGACCTACGCGGGCTTCTTTGTCACCCTGGGTCACCCCAATAATTCCATTGCTGCTTCTAACTCTAACAGCCAATGTTTCAATCGCCAGGGCGAACAGGAGTGGTTATAGGGGGCATCCCTGTCTTGTGCCTCTATGTAGATGGAAAGTCTCTGATAATCCCCCGTTTATTAGTAAACTGCTTTTCAGATTGCTGTATAAAAGATTAATCTATCTGAGAAACAGTGGACCGAAGCCATATCTCTTTAGGCATTGAAGCAAATAGGTCCTTTCTATGGAATCAAATGCCTTGGCTGCTTCTAATGAGGCCAAGGCCCAATCTGTATTTAGGGAATGCCCAAGTTGTGTGACCACCTGCACCCTTCTGATGTTTTAAGTAGTGGACTTTCCAGGCATAAATTCAGTCTGATCCGGGTGAGCCAATGCCAGAATCACCCGGTTCAGCCGTGTAGCTAAGACCCTAGTCAGGATTTTGTAGTCTACGTTCAACAATGTGATGGGTCTGTAAGAGCCACATTCTATGGGGTCTATATCAGGTTTGAGTAATAGTATGATTGTGGCCTCCATAAAAGACTCTGTCAGGCGTCCTGTCTTAAGGGCTGCAAGGAGGGTGGATAATAATTGTTGGGCTAGATCCTCTGAATATTTAGCATAAACTTCTTTAGGCGACTTCCCGTTGTTGAGGTCTGATATAGCCTGTGTTATTTCTTCTAGACTAATTGGTAGGTCTAATTGGGCACTTTGTGATGCAGTAAGTGTAGGAAGGGATATATTCTCTAGGTACGTGACTATCTCTGATTCTAATTTGGTTATACTAAATCTAGTCAACTGAAGGGCCAGATATGTCAAACAGGCCCACTAAATCCCAAAAATTAGCAAAATGTACTGATCCCATAGGACAGAGGGATAAAACTTAACATTTATTTTAGGTCGAACTAAAATTAAAGACAACAGAGGAGGAGCCTCTAGACAAAACAAATATAACAAAACAGCCCAGCAGGCAAACTAATACATACAAAAGCAGTGTGACCAAAGATTTAAAAAGAAGCAGGAACGCTCTCACCCGGTTTGTTGTTCAGGATGTCTCGTAGAGAGGACTGGGGGTGAAGAACGGTCCTTGGATGCTTCTCGTTCACACGCGAAAAATAGATGAGCCCCTTCAGGATGGTTGGAGGCAAGGTGGTTAGCCCTAGGCAACCCTAAGAGGGGGGGCAGGGGCTATTATGCCCTACCTATCTATACGGGGACTTACCCCGCAAGGAGCGTCCCCGTCCGGATGCCTGTCCCTGTGGGGACAGAAACCCTAGTAGTCCCTAATAGATGCTCCCTACGTGTCACGTTTCAGTTCGTTCACAGAATATCATCAGGGGAGGTAGATGGTACACACAGGACTATGGATTGGGCCTGTGCGACCAAAGAGACAAAGAAGGTATTTTTTAGAAAATGGGTCAGAAGCCTAAGAGAGTGTGAGGCCAGTCAGGCTAAGACACACAAGGCATGACCATAATGGACGTGTTATTCTAAATAGATGCACCAATGGGTGCCAACTATGCAATAACAATGGGCCTCAGGGACGATCAATCCAGGGGCGGGCTGTCGGCCCGCCCCTGGATTGATCGTCCCTGAGGCCCATTGTTATTGCATAGTTGGCACCCATTGGTGCATCTATTTAGAATAACACGTCCATTATGGTCATGCCTTGTGTGTCTTAGCCTGACTGGCCTCACACTCTCTTAGGCTTCTGACCCATTTTCTAAAAAATACCTTCTTTGTCTCTTTGGTCGCACAGGCCCAATCCATAGTCCTGTGTGTACCATCTACCTCCCCTGATGATATTCTGTGAACGAACTGAAACGTGACACGTAGGGAGCATCTATTAGGGACTACTAGGGTTTCTGTCCCCACAGGGACAGGCATCCGGACGGGGACGCTCCTTGCGGGGTAAGTCCCCGTATAGATAGGTAGGGCATAATAGCCCCTGCCCCCCCTCTTAGGGTTGCCTAGGGCTAACCACCTTGCCTCCAACCATCCTGAAGGGGCTCATCTATTTTTCGCGTGTGAACGAGAAGCATCCAAGGACCGTTCTTCACCCCCAGTCCTCTCTACGAGACATCCTGAACAACAAACCGGGTGAGAGCGTTCCTGCTTCTTTTTAAATCTTTGGTCACACTGCTTTTGTATGTATTAGTTTGCCTGCTGGGCTGTTTTGTTATATTTGTTTTGTCTAGAGGCTCCTCCTCTGTTGTCTTTAATTTTAGTTCGACCTAAAATAAATGTTAAGTTTTATCCCTCTGTCCTATGGGATCAGTACATTTTTATACTAAATCTATATAACTCTTGGTAGAATTGTGTGAAGGTCTGAAGGATAGTTTCTTGAGTGCAGGATTTTTAACCAGTAGAGCCACAGACTGCCAATATTGTTGAGGAGGGTGAATTGTGACTGACTAATTGAGCCAGTAATTTAGCTGATTGATTTCCAAGCTCAAAAGCTGTCTGTTTGAGGAAAAACATTTTCCTGTCCGCTTTGTCCCTGAGTATCATTAAGTATCTCCTACCTGCTTGGAGCCATGCAATTCTTAGAGTCTGTCGGGTGACGATTATTGCTGTTCCAGTGCATTACACTGATATTCCATCTCGATCTCCAAGCGGCTGGTATCCTTTTTTATGTATAAGATGCTAGCGTGTAAGTACCCGCGGAGGAAAGCCTTTAAAGTATCCAATACCAGAACTTTATTGGGTTCATTCGCATGTATTTCCAGGAACTCTTTGAACTGGTGAGATGTCCCCTCTGCTGAGCCCATCAGATTCAGCCAAAACGGATGTATATTCATCCGATACATTACTGACCACGCAACAGAGTGCCTAGCATTGGCAAGTGGTCTGATATTACTCTGGATAAGAACAATATGGAGCAGAGATTTAAAATCGCCATATTATTACCTAACATATAATCAAGTCGACATAGGGAGTTGTGACCTCCGCTATGGCAGGAGTACACCCTGTCTCTAGGATGCTTGGCCCTCCAAAGGTCAACCCATCTAAACTCAGATAGAAACCGATTAAGCCTCGATGGGCTCCCTGCACTTATCGGGTCTGCTATGTCTATTAATCAATCTAGTGAGGGGTCTAACATCATATTTAAGTCTCCCATACAGATTAGTCTAGAGTGTGGGTAAGCAGCTTCATAGGTGACTGCTAGGTGTAGTACTTGCATAGAACCAGGTGGGGGGTTACATATACCTAATAGTGTGTACTGTACATTGTCAATCAGAGCATAAACAAAGACATATCTGCCTTCTGAATCAACGGCCAAGACTTTTACCTCCCAGCGTAGTTGTTTATGGATTAATAATGTTGTGCTTTTTCATAGGTACATAACATTATATCTAAATATCCTAATTATAGTGAATTTGATATATAATAGGCCATGTTGTGTTATATTCACCATTTCGTATGTATTTTAAAGTAGGCCGAAAGATTTTCATGGAAAAGACACAGTTCATATAATTTTTTCTGTAGATGTACCAGTCTGAGAAGAGTCATTCTTGTCTCCTTACAGATTTATTACTGAGATAAGGATATTCTCTAGACTCTCTGGTGCTAATTACACCTACGGTTTAATGTCTATTGATGAAGCAGAAAAAATGTGATGTACAGTACAGACCAAAAGTTTGGACACACCTTCTCATTCAAAAAGTTTTCTTTATTTTCATGACTATGATTCACACTGTAGATTCACACTGAAGGCATCAAAACTATGAATTAACACATAGGTTCTTCAAAGTAGCCACCTTTTGCTTTGATTACTGCTTTGCACACTCTTGGCATTCTCTTCATGAGCTTCGAAAGGTAGTCACCTGAAATGGTTTTTACTTCACAGGTGTGCCCTGTCAGGTTTAATAAGTGAAATTTCTTGCCTTATAAATGGGGTTGGGACTATCAGTTGCGTTGTGGAGAAGTCAGGTGGATACACAGCTGATAGTCCTACTAAATAGACTGTTAGAATTTGTATTATGGCAAGAAAAAAGCAGCTAAGTAAGGAAAAACGAGTGGCCATCATTACTTTAAGAAATGAAGGTCAGTCAGTCCGAAAAATTGGGAAAACTTTGAAAGTGTCCCCAAGTGCAGTCACAAAAACCATCAAGCGCTACAAAGAAACTGGCTCACATATGGACCGCCCCAGGAAAGGAAGAACAAGAGTCACCTCTGCTGCGGAGGATAAGTTCATCCGAGTCACCAGCCTCAGAAATCACAGGTTAACAGCAGCTTAGATTAGAGACCAGGTCAATGCCACACAGAGTTCTAGCAGCAGACACATCTCTAGAAAAACTGTTAAGAGGAGACTGTGTGAATCAGGCCTTCATGGTAGAATATCTGCTAGGAAACCACTGCTAAGGACAGGCAACAAGCAGAAAAGACTTGTTTGGGCTAAAAAAACACAAGGAATGGACATTAGACCAGTTGAAATCTGTGCTTTGGTCTGATGAGTCCAAATTTGAGATCTTTGGTTCCAACCACTGTGTCTTTGTGCGGTGCAGAAAAGGTGAACTGATGGACTCAACATGCCTGGTTCCCACTGTAAAGCATGGAGGAGGAGGTGTGATGGTGCGGGGGTGCTTTGCTGGTGACACTGTTGGGGATTTATTCAAAATTGAAGGCATACTGAACCAGCATGACTACCACAGCATCTTGCAGCGGCATACTATTCCATCCGGTTTGCGTTTAGTTGGACCATCATTTATTTTTCAACAGGACAATGACCCCAAACACACCTCCAGGCTGTGTAAGGGCTATTTGACCATGAAGGAGAGTGATGGGGTGCTGCGCCAGATGACCTGAACCCAATTGAGATGGTTTGGGGTGAGCTGGACCGCAGAGTGAAGGCAAAAGGGCCAACAAGTGCTAAGCATCTCTGGGAACTCCTTCAAGACTGTTGGAAGACCATTTCAGGTGACTATCTCTTGAAGCTTATCAAGAGAATGCCAAGAGTGTGCAAAGCAGTAATCAAAGCAAAAGGTGGCTACTTTGAAGAACCTAGAATATGACATATTTTCAGTTGTTTCACACTTTTTTGTTATGTATATAATTCCACATGTGTTAATTCATAGTTTTGATGCCTTCAGTGTGAATGTACAATTTTCATAGTCATGAAAATAAAGAAGACTCTTTGAATGAGAAGGTGTGTTCAAACTTTTGGTCTGTACTGTATGTATACATATAATGAACATTAGTTTTAGTATAAGATAATCAATAGGGCATATGTATTGTATTACAAATGTATTGCATTATATTATTGAATATTATGTCGTCATAATACATCAATGCATTTATTATCTTATATATTTCTCGCTAGGAACGCATACACTCCTAAAGCGTGATGAGAAGAATTTTAAGTGTAAACTTTGTAGTGAGATCAGACCTGGACCTTAATAGTGATGATGCTAGTAGCTTATGCAATAGTGCCACCTAGGTATGAATAGGTAACATTGTACCAATAGCTGAAATGCATTTTGGGTGATATAGTGACATCACAGTTATTATCATACGTACACGCCTAACCGATAATGATCGTAAAACTCCAAGTTAGGAAGGTGTGTCTAACTGATAAGTTTGTGATCATAAACCACACACACATGAAGGGGAGGAGGACCACAACAGAGAGCGAAAGAAGACACAAAAACACAGAGAAACAAAGAAAGGAAGCATACCCCAGGAAAAAATCCCAATGATGAGCTGACTTTCCTTAGACTCTGCATATCATTTGCACTCTTGGGTAACGTATAATTTTATTATATGTAGTATTTATTGAATTAATTAACTTGATATTTAAGAAAATACCTGCTTTATTGCTGATGTGTAATGTTAGATATACTACATCAATATTATCACTAGTCAGTAAAGATCCATATTACTGAATAAAATATCCAATATTAATATCAGAGAGAATCTCTGATTGGAACATTTCAATTCCATAGTCTGTATCAGGCTTGATAATTTTTAATTTGTGTAGCAATACTACCTGATATCAGAGATTGGTTATAGTTTGATCAGAGCAAGGGTTCGTATCTACCCTAATCATTGTTGAGTTTATTGCATATTTCTCATAATTGTCGTCGAGACGGTTGAATTACATTTTATGTTTGAGAGATAATATGGAACGCTGCCTGTCTAGCCATCCACAGATGCCTGAGAATAAAATTCCTTAGCTCAGTCCATTATATACAGTATAAGGCTACTTTCACACTCACGTTTTGGGCAAATCCGTCATGGATCGGCAAAAACGGTTCCATTACCATAATCCAACCGCATGCATCCGTTATGAATGGATCCGTTTGTATTATCTGTAACATAGCCAAGACGGATCCGTCTTGAACACTACTGAAAGTCAAAGGAAGACGGATCCGTTTTCTATTGTGCCAGATTTTGTCAGAGAAAACAGATCCGTGCCTGTTGACTTACATTGTGTGCGAGAATGGATACTTTTGGCTACGCTTCGTCAGGCAGACAGCAAAACTTTGCAGGCAGCATTTTGGTGTCCGCTTCCAGAGCGGAAGGGAGACTGATCAGAGGAAAACTAATGCATTCTGAGCGGATCCTTTTCCATTCAGAATGCATTAGGGCAAAACTGATCCATTTTGGACCGCTTGTGAGAGCCCATAACGGATCTCACAAGCGGAAAGCCAAAACGCGAGAGCAGCAGAAAGCTAATTTTAAGGTGACAGTGTGCCCCCCTACCTTCTGGGCCCCTGTGCAGCTGCACAGGTTACACATATAGTATGTCCGCCCCTGGGCAGTAGCCATCACTTGTCCTTATACAGTGGAGGTGATTGCTGTGCACTG
The DNA here is from genome assembly GCF_014858855.1 of Bufo gargarizans. Lineage (NCBI taxonomy): Eukaryota > Metazoa > Chordata > Amphibia > Anura > Bufonidae > Bufo > Bufo gargarizans. The sequence goes on from NC_058087.1 coordinate 74,951,024, forward strand.
TATAAACGCAGAGTTATTGCTGATTTTCATTATTCTTTGCCATTAGTGTCACAGTTTGAATTATTGCTTGCTAACCGCTGGATTTGCATAGGAGGCCTGCCAGGCAATTATTGGGAAGGAATAGTTCCTTCCTGATAATTGCCTGCTTGTCACTGGAGGTAAAGAGCTGCATTTACTTGTAGCAATCACCTCCACTGTATAGGGATGAGCGATGGCTACTGTCATTACTCATCCTCATACAGATTCATCATTTCTGGGCAGTAGATTCTGTTCACACAACACTATCTGCTGCCCAGGAACAATGATTTAATGTGTTACACGAAAGATCATTTCAGACAATCAACAAGTGTTTTGCTCACTCTTTGGGTGATCAGTTGAATATTTACACTGGCTGATTAATTGGAACGAGTGTATATGATAACTTTAGTTCCTGATAATTGGCCCGGCAATTAGCTGTATTATTTTTAATACAAATGGCGTGAGATAGCAGCGCACTTTCAAGCAAGGGCTCACATACTTTCAATGGGATTCAAAGTCACTAAAATCCAAAAATCCTGCCACCATTCAGGAAAAATCTGACATATTCAACACATAGCAGCTGCATGCTATTATTTTATAAATAGTGTGGGTTATACTGTTACTTATGATTGGTAGTATTATATTTATGGCAACATGCTTTGTAACTTTGTATGTGCACTTCTATGTGTGGCAGTATGTGCTTTTGCTTATGCATTAAAAATGTTTTTTGACATGAACTGATAGGGTAAGCAGTATTAATGGGAATGTGTCATTTAAAGGGGTTTTCCCATCTTAACATTTGTGGCATATCGCTACAAACGTTAGTACGGATCCGGCAGGCTGTTCTGCTGCCGGAACATCCTGCCGGACCAGCCTAACGCGGGTGTGAAAGAAGCCTTAAAGCGGCAACATGAGGACGTTGCCGCAGCTAGAAAGTGGAGAAAGATGGAGGGGAAAGAGCAGGACATTGTTCTGGACATAAAGGTATATTTGAAAAGGGCTATAACAGAGCTAGAGCCATACGAACAGTTAGAAATGGTCTGGGGTAGTAACAGATTCCCTTTAAACAAAATGTCACTATATTACCTGTCCACAGACAATTTAATTGTGTTTTATTTATTTCTCTCCTTGATTGTATTTAATTTGTGCTCCTACTTTGTCCATTTTGCACACAGCACATTCTCTTGTTTCTCTCCGTCACCCGCATACCATTCCATAATACTAGATTGTTCTATTTCATGTTAGATATTGTTGTAAATAGTCATTTATTGGTGAATGTTGTGGATGTCTGCTGTCATTCTAAAGAACTAGAGAACTAACACTTAAGATGATCTTTGTCTCACCTGTAAGGGGAAATTTTTGCCATTGCTGGGTTCTTCAGCCTTTCAACCATTGTGTTAGTTGACACGTTAAAATGTTTTTGAAGTAGGTCATATCGCTTTAAATAGAATAGCAGCTCCTCAATAAGACTTGTATTGTTCTCATCTATATAGCACCTTTCATATAAAATGATAAAGAGATCAGTGTCTTGTTTTCCATTACAAAATTTTTGTGGGATAAGGTCCTTGCACAAGAACGTCAGCTCGCTAATGTTACTAGATTCCAGCTGACTGCATATCTCATGCAACAGAGTAATAAAGTCGGTCATGCTGATCACATTGGGTTTCTGTCTGTAAATGAAGAAAACATTAAGTTAGGTTATTATACTTCCGGACCCAGTTATGGCCATAATGCACTAGTAAATTATATATAGTGACTACTAAATTAAAGCATTATAAGGTCTTATATGGCCTTCCCCCATATGTTTTCATATAAACTCATATGCTAGTTCCCCAATATTGTCTAGAATCTTCTCTGGATGGACAGTAGATGCTAAACTGGCTACAGATAGAAAGGGATAGAAAACGGAGCACTTACTTGCAAACACACAATATAGAACATGCTGCAATTATTCATGAAAAACACTGCTCATGTGCACAGGTCCATTGAAAAGAATGGATCAGGATTCAGCTTGAATTCTATGTGTTTACTACACGCATCCCTTGTAGATGGAAAACTCACATGTGTGAAAGAGCCCTTAGGATATATACACACAGCAGTGTAGCTTATGTGGATTTTCTGCACTGATGTTCGGGTGGTTTTCACTCATTTTTGCACCAAAATCCTCATTGTTACTTCCATTTTCCTTACAGATTATGATGTGGATTTTCCCCAGATCTCACCTGTTGCATTGCAAAGGGTGAAATTGAAACTGAAAACCTGCATAAGGGCTCATGCACACAAATGGCTGTCCGTGCCGTGCATTGGGGACTGCAAATTGCGGTCCCCAAAGCACGGTAATAATTTCCCCTTAAAACTTTTACTGTTACTTTTATTTGATCTATTAAAAATCCCACTTATAAATAATAATAAATGTCAAATTACAAAAGATAATTCCATCGTGCATACATGAACTGGTCCCCTGATGAACCTATTTCATACCACTGGGCAGGGGCATTGCTAGATTAAAACATTCGGGGCCTGGGCCCCTGATGTTTTGTCCCAGGCCCCGAATGTACTGCCTGCCAGATAGATTTAACTGTATTGCTATCCTCAGGATTTACAATTGAATCTAATGCCTTGCAAGAGCTGAAGGACCTGTGATGACATCACAGTCCATGTGATCAGTTCTAAATGCAGTAGCTTTAAAGGACCTGTGATGATGTCACCATCATGTGACCAATGCAGGAGAGGACGGCTCAGTCCAGAGAAGAAGCTGTGGTGAGGTCTGCTACAAGAGGAGAGGTAAGTGAAGGGTAGATTACTCAGTGTGAGAGGCAGAGCAATGTTGGGAGTTGTAGTTATTTAACTGGGACTGTATGTTAGGGCTGAAGTTATTTACGTGGGACAGTGGGGTGGAGTGATGTTATTTACATGGGGCTGAATATTGAGGGGTGATGTTGTTTACATGGGACTGTATGTTGAAGGTGGCTGGGGAGGGGGTGATGTCATTTAAGTGGGACTGGATTTTGGAAGGGGCTGTAGATAGAAAGGGATGTTATTTACATGGGACTGTATATTGGAGGGGGCTGGAGAGATGGTGTGATGGTATTTACATAAGACTTTATGGCGGAATAGAAAAATAATATTATTTACATGGGACTGTATGCTGGAGGGGCTGAGGAATTAGAAATTCTGAGGACAGTAAACGGAGCATTATAACAGTAGGGGGCAATAAAAAATACTGGGGGCACTGTATGGGCATTATAACAGTAGGGGGCGATATAAATACTGGGGCACTTGAGGGTGAGCATTATAACAGTAGGGGGTATTATAAATACTGGGAGCACTGTGGGGACATTTTAAATCCAGAGGACATTAAGCGTTCTTATTACTACTGGGGGCTCTATAGGATGGACTTATAGATCCACATTATTTCTATTAAGAACATTATGGGGGGCCTTATTACAACTGAGGGGTCTGTAGAGAGCTTTATTACCGCTGGGATAACAATAGGGGGGCCTTATTTCTACTAGGGGCTCTGTAAGGACATTATTAATACCGGAGGGCTCTTCTACTAATGGGGGCACTCTTCGGGAGCACTATCACTGTTGGGGCAGTATTACTAATGAGGGCATTCTAGAAGGGAATTACTATTGGCGGAACTATGAGAAGTACTATTACTATGGGGGGCACTCATTTTTCTTCAGGATAGTATTTGGGGGTAGATAAAAGTGAGGAAGCTAAGATGTCTGTGTTTCACACTCTGCAGAGACGGGGCGCAGCTGAAAGAAGTTGTCCAAACCGAATGGAGAAGATGATGACAGAGAAGATCTACATCAGAGGAGACATCACCTGGGAGGCACTGCATGTGAATGGTACGTGCTGCTGTATAGCTGTATAGCAAGTACAGTAAAGTCTTCAGTGCTAGTGTTTGCAGAGGGAGGGGTTGGGGGGGGGGGGGGCGATTGGTTGACTTCGAGAATTGGGCAATATTCATTGGGTCTTGGGCCCCGGATCTTTTGAGACCATAGCAACGCCCCTGCCACTGGGGAAACGCGTCGGGACAAAGTGTTTATTATCTCCTATCATCTGGGACTTTTTTCTTTCATTACTCACATTTTTGGAGAAGTACTTATGTTCCATATGATCTGATTGTTTGCCTTCCTGCTCAAACTGTACAATAATACATCTAGGACATTTTGTCACGGACGGTGTACAGGAAACAAGACAATGCAACATGCATATATGACTCACTGGATCCAAAGCTAAGGAACCAAAAGGGAGACCCCTGCACAAGACCTGGCACTTTCCCTGGATGCTCAGCCTATGCAAAAATCCCAAAGGTGGATGGTTGCATATCCACGTACCTCGACTATATAATACCTGAACACCCTACAATAGTAAGGGGACACGACCACCGGCTCCCTACACCAGACACGGAGGGAGTCAGGGTCACCTGGGATCCAGCAAACAGAAAATAACAGATAAATGTACAGCACTTAACTTAGTAGCAGACTGGGAAATAGGATCAGCATGCACACACACTCCAGGAAGAAGTATAAGCCGCCCAGTAATGCATTATGGGGCGGAATTTAAAGGGATGTAATCAGTCCAACTACATGACAGCTGAGAGAGGCTAACGAGATGAGGAACTGAACAGCACAACAAAGAAAACTCAAGGAGGAGGTTCTGAAAGGCTTCTGTCAGAGCTTCTCAGCTGTCTGGTTGTGACACATTTAGGCAGTTGTTTTCTGTTTGGGAATCGATTAGGAAGGGAAATACAGATTAGGGTACAGCCACCGATAAGTGGGGCCGCCCCTTTCGGGTCGATTACTCCACTTTTAGGAAGGGTGAGCATAGATGGTCTGGATAGGGACAGCTCCCCAACTGCCTAAAAGGGGAATTATTGGATCTTTCTCCTTGCTTTAACTTCCTCACGACCGCCGTACGCAGTATTGCGTCTTCGCGGCGGTCGTGCTCTTCTGAGTGGACGCGCCGGTGCGTCCTCTCGCGAGACGCGAGATTTCCGGGTATGCCGGCCCGCGCATGCGCATCGCGGGCCGGCAAAATTCAAAGAAGAAGTTCGTCATCAACCTGCCGGCCACGATCATTGGCTGGCAGGTTGATGATTTTCAAAAAATCCAATCAGCAGCCATTTAACCCCACATATTAGTAAATATGATGGGGTTATATGGCTGCTGTGCTCCTCTGCTCCTTCTTTTGGTCGGTTGGTTCCAGGAGAGGAGCAGAGGAGCACATCATCACTGTGAGTACCCACTACAGTACACTTAGCCCCCAGATCACCTCCCAGCACCCAATTAACCCTTTGATCACCCCTTCTTGCCCCTGTCAATCACTAGTGAAAAGGAAAAAAAGTGATCAGTGCAAACTGTCACTTTTTTTTTTTTCACTGGTATTGACCGTTAGGTTTTAGGTATAGTTTAGGTCCCTTGGTTAGGTAGTTAGCGATCAGTTAGCGCCCAGCCCACCGCACCGCAGTCCGTTATTCGCTGATTAGCGTATCGCTAATCAGCATTTGTACTTTTATAGTATCTGAAAGTGATCAAAACTGATCACGGTCAGATCTATAATAGTACTAGTGTCACTTTAGTTCGCCCTCCACCCAAAACGCAGTGTTTGCCCGATCAGGCCTGATCGGTCGCCCACACGTGCGTTCGCCCACGCCCGCCCCACCGCAGTGACAAAAAAATTTTTTTTTGATCACTGCACATTCACTTTACACGGACTGATATTTTTTATCAACCGCAGCGGCCTCCGGTACTTCGCTAGCCTCCCCTTTGTAAGACAGGCTTGCTTTTTTTTTCTTGGGTAGTCTCAGGGAATACCCCTAAATTTAGTTGCCCACATGTCTAACAGGGGGTATTCCTCTGAAGAGGCCTACAGGCTTCTGACCCAGTCGGATGAGGAGTGGGAACCCTCATCTGATGAATCCAGCGGGTCAGAATACGAACCTGTAGAAAGCAGTGGCTCTCTGACCCAAAGTTCGGACGAGGAGGTTGAGGTCCCTGATAGCAGCAGGCGTACCCGGCCCCGTGTCGCTAGACCGCAGGTTGCGCAGGATCCGCTTCAAGAGCAGCAGAGTGGGGCTGGTGCTGTCGGATTAGGTGGTGAGGCATACACCAGCAGCCCAGCCCTTCCTGGACCTAGTACCAGCACTGCCGTACAACCCGGTGAAGTAGCGAGCACCAGAAGGGCAGTTGAAGCTGGTACGGTGGCACGTGCAGTAGTGACCCCGTCGCAGCCACCGCAAAGACGTGCCCGTAGAGCCCCTAGAATCCCAGAGGTGCTGGCAAACCCTGATTGGCAGTCCCCAACTTCAGCCGCACCCGTAGTTTTCCCTTTCACTGCCCAGTCTGGAGTTCGGGTTGAGACAGCTCAGATCGGTTCGGCCCTGGGATTTTTTGAGCTGTTCTTGACTGCGGAGCTTTTAGACTTAGTTGTGGCCGAAACAAACAGATATGCCACACAATTTATAACCGCTAACCCGGGAAGCTCTTATGCCCAGCCTTTCCGGTGGAAACCAGTCCAAGTTTCCGAAATTAAAACTTTTCTGGGCCTCCTCCTCAACATGGGCCTGACAAAAAAGCATGAATTGCGGTCATATTGGTCCACGAACCCAATTCATCACATGCCCATGTTCTCTGCTGCTATGTCCAGGACACGATTTGAGACCATCCTGCGTTTCCTGCACTTTAGTGATAACAGCACCTCCCGTCCCAGGGGCCACCCTGCTTTTGACCGGCTCCACAAAATTCGGCCCCTCATAGACCATTTCAACCTGAAATTTGCATATATTTATACCCCAGAGCAAAACATCTGCGTAGACGAGTCCCTTATACATTTTACCGGGCGCCTTGGCTTCAAACAATACATCCCAAGCAAGCGCGCCCGGTATGGGGTCAAATTGTATAAGCTCTGTGAAAGGGCCACAGGCTATACCCACAAATTTCGGATCTATGAGGGAAAAGATCAGACCATGGAGCCGGTCGGTTGCCCTGACTACCTGGGGAGCAGTGGGAAGACAGTTTGGGACTTGGTGTCACCCTTATTCGGCAAGGGGTACCATCTTTATGTGGACAATTTTTACACAAGTGTGGCCCTCTTTAGGCATTTGTTTCTAGAACGGATTGGCGCCTGTGGTACCGCGCGAACTAGTCGCGCGGGCTTCCCCCAACAGCTCGTTACCACCCGTCTTGCAAGGGGGCAGAGGGCCGCACTGTGTAACGAAGAACTGCTCGCGGTGAAATGGAGAGACAAGCGTGACGTTTACATGCTCTCCTCCATTCACGCAGACACGACAATCCAAATTGAGCGAGCAACCCGTGTCATTGAAAAGCCCCTCTCAGTCCACGACTATAACCTCCACATGGGAGGGGTCGACTTCAATGACCAGATGTTGGCTCCGTATTTAGTTTCCCGACGCACCAGACGCTGGTATAAGAAGGTGTCTGTATATTTAATTCAATTGGCTCTGTACAATAGTTTTGTTCTCTACAGTAAGGCTGGGAGAACTGGATCCTTCCTCAAATTTCAGGAAGAGATCATCGAGAACCTCCTGTATCCAGGAGGTTCCGTGGCCCCATCCACCAGTGTAGTTAGCCGTCTACACGAGCGACACTTCCCCAGTGTCGTTGCTGGTACCTCAAACCGACCGCCACCCCGAAAAAAATGTCGTGTCTGTAGCAGGAGTGGAATAAGGCGTGACACCCGCTATTTCTGTCCTGACTGTCCGGACCACCCTGCCCTATGCTTTGGAGAGTGTTTCCGGAAGTACCACTCACAGGTACACTATTAGCATAGGGATCATCTCACCAGGATAGGCACACAGGGCTATTAGGGCCCATTCACTCACAGCTGCTGCAAACGTCTCCTTTCACATGGGACAAAGTGCATAACGCACTTCGCCACATCTTTGGGCGATTTGCGCTTTGCACATTGACCCATGGGGAAGGAGAGGTTTGTTCTATAAAGGTAAAAAAAAACAAAAAAAAAACAAAAAAACACCAGTAAGCAAACACGTTAATGTTTAGTTCAAAAATTTAAAGTTACATGTTCTGTTCCAAAGTTAATAAAATTATTGCGTTGTGGCCTGGTTTTTTCATTTTTATTTTTTTTTGGTCTTTTTACCTTCCAGGTGGACCAACCGATCGACTAGCTGCAGCACCGATGTGCATTCTGACAGAAAATGCTGCTGTCAGATTACACACAAGTCGGTGTATGCGGCGCTGCAAGACGGGATTTTCTCCTCTGCAGTGACAGATACGTTTGCCGAGGCATACGAGCTGAGGAGGAGGCGGCGTTCCTAAGCTTTGGCAAACACTTTATATATATATAAAAAAAAAAAAAAAAAAATCCCGGCAATGATTTATTCATCCACATCGATTGATGCGAATGGAGAAATCTGGTTTGCCAGGGCATACGAGCTAAGTGGGTATGGATGTAGGGCGGAGCTCCTATGTCCTGGCAGACGCCTTTCCCCTCCATTTTTTATTTTTTTGGCAGAGATTTTTTCATCCACATTGATCAATGCGAATGAAGAAATCTGTGCCGTTCATTTTTTTCTTTCAGCCCAGAGGCTGAACGGAAAAAAAAATCTCATTACCTGTATGCTCAATATAAGGAGAATAGCAGAAACTCCTAATGCTGGCCATACATGTAATGATTGCGGAGACCCTCAAATGCCAGGGCAGTACAAACACCCCACAACTGACCCCATTTTGGAAAGAAGACACCCCAAGGTATTTGCTGAGGGGCATATTGAGTCCATGAAAGATTTACATTTTTGTCCTAAGTTAGCGGAAAGTGAGACTTTGTGAGAAAAAACAAAAAAAAATCAATTTCCGCTAACTTATGCGAAAAAAAAAAAAAATTCTATGAACTTGCCAGGCCCCTCATTGGATACCTTGGGGTGTCTTCTTTCCAAAGTGGGGTCACATGTGGGGTATTTATACTGCCCTGGCTTTTTAGGGGCCCTAAAGCGTGAGAAGAAGTCTGGGATCCAAATGTCTAAAAATGCCCTCCTAAAAGGAATGTGGGCACCTTTGCGCATCTAGGCTGCAAAAAAGTGTCACACATCTGGTATCGCCGTACTCAGGAGAAGTTGGGAAATGTGTTTTGGGGTGTCATTTTACATATACCCATGCTGGGTGAGATAAATATCTTGGTCAAATGCCAACTTTGTGTAAAAAAATGGGAAAAGTTGTCTTTTGCCAAGATATTTCTCTCACCCAGCATGGGTATATGTAAAATGACACCCCAAAACACATTCCCCAACTTCTCCTGAGTACGGCGATACCAGATGTGTGACACTTTTTTGATGCCAAGGTGGGCAAAGGGGCACATATTCCAAAGTGCACCTTTCGGATTTCACCGGTTATTTTTTCCAGATTTTGATTGCAAAGTACTTCTCACACATATGGGCCCCTAAATTGCCAGGGCAGTATAACTACGCCACAAGTGACCCCATTTTGGAAAGAAGACACCCCAAGGTATTCCGTGAGGGGCATGGCGAGTTCCTAGAATTTTTTATTTTTTGTCGCAAGTTAGTGGAATATGAGACTTTGTAAGGAAAAAAGAGAAGAAAAAAAAAAATCATCATTTTCCGCTAACTTGTGACAAAAATAAATAAATTCTAGGAACTCGCCATGCCCCTCACGGAATACCTTGGGGTGTCTTCTTTCCAAAATGGGGTCACTTGTGGCGTAGTTATACTGCCCTGGCAATTTAGGGGCCCAAATGTGTGAGAAGTACCTTGCAATCAAAATGTGTAAAAAATGGCCTGCGAAACCCGAAAGGTGCACTTTGGAATATGTGCCCCTTTGCCCACCTTGGCAGCAAAAAAGTGTGACACATCTGGTATCGCCGTACTCAGGAGAAGTTGGGGAATGTGTTTTGGGGTGTCATTTTACATATACCCATGCTGGGTGAGATAACTATCTTGGTCAAATGCCAACTTTGTATAAAAAAATGGGAAAAGTTGTCTTTTGCCAAGATATTTCTCTCACCCAGCATGGGTATATGTAAAATGACACCCCAAAACACATTCCCCAACTTCTCCTGAGTATGGCGATACCAGATGTGTGACACTTTTTTGATGCCAAGGTGGGCAAAGGGGCGCATATTCCAAAGTGCACCTTTCGGATTTCACCGGTTATTTTTTCCAGATTTTGATCGCAAAGTACTTCTCACACATATGGGCCCCTAAATTGCCAGGGCAGTATAACTACGCCACAAGTGACCCCATTTTGGAAAGAATACACCCCAAGGTATTCCGTGAGCGGCATGGCGAGTTCCCAGAATTTTTTATTTTTTGTCGCAAGTTAGTGGAATATGAGACTTTGTAAGGAAAAAAGAGAAGAAAAAAAAAATCATCATTTTCCGCTAACTTGTGACAAAAAAAAAAAAATTCAAGGAACTCGCCATGCCCCTCACGGAATACCTTGGGGTGTCTTCTTTCCAAAATGGGGTCACTTGTGGCGTAGTTATACTGCCCTGGCAATTTAGGGGCCCAAATGTGTAAGAAGTACCTTGCAATCAAAATGTGTAAAAAAATGGCCTGCGAAATCCGAAAGGTGCACTTTGGAATATGTGCCCCTTTGCCCACCTTGGCTGCAAAAAAGTGTCACACATGTGGTATCGCCGTACTCAGAAGAAGTTGGGCAATGTGTTTTGGGGTGTCATTTTACATATACCCATGCTGGGTGAGAAAAATATCTTGGTCAAATGCCAACTTTGTATAAAAAAAATTGGAAAAGTTGTCTTTTGCCAAGATATTTCTCTCACCCAGCATGGGTATATGTAAAATGACACCCCAAAACACATTCCCCAACTTCTCCTGAGTACGGCGATACCAGATGTGTGACACTTTTTTGATGCCAAGGTGGGCAAAGGGGCACATATTCCAAAGTGCACCTTTCGGATTTCACCGGTCATTTTTTACACATTTTGATTGCAAAGTTCTTCTCACACATTAGGGCCCCTAAATTGCCAGGGCAGTATAACTACCCCACAAGTGACCCCATTTTTGAAAGAAGACACCCCAAGGTATTCTGTGAGGGGCATGGTGAGTTCCTAGAATTTATTTATTTTTTGTCACAAGTTAGCGGAATATGAGACTTTGTAAGAAAAAAATAAAAAAATAAAATCATCATCATTTTCCGCTAACTTGTGACAAAAAATAAAAAGTTCTATGAACTCCCTATGCCCATCAGCGAATACCTTAGGGTGTCTACTTTCCGAAATGGGGTCATTTGTGGGGGTTTTCTACTGTTTGGGCATTGTAGAACCTCAGGAATCATGACAGGTGCTCAGAAAATCAGAGCTGTTTAAAAAAGCAGAAATTCACATTTTTGTACCATAGTTTGTAAAAGCTATAACTTTTACCCAAACCATTTTTTTTTTATCAGAGACATGTAGAACAATAAATTTGGCGAAAAATTTATATATGGATGTCGTTTTTTTTGCAAAATTTTACAGCTGAAAGTGAAAAATGTCATTTTTTTGCAAAAAAATCGTTACATTTTGATTAATAACAAAAAAAGTAAAAGTGTCAGCAGCAATAAAATACCACCAAATGAAAGCTCCATTAGTGAGAAGAAAAGGAGGTAAAATTCATTTGGGTGGTAAGTTGCATGACCGAGCGATAAACGGTGAAAGGAGTGTAGTGCCGAAGTGTAAAAAGTGCTCTGGTCATGAAGGGGGTTTCACCTAGCGGGGCTGAAGTGGTTAAGGCAACAGAGTTTTTCATCAGCTCACCACCAAGGAGAGATACTGATATCGTTTTGGTCCAACTTCTTATGATCAATTATCAACTGTTCCGTGGTCAACTGTTTCGTGAGTAGCCACATGGTGGCAATGCATCAACACTTGTATTTATATGTTTAACAAGTCCCAAGGTGGAATTATCTCTTTGTAATTTGACATTAATTATTATTTATATGTGGGATTTTTAATAGATCAAATAAAAGTAAAGTTTTAAGGGGAAATTATTACAATTCAGTGTTTTTTTTGTTTAGTTATCCCCAGGGACATATTGTGTTTTTTCAGTGATTTTTTTCACCCCAAATGCACGGGCACCGTCCGCGTGGCCTGCGCTGACTGATGCAGACCCAGTCAACTTGAATGGGTCAGCGATCCTTCCTCACCACAAAAACATAGCGCAAGTTCAATTTTTTTGCACTGTGGAGGCACGGACTAAGGCTACTTTCACACTAGCGTTCGTCGGTCCGCTCGTGAGCTCCGTTTGAAGGGGCTCACGAGCGGACCCGAACGCAGCCGTCCAGCCCTGATGCAGTCTGAATGGAGCGGATCCGCTCAGACTGCATCAGTCTGGCGGCGTTCAGCCTCCGCTCCGCTCGCCTCCGCACGGACAGGCGGACAGCTGAACGCTGCTTGCAGCGTTCGGGTGTCCGCCTGGCCGTGCGGAGGCGTGCGGATCCGTGCGGATCCGTCCAGACTTACAATGTAAGTCAATGGGGACGGATCCGTTTGAAGATGCCACAATATGGCTCAATCTTCAGGCGGATCCGTCCCCCATTGACTTTACATTGAAAGTCTGGACGGATCCGTCCGAGGCTATTTTCACACTTAGCTTTTATATGCTAAAATAATGCAGACGGATCCGTTCTGAACGGAGCCTCCGTCTGCATTATTATGATCGGATCCGTTCAGAACGGATCCGATCGAACGCTAGTGTGAAAGTAGCCTAAAATGCCACGGAAGCACTCCGTATTGCTTCATCTCTGTGCCTCCGCTCCATATCTTTTGGATTGCGGGCCCATTCAAGTGAATGGGTCCGCATCTGTAATATGGAGTTCACACGGCCAGTGCCCTTGTATTGCTTTTTGCGGGCCGCAATTTGGGCACGGCCGGCACATAAACGTTCGTGTGCATGACCCCTAACTGGAAATGCTTTGGATTTCACAATCCGTCCCACAGGTTAATGTCTCAGTGGAAAATTTCTGCACTGTGTTTTTGAAAATCTTATCTACTTCACTGAAACTGTATTTGGCATAAAATTCCACACATAATAGGCACTGTGTGCATGTACAGTAGCCTTAATATTAACAAGAAAATAAATAAATGCACTATATATATAAAAAAAAAAATTGTAATAATAATCTGTACTCTGGGCACTAGAGATGAATACTGGCTAGATAAAATCCCTTGAAAAATTACCCTGAAGGATACAGTACTTATTTGTAATACTGTAACTTATATAGATAAAATTATATTAAATAGAATGGTTTATAAAAGTTGTGGTAATTTCTTACAGAGAAACTAGATGTCGCTGTTGAACAATTTCCAGGCATTTACGGAATCTCAAGTATTGGAATGTGGTTTCCAATACAGCGGTTATTTAGAAACAGGAAGAGAAGTATTTATAAACACAGCTTCTAGCAATAGGCGGCCATGGCAACATCACAGAAAATAACTGGAAACCTAGTTTAAAAGCAATTAATAGGGGAAAGTTCACCCAAATAGCACCTTTTGTACAGAACATTTCTATTAATTATATAGGGGAACATCTCTACTAGGTCTATCATAGAGTAGTTTATTTGATTTTACTGAGACAGCAAGTGTCTGCAGTTTGTACATGCAACAGAACTCACATTTCTTCAAAGGTTCAAAACGTAAACTTGAGATGGGTAACAATTATATTTATTTTTCCTGACACGGAAAAGGATCTAGGAATTTTAATAAACAGAAAACTAAGCTGCAAAAACCAGTGTCAGGCAGCTGCTGCCAAGGCCAATAAGATAATGGGTTGCATCAGAAGGGGCATAGATGCCCGTGATGAGAACATAGTCCTACCACTTTACAAATCACTAGTCAGACCACACATGGAGTACTGTGTACAGTTCTGGGCTCCAGTGAACAAGGCAGACATAGCAGAGCTGGAGAGGGTTCAGAGGAGGGCAACTAAAGTAATAACTGGAATGATGGAACTACAGTACCCTGAAAGATTATCAAAATTAGGGTTATTCACTTTAGAAAAAAGACGACTGAGGGGAGATCTTATTACTATGTATAAATATATCAGGGGTCAGTACAGAGATCTCTCCCATCATCTGTTTATCCCCAGGACTGTGACGAGGGGACACCCTCTGCATCTGGAGGAAAGAAGGTTTGTACACAAACATAGAAGAGGATTCTTTACGGTAAGAGCAGTGAGACTATGGAACTCTCTGCCTGAGGAGGTGGTGATGGTGAGTACAATAAAGGAATTCAAGAGGGGCCTGGATGTATTTCTGGAGTGTAATAATATTACAGGATATAGCTACTAGAGAGGGGATCGTTGATCCAGGGAGTTATTCTGATTGCCTGATTGGAGTCGGGAAGGAATTTTTTATTCCCCTAAAGTGAGGAAAATTGGCTTCTACCTCACAGGTTTTTTTTGCCTTCCTCTGGATCAACTTGCCGATGACAGGCTGAACTGGATGGACGTATGTCTTTTTTCGGCCTTATGTACTATGTTACTTTGTTACTATGTAAGTCTTGACATGCACACCATTGTTGTTTAGTGTCCTCCTGATGGTGCAATTATGAACGCTAACATTAACTTAAGGGGAACCTGTCACCTGGATTTTGGGTATAGAGCTGGGGACATGGGCTGCTAGATGGCCGCTAGCACATCCGCAATACCCAGTCCCCATAGCTCTCTGTGCCTTTATTGTGTCAAAAAATCTATTTTATAGATATGTAAATTAACCTTAGATGAGTCCTGTCTCCTCCATGCTTGTGAGATGAGTCCAGCGTTCTCTGACTCTGAGCCCAGCCACGCCCACTGTGAAGGAGCCCAGCACCACCCCGCATCCTCCGAATCTCCTCCTTACTCCCTGATGTCACAAAGCTAGAGCGCTGCAATTCACGATCCCCGAGCTAGCGCATGCACAGTTCTTTCCCTGGGGCAGAGGCCAGCACAGGGAAAGAACACTATGCCGACACTGCGCATGCGCTAGCTTGCGCATTTGGAGATTAAGGTGCTCTAGGTTTGTGATGTCAGGGAGCAAGGAGTAGATTCGGAGTATGCGGGGCGGTGCTGGGCTCCTATACAGTGGGGCGTGGCTGGGCCCTGGAAACGTTAGTAGCCTCATTTGCATATATATAAAATCTTTTTTTGACACAATAAAAGCACAGAAAGCTATGGGGAATGGATTTTGCGGATGTGCTAGCAGCGATCTAGCAGTCCATATCCTCAGCTCAATATCTAAAATCCAGGTGACAGGTTCCCTTTAAGGCCTTAAATTGCTTAAGCGTATGTTCACACAGATATTCAGAGTTCAGCGTGGGAGCAAGTGGTAAGCTTGCCATTATTTTTATTTTAGACCATTCAGGTCCATTCATTTTTATTATATCAGACAAGAGACAACCCCTTTAAGGGTATACATTTGTTTTCATGCTTTCTTATAATACCAGTCATCAGAAATAACTTTTTTCATTATACTATGAATGTGGGCTGTAATATATCTGTAGCCGAAGTACTAATTATCTGGTTTGCATCAAATTCTGTGTAAATATAGTCACTGCATCCAACATCTCTCCCATCATCTATTTATCCCCAGGACTGTGATGAGGGGACATCCTCTATGTCTAGAGGAAAGAAGGTTTATACACGAACATAGAAGAGGATTCTTTACAGTAAGATTAGTGAGACTATGGAACTCTCAGCCTGAGGAGGTGGTGATGGTGAATTCACTAAATGAGTTCAAGAGGGGCCTGGATGTATTTCTGGAGCGTAATAATATTACAGGTTACAATTTCTGGAGAAGGTTCGTTAATCCAGGAAGTTATTCTGATTGCCTGATTGAAGTTGTGAAGGGATTTTTTTCCTTCACTAAAAAAGCAATCTTGTTTGTTCAAACAAAGTGATAAGTCATAGTTGCCTGAGGCGTACACACATACGTGGAAACCTTTGTTCTACATTGTCTATTTTATGGTCCAACCGCTTGGAATGTGTAGAGTCAGCTATGACTACCTATTTACGAGCATGCTGATCATTTTTGCAAATTCAAATCCACAACACGGTGTGGATTGTGCTGTAAATATGTGTCTCTGCACAGATTTTCTTATGGACTAGCTCTGTAGACCGTGCCTAAGGCCTCATGCACACGACCGTGCCATTTTTTGAGGTCCGCAAACCGCGGATCCGCAAAAAACAGAAGCCACCCGGGTGCCTTCCGAACGGAATGGGCGGCCCATTGTAGACATGCCTATTCTTGTCCGCAAAACGGACAAGAATAGAACATGCTATATTTTTTTTGCGGGCCTCCGAACGGAGCAATGGATGCGGACAGCACATGGAGTGCTGTCCGCATCTTTTGTGGCCCCATTGAAGTGAATGGGTCCGCACCCGAGCCGCAAAAACTGCGGTTCGGATGCGGACCGTAACTACGGTCGTGTGCATGAGGCCTAAGTCACAGGTTTTCTGTGAGTTCGATATTGGTGGCCAGTTCTCAGGATAGGTCATAAGTATCTGATAGATGAGGGTATGACTTCTGACGACCCACGATCAGGTTTTTGAAGGGGGTGCAGTGCTCTAGAGAGCGTTGCTGCCTCTTTCTAGGCCAGTGATGTCACATTTATTAGTCACATCTTACATAGTTTATTTGTAGCTCAGTCCCATTCAATGACTTTGTTGTACAATGTATGATGATGTGGTCTGTAGTCAGATGCACACCAATTAGATATTAATGACCTATCCTGAGAACAAGCCATCAATACTGAACTTTCTGAAAAGACCCTGGCATTGAACCACATGATAGTTATATTCGGTTTTGAAACACTGCAGAATTTCAGAGAAGACATAGTTTAAAGAAATGAGCCAGAACAGGGAGATGAGTCCATTGTGCTCCTTTTCCCACCCTGCTTAGAAACATTGACGAGTCTCTCCCTGTTTATTAGAATTTACAAAAAGAAAAGTTATTTTAGGCTAGATTTACATCTCCAGTTGACTTTAGCATTTTCTGTTCCGGTCTCAGAGTGTAATGACCGGCAACACACACAGGGAGGAACACAGGGAAAGCCCTGCACAAGGGAGAGGGAAAGGTGGTGACCCCTAACTCACCTTGCAGCTGGTACCTGCCTGCCCTGTCGTCCCTAGACGGGTTCCTCACCCGTGCGGCGATCACGTGCCTAAACCCTGGCTTTCCCTGAAATGAGCCCTAGATAATGAACGGGCCGGTGGGATCGCTAGTCCTCACCACTGCACTAAGAGGGAAACACCAGGGAGAGGACAGACAAACACAGACAAACACAAACACCCAGGTGGACGGCAACAATTGTCCACAAAGGTCCAACAGGGATCCGGAGGGTAGCGTTCTAAGGCAACACTCAGAGAACGCAGCAACACAGCTCCAGTGGGTCAGAATAGATGTCCAGGCAGGAAGCTCTATATCTGGCAACCAGAGAAGTGTGAGAGGGGAATATAAGGAGGATTGGGAGTGCTGGACAAGGAACAGCTGAGAGAAGGAGCTACGGATCCCTGAGTGAGCCAAAAAGGGTTTGTAAAGCAAACCCAGAATACTACAATAAGGAAACTTCCCTATCTGACATAGAGCGTGCAGCCAACCGCTGCGACCTCCTGACCCCGGGTACAACGGAGTCAGGCGTGGCTCTTGACACCCTCGTGACAGTACCCCCCTCTCTACGAGGGGCCTCCGGACACTCAGGACCAGGTCTCTCAGGATGAGAGGCATGAAAAATCCGGACTAGCCTGTCGGCGTTTACCTCAGACGCAGGAACCCACATTCTTTCCTCGGGACCGTAACCTCTCCAGTGCACCAGATATTGGAGAGAGCGGCGGACCCGACGAGAATTAACAATTTTGGATATCTGAAATTCCAAACTACCATCCACGACAACAGGAGGGGGTGGCAGCGGTGACGGTTCTAGAGGTGGAACATATTTTTTGAGTAACGACTTATGAAAGACATTATGGATTTTAAAAGTCTGAGGTAACTCCAGGCGAAAAGCCACGGGGTTGATGATGGCTACAATCTTGTAAGGACCAATAAACCTAGGACCCAGTTTCCAAGAGGGAACCTTCAACTTGATATTCCTTGTAGACAGCCACACATAGTCATTCACTCCTAGGTCCGGACCTGGCGACCGTCTCTTATCAGCCATGCATTTGTATTTACCTCCCATATTTTTCAAGTTAGCTTGCACCTTCTGCCATACTGATGAAAGAGATGACGAAAACCGTTCCTCTTCGGGAACCCCAGAAGACCCCCCCTCTTTGAAAGTACAGAATTGGGGATGAAAACCATATGCACCAAGAAAAGGTGACTTGCTAGTGGATTCCTGACGGCGATTATTTATGGCAAACTCAGCTAACGGTAAATATGACGACCACAACTCTTGGTTTTCAGACACAAAACATCTTAGATATGTCTCCAGGTTTTGGTTGGTACGCTCAGTCTGTCCATTCGACTGAGGATGGAAAGCTGAGGAAAAGGACAAGTGAACCCCTAAACGGGAACAAAAAGCTTTCCAAAATTTAGAAATAAACTGGGTTCCCCGGTCCGAAACAACATCGGAGGGGACCCCGTGAAGCTTCACGATCTCACTGACGAATACCTGAGCAAGAGTTTTAGCATTAGGTAGTGCGGGTAACGCAATAAAGTGTGCCATTTTGCTAAACCTGTCCACTACTACCAAAATCACTGTTTTACCCGCAGACAAAGGTAAGTCAGTGATAAAATCCATAGACAGATGTGTCCATGGTCTATTGGGAATGACGAGTGGTAATAGAGACCCTGCAGGACGTGTATGTGAAACTTTTGCGCGCGCACAGGTAGAACAAGAAGACACAAAATCCAATACATCCTGACGCAACCTTGGCCACCAAAAACGACGAGACAATAGCTCTAAGGTTGCTTTACTACCCGGGTGCCCAGCAAGTGCCGAATTATGATGTTCCTTTAATAATTCGAGACGTAGGTTCAACGGTACAAACAACTTCTCTGAAGGGCAAGAGACCGGGGCGTCCCCCTGGGCCTCTAACACCTTCCCCTCCAAGGCAGAGTGTACCGCAGAGACAACTACTCCTCTTTGTAGAATGGGTACCGGATCACTCACATTACCCCCTCCAGGGAAACAACGAGATAGTGCATCAGCCTTGGTATTCTTTACCCCAGGACGATAGGTAATCACAAAGTTAAACCTGGTAAAAAATAGCGACCACCTAGCCTGTCTAGGGGTGAGACGCTTAGCTGATTCGAGGTACAGCAGATTTTTGTGGTCCGTAAACACAGTGACGGGGTGGACTGCCCCCTCTAAAAAGTGACGCCACTCCTCAAACGCAAGTTTAATAGCTAACAGTTCCCTATTGCCAATATCGTAGTTCTGTTCCGCTGCAGATAGTTTTTTAGAAAAGAAAGCACAAGGACGCCATTTGCCAGGAGACGGACCCTGAGACAGCACAGCCCCCACTCCCACCTCTGATGCATCGACTTCAACAATAAAAGGCTGAGAGACATCAGGTTGGACTAGTACAGGTGCTGAGGTAAACCTCTCTTTTAGAGAGGAAAAAGCAACTTTAGCGGCGTCAGACCATTTAGAAAAATCAGTCCCCTTCCTAGTCATGTCAGTAAGGGGTTTTACGATCACCGAATAATTTTTAATGAATTTCCTATAGAAATTCGCAAAGCCCAAGAACCGTTGTAGTGCTTTGAGGTTCTCAGGAAGATCCCAATCCAAAATTGCCTGGACCTTCCTAGGATCCATACGGAAACCTGACGCAGATAAATAATAACCTAGGAATTGTATCTCCTGAACGGCAAAAACACATTTTTCAATTTTAGCATATAATTCATTCGTCCGTAGGACCTGTAGTACTTGTCTGACATGCTCCTCATGTGTTTTCAGATCAGACGAATAAATTAAGATATCATCTAGGTATATTACCACAAACCTGCCGATTAGATGACTAAAAATGTCATTAACGAAATGTTGAAAGACGGCAGGAGCATTGGTCAGGCCGAAAGGCATAACTAGATTTTCATAATGCCCCTCAGGGGTGTTAAAAGCTGTCTTCCACTCATCCCCCTCCTTGATACGAATCAGATTGTAGGCCCCCCTAAGATCGAGTTTGGAGAACCACCTAGCACCCGCAATCTGGTTAAACAGGTCAGGAATGAGAGGAAGAGGGTATGGGTCTCGGATGGTTATCCGATTTAATTCACGAAAATCTAGGCAAGGACGCAGGCCCCCATCTTTCTTTTTAACAAAGAAAAACCCTGCAGCCACGGGTGAAGAAGAGGGTCTGATGTGTCCCTTAGCCAAACTCTCGGAGATATAATCCTTCATGGCTTGTCTCTCTGGACCTGAAAGATTATATAACCTGGTCTTGGGTAATTTTGCGCCGGGAATGAGGTTAACCGGGCAATCATAAGGACGATGAGGTGGTAACTTCTGACAACCCTTTTCAGAAAAAACGTCCTCAAAGTCCGAAACAAATGTAGGTAGGGTAGTTATGGAGGCGACTAAGCAATTGCTATTTAAGCAATTTTCTCTGCACGGCTCACTCCACTCCAATATCTCCCTGGCCTGCCAATCCACCACTGGATTGTGCGCTACCAACCAGGGTAGGCCCAGCACCACCGGAGTGGGAAGCCCCTCCAGAACATAACATGAAAGCATCTCGTTATGGTGGTCCCCTACCCGAAGGTGTAAATTATGAACGATGTGGGTGAGGTTTCTCTGAGACAGAGGAGCAGAATCTATAGCAAATATGGGAATAGGTCTCTGTAACGTACAGAGAGACAAACCCATAGTGCGGGCAAAATGGGCATCTATCAAATTTACCCCTGCTCCACTGTCTAGAAAGAAAGAAACAGTCTCTGTCTTATCACCAAAAACAATAACCGCTGGCAACAAAAATTGCGATGTACATATGGAGGAAACGTATACCCCCCGGCTGACATCCTCCACACAGCCTGGGGTTAGTAGTTTTCCGACGGTTTTTTGGTTTCTGAGGAAAGAAGGACAGACGTTAATGAAATGACCCCTCTCCCCACAAAAAAAACAACCCCCACGCCTACGGCGAACCTCAGGAGGACGGACCTGACGAGTAGTTCCTCCTAGCTGCATAGGCTCGTCTATGTCCGTACAGACTAACTGCTGCTTGGGAGGGGTTATCAATGGCTCCGGTTTTTTCAACCTGTCCCTAAGGCGTCTATCTATACGGATAGAAAGGGACATAACTGCATCAAGGGAAAAGGGGGTCTCATACAGCGCAAGCGCATCCTTAACCCTTTCGGATAACCCAGAGCAGAACTGACTCCTGAGAGCCGGGTCGTTCCATTGGGTATCCGTAGCCCACCTACGGAAGTCAGAGCAATACTCCTCTACCGGCCGCTCTCCTTGTAGGAGTCTCCGTAATTTTGATTCAGCCAGTGCGACTCGGTCAGGGTCGTCATATATGAGACCCAAGGCCTCGAAAAACTCATCCACTGACCGAAGAGCCTGGGAATCAGTAGGTAAAGAGAACGCCCAGGACTGCGGGTCCCCCTGCAGCAGGGAAATAACAACACCCACCCGCTGTTCTTCATTACCAGAGGAGTAAGGACGCAGTTTAAAGTATAGTTTACAGGCCTCACGGAACGTCAAAAACTTGTCCCTTCCCCCAGAAAATCTGTCAGGGAGAGGGACCTTGGGTTCCGCAACAACCTGGTTACCAGTAGCAACCGCTGGGCTTGCGGTCAGTGGTAATTGCTGCTGTTGCTGGAGGACCGACGCCTTCAATCCTGCCACCTCCAAAGACAGGCCATGAAATTGTTCGGACAGAGCAGCAATTGGATCCATACTGGATTCTAAGTAAAAAAAAAATTTTTTTATTTTTTATTTTTTTTACCTACACAAAAATAAGGGCCAGATATAATGTAATGACCGGCAACACACACAGGGAGGAACACAGGGAAAGCCCTGCACAAGGGAGAGGGAAAGGTGGTGACCCCTAACTCACCTTGCAGCTGGTACCTGCCTGCCCTGTCGTCCCTAGACGGGTTCCTCACCCGTGCGGCGATCACGTGCCTAAACCCTGGCTTTCCCTGAAATGAGCCCTAGATAATGAACGGGCCGGTGGGATCGCTAGTCCTCACCACTGCACTAAGAGGGAAACACCAGGGAGAGGACAGACAAACACAGACAAACACAAACACCCAGGTGGACGGCAACAATTGTCCACAAAGGTCCAACAGGGATCCGGAGGGTAGCGTTCTAAGGCAACACTCAGAGAACGCAGCAACACAGCTCCAGTGGGTCAGAATAGATGTCCAGGCAGGAAGCTCTATATCTGGCAACCAGAGAAGTGTGAGAGGGGAATATAAGGAGGATTGGGAGTGCTGGACAAGGAACAGCTGAGAGAAGGAGCTACGGATCCCTGAGTGAGCCAAAAAGGTTTGTAAAGCAAACCCAGAAAGCTACAATAAGGAAACTTCCCTATCTGACATAGAGCGTGCAGCCAACCGCTGCGACCTCCTGACCCCGGGTACAACGGAGTCAGGCGTGGCTCTTGACACCCTCGTGACACAGAGAGAGAAAAAAAGACACACTAGATCCAACATAGATGGGACACCAATGATGATCTGAGGGACTCAGTTCACTATAATGTGGTCTATCGGGTTTCCATTATGGTGACAGTCAAAATAGTGCAAAATGCTGCAGTATTTAGGCATTTTGCTGGATTCTGTCATAGAGGATCCTAACAGATCCTCCACCACATATTTTAACCTAGCCTTACAATTCTTTCTTTCAACGTGAATTCAAAAGATTTGATGATAAATAAGGTTACGAGGGCTAAGTGAATAAATATTTTTACTAAATGTGATAAAAATTTAATACAGAGAAATCACATACAAAGTAGTAAAAGTAAATAACAATCACTGGCCTGCAACACAATACAATATGGCCAACATCCCATGGAGAGAGATAGAGACCTTACAACATCCTACTTGGATGATGTTCTCGGTGGAGTTCCACTTTGTTCTTGTGCACAAAAGTTTATACCTTTCTGCCCCTGCTCTTAAGGATATCCAGTGTGCAGCACATATGTCTGAGATAATCACTCAGGAATGCAGCCTTCTCAGCACAATAGTTTAGTTTTTATATGTGTAACTATTCCTAACTCACTACATTGCAAAGAATATAAAAGGTGATATAATCAGTACCAATCAGAACCAATCAGTGCTTAATTATGTAAACACACTATCTGGTTACTATTGAAAACAATAAAAATTGTACAATCTTTGTGCACTGAGTTTCCCCTACTGGTGGCTGATGGAAAATGCAATGAATCTACACTATGTAAGGAATAGGAGAAGCCGTTCAGTGCAGCATCTAAGGGGTTAAAATGTCAGGATCAGATGTAACGCGACCCTGGCAAAGTGAGTGCGGTGCCAGCTGTGTAATAGAGTTGGCGACCAAGAGTGATCGTAATAGTACAATACTGAGGCCTAACTACTTACGTAATCTGTCAAAAACACAGCAAAGTCCCCACAACTGTCAAAATTATATTCAAGCTGGGTTAACACAAAGAGTTTAATGCATTTTTTTTATAAGTTTTTTATGGTCAAAAACACTGCAGCCAGATTTTTCTTTAAAGTCTATAGCAAAATATGTAAAAGTCTACATGTAGTTCTATCCATTTAACCCCCTTGGATGCCACAGTCAATAGTGACTGTGGTATCCTAGTTATTAGGGGACCCTTCTGTTAACCCATTGCCTGCCTTGCACCACAATGGATGCTTTGGCAACTAGGGGCCCTCTCACTGGCCCCCCAGATCTGCCATTATTATATACCTAGGATGCAAGTTGACAGCAGGGTATACAAAAGTATTGCACATATTACAAAAACGATCAAGAAATTGCATGTCAATAATTGTACAATAAAGTTACATAAAAGTTATAATAAAAAAACACAAAAACCCTTTCCTGTTTTATAATGTACCAAAAAGCCCTGCAAATTATTATTGTCACAACTGCTGTTTTTGCCTATCCCCCCAGAAAGCTGAATAAAAAGCAATGGTCAATAAAAACATTGCACAGTTGTTATTTATTCATTCCCCTAGAACAAGAGAAACTAATAAAAACGTTATGGCTTTTGGATGGTGGTGATAAAAATAAATTCAAAAAAATATTGCTGTCATAAAGGCCAAAACTGGCCACAGCATTAAGGGGTTAACATAAGTGATTCCTCTAATATCAGTATCCCAAGTGAAAGAATCAATCATTCCTCAAAAAAAGCACAAAGATTGTTCTTGACACGTTTGGGTTACAGGTGAGTACAGACACTGCGTGTACATTGACACTGTAGATAAATGTATGGCTCGGCATACAGGCTTCACTTATGTGCTAGTGCAGGTTATGTAGTCAGCAGTCAGAATGATATATACTCACTGCAGGGTATTCCAGCCGTGTATCGTCAGGTCCACACCCTATACAGTACATACTGTATGTGCTCCTGCCAGTAACACTGACAGTATCAAGTGCTGGAGGATGGCAGAACTCACACGTGACGCCTCCAGGAAAGGAGGGCCAAGTAGCAGTACTTTGCTCGTCAATAAGGAAGGAAATCGTTTTCACATTTTTTTGATGAACCATTCTACCTAAAAAAAGATTACTGCTGATTACTTGCAGCTGAGAAGTAGTAGAGTAGTTTCCCAAAAAAGAGGTCTGCCAGTACTCCCAGGAGGTCTCAGTTTTCTTCTGGAGTTTCCTGGATTATACAAATACATAATTTGGAACATTTAAGCCCCCAGGTCTGTCCCTGAAATTCCCAGGAAACTCCCACAACAAGCCCCTTCCACCCACTTTCACCTGTTTCCTGGGATTGTTGTCAACTAAGAAGTTGCTAAGAACAGCAGAAGGGCCCAATGCACATGGCTAAGTTGCAGATCCCGTGGTATGTATCTGCAATATGGCACCCTAACCTTGCTATGGGCCTATACATCAGGACGCTGTGTGCCACCTTACTGAGCTGTGCACATGAGCCCTAATACAAATGAGCTAAGGTGATAGGGAATCAGTCTGTGACTAGCCGGCTTTGTGTTTGTACATTCAGTGACCCACATTGCCATAATCATGGTTTATTTGGGGAGATTTATCAAAAATGGTGCAAAGGAAAACTGTCTTAGTTGCCCATAGCAACCAATCAGAGTGATCCTTTCATTTTCCAAAGGATCTCTGAAAAATGAAACGTTAATGCTGATTGGTTGCTATGGGCAACTAAGCTACTGTGCACCAAAATCTGGAGCAAAATGCCTCCTCTCATTTTAGACATATTTATGAAGCAGATGGGACGAAAAAAGAATAAGCCACTGTGCCTCACCATTGAAGTGTGTGGTTTAATGGGAAAGGGATGTGGCTTAGTGGAAAAGAGAGTGTCTTAAGATGCGCCATTTTTCATATAAAATGCACACAATTTAGGCTTAAAGGGGCACATTTATTCAAGAGAACACAGACTTGGGCTACAAGAGCTCTTTATTCTTATGATGCCACTTGTTTGGACATTGTACCCAGGTCTTAAGGATGTCTGAGTCCATGTTTTTTTTGTCCACATTGCTAAAGAGAGTAAAACTAACCCTAAAATGTCCTTTATTTATATAAATTGTAAAACGTTTAAAACTTGAAAGTGTTGGTTCTTTGCAGAGTGATGAGGGAGGAGTTGTAGAAATCTATTAAATATTTTTTTCTCCACTGTATTTATTGAGGAAAAGAAACTGTTAGATGAAAAGCAGAGTGTTAAAGCAAATACCCCATTAAAAATGGCCTGTCTGACCCAGGAAGAAGGGCAGATATGCCGGGACCAGATGGCATACACCCCTGTATCCTCAGAGAATTAAGTAATGTCATAGACAGACCCTTATTTTTGATAATTAAGGGCTATAATAACAGGGGGTGTTCTGCAGGATTGGTGCTTAACAAATGTGGTGCCAATATTGAAAAAGGGGTCAAAAACAGAGCCTGGAAACTATAGTATGGTAAGTTTAACATTTATCGTAGGTAAACTGTTTGAAGGTTTTCCAAGAGATGCTATTCTAGAGTATCCCAATGAAAATAAGCATATAACGCTGTATCAGTTTCTATGAGGACCATGGCGAGTCAATGGATGTCGTATATCTGGACTTCTCCAAAGCATTTGATACTGTGCCAAATAAAAGGTTAGTATATAAAATGAGAATGCTTGGACTAGGAGAAAATGTCTGTATGTGGGTAAGTAACTGGCTCAGTGATAGAAAACAGAGGGTGGTTGTTAATGGTACACAGGCTTCGTAGTGCTTCCGTGGGCTTCGATCCATGCCTCTGCTCCATACCACTCCGTATCTTGCGAAATGCTGACCCATTCCAGTCAATGAGTCCGCATCTATGATACAGAGCTCACACGGCTGGTGCTGATATATTGCGGACCCACTATTTGCAGTCCGCAAAATGGGCACCATGGACATGCGGTCATGTGCATGAGCCCTAAGACTGCTTTTGGTACATGCATTTTTTCCCTAGTGTTTTTTCATGGTTGTCCACTGTATGTTCAGTCCTGTGCGACTGTGCCCTTAAAGGGGTATTCCCATCACAGCTGATGGGGCATATCGCTAGGATATGCCCGCATTGTCTCATAGATGCGAGTCCCACCTCTGTCCGTCCACCAAGCGCTGCTCCCTGCTGCTCCCACACGGAGCGGGGAAAGCAGTGGAGGGCGCACTGCGCATGCGCGGCACCCGCTCCCATTCATTTCTATGGGGCCAACGAAAATAGCCGAGCCAGTGCTCGGCTATTTTCGGCAGTGCTCGGCTATTTTCGTGTAGGTGCGGGTCCCAGAGGTGGGACCAGCACCTATCAGACAATGGGGGCATATCCTAGCGATATGCCCCCATTGTCTGTGATGGCAAAACCCCATTAAAGATGCTTCAAATGTAAGAAGGATCCTGTGACGTTTGGTAAATCTTAGCACCTTTTCCCAATTCAAAGTCATTGCAAAACTGACTTCTATCAATGTTCCATCATGATACATTCTCCCCAGTGTCATTTTATAGCAGTCCCCTTCAGTGATGGGCTGCCATATTTTCTCACAAGTCCAGTGAGGCGCAGGTAAGTCCTTACCTGTGCCTGTGCGCGAGCCGGTCTGAAATCAAATGCAGTCAGCGGGAGCAGGCAGTTCCAAGAACAGCCCGATGAAGGCCCCCGGTGGCTGTTCTCTGAACTGCCTGCTCCCGGTGACCGCATTTGATTTCAGACCGGCTTGCGCACGGACTTGTGAGAAAAGATGGCAGCCCGCATGTGTTCACGGGTGAACAATGCGAACTGGCCATCACTGGTCCCCATTGTGCCCCAACACAGTTGTTGTGCCCCATTTGTTCCCTCCACACAGTATCTATTCCTCCTTAGTACCCCTTCACAGCAGCAATACTATCACAGTGCCCCCACACTTTTAGTTATGTCCCCTTATTGCCCCCACACACTAGTTATGCTTTAGTGCTCCTTACAGTAGAATGCCACTTTAGTTCATGCACACAGTAGAATAACCCATTAGTGCTCCACACTTTTATTTATTCCCCCTTAGTACCTCATTCACAGTAGTGATGCTCTTAGTGCCCCCACATTTCCAATTAGTTCCCCCACACAACAGTTATGCATCCGTAGTACCCAGTAGTTATGCACCCTTATTGGCCCCACACAGAAATAATGACCCATTTGTGTCAAAGTAAAAATCTCTAGTTGATTGTAAGTGTTCACACAGAATATACCCTCACAGTGGGAGGTGACTAAATGTGGTGCATTTTTATTGGTTACCGGGAAGCAATAGCAAGCATTCAATGGGTTAATCTTACACTTCTTTTTCATCAGGCTGACTTAAAGGGTTTCTACCACCAGAAATACTGTTATGTAGCTGACTGACATTAGCGATGCGCCCATGTCAGCACTACATAACAGTATGTTTCTAACAGTAGTTCCTGCAGCCGTTTTTGTTAAAAACGTACTTTTATAGATATGCTAATGAGCCTCTAGGTGCTATGTGGGCGTCATTAGCACCTAGAGGGCTCCGTCCACTAACCATTTCAGCCGCCCATCGCTTCCCTCCAGCCCGCCCCGCTCCTGTTGATTGACGTGAAACTTCTCAGTATCGAGTACCAATTCCCGCGCCTGTGCCGTGCGCTTCTGTATTCTCCCGGCGCAGTCTTCCTCACTGCGACTGCGCCAACTACGTTACAATGAGGAAGCCGGCACCAGGAGCGCGGCATTCACTCACTGCGCCTGCGCCGAAGACAGAAGCGCATGGCGCAGGTGCGGGAATTGGTACTCGATACTGAAAAGTTTCACGTAGATCAACAGGAGCGGGGCGGGCTGGAGGGACGCGATGGGCGGCTGAAATGGTTAGTGGACGGAGCCCTCTAGGTGCTAATGACGCCCACATAGCACCTAGAGGCTCATTAGCATATCTATAAAAGTACGTTTTTAGCAAAAACAGCTGCAGGAACTACTGTTAGAAACATACTGTTATGTAGTGCTGACATTAGCGCATCGCTAATGTCAGTCAGCTACATAACAGTATTTCTGGTGGTAGAAACCCTTTAAGAAATCATCTAACAGCGCAGCTCCGCAGCCCCCTCAGTAACATGTACCTAGGGCTTTCGATAGGCTCCTTCCTCCCTCACATCTTCAAGATAGTGGGAAAGCTGTGTGTGTGCCTGGTGGTACATCCAGGAAGCAGGATTTTTCTACTAAGCGGTGTCTGAGCAGTGTGACGCAAGTGTATAAAACAAGCAAGTATCCATATTGTTCCAATAGTCCATAACAGTCCCCCCTTGGAAACTTGATTGTTGGCTATCCCTAAAGTCTAATGAATTGACTAGGCATACCCTTCGTATCCTCTTCACCT
The DNA here is from genome assembly GCF_014858855.1 of Bufo gargarizans. Classification (NCBI taxonomy): domain Eukaryota; kingdom Metazoa; phylum Chordata; class Amphibia; order Anura; family Bufonidae; genus Bufo; species Bufo gargarizans. The sequence continues at coordinate 74,979,921 of NC_058087.1, forward strand.
GCAGTGGCGACAACTTATCTCTAATAGATAAGCTCCCGATTTCAGGGCTTATGATAGGGTAAGCTGAATCTCGGGGTACTATCTCTGCATGGCATCATAGCTGGGAGGGGGAATCGTGTTGAATGGTGTTTCCTTTTGTTCTTCCTCATGGCTTATTGTTCCAGGGTCATCAGGACGGCCTTTACTCTTTTAAAATGTGAGGCGTGGATCCAGGTGGGTCTCCCTTCGAGCTTCACAGAAGTTGGGGTAGTCAACAGCACTTGGTAAAGTCCATCGTATTGTGGTTCGAGGATGCTTCTGATGTGTTTCTTGACTACCACCCACTCTCCAGGTTTCAGAGTGTGGCTTCCTTCTAGAGGATCTGGAATGGAAGAGAGAACTTGTGCATGTACTGTATGTTAGACAATTTTTGCTTAATGCTATGATATATTTTGCAACAGATTCATAATGCATTTGTAGCTGCTGACGAAAATACTGTCCCATTCTTGGCACTGTCCCAAATAGGATCTCGTATGGGGTCAGTTTGTGTGGGCCTTGGTGTGTGCCTAACTGAAAAGAGTGTTATAGGCAAGCACTGAGCCCAATTAAGCCCTGTCTCCCTGGTCATCTTCAGCATTTTTATTTCAACACCCCGTTCAGTCTTTCAACTTTGCCGCTGCTTTGGGGTCGGTAAGGGGTGTGAAACACTAGGTGTGACCCTACCATCTTCTAGACCTCTTCGGTTAGACTAGCAGTGAATGCTGGGCCCTGATCACTCTCAATTACCTCAGGTACCCCGAACCTGCATTAGTTTCTTAACAGTGGTGGTTGCTGTCTGGTTTCGGATAGGATAGGTTTCTGGCCACCCAGAGAACAAGTCACCTGAGAATAGTTCTACACAACAACAACTTTATGTTTCAGGACACATTTTATTTACAGAAGCAGGGAACCGCAATGGGGTCTAATGTGGCCCCACCCTATACTAATTGTTTTATGGCAGATTTTGAGGAGACATACAGTGCTGCCCAAAGTTATTCATACCCCTGGAAAATTTAGAATTAGTTACTTTTATTCAACCAGCAAGTAATTTTTTGACTGGAAATGACATAGGTGTCTCCCAAAAGATAATAAGATGATGTACAAGAGGCATTATTGTGGAAAAAAAAAAAAAACATTTCTCAGCTTTTATTTACATTTGAGCAAAAAATACAAGATGTCCTGCACTGTGGAAAATCTCAGAGGACGCGGTCGGAAGCCAAAAGTGCTGCCCAGGAGGATAGTTAGAGAGGTGAAAAAGAATCCAAGGATCACCACCAAGGCCATCCTGGTGAATCTGGGCTCTTCTTGTGGCAATGTCTCAAGGCAGACAATCCAATGGACACTGCACACTGCTGGGTTCCACTTCTCCAGATAAGGCACACAAAAGCTTGCTTGGCCTTTGCAAAAGCTCATCTGGACAAAGAAGAAGACTTCTGGTCTTCTGTGTTATAAACAGATGAATCAAAAATTGTATTGTTTGGTCACAATGATGTTTCCTTCATTTGGCGTAAAAAAGGAGAAGCCTTCAACCCCAAAACACCATCCCCACTGTCAAACATGGTGGTGGGAACCTAATACTTTGGGGGTGTTTTTCAGCCAATAGACCAGGGAACCTAATCACAGTAAACGGCACCATGAAAAAAGAGCAATACATGAGGATTCTCAACGACAACATCAGGCAGTCTTCAGAGAAACTTGGCCTTGGGCACCAGTGGACATTTCAGCATGACAATGACCCAAAACACACAGCAAAAGTGGTGAAGAAATGGTTAGCAGACAACAACATTAACGTTTTGGAGTGGCCCAGCCAGAGTCCAGACTTGAATCCAATTGAAAATCTGTGGAGGGAGCTAAAGATCAGGGTGATGGCAAGAAGACCCTCCAACCTGAAAGATTTGGAGCTTATTGCTAAAGATGAATGGGCAACAATACCTGTGGAGACATGCAAAAAGCTGGTCTGCAATTATAGGAAGCGTTTGATTGCTGTAATAGCCAATAAAGGATTTTCTATTGATTATTGAGCAGGGTATGAACAATTTTGGACTGGACACTTTTTGCTCAAATGTAAATAAAAGCTGAGAAATGTTTTTTCCACAATAATGCCTCTTTTACATCGTCTTATTATGTTTTGGGAGACGCCTATGTAATTTCCCGTCAAAAAATTACTTGCTGGTTGAATAAAAGTAACTTTAAGTCTAAATTTGCCAGAGGTATGAATAATTATGGGCAGCACTGTATATATACCCTAATGAGTTATTTAAGACCCACAGCATAGTTTGGAAGAGATACATTGATGATGTATTTTGTTTTTGGACAGGACCAGAGGACAGATTGCTGGCCTTCCACAATCTTTTGAATTTGATTTATCCCGAACTACAATTCACCATTCTTCATAACATACTTTCCATTGAATTTCTGGACACATTAGTCACAAAACACCCCTCAGGCAAACTGACAACAGACCTTTACCGTAAACCAAGCAATAAAAACAACTTATTACATTTCAGTAGCTTCCATCCCCCTGCGACCAAGAAATCTACAGAGTACAGACCATAGTCGAGGATCCATCAACCCGTAGAAAGAGAATAGAGGAAATGAAACAATGATTCAAGGACAGGGGGTATCCAACACACGTCTTAGAGATTCCACAAAATAAACAAAAACAGTACAACATTTTAAAATGAATTCCATTTGTACATACCTTTCACCCTAGCACAGTGAAGGCTCTCAACATAATCCGCAGCCACTGGCCTCTCCCATACTACCATGCAACTGTAGGCCAAAGAACTTATGGGACACCTTAGTGAGAGCAGACATAGGCCCGGGCACACACTTACCACAACAAGTGTACCTACAAACTCGGAAGAGAGGAACTTTCCCATGTCTTCATTGCTTCCAGTGCTCTAATATTCAGAAAGGTTCTGTCATAACCCACCCACACACAGGTAAAACAATAGAAGTTAGTTTTTTTTCACCTACTACGTGGTATACCTAATTAAATGCCCATGTGGCCTAGTATATGTAGGGGAAACTTCCCAGAAAGTACGAGACAGGATCTGTCAACATAAGTCCACGATCCGACGTTAACACCTGCTACTGCCAGTCCCGGCACATTTCCAAGAGGCCAGACATACCATAGCCCAATTGAGATTCCAAGTGATACAACAAGTCCAACCACTCAGGAGGGGAGGTAACAGGATCAAGACACTCAAAAGCAGGGAGGCTTATTGGATTCACACGCTACAAACCCTGACTCCCAAGGGCATGAATAGAGATTACGAGATACAGAGTCTACTTTAGATACAAAACGATAACCATAGCTCACTACTTGACATGGTAATTGTAACTTCATTGGTGATAACAACACAATCTTTCTCCCTCCTCTTTTCTACATTTGATTTGGCTTCACGTTAATATTTTGACAGTGTTTTACATCCCCTTTATTTTTTTACAGGCCCCCTGATCTCCCTCCTGACTACATGCCGCATATCAGTATACTTTATCCAGCTCTTGGGTACACATCCTTCTAATGGGACCTCCTATCTTTTTCCTTTTCTTTTTCTATGGGTATCCTCTTCTCCTCTTTTATCCCCTTTCTACACTGGTCCTTAGTTTGGACTATTAATCACTCTACTAAACACCTCTCTCTTTTTTCTCCTTTATATCTCTTTTGCCCTTTATGTATCTCTGTCCTGTCCATGGGATTTGTCTGTATTTTGACTTATAGGGTCTTTACCCTTCTACCCTTTCATTCTACATTGAACCTGCCACAAAGCCTCACAGTGCACTTCACAGACGGTCCCCTTCCGGCCGGTGGAACGCACTTCCGGCCTAGATGGATCGCACTTCCGGTCTTGATGCGTTCCACCGCCCGACTCACTTCCGGTAGGTGGAACGCATCGCGTTTAACGTGCGCTCAGGTGGACACTGCCACCTGAGCGACATGTAACCGCACATAATATATAAAGCAGGCTCCAGGCAGTTGTCTGGTACACCCTTCTTCCTTAGGTGCTATACGCACCATTCTACTTTGTGTCAACACCCTCCTTATTCTGGTTACCGACTGCGGCACAGGTAAGTCTTACCAATGGAGATCATGGCGTGCATACAAAATTCTTTGTAGATTATCAGGGACAACAGGATACGCCAGATCTAATTGGGTCTTTATTTTTAGTTCTATTGACTACTTCACTGCACTTGCCTGCTAGGTTAGCATTGCCATCGAGGTGTACTGTTTGTCTCTGCTGTTCCATATATAATATTGAAATGGGAGAAGTGTCCTCTTCTTTAATGGTCTTCCATCGAACATGGATCCAGCTGCCACCATTACTGTATATTGTGTACCTTAAAAGTTGATGGGACTACCGCCGGATGGTCAGTGTAGTTCTGGTACTTTAAATTACACAGTCGACACTAAGATACTGTGATTAGGATCACAGTATCTTAGTTCCACATTATAGTATGTATCCAGCACCTTGACTTTAACATGCAGTATGTACTCAGCGTTCTACCTTTGCCCTATATCGTATAACTCAGCGTCCTGTGTTACATATTATGTACTCAGCATTCTATTGTTACCGTGTATTATGTACTCAGCATTCTAGTTTTGCCGCACATTATGTACTTAGCATCAGAACTTGCAATTGTGTTTTCTCGCCTGTGGTGATATGGCCTACTGGACATACAGCTGGCTAGGGGTATCCACTATGACCCACCAACGAATATGTGACAATTTTGAAAACTTAAGGATATGTGACTGTTTATTAGATTGTGAACAATCCAGAATAATACCTGCTCCGAAGTAGACAGCCATTTTTTAAGTTACATCAGTCTTGTATATGAATTATTAGTTATTTCTCTTAAATTTTTCTATGTCTTGATGAATTTTGTTCTATTATAATCACAGTGTCTGACGAAGGCCTACGTGCCGAAAATGTTAACACACGAACTGCCACATGTCTTCTTAATGTACTCAGCAAATAAAAGCATTCCAATTGAAGATTACCTGCTGTGATTCTTAATTAATTCTATTACTATGAGCACATATTGAAACCCTTGGCACATTTGCATCTGGATGTGGTCGATTTGGATCCTTTGGAATGGGTACAGAGCTCTGGAAAGGCACTTGGTGGGCGTGGGTTCTGTCCTGCCTGGGTTGCACTCGTCACAAATGAGGCAAGACTGGGTATGTCTTACCAGGACTGGGGCCACCCATATTTTGTCAATTAGTTCTTTCATGATGGTTTTGGATTGGTGGGTGGGGCCATGGGCCACTGAGGCTATTAAGGGATAGAGGGCTCTGGGTAGGCACACTCTCTTTCCTTGTGTCCAGAGTCCAGATTCTTCTTCGAGGGCTGACTATTTCAACCAGCTTTCCTTTTCAATGGGAGTGGCCTGTTTCTGCATTTGTGTCAGTAGGTCCCATGTGACTTCTTTCTTTTCAAGGTCTTCCTGTGCTACCATAATCTGGTCTTACTGGACTCTTTTCTCTTCCACTGCTGCTTTCTTGGCTGCTTGGTCAGCTAGGGCGTTTCCTCTGGCCTCAGAGGTGTCAGCTTGAGTATGGGCCTTTACCTTGATCACTGCCACTTGGGTGGGCAGGAGTACTGCTGAAGCATTCTTGATTGTGGTTCCTTTGGCTGTGATGCAATCCAGGCTTTCCATATTACTCCAAAGTCATGAACCACTCCAAAGGCATATCTAGAGTCTGTGTAGATATTGGTGGTAGAGTCTTTTGCCATGAGACAGGCTTCAGTGAGGGCAATGAGTTCAGCCTCCTGTGCTGACTGGTCTGGGCGCAATTGTCTTGCACACAGCACCTTATGCTCTTTACTGACCGTCATGCCTATATGGAACTTCCCTTTGTCATCGGCATACTTTGAACCTTCCACAAAGAGAGTCCAATTTGTCAAACAAGTGTCTAGGACTAATGGTGATGTCCCTACTTCAGCTTCCATCATTGTGATGCAATCATGATCTTGTTCCTTGTAAAGAGAGTCGGTTGAGGCCCATAGTTCATCTTCCTGAAGATCCTCTTCAGCATGTAGATTGATAAAATCTTCAGAATCTCCAGTATACTCCCCCCTTAGAAGAGGAAGGAGTGCAGCAGGGTTGAGGATGTGGCATCTCTGAATGGTGACATTATCTGGCAGGAGCAGACTACACTGGAGCCGGAGGTGGCGCTGTGCAGTGAGATGTTTAGGTTGAGTCTGCTGGAGGATGACAAAAATGTCATGGGGAGCCAGAATAGTGAGGGGGTGACCAAGCACAACATCAGATGTGACGTCCAGAAGAGAGCTGGCTCTGACACAGGAAGGGGCGGCTCTGGCTACGGGGTCAAGGCGCTTAGAATAGTAACTGAGGGGTTTATTGCGGCCACAATGAGTTTGAGTAAGGACTCCAGTCGTGTGGCCCTGACGTTCCATGATATACAGTCGGAAAGGAAGGTTGTAGTTGGGGATGCCAAGAGCAGGGGCAGATGCAATGGTGGCCTTCAATGACTGAAAGGCTTCTCCGTCATCTATTGTCATCTGGAAAGGAGTAGTAGCATTCTGGGGTAAACAGTCATATAGGGGCTGCATTAGGACTGAAGCATCAGGAATCCAGGGTCTGCAGTAGGAGATGAGTCCCAGAAAGGTTTGCAGCTGATGAGGGGTGTCCGGGAGTTGGATGTCAGAGATGGCCTTTTTCCTGGCATCAGTGAGGTGCTTGCTACCTTGAGAGATACAATGACCTAGGAAGACAACTTTGGGGAGACACAGCTGCAATTTGGCTTCTGAGACTCGACAGCCTGCAGAAGCCAGGAACTGGAGAAGGGAAACAGACATGGATAGGCAGACTGGCGGAGAAACGGCACAGAGGTGTAGGTCATCCACATATTGCAGGAGTTCCACTTCCGGGTGGTCGCACTGCCAGGGTTGCAGAACAGAGGACATAGCCTTGCTGAAGCAGAAAGGGCTGTTTTGGGCCCCTTGAGGCATAACAGTCCAGGTGTTTGCCACCATGAGTGAAAGCAAAAAGGAATTGACAGAACTCATGTAAGGGAACAGAAAATAATGCATTGGCCAGATCAATGACGGTGAAAGTAGTGGCAGAGGGTGGGATGCCAGCGAGGAGGGTGTGCGGGTTGGGGACAATAGGTGTCTTGAGGACAGTGGCCTCGTTGACAGCCCGGAGATCCTTAACCATGCAGTAAATAGGAGGTTGTCCCTTCTCCCTCTTCTTCTGGACTGGGTAAAGGGGCGAGTTACAGAAAGAGGTAGTGATTTTGAATGCCCCATTCTGCAGGAGGGCCTGCACTTGGAGTGTAATAGCATCCTGTTGTGAGACAGAAAGCTGATATTGTGATTTGTATGGCTGGACCTTGGTGTCCTTCAGGGTCACAGTGACTGGTGGGACATTGAGGAGTCCGATATCCTGGGGTCCTTTGGCCCAGAGGTTATCGGGGATGAGGTGCAATATGGTTTGCAGAGAATCCCCTTGCTCATATGAATCAGTGACCTGAAGAGTTGTTAATGCCATGAGGAAGCAAGTTTCTTCCGGGTATAGGGCTGTACCGAGGGTGACCGACCCATCCTCTCTGAACTGTATGTTAGCTTGGATTTTCTGAAGAAGATCAGAGCCCAACAGATTGAAGGGGCATGTTTGGCTGCCAACAAATTGCGACATGACTCCTGCTGGAAGGTGGAGCCGAGAGGTTTTGGTCTGGGAGAATCCAGGGGAAGTGACTGAGAGTGGCTTGGGAACGGGGCTTATGCTGCACGACCCCTTCTAGTCCAGAACAGGGTAATTGAATGTCAGTGAGCCAAGAAGGAGGTACGGCAGTCTCACATAAAACACTGTGGGCTGCACCAGTGTCTACAAGGAATGAGAGTTCCTTCCCTGCCACATCGAGGGGTGAAGGTCAGACCCCTTAGGATAGGGGTGGGGATATGGTCCATTATTAGTGAAGAATACTCCCCTGCCTTGTTTTGCACAATACTCTGTAGGTCTGACCATGTACATCCATACGTTTGATGAACCTGTGACAGTTTCCTGAAAAAGGGCATGGGATGGGTTTCAGGATCTGGCAGCAGGTTCACTATGGTGAATAACTGCTGCCACTATAGTCTATTGGGGGTGGTCGCTTAGGGGTCTGTATTTTTGAGTTTACAGTACCAGCAACACTGTCTGGATTCTCTTGTTCAGGTACTTCTGACTACCCTCCTATCATGATTGAGGCAGGAGGTGAATTGCTAGGGGCCATAAACGTGCCGTCTGGATTTATCATGGGATATAACAGAGCCGCTGGTGAGACTACAGGGGCAACGGGAGGATCAGGGCTGAAGGAGATTAAAGGTCCAGCTGTGGGCGTCGGCTGGGAATAAGATTGCACCGTAGCAGGGACTGTGAGGACATGCTTGGGGCTTACAGGGGTGTGACTATGTGGGCGTGAAGCACCACAGGCAAAACATGTCTCTCGGGAGGTGGGATTTTGCTGACAACATACATTACAGACCCACCCACTTCCTTTCTTCTCTGCGCCATTATAGAGTGGTGACTGCCCCAGCCCAACAAGATTACCAGGTTTACAATAATATCTGCCACTAGCTTCATCAAATTTTGCTCTGCTCCCGTCTCTTCAAATTCCTTGCTACAGTCCAGCCACACTCGGACTGTATCCACTAACTTCTCATCTTCTAATCTACCTTTCTTTTTTGTCAGCAAAGTTTGCCATGTTGTTCAACACAAAGTACCACCTTTATATATGCCAAATCCTTTCTCTAGCTTGCTCAGACTTTTCATAAATCATTTTCCTCTCCTGTCCAACACATACTGCTCAGGTGAGCAGTAACCCTTTGGGACACTTGCGTTATGTCCCATCGTCTCTCGCACCTACTGGAGCCATCTATAGACCTCTGTATAGAGTAATCACTGGACCTGATGACATTTTAAGTCCCGGACAAGCACACTGCGCTCCGATACAGGCAAATAGGAGAACTCCCTGTGTCTCAGTCAGTGATACTTGTCAACAGAGTCTTCACAGTTTTTAAACACAGTACATCAAGATTTTAAAACACATGGGGTTCTTACTTTCATGCCCTCGAGGACGCCCCAAGCAGACACGGCACCCCTCCCTCAGACAGGCACGGATGGACTACACCAAAGGACACATGGAGGTAAGGTAACTCTCCTACCTCTTATCACGGTCTGCAGACCCTGTGTCCGTTAGTGAGGTCCTCCTCATCTGGTCATCAGGGGTACTGGATCAGGGGGTCATGTCCTTCGAGCCCCACGCTGGGCAGCCAGCCTGTTTTGAATCTGGTCAAGGCACCAGGTAGGTAAATCACGTGATCCGGTTTCTATAGTAATAGAGACGCATCTTGCGGTCATATGAGCAGTGATAAATCACGTGATCCGGACACATGTCCGATCATGTGATAATGTTTTGATTACGTATTCGGTCAGGTGACCGCGATCGGGACATGTGACTAATACGCATCCTCGCGCGAATAGGAGGACAATTCGGGCATGGGGATTTGAATCAATGAAACGCTAGCGTGGATGTTCATAATGCAGGTGTTCTGTAAGCTGCCTCCCCCTTCAGGTAATGAAGTGTTTTTTTTATTGGGTAATTTATGTGACACACACATGAAAGATACACCATATTGGTGAGTCTTAATGAACAGGTGTTTGTCTGAATAATGTTAAATCACTATTGGTAGATGTCGCTTAGAGGCGGCACTATGTATGATATATATATATATATATATATTGTCTTGATTCACTCTATATGTATGCTTGATAAAGACTACTTGCTAGTCGAAACGTTGCACCTTTTTGATGATTTTTGCACATGTTTTTTATGGACCAACTGTGAATAAATTTCACTTCTGGAGATGCTGCCGTCAATTAGCTGTTTTTCATTGATCTGAAATAAAATGACTTAAAAAATTACCCTCATAATAAATTACCTTCCTAATATATCCCTGCTGGCGTCAGATGCACCAACAAATTGTGGCACATCTGTACAGGTCCATGTGCCAAAACTGAAAACTACTCCGGCAAGGGAGCTAAAGTAGATTTCAGGTCTAATCTACGACAGTTTTCTGGTCTAAATTCGAATAAATGTACAGAGCCTGCTATGCTCTGTCCCACACCGTCCACTCTCGCTGCTCACTGCCTCACTGCACCCACTGTTTTGAAAATGGCAAGCAGGGTGCAAAACATCCAAGAAGGTCCTAAATAATTTTGCGCAGGCAGGATGTGTACCCAACCACTGGCGTAAATGGGTATTCCATTAAGAGAGACGCTCCGCTGAGACCCTCACCAATCACAATCATGGTATATATCTGTCACCGCCACTTCTGTGAGAAGGTCTGTTAGATGTTCTTCTCCACCTGCATGAAGTTCTTTGTTTTGGTTTCACTTTGTCATCTCCTTTCCTTCTCCCAGCTGTCACCTATTTACACTAATTGTCTCCCTTTATATTCCCTCCCATACTGCTTTACTTTGCCGTTTATACTTCTTCCTGGATTGTGTTCACTGCTGAAGGCTGCTTCTGCTGATTCCTCAGATAAGTCTGTTTCCTTTATTTGTGTTTCCTTTCTGTCTTGATTGTAGGTGACCCTGACTCCGTCCGTATTAAGTGCAAGGAGCCGGTGGCCGTGTCCCCTCACTATTATAGGGTTTTCAGGTGTCACATAGTATGAGGTAAGTGGACATGCAATCGTCTACCAGAAAGACCTTTGCATGGGTATAGCAATCAGGGAGAGCTCCAGGGGTTTCATAGGGCTCACCCATATGCTCCTTAGTTTTGGATCAAGCCAGTCGGATGTTTATTTATAAGTTCCAGCTTTCTGCAACACCATCCGTGACAATATCTGGAATGTGATGACATGGACCACCATGGTAATTACATAAAACTGATCAAAAGATGTTTATAATGCCTATGTTTATTTATTTATTTTATAGCAAATGTATTTGAGTTTATACTCACAATATACAGGAAAGTTCTGACAATTCAATTGGATACTGAGATTCTGATTTCGAACAACAAGTAAAAGAAAGAGATAATCATACTTTTGTCACATGTCAAAATTCTTTATTTTGGATATTCAAAGGATATTTTAATATTTATTGTTTTTCCAAAAGAAGGAATAAGGTTCACAGTACAAAAAGACAGAAAGGAATGGAGGAAGTCCAAGAAAGGGAATTTTTACATAAAGCCACATAACATTACTCCACACTAGTGATTACACTTGTAATATGACCTACCCAACCATAAACGGATTGTTTTTAAAGTTGAAGTCCCATATCATAAAGTAATGGCATATCACTAGCAAATGCCATAATTTTATCACCTGGAGTGGTTCAACCTCTGGGATCCCAGCCAATATTGAGAATGAAGGGTTTGCCGCCCAATTCAACTTTGAGTCCCTTCACAGTCTTCCCCTGTCCAGCAGCACCCTGGCTACCCACTGTGTAGGGGAACCGGACCACTGCTTCATTAGGGCCATCTGCAGTTCCCAACACAGCTGAAATAAAGGGGCTGCATCACTAAATCAGTGCTCCAGCCCCAATCAGAATCAATCTCAGGATCATTGGGGGCTCCAGATTTGCAATCACTTTTTGACATACAGTAGGAATACCCCTTCAAGTATGCAAAATACTAATAGATGTAATGCCTTTAGAGATCTCAGAGATTAAATACCAAACTCATGTTCACCCAAGTTTGTGGCAAATTTGATGTGATCTAACAATATGAAATGAAAACAAAAGAGCTTTCTTCAATTTCCTGCTCTAGTCCTATGTCTAAATATTGCTAAGGGTTTGTAGGCACCCTCCCCGTGGTGTCCAGCAGCAGGGGCTCAAGCACCAGCATCACCAGCTACACTCTTTTTTATTGTATACCCTGAGAAGCATAGCATAGATTTTACCTTAACCTGTAAAAAAAAGCTTTAACGTCTTGGCCTTAGCTGACTTTGGCCTTTAGGATACAGCAACATTTTGAGGTTCTGCCTCATCCCATTCCGAATTATACAATGTCTTTTTATTTAAAACAGCTAAATGAGGTATATTGTGTTTGATTTTTGCATTATCAGCAAATACATTGATAAATCTACACCAAGCATATCACATCAGTAAGGCACAAAATGACATTGTAGCTCACATTAGTACATTAGGAGTTTGATTTCCATTCAGGGATACAGGTGATAGCAGGACGTGCATTTGTCAGCATGCTGAATCGGTAAGAAATCTTCTATTGGCTGCTGATTTAATTATCTATTTTGGATCTTAAATGGAACTGCTCAGGTTGAGCATTGGAAAAGACCCTTTTTGACTTTGCTCATTGAATTTACGCTCCTTCTGTTCTTAGGAGTCCAGTAGGCAGCCCTTTTAAGTGATGGACAGCCTTCCTTGTTTGATTGTGCATAAAGAGATATCTGTCAATCACTTATTGGGACCGCTCACTGGACATATTTGGAGCACGTCTTTCAAGGAATAAAATACAAGTTATGCTGAATTGTTTCCTGAAAAACAACTGTATATATCAATAGTTCACCCTCGGATAGGACAACATGACCGGTAGGTTCCGTTTTAGCCTAGTTTGCTATTTAGGGCCTGTCAATTTTTTTAACTTGTTTATTTTTCTTTTGACATGGGCTACTTTTACATTTGGGCTAAAACAATCTGGCAGGATGTTCTACAAAGGAACATCCTGCCGGAGTTGTCTGGATCTGGCTTAGCTGGATATGACCATTCACTATAATGGGAACCAGCCACTCCCCATTATAAATGCTGGGATTCAGCCAGATAAAAAATGTGCAATGATTTTTGTCTGACCGAATCCTGACATTTATGCCAGGAAGCGTCCAGATTCCTAACGGATCCTATTTTGGTTTATGGGGCCTGATGGGCAAGTGACACTACTCGGCTCTGCTGGAACAGCCTGCCGGATTGCTTTAACACTAGTGTGAAACTAGCCATAGCCATGTCAGGGGTTGTTTAATGCAGGGCAAGTTGTATTTTTTAATAGCACCATTTTGGCTGCATCAGGTGAAGTGTATAGCTTTTAAAAAAAAAATTGGGGGAGTGTCAGTGTGGAAAAAACCACACAATTTCACTATTGTAATTAGATTTTTTTTTTACGATGTTCACTGCTCTGTAATAATGACATTTTATCTTTATTTTACAGGTCAGTAGGATTATGGTTATTATGACAAATTTATAAGATTTTTCTTATGTTTTAAAATGTTCTTCCTATAATCCTATAAAAAAAAAAAAAAAGATTGCTTTTGGGTCGCCATATTCTGATACTCCTAACTTTAAGTGTACTTAAACTTTTGAATAACTTCATTTAAACTATTCTAAATGCCCTAAAAAAAAATTTGGGTAAAATACTAAGGGGGTTGTATAATGGATGGGCGTTTTAGACGCCGGTCTTAACAAGGCCCTGCAATGGCGGTGGATCCGCGGAAGTTATGTAGAGGCCGGCGCCTCTACATAACTTCAGCGGATCCACTGCTGCTTCCAAATGCCAGCTCCCTTTCTGGCGTAGATTTACACAATTTTCTATGCCTAAAACAGGCATAGAAAATGATAAATGAGACGGCCCTGTCAGCCCTTTCCCTTTCCCCGCCCAATTTTGGAGACTTCATGTGAGTGGGGAAAAGTTGCAGATTGCAGCATAAAGAACCTTTGCTCCACAATCTGCACCAGAAATACACCTAATATAGACATATATTTGTAAGTAAATAACCTCCTAAGTTTTTCCTTACAAAATAGGCACCTGATGTGATGCGATTTGGAATCCTTATAACTGTACACCGCTGACATGTCGGATTCTACTGTAGGGCTGCAATGAGCGTTGTATAGGCAGGAGCACACATCACTGCTCCTGCCTGTGCCCTCCACGCTACCAAAGCCTGGCATCCAATATACTATGCCAGGCACAGGCAGGAGCAACGATTTGCAATGCAGAGCTCCTGACTGCACTTGCCCCTTTGTGCTAAAAGTCTTGTGTACAACATTGGTGCAAGGTCCAAAAACAACAATTCCATCATTGTTTTTTTTTTTTTTTTTAATGGCATTTGTCCTGTGGGTTAAAAAATAGGATATTTTAATAGATTGGATCGCTGTGGCTGCAGCAAAAACAGGATATATTAGCAACTAGGACATTTCACGCCTGGGGTCCATCAGAAGGGCCCTGGCCGCAATACCAGGTACTTGGGACCCAGCAATTGCATTTGTGAGATGCCGATTGGAGGACACAGAGCGCCCCTCCCTCTGTCTAATCACTCAGATGCTGTGATAGTGGCATCTGAGGGGTTAAACTGCAAGCATCGGAGTGAGAGCAAGATGTCTGTTGTATAATGCAGACGGCACCCACAAGCGATGGCGCAGGCCCACCTCCTGTGCCGGGATTATCACTATGATGTGCTATTAGAGCACGGAACCTTAAAGGTGTTGTCTCACTTCCACTAATAGCATGTATCATGTAGAGAAAGTTAATACAAGGCACTTACTGATGTATTCTGATTGTCCATACTGCCTCCTTAGCTGGCATGATTCATTTTTCCATCACATTATACACTGCTCATATCCATGGTTACGACCAGCCTGAAATCCAGCAGCCATGGTCATGCTTGCACACTATCAGAGCAAGTGACATTTTATGCATATTCCCATGTTGCCAGCCATGAGAGAGGCTGATGCTTTTTGCTATAGTGTGCAAGAGCCACTAATGATGGACTACAGGGTTGTCGTAACCCCTGGATATGAGCAGTGTACAATGTGATGGAAAAGTGAATCTAGTCAGCAAAGGAAGCAATATGGGCAATCACAATACATTAGTAAGTGCCTTGTATTAACTTTGTCTACGTGATAAATGCCCTTTGCTGAAGTGAGACAACCCGTTTAAGTACCAGTGCTCTTGACATAGTAGTACATCACAGAGCAGTAAGAGGTTACATTTTGTATGCAGCATGCTAATGAGGTTTCAAAATATCGTATTCATTTGTAGATATTTTTAGTGCAGATTTCCAGTAGAAGTCCAAACCAAATGTTCTTAACAATGTGACCACATCTGAAGTTGATCTTAAAGCCTTTGAACACCTTTGCACTGAAATGGTTTTATTGTTCATTTGCTTCATAAATGTACAATTAAACGATTTTCCTGGCCTATTCTCAGGATAGGTCATTCATATCTGATCATGGGGATTCAACTCCCCCCTTCCCCCCAGCCCCCATCAGTAGTTTGAAGAGGCTTCCAAGCCAGTGATGTCACATTCATCGATCACATGGCTTGTTTGCAACTGAGTCCTATTTTAGTTTATGGCCGCTACATAATGTACATCGCTGTGCTTGTTATGGTATGAGAAGGCTACAGCGCTCACCAGAACACCACAACCTCTTCACACAGCCTATACTTCTGGGAGTTGGGCCCCCGCCTATTTGGTATTGATCTTTCAGCTCTTTTTTTCCCTTTCTTTCATTGTATGTGAGCACAAGTGAGAAAAGATTATCCATGATCTGTAGAAAGGGAAATTAGTCGAAAAATGAAGTTGTGCTGATAAATGGGAGCCAGAGAAGACAGCAGCATCCTGGACACACAGACCTCACCTCCAGCACATGTTATTGGATGAGGCTCAACCACATTGAAAAAGTCTGAAACTAGCAGCAGGGGGCAAACTGCATTTTGTGGATCTAAAAAAGAATGAAGGAATGAAGACTGCAGACTGAGACTTAATGCAAATTTGTAATTCAAGGTAACTACTAACATATGTAAAAATCATTTTCCATGTCAAAGGTGTCCATAGTCTTTAAGAATACAGATCCTTCAAGAAGATATCCAGTTTAGGCCTCATGCACACAACAGTTGTTTTTTGAGTCCGCAAATTGTGCGTCCGTCAAAAAAAAGAATGCGGCATCCTTTTTTTTTGGAGGATCCGTTTTTTTCCACAGATCCCTTGCAATAAATGCCTATCCTTGTCCGCAAATGTGAAAAAAGTAGGACATGCACTATATTTTTTGCTCAAGGGAAACACGGACAATTTACGCGGAATACAAACGGATAAACTATCAGCATTTTTTTGCTGACCCATTGAAATGAATGGGTCACCATCCTATCCGCAAAAAAAACGGAACGGAGGCCGAGAAAAACAACTGTCGTGTGCATGAGGCCTTACTAATAGTTATAAGACGTAATCACGTAATTCAAAACATAGAATATTTTACTATAATAATAGTTTCTCTAAATTACGAGAAGTCTTGTTACTCATGAGTCTTGCACATTCAGTCGTCCTTACTCCAGATTGTTCGGGTTGCATGTCAGGTTAAAATCACATTGTGCTATTGGTTGTTTCCTATATACGAGGTAATTAGCTTGCTTGTTGTCCATTGGATGGGGGTGGTAAAATCAGTATTTTACGCAATTCAGATTGATGCGTTGGCATCTGCTTCACTTCCAGATATCCATATTCTTTTTTTATGGTGTAATCTCTATCTGCTATCTTATTCTGCACATGTGTAATAATTCTTATCAAGTCTGTTGTGCTGAAAAATAAAGAATTTGCACATTAATTCCCAACAATGTCTCACAAGAACATAGGACAGCTATAGTCACAGTGGAACAATTGTAATGACCTGCATTTGCGTGGGCAAATTTTTCTGTATTCTAGATTGCAATTAAATAAATGTATTGCCACCAATGTATTTCTCATTTCAATATTCATTTGTGTTCATTGCCCTGTTTAGTAAGAGCCACTCATTCTTACAAAGGGCAATTACACTGATGCTATCTTAAGGGGACACTTCCATCAGAAACAGGCAGTACTATCAGATTGAACAAGAAATACTAAATATTTTCCCTCTGTAGTAGTCAGCATTACCATCACTTAGGTAATAGGGAGTGTAAGCTGAGACAGTGAAGATAACAGATGCAAACTGAGAACAGTAGTAGGACAGAATCAGCCCGAAAGAAGCAAAGGTGTAGAGAAAGCTTCAAACCAGCTAAAAGCAAAAGATACATAGATACATACTAGTGTTGAGAGGAGGTGCGTGCAGAATTTCTGTGGAGATAATTTAGATAGACTTAAAGGCTTATGGTGCTAAGCTAACTTGTTCAGGAGATGAAAGGCATCTGGACACACTTTATGATTTGTGATTTAGGATTGTATTTTATATTATTTTATCGTAGGTTCATTGATGACCTAATCAGGTTTATCCGTTACTCGCAGTATTTGGATGCGGTAATTGTTAAATCCTGTAATACTAACATTGCTACGAAAACTTATTTTAAACAAGTAGATTCTAACATTGATCTGAACCATGGGAGTAGTCATTACTGTAAGTGGATTAACAACATGCTATATGGGCAGTATAGACGTATCCGAAAAATTATTCCAATGACTGATTTTAAAGATCACCAGATATTTTACATACCTATTTTAAAGCCCTATTTTAAAGCCAAACATATCTGAATTCCCTCATAACTGCTGCTTTTAATAAAACTAAGTCTCTTACTCAGGAAAAGTGTTTTAGTTACAATTACAATATCCTGTGGACATGTATTCAATTAATTTTATTATGGATTTTAATGTGGCCTATGGGGATATTAGATTTTATATAAATACTGGCATATTTTAATGACTGATCCTGTATTAAAAAGTCTTATCCCTATTTCCTTGAAATCCATTTCCAGCACCTCACAAATGTCTGTGGGTACTCCTGGTAATGAGAATATCTGGCGTCGGGGGTGCTGGGGGCTAGTCAATAGCAGGCGGTGACGGAGACGAGCCTCCCTAGTGTCACCTCCTGCTTTTGGCTACCTTCCCCCTGACACTAGATGTTTTGATCCACACGAAGGGGAGATGCAGCGGCAGCCGTGCGGGCATCAGAAGCGACTCAGGTACCGGGGAGCCAGGAAAGTATAACCTCTGTCAGGGGCCCAGGCGTATGGGGAGGCATTTCAGGGGTTGGATAACCCCTTTAATATTTTTGTATACTGATTCTGTAATTTTCTTTTTTCAGTTTGTCCGGCAGTCTTTTCTTTAGGATTTTGGGAACCTATCCCTTTATGAGTGCTCTTTTTTGGCATTCCTATTCCATGCAGTGCCTTGATATATTTTGTAGTATTCGTGTCCTTGGTGTCTATAAAATACATCAAGTCATCGATTGGTTTCATGTGGTCCCCCTTTCACTGTTATTCCCTTTTTATTTTTGCTTACCTTTTTCTATTTTTAATTTTCCCTTTTAATTCACCTACTACCTTTGTGTTATAGGAGGGGGTCCAATATTCATGCCATTTATTAAATATTAAAGGGAACCTGTCACCCAAAAATCGCCTATTAAGCTGTTTACAGTACCTTATAGTGCTGTATAGTCGTTTCCTGATGCACTTTTTGTTAGTTTTGCAGCATGTATGCTCAGTCAGAAATCGATGTTATATTCAGCTGCTGCCCCGTGCTTCAAGTCAGGCTTGAAGTCACGGGGGCAGCGGCCTCGGCGTCTTACATGGCCCTCTCCCCGCCCCCTGCCTCTGTGACTGACAGCCGAAATCCGGGCGCGTTTGATACAGGATGTCGGGCGCATGCGCAGTGCGGCGAAAGTAAGACGGCGCGTAGTACGCGCGGCAGCCAGGACCGCGCTCCTGCCGCCCTTTACTGCGCATGCGGCCGTTGAGCGCGGTCCCGGAATCGGATTTCGGCTGTCAGTCACAGAGGCAGGGGGCGGGGAGAGGGCCATGTAAGACGCCGAGGCCGCTGCCCCCGTGACTTCAAGCCTGACTTGAAGCACGGGGCAGCAGCTGAATATAACATCGATTTCTGACTGAGCATACATGCTGCAAAACTAACAAAAAGTGCATCAGGAAACGACTATACAGCACTATAAGGTACTGTAAACAGCTTAATAGGCGATTTTTGGGTGACAGGTTCCCTTTAAAGAGGTATTCCCATCAGCAGTTTTCATACTTACCTGCGGTGAGCGTGACGTTCAGTTCCTGGATTCGGCTGGGGTGGCTCAGGCAGCTTTATTGACGTCTTCTCCCGGCCGGGCCGCGAGCTGTCTTCAACGCGCATGCCACTGGGCATGCACCATGGTGACTTTTTCCTGGCCTGTATAGTACAGAGCCGGCGTGCGCATTTGCGGCTTTGTACTATACTGGCCAGGAAGAAGTCATCATGGCACATGCGCGGCAGCGTGCGTGTTCAGGACATTGCGCGGCCCGGCTGGGAGAAAATCTTCAGTCTTCTGCGCAACCGCGGCCACAGGATTCGACAGGTGATAGGTGGCCGTAACCAGGGGAGACGAAAGACAACAATCAGGTAAGAGGGGACTTATTTTCTCAAAAAGGGTGGGAATTGGGTAATACAATGTATTTAAAAAAATGATCACTGTCAAATCATTAACAGATTTAACAATGATCATTGTGATGGGAATACCCCTCTTTACCTTAAAAGGGCTTTCTGAGATTATAATTTTTTATCTGATCGGTGGGGGTCTGACACCAGGGACCCCTGACGATCAGCTGTTTTAAAAAAGGCACTGGCGCTCCTGTGAGCACCGCTGCCTTCTCTTAGCTCACCAAGCACAGCGCCATACATTGTATAGTGGTTATGCTTGATATTGCGTTTACTTTAATGGGGCTGTGCTGCTTCAAGGCCACGTGAACGATGAACGTGACATTAGCGGCCTAGGAAAAGCAGAGAAAGGGCTGCGGCACAAACAGCTGATCAGCGGCGGTCTTGGGTGTCCTGAGGATAGGTCGTCAGTAAAAAAAATCTCGGAAAACCCTGGTGTTTTATTTGGTTCCCTTTATAATATCTGCAACTCATTTCCTGCATCATTTTTTTTCTCTCTACTCTAGATCCTACCTTTTTGATTCTAGCTTCCAATTATATTTTTGGTCCTGCATGCATTACCTCCTGATCCTTCACATTTTCTGTCAATTCTCTCCTGTATCACTCCATTCCCTATTTCATCTTGTGGTGGTAACATTATCTTCTGACCATGGGGTTGGTGTATGGATAGGTGCCTTACATGGCAGCCAATCTGTGTCTTTAGCATGTTTTTCAATGATTTTATGCTTGTTTTGTGTGATTTAATAAAGGATTATTGTATATTACTTGGTAGGTGTGCTCACTTATATTGTCATAGCACTTTTTGTTGTCTTTCCCCCAAATGGTTCACTTGGGTTAATGACATTTTTTTTTTTTCTCTTTACATTCTTCATCTCTTCTTTTACACCATTCTTTCTAGGTCAGGGTATTGATAAATACTTTTACTAATTGATTTTTTCCTCTTTTTAAATTATTGCATGTAGATTTAATTGGGGTCATTTAATCCAACTGGTGTAAAGTAGAACTGGCTTAGTTGCCCATAGCAACCAATCAGATTCCTCCTTTCATTTTCAAAGGAGCTGTGAAAAATGAAAGGTGGAATCTGATTGATTGCTTTGGGCAACTAAGCCAGTTCTACTTTACACCAGTTTGATAAGTGACCCCAAATGTCTTTTTATGGAATTATGCACATCATGTTGCTTTGATCCATCTTCATTTTAATATATATATATCTATAACTTATTCTGTGAATTACTTATGGGTCTGATGAAGAAGAGAGACCCCCTTTGAAATGCGTCACCCTGCTTATTTTTTCCACTTTTATCAGTTAGCGCTCACAATTCCCCTTTTTTAATTTTATTTTTTTGTTATTGTTACTTCCTTTTTCTGGACCTCAGAAAAGTATTTCCAGCAGACGGAATCGGCTTCGATTCTGGACTGACTTCACCTGCCACTCAGTGATATGTCTACTGATTTTCTCTAGTAAGCAGCTTTTCACTGGGGCCGGGGTGTTATTTACACAGCACACACATTGTTGCGCCTGCTGCATTTTTCATTTGGACATTCTTTACAGGCAGACTATGGATCTCCTAAGGCCCATGTCCCGCTGGGGATACTGTACCAGTTACAGACAAGAAACAAAGCCTGTGTAGTCTAATCCTGCAGTCATACTCTCTAACTTCTGTCCCCTCCTTCTTGATAGCCTACATAATGCAGATTAGCAAAAAAGTAGGGGACAAGAGGAAGAGAGTTTGTTTGCATGACCAGACTGCACATGGTTTGCTTGCTTGGGAGTTGTATTTAGAAAATTATAGGAACTTTTTTAATCAATACTATTTGAAAACTTGCTTTCTTTTTCAGTTTAGATGCAGCAATAAAAATTGGCTGTACATATGCCCATAGTATCCACCAGATTACTTGTATTTCAATTTTTGTTTCTGTTTGTATTGAAAATGTGAAAACAATATATACATTTTGATTGCTGTATCATACTTACAAAAAATGATGATTCTGTAGGGCTGAACACAGAGTCTGAATATAGACAGAGCCAGTTGTTGGGCACCTTAAAGATTCATACTCTTCAACACTGGCAAAAGCTGTTAAGAAATCCGCAGTTATTGGAAGTTTTTGGCCAAGGGCATCATTTACATACACCGATGAAATGCTGTCACTGACATAGAGGACACCTGTATCAGATTTATCTCCTTGGCATGCTTGAAAGAAGAAGACTTTGGGTTTCCCAACTAGTGATGGACATTGCAGACCATTAAAGCAGTCTGTTAGGCCATTGACTGGCACCTTTTTTCCATCTGTACCAAACACAATCCCTTTGTCCCCATGACTGAGTACAAAACACACAAAGCTGTCTTTTTCAGCGTGATTCTCCTTTGCATAGATCTTAATAGTATTTAGCATTTGTTCACCAGTAAGATCATTGTGTTGAATTACTTCATAGTCCCGTGAACTAAAAACTCTGCATATTGTGTCTGTAAAAAAAAAAAAGGGAATAGGTTAAAAAACATAATCAAATATTCAAAAGTTGCATATCTATTTATTCTTATAAGTAGGTTGTATGATTTAGACAACCCATATCTATGGCGCCTTATTATTGCTTTAGAGCAATCTCTGGCACTCCAGCTGTTCTGAAACATCTTTCATTATGCATCATTTACCTATGTAGGCATTTTTAGAGAAAAGCCAAACAAGTGTGTATGCTGGGAGTTGTAGTTTTGCAACATCTGGAGTGTCGAGGTTTCTGACCACTGTTCTAGCTATACCCAAAAGTAAGCTCTTGCTTTGGATGAACGTTCATGTTTTTTTTTTTTATACAGACACACAATAGATGCAGCACCCCAGAGCAGGGGGTATCTGCAAATGGTTTGTGATGAAATATACTGTTAGGTATTATCATGTTATCTAAGATTATCTATGTTATCACTCCCCCAAATTTAATCCAATTATGTATAGTACCCTGCATAACTATGTATGGAAAGCTGGCCCCACCCCTAACCTTAGGCAGTGGCGACTCTAGGATCAATATATAGGGGGGGCACAGAAGATACACAGTCAAAAATGGGGGGGCACTAATAATTTTCGCCAGCTAATCATACTACTGAAAAATACTAAAGCAGCCGCTTCCCCTGCAGCTACGCCCCTGATGCCGGGGTAATATAATTAAGGGGTATCAGGGTACATTGGGTATAATATAACTGAGGAGGGCTATCAGACATTATAAAGAGGTAATGTAGCTTACATTACCCCTGTATTACGTCCCTGATAGGATAGCACTCCTCAGTTAGGTTACCCCTGTATAATGCACCCTGCTACCCCTTAGTTATATTATATAACTAAGGGATATCAGGGTACATTACACAGGGGTAATATAACTGAGGAGGGCTATCATGGGACATTATACAGAGGTAATGTAAGCTATATTTCCACCGTATAATGCCCGATAGGCCTCCTGAGTTATATTACCCATGTATAATAACGTACCCTGATACCCCTTAGTTATATAACCCCGCTGAGATCATATAACTAAGGCCTCATGCACACGACCGTTGTGTGCATCCGTGGCCGTTGTGCCGTTTTCCGTTTTTTTTTCACGGACCCATTGACTTTCAATGGGTCCGTTGAAAAATCTGAAAATGCACCGTTTGGCATCCGCATCCGTGATCCGTGTTTCCTGGCCGTGAAAAAAATATGACCTGTCCTATTTTTTTCACGGCCAACGGTTCACGGACCCATTCAAGTCAATGGGTCCGTGAAAAATCACGGATGCACACAAGATTGCCATCCGTGTCCGTAAACCGTGTCCGTTTTTTCCTATCATTTCTATGGCAAACTTGACTTAGATTTTTTTTTTTTTCATTTTTTCATGTCTGTGGATCCTCCAAAAAACAAGGAAGACCCACGGATGAAAAAATGGTCACGGATCACGGACCTACGGACCCCGTTTTTGCGGACCCTAAAAAAAAAACGGTCGTGTGCATGAGGCCTAAGAGGTATCCTGGTACATAATTTTACAAGGGTAATATAAGTTACTCAGGAGCCCTGTCAGGCATTATACGGTGGTAATATAAGTTATATTACCCCCCTGTATAATGTACCCTGATTACCCTCAGTTATATAACTGAGGGGTATCAGTCAGGGGACATTATGGGTTATATTATAACTAAGGGGTATCAGGGTACATTATACAGGGGTAATATAACTAAGTTATAGGGGTAACCATATCATCAAGGACAGGTTGAGGAGGGGCTGGGCACAAACCAAGCAGGAGGGAGGGCAGGCCATGAGGCGAGGTAGTGGGGGTATAGGGGTACATTTTTTTTTTAAACTTTTTAGCAGGAGCAGAGAGAACTCAGAGTCAGAACATGAAGGCAAGGCAAGGCACTCACTGGCAGCCTGGCAGGCGGCATATTACCCTTGTATAATGTACTACCAATTATACCCTAAGTTATAGGGGTAACCATATCATCAGGGATAGGTTGAGGAGGGTCTGGGCGCAAACCAAGTAGATGGGAGGGCAGGCCATGAGGCGAGGTAGTGGGGGTATAGGGGTACATTTTTAAAAAACTTTTTAGCAGGAGCAGAGAGAACGCAGAACATGAAGGGAAGGCAAGGTACTCACTGGCAGGCGGCAGCAATTTACAAAGTCCGTTTGCGCGGGTGGGCAGGCACGCAGCAGCGCAGCTTTACGTGTTGACGACCGTGACGTCAAGTCGTCAACTCGTCTCTGCGGCTGTCACACTCCCAGCCTGCGCCTTGCACGCTCTGCCTCCGCGAGTCCGCTGGGTCCAAACGCCGCCCCCACCACGGCACCACCCCATCTGTCATGTGACTCCACTCCATAGCCGACGGACTGGCACTGACTGTATGTTACGTATCTGTGTGTGTTCTCTTCTCTGTCAGTGCGGGCGGCCTGCGCAGCAAGCAGCGATTAGCGCTAGAGTCAGCGATATTCAGCGAATCAGCGGGGGGGCACCCGGGGGGGCAAGGAATGACCTGGGGGGGGGCAATTGCCCCCCCTCGCCCCCCTGTAGCGACGCCACTGACCTTAGGTCAGTTTAGACTGGAGTTTGTGGAGAAAGAAAGCTGAGGCTTTTCTAAGGCCCAAGAAGCTAGAGACTCACCAGTCTTTGCAAGATCTATTGAAGGAGAGAAGGAGAAAGACGAAGGAGAGAACTAGAGAAGCTAAGAAGCTAGAATCTACATGGCCAAGCACTGGAATCAGTAAAGTAGCCCGCTATCAAAAGGTGTTCAGACTTTACTGCAGTGAGGGACACTGTTAAGACATCTGGACATGACCTGGCCAGTCATATCTCCAAAACCCTGTATCCCTCAGTGGACATTACAGACACCATTGCAAGCAAACGATTTGCCGCCATAGATTCTACTTGAAGAGACTTGAGACAGAAAGAGAGGGTAGAGGGCCATAACTCCTATGTTTGCCTAAATCCATACATCATTATCTGGGAAGAATTGCATTGTGTTTTGGTATCGTTTGATGTACTACAACTTCTATTTTGCACTTTAGTAAAGACTTAATTCTGTTAATTCAAGCCTGGTTACTCACTCTCACACCATACACTGGCCATTGCACGGGCCCATCATGGGCACCCCAATTACCATCAGGCAGGAACCCTAGAACCAAGGTGTGCCCTGAGGGAAGAAAAGGTGCACCATCCCTTCACTGCACTTGCCCAAAGGAACAACAGTGAGAGGTAAGCCACAGGAAAGACACATATTGACATCAGTAAGAGTATAATGTAGAGAGCACAAGCCAATAGTTTTTGTGGCAAAAACATTGTACCTTATGATCAGCTTGTCTCCATGGGACCTGCTAACCACACATTGTTGTCTACACTTGACAACTCTTAAATGGCTTTCTCACAAAGTACAAAAGTTATAAATGTGTTGGCAATAGGGGTCCTACTGCTGGGCCTTTGCAGACCACTAAAAAAGAGGGTTCTGATTCCCCTATTTCTCCACATCACATAGCAGAGTTTAAATGGAGCGGCTGTCTTTATCTGTCCCAAAACCCTCTTTAGCTGAGAACTACACTGAGATTTTTTGTAGTGCTACTGACTGATTTCAGCTATGAAGTAAAATTCTGTTTCAAAGTAAGTCAACCAATAGTTGGTATAAAGTGGGAGAACAGTGTCTATCTCTGCACCAGATTTATCATCCAGACTGAGCCCCTGTGATAAATTATCTGGTGCATAAATTTATCCCATCTGTAGGATTATTAAATCTGGTCCACTGTACTTCTTTGGACTTCTGCTGCTCTAGCTCAATAGTTAACATCATTCAGTTGCACTACAAGAAGTCTCCATGTATCCAAGGCCTTAAGGAACAAGAGAATTTGTTTTATTACATTCTCATGATTATAATGGGCTTATAATAATTTTTGTACGTAGAAATAAGCATGAACATATACTGCTGATTTAATTACTGCTGTAGCTTTCTTATTGTTATTTTTTTAGACAGAACAGGCAGACACAAACTGCATTTATACCCTGCTATATGTCTTTATAATTTTCTTTCATCATCACATCACTGTATCATATCACAAATAACTACCTGCAAGTTCAAACTAAAACAAGTTCAAATGCATTCATCAAATTGTTCAGAAAAATATAAATGAAGGCATTGCAAACTTTACTGATCCATTGAAAGAGTTAATAAAGGTTTCTCAGGGAGTATTCAAGGACAAGTAGTCTTTGCATCACAGAAGGATTAGAAAGAGGGGTTTGCATTAGTGTTGATCGAGCACCAAAGTGCTCTGGTGCTCGAGTAGAACACTTTGGGATGTTCGGGTGCTCTACAGAGCACCAGAGAACAATGGAAGTCAATAGGAGAACCAGAGCATTAAACCAGGCTCCCCCTGCTCTGAAGAGGGGAGGGTGTCTGGTTCACAGGAAAAGGTTAGAAATTGATGGAAACACGACTAAAATGGTTCGGGAACAGCATGGGGAGGATGTCTGGATCCATCTTGGACTTCCAGGTCGCTGCTGGCAGGTGTCATGAAACTGTTCCAGGCCTTGGAGAGTGTTGCCTGCCTCTGTTGGAGCTGCTGTGTGTTCCCCTCGTCTCCCCTCCTCAGTTGCCCAAGGAACTACGTACTCTGCTGCTAGCGTTGTCAGCTGGAAACTTTTGGAGCAATTTTTCCACAAGGACCTTCTGGTATTGCACCATTTTGCTAGTTCTCTCCACCACAGGAATGAGAGATGAGAAGCATCGCCGCTCACCATCTGTGTTGATTCCTCAAAGTTGCGTAAAACCTCACAGAGGTCAGACATCCATGCCCACTCGTCGCTTGTGAAGAGCGGAAGCTGACTGGAAAGGCAACGACCATGTTGCAGCTGGTATTCCACTACTGCCCTCTGCTGCTCACAAAGCCTGGCCAACATGTGGAACGTGGAGTTCCAGCTCGTGCTCATGTTGCACAACAGTCAGTGAGCTGGCAATTGCAAGCACTGTTGCAGCATTGCCAGACCGGCAGTAGCTGTAGATGACTTTTGGAAATGGGTACGCATGCGGCACACCTTCACCAGTAGCTCAGGCAAATTGGGGTAGGATTTCTGAAACCGCTGAACCACTAAGTTGAACACGTGGGCATGGCATGGTATGGTTACGGCCATTATCAGACACAACCATGCCTGGTTGTAAGTTGAGTGGCAAGAGCCACAGCTCAGTCTGGTCCCTTATCCCCTGCCACAGCTCTGCAGCGGTGTGCTGTTTGTCACCTAAGCAAATTAGTTTCAGCGGGGCCTGCTGCCGCTTCCCCACTGCAGTGCTACACTGCTTCCAGCTTCTGACTGGTGCTGCAAGATGAGAATTCAGAGGTGGAAGTAGAGGAGGAGAAGGGGGGGTTGCAACCTCTAATGTAGGTGGTGGTGGAAATCCTGATGGAAGTAGGGCCCGCAATCCTTGTCGTCGGTAGCACCAGTGCCATTCCAGAGTACGACTCGCTCCCGGTCTCCACATCGTTCACCCAGTGTGCCGTCGGGGAACTCTAGCGTCCCTGGCCAAAAGCACTTGTCCATGTGTCAGTCATTAAGTGGACCTTCCCAATAACTGCGTTGGTCAGGGCACAGGTGATGTTATGGGACACATGCTGGTATAAGGCGGGGACGGCACACCGGGAAAATTAGTGGCGGCTAGGGACTGAGTAACAAGGGACGGCCACCGCCATCCAGCTGCAGAAAGCCTCATTGTCCACAAGCCTAAATGGCAACATTTCCAGGGCCAGCAATTTGGAAAGTGTGCATTTAGTGATATGGCCTGTGGGTGGATGGCTGGTTATTTGCACTTTCATTCAAAGGCCTGGGGTATGGACATCTGTACACTGCACTGAGACACAGAAGTGGATGTGCTAGCTGATGGTGCTTGCGAAGGTCCAGGTGCAGGGCGGGAGGCATACGGGCCTGCGTCTTGGACAGGGGTTTGGCCTGCACGTAACACAGGGGAAGAGGAGGCAGTGGTGTGACCCGCAGACACCGATTGTGGACACAGCCGTTCGAACCACCTATTAGGGTGCTTTGATGCCATGTGGCGGATCATGCTGGTGGTGATGAGGTTGCCAGTGTTCACACCCCTGCTCATTTTGGTACGACACAGGTTGCAAATGACAATTATTTTATCGTCTGCACTTTCCTCAAAAAAGTGCGAGACTGCAGAACACCTACCCCTTGGCAAGGAAGATTGCCGCAAGGGGGTGCTCCGGGAAACAGTTGCGGGCCTGTTTGGTGTGGCCCACCTTCTCCATTTTGCCACCCCACTGCCTCTTCCAGCCTGTTGCGGTGCTGCGGATCCCTCCCTCTCTGTACTGCTGTTCTCGCTCGGCTTGCCACCTTCCTAGGTTGCGTCTGTGATTTCATCGTCAGCCACATCTTCCACTTCCTCACTCTGGTCATCCTCCTGACTTGTTGACCTAACAAGAACCTCACTTATTGACAACTGTGTCTCATTATCAACCTCTTGAGACACTAATTGCCGTTCCCCACCACCATCATCTTCTTCTGACTGTGGATGCTTAAGAGTTTGGGAATCAGTGCACAAGATCTCCTCATGTCCCTCTTCAAGCGAGCTTGGCGAGACGCCCAAATCAAGGAATGGCGATGAAAAAAGCTCCTCAAAAGGTCCGAGTGTGGGATCACTTGTTTGCCAAGACTCTCCATGGTGGGAGGAAGGAGTATCAGGGTGAGGATTCTGTTGACCAGACTCTTGGCTACTGAGACTGGACTTTGTGGAAGACAGGGTGGTGCTTAACCGACTGGAAGCATTATCTGCTGCAATCCAACCGACCACCTGGTCGCACTGGTGTGACATCGAGAGTGGTGTCCTGCGCCGCCCTTCAAACTGGGACATGAAGCTAGGTATTGTGGGTGAGTGTGTTTCTTGTGCCCTGGCAGCAGGCACAGTTTCACCGCGCCCGGGGCCACGGCCTCTGCGTGCACCATCAGCAGCACGGTCACTTCCACGTCCCTTACTGCTCGCCTTGAGCATATTAAATGGTATATATGCTTGCAAGTATGTCATATGTACAGTAGCACAGGTTTTGTGTATGCGTAAATAAATTACACTGTCACAGATATTTAGGATGCACAAACGTTATACAGGAGATATAGCACAGGTAATGTTGCTGTCACCAGAGGCAAAAATATTGCACTAAATGTCACAGATATTTAGGATGCGCAAACGTTATATGGGAGATGTAGCCCAGGTAATGTCACTGTCACCAGCGGCTAAGAAAAAATTACACTGAATGTCACAGATATTTAGGATGCGCAAACGTTATACAGGAGATGTAGCGCAGGCAATGTCGCCGTCACCAGCGGCCAAACAATTGCGCTGAATGTCACAGATATTTAGGATGCGCGAACGTTATACAGGAGACGTAGCGCAGGTAATGTCGCTGTCACCAGCGGCTAAGAAAAAAATGACACTGAATGTCACAGATATTTAGGATGCGCAAACGTTATACAGGAAATGTAGCGCAGGTAATGTCGCTGTCAGCAGCGGCCAAACAATTGCGCTGAATTTCACAGATATTTAGGATACGTAAATGTAACAAAACAGGTGTAGCAGAGGTTGTGTCACTATATAGCACCCAATGACGCGTTATGGACAGCCAATCACTGCAATACCAGTAACCAACATGGCTACGGCATTACAGTGAGTGCCAGTACTTTCCCGCACGTTTATTGGCTGCGTATTGACTCGAGCATCGCGGTCGAGCACATGTGGTGTTCGGCTGAACATGCTCGCCCAACACTAGCTTGCATCTTTTCCAGAAATTGTGACAGTCTTGTCCATGTGGTTTAGCTGATATTGCAGGTAATCCCTAATCAAGTTATGCAGACACAGCCCATGGACAACAGTGTGCTATTTCTGCTGATCTTGGAATTCACCATGGGAAACATTAAGGCCTCTTTCACACGGGCGTTGCGGTAAAATGTGCGGGTGTGTTGCGGGAACACGAGCGATTTTCCTGCGCGAGTGCAAAACATTGTAATGTGTTTTGCACGCGCGTGAGAAAAATCGCGCATGTTTGGTACCCAAACCCGAACTTCTTCACAGAAGTTCGGGCTTGGGATCGGTGTTCTGTAGATTGTATTATTTTCCCTTATAACATGGTTATAAGGGAAAATAATAGCATTCTGAATACAGAATGCATAGTAAAATAGCACTTTTTTTTTTAAATTTAACTCACCTTAGTCCAGTTGATCGAGCAGCCCGGCATCTCTTCTGTCTGTCTGTCTTCTGTGCTGTGTGGAGGAACAGGACCTGTGGTGACGTCACTTCAGTCATCACATGATCTTTTACCATGGTTGTGACCGGAGTGACGTCACCACAGGTCCTATTCCTCCACACAGCACAGAAGAGAGACAGAAGAGATGCCGGGCTGCGCGATCAAGTGGATTAAGGCGAGTTACATTTTTATATATTTTTTTAACCCCTCCAGCGCTATTGTACTATGCATTCTGTAATCCAGAATGCTATTATTTTCCCTTATAACCATGTTATAAGGGAAAAAAATAATGATCGGGTCTCCATCCCGATCATCTCCTAGCAACCGTGCGTGAAAATCGCACTGCATCCGCCCTTGCTTGCGGATGCTTGCGATTTTCCCGCAACCCCATTCATTTCTATGGGGCCTGCGTTACGCGAAAAACGCACAATTTTCACACAACGCATAAGTGATGCGTGAAAATCACCGCTCATGTGAACACCCCTATAGAAATTATTGGGTCGGGATTCAGTGCGGGTGCAATGCGTTCAACTCACGCATCGCATCCACGCGGAATACTCACCCGTGTGAAAGGGGCCTAAGTCTGGCATTTTACACACTGGTCTTAATCTGTCCCCCTAATGGCATTAGGCGTGCCACAATTATTTAAGGGCATCTGTCAGCAGACTTGTACCTATGAACGGGCTGAACTTACAGCTGTAGCCACATAGCTGAAAAAATGAAGTTTTCAAATATATGCAAATGAATAGGGATGAGTGAACCCAGTGAATTCCGGGTTCGCCGGGTTCGGACGAATTTCAGGTCAAAGTACAGGTTTTGGACCCGAACTTGACCCGGACACCGAACCCGAACCTTATTAACCACCTCAGCTCCCCTAGCTTAAACCCCCTTAATGACCAGACCACTTTTTACAATTCTGCACTACACTACTTTCACGGTTTATTGCTCGGTCATACAACTTACCATCCAAATGAATTGTATCTCCTTTTCTTCTCACTAATAGAGCTTTCATTTGGTGGTATTTCATTGCTGCTGACATTTTAACTTTTTTTATATAACTTTTTGCAAAAAAACTTCATTTTTCACTTTCGGTTGTAAAATTTTTCAATTAAAACTACATTTCTATATAAATTTTTCTCTAAATTTATTGTTCTACATGTCTTTGATAAAAAAAAATGCAATAAGTGTATATTTATTGGTTTGGGTAAAAGTTATAGCGTTTACAAACTATGGTGCAAAAATGTGAATTTCCGCATTTTGAAGCAGCTCTGACTTTCTGAGCACCTGTCATGTTTCCTGAGGTTCTACAATGCCCAGACAGTAGAAACACCCGACAAATGACCCCATTTCGGAAAGTAGATACCTTAAGGTATTCGCTGATGGGCATAGTGAGTTCATGGAAGTTTTTATTTTTTGTCACAAGTTAGCGGAAAATGTTTTTTGTTTTTTTTCTTACAAAGTCTCATATTCCACTAACTTGTGACAAAAAATAAAATTTTACATGAACTCACCATACCCCTCACGGAATACCTTGGGGTGTCTTCTTTCCAAAATGGGGTCACATGTGGGGTATTTATACTGCCCTTGCATTTTAGGGGCCCTAAAGCGTGAGAAGAAGTCTGGAATATAAATGCCTAAAATTTTTTACGCATTTGGATTCCGTGAGGGGTATGGTGAGTTCATGTGAGATTTTATTTTTTGTCACAAGTTAGTGGAATATGAGACTTTGCAGATCAGCGGATCAGCAAAACACATACGGACGTCTGAATGGAGCCTGACAGGGGGTGATCAGGGAGTCTATATGGGGTGATCAGGGGTTAATAAGGGGTTAATTAGTGACAGGGGGTGGGGGTGTAGTGTAGTGGTGTTTGGTGCTACCTACAGAGCTACCTGTGTCCTCTGGTGGTCGATCCAAGCAAAAGGGACCACCAGAGGACCAGGTAGCAGGTATATCAGACGCTGTTAACAAAACAGCGTCTGATATACCTTTCAAGGGTTAAAAAAAATCGCATCTACAGCCTGCCAGCGAATGATCGCCGCTGGCAGGCTGTAGATGCACTCGTTTACCTGCCGTTCCTGTGAGCGCGCGTTCACAGGAAATCTCGCGTCTCGCGAGATGACGTCCTGGCGCGTTGAAGAGGAATGAATCGACCTCCTTCGGACCGCAATCCTGCGTTAGGCGTTCTGGAGGGGGTTAAAGTCAATGGGGACCCCAACTTCACTTTAATATTTTCCGTTATAACATTATTATCACGGAAAATAATAGCATTCTTAAGATAGAATGCTAAATAAAATGGCCAACGAGGGGTTAAAAATAATTAAAAAAACTCACCTCATCCACTTGATTGCGCAGGTATCCTCTTCTTTCTTCAGGACCTGCAGAAGGACCTGCGATGACATCACCGCGCTCACCACGTGGTTAGCGCGGTGACGTCATCGAAGGTCCTGCTGAATGAAGATCCTTCTATCTTCAGCCAGCAGGACACGCAGTGACGTAATCGCAGGTCCTGTTGAATGAAGATAGAAGATCCTTCTATCTTCAGTGAGCAGGACCTGCTATGAGGTCACCGCGCTAACCAGGTGACGTCATCGCAGGTCCTTTTGCAGGTCCTGAAGAAAGAAGAGGATACCTGCACGATCAAGTGGATGAGGTGAGTGTTTTTCTATTATTTTTAACCCCCTCATTAGACATTTTATTTAGCATTCTATCTTGAGAACGCTATTATTTTCCGTTATAGAAAATAATAAAATCACCTGAACACCGAACCTGAACTTCAGTGAAAAAGTCTGGGTTCGGGTCCGGATACCCGAACTCACAAATTAACCCTCAACTCTACAAATTAACCTTTAGGAGCTTCAAGGTTGTTGACATTACTCCTAGAGGCTCAGCTCTGTCTGCAACTGTAGTGCCCTCTGTACTTTAATTGACTTGAGAAGTCAGGGCCTGGCGTGATACTGTTTTCACTGACTGGCCCTGTCAATCTAAGTAGAGAGGGCGCGACTGTGGCAGAGAGAGAGTAGAGCCTCTAGGAGTAATGGCAATATATGCTGTGGGGATTCGCTCTGGTAGGCAGGTTAGCAGACGCAGTATAGAGGCAACTACAAAGTATTTAACTTAAACTGTTCAGTGTTTATTCACACATTAAGTAAGTTAAAAAAAAAATCTGTTTCCAGAAAAAACAGTCACCTTGATTCTGGTGTTCGTTCACACCAGTCAGTAACGCAGAAGTCCTTGTATAAAGCAGAATCCTTGTGTTTTCACACAAACAAGGGAGCAGGCCTTAATCCCGGCCTAAACTCCCAGGCCCCAACACAGAGACTGGCAGTGCTCCACTCTCAGAGAAGGAGTAATCCACCCCACCTGACAGTGCTGCCTGTGTTTTATATCCCAAACCAGCCATACTAAAACAGCTGAAGTGTCAGACTGCAATCTGCAAAACTGACACTTTGAGAAAAAACAGCTCTTACCTCAACGAGGCCAGGAACCTTGGTGACACTTACCGACCATCAATGACGACACCTTGTTCCTTTCTACCAGTGGCATACCTACCATATAGGCAGACCACGCAGTTGCTATGGGGCCCGTGAGAAGGAGGGGCCCTAAGTGGAGGAGAGGCCCTGCCCCCTAATTGCTCCTGTCTATCTTTCTAAAGCTAAAGGACCTTTGTTGATGTCATCACAGGTCCTGTAAGGGAACTGCACAGTGTAAGGGTCCATTCACACGTCCGTTGTTTCTTTCCTGATCTGTTCAGTTTTTCGCAGAACAGATCTGGTCCAGTTCTGGTCCAGTTCTGTACCCATTCATTTTCAATGGGTCCTGAAAAAAAATCGGATATTGTGCTGTCTGATTTTTTTCAGGACCCATTGAAAATGAATGGATACAGAACTGGTCCAGATCTGTTCCGCGAAAAACGGAACAGATCAGGAAAGAAACAACGGACGTGTGAATGGACCCTAAAGTGTAGTTCCCAGGTTAGAACAGTGCATCTGCCAGGAACTGTGATTACATCTTCAACATCACAGGTCCTGCAGGATCTAGCAAAGGAACTACACCAAAAATGGTGTAGATCCTAGGTTTGAAAGGTACATCTGCCACGACCTGTGATGACATCATCACAGGTCCTTCAACCCCTAACAGCAAGTATTAGAAGTTCACAATTAGCTCTGCTTTGATCCATACAGACTAGACTGGAATGCAGTGGTAAGAGGAGGTCCTCCACTTCTCGTCATTTACCCCCCTCCCTCCGCCCTGTTTGTACTTATTGCTCACTCATGTATAATACTTCAGACAGTTACAGTGACCACTAACTCATGTACCTCACACACACAGTGACCATAATATATAACTGACCACATATTTCTGTAAACACTGCATCTACAGTATTATGCCTTGTATGTCTCACATTAATACACTGCTCTGTATATATATCTATCTATATATATATATATATATATACACATATATACACTGCATATATTACACAGTATTATAGATGCAATATGTACAGATATATAGTATATACAGCAGTGTACTGATATGTGAGGTATGAGGTATACTAGATGCAGTGTGTTTAGGTATATAGTATATACAGCAGTGTACTAATATGTGAGGTATGAGGTATAATAGATGCAATGTGTACAGGTATATAGTATATACAGCAGTGTATTGATATGTGAGGTATGAGGTATAATAGATGCAATGTGTACAGGTATATAGTATATACAGCAGTGTACTGATATGTGAGGTATGAGGTATAATAGATGCAGTGTGTACAGATATACAATATATCTGTACACACTGCATCCAATATACCTTGTACCTCACATATTACACTGCTGTATATACTATATATCTATACACACTGCATATATTATACCCTGTACCTCACATATCAGTACACTACGGAATATACTATATACCTGTACACATTGCATCTATTATACCTCGTACCTCACATATCAGTACACTGCTGTTTATACTATATACCCGTACACACTGCATCTATTATACCTCGTACCTCACATATCAGTACACTGCTGTATATACTATATACCTGTACACACTGCATCTATTATACCTCGTACCTCACATATCAGTACACTGCTGTTTATACTATATACCCGTACACACTGCATCTATTATACCTCGTACCTCACATATCAGTACACTGCTGTATACACTATACACCCATCTATTATAGCTCTTTTGTGCCATGGCTGTTTTGTAATCCCAATCCGGCCCTGATGGCATAAATTATAAAACGCAGCAGAAAGAATAGTTCATAGAACAAAGAGAGAGGCCTAGAATGGGTACTGGGAGGGGCTATAAAAGGGTAATGGGGGCCCAATTTTGATTCTTGCTACCCAGTGATTTCTATGTACGCCCCTGCTTTCTACAATGCCTAAAGGCTCATTTGCATATATTAAAACTTCATTTTTCTCAGCAATGCAGGCAAATATGAACATGGGACTAACACAGATGCCTTCAGCTGTCAGATTGCATATGTGAACAGGCGTTGCCTTGTAAGCATGTGTGTTCTTTCTTTGCATAAACCATGGAGTAAAGTGTCATTCTACCTGCATCCTGGTGTGTCCCAGGCCTGTCCTTCATTTTCATTCCACTTTTCCTGGCTTCACTGAAGTTGTAATTATTCACAACAACGCACAGACCATGCGGGATTTTGTCCAGCTTGTATTCTTCAAATTGCTGCAACATTAAATATATATTTTTTTTTATGCTGTACAGATTTCCAAATACTGTTAGGCCTCTTTCACACGGGTGTCATGTTTTTTGCCCGGATAAGAGGCGGGTGCGTTGC
Organism: Bufo gargarizans; assembly: GCF_014858855.1. Lineage (NCBI taxonomy): Eukaryota > Metazoa > Chordata > Amphibia > Anura > Bufonidae > Bufo > Bufo gargarizans. The sequence continues at coordinate 75,015,839 of NC_058087.1, forward strand.
GGGAAAATGCGCGATGTTTGGTACCCAGACCCGAACTTCTTCACAGAAGTTCGGGCTTGGGATTGATGTTCTGAAGATTGTATTATTTTCCCTTATAACATGGTTATAAGGGAAAATAATAGCATTCTGAATACAGAATGCTTAGTATAATAGTGCTGGAGGGGTTAAAAATAATAAAAAAGTTAACTCACCTTCTCCTCTTGTTCGCGTAGATTCCGGTCTGTTCTTTAGCTGTGGACTGAATGACCTGAGGTGATGTCAGATCACATGCTCCAATCACATGGTCCATCACCATGGTGATGGAGCATGTGATCTGACGTCACCACAGGTCCTTTAGCCCACAGATAAAGAACAGACCGGCATCTGCGCTAACAAGAGGAGAAGGTGAGTTAACTTTTTTATTATTTTTAACCCTTCCAGCACTATTATACTAAGCATTCTGTATTCAGAATGCTATTATTTTCCCTTATAACCATGTTATAAGGGAAAATAATACAGTGAATAGACTGTCACCTAGAACCCATGCGTGAAAATCGCACCGCATCCGCACTTGCTTGCGGATGCATGCGATTTTCACGCAACCCCATTCATTTCTATAGGGCCTGCGTTACGTGAAAAACGCACAAAGAGGAGCATGCTGCGATTTTCACGCAACGCACAAGTGATGCGTGAAAATCACCGCTCGTGTGCACAGTCCCATAGAAATGAATGGGTCAGGATTCAGTGCGGGTGCAATGCGTTCACCGCACGCATCGCACCCGCACGGAAAACTCGCCCGTGTGAAAGGGGCCTTAGAATAGTAAGGATCTATAACATCATATTTAACAAATCCTCTAAACCCTATGTTACTAATGTTTCCTCAGAAACCAGATTCTACATTATTTACCTGATGCTGCCCCTACACATTAGATTAAGGGTCCATTCACAAGACTGTAGGCCGTCCGTGCCTGTATTGTGGACCGCAGTAGGTGGTTCCACAATATATAGGCTATGTGAATCCCATATCATGAATGCGGACCCATTGACATGTCCTATCTTTTCCTATATATAGTGGATTATGGAACTATTGAAGTCAATAAGTTCACACGTGGTCCGCAGCACGGGCACGGACACCTTACGTTCGTGTGAATGTACCTCATTGCTAGTGCATCCTGCTATTATAAGATCTGCTAAGCAATTTCTACAATATAAGGGTCTCTAAGCCGTGCCCTGATGGGAAAAACGGATTTCCACATGCGTTTCCATCCTTTTGTTCTGTTTGGCAGGGTGTAGCTATAGAGGAATCAGGGGAAACGGCTGCTTTGGGGCCCGAACTGAGAAGGGGCCCACTCAGGAGAAGGAATAAAAGGTTTTATTGTCAGGGCCCCCTCAACAGTATTATACAATGACATGATATATAGTGACACTGTAGGAAACTTACTGAGCGGCTGTCGGGCCTTGTGTGAGAGAGTGATCTTGACTAGCCACATGAGGGGGGCTGCATGGAAGTCAGGGGTTGCAAAGAAGTTGCTGGGTGGGGGGGAGGCGCTGTTCATTTCTGTGGTGCCCAGTCATTTCTAGTTATGCTACTGGTGATTGGAGATAAGGTTGCACAATTTTGCAATATACTTTTTTTTTATCAATTGCTCACATTTGCTCCGGTTGCTGTCATTTAATGTATTGAATTGATTCTTTTCTTCCAGCGCAGATAAAATTGTCCTGACTATGAGATGATCTAGCAGATGCAAAGGACAATTGGGGCACATTTATCAACCTCGCCTGTTTTTAGGCCGTCAATCGTGGATTAAGTGGATTTTGGTGTGGATTCAGCGCAGAAACACAGCAAAAAACACACAAAAATCGGTGCAAAAAGTCTGCCTAAAATACACTACCGTGTGCATACTGTATACCCTAAAATTGAAATTGTCAGGGATTTTTTCTGCATTTACGGATGTAGTAGAGTGAACACTCATGATTTATGAGACTGTTATCTACACTAAATGCGTTAAGCAAACACCTTCAATTGCTTTTCAATGGCTTTTGTCTCAAGATAAGAGTTAAGAGCTTGAGTGCTAACCCTGCTACATCTGTATACTGTCCAACACAGCAGGCAGTGATCAGGAAGGGACCCTTTGTCAGCGGAGGAGAAGAGATGCATTTACTGCAGCATTCACCCCACTGTATGAGGGTGGCTGATTGTTACAGCCATACAGATTCCTGCGCTTCTGGACAGCAGATTGTGCTTTGTGAACGATCAGTTAATGTGCTACATCAACAATTAATTCACCCGATGAACGAGCGTTTTGCTTGTTCTTCATTTGATCGACAGCACACTCACAACGGCCACTTAACAGGAACGAGCATTAGTCGTAACACTTGTTCCCGATAATCGGACTGAAAGTTGAGCCTTGTAAATCCACCTTTTCTCTTGATTATTGAATGACCTGGGCAGTTTCATATGCTCTGGAAATAACTAAACAATGAATGTTCCTTCCGAATAATAGTAATCAGGCATCTTTTAACCACTTACTACCGCAGTTAGTTTTGGCCTTCATTAATATGTAAATTGTGGCACACAGAATTCTTTTTGCGATTTTGGTCATTTATTGATGCAATATCATGCAAAGTTCATGATCCAGTTACATTCTAAGCCCAATTAGGCAACCACTCTTGATAATGACGATGACCGGACGTTTCGGTCCAAGTTGACCTTCCTCAGCGTTCCTATTATCTGTTTTTTATGGTGAGGAAGCGATGGGCTGGACCACATCGTCATTATCAAGAGTGGTTGCCCTAATTGGGCTTAGAATGTAACTGGATCATGAACTTAGTATGATATCGTATCAATAAATAACCTAAATCGCAAAAAAAAAATCTGTGTGCCACAATTTACGTATTAATGAAGGCTAAAACTAACTGCCTGATTACTATTATTCGGAAGGAACATTCATTGTTATTAGTTATAGTTATTTCCAGAGCATATGAAACTGCCCAGGTCATTCAATAATCAAGAGAAAAAGTGGATTTACAAGGCTCAACTTTCAGTCCGATTATCGGGAACAAGCGTTACGACTAATGCTCGTTCCTGTTAAGTGGCCGTTGTAAGTGTGCTGTCGATCAAATGAAGAACAAGCAAAACGCTTGTTTATCGGGTGAATTAATTGTTGATGTAGCACATTAACTCATTGTTCACAAAGCACAATCTGTTGCCCAGAAGCGCAGGAATCTGTATGGCTGTAACAATCAGTCATCCTCATACAGTGGGGTGAATGCTGCATGTAAATGCAGCTCTTCACCCCCGCTGACAAAGGGCCCCTTCCTGATCACTGCCTGCTGTGAAATTTGATTACAGTGCGCGGCGCTCCATTCCCTCATTATTACACAGTTTTGGCCTTTATGACATGGCAATTTTACTAGTTTTTTCTTCCACGCCCTCCTTTTTTTTTATCTGTAGATGTTGCCGTATTAAGGCTTATTTTTTTAATGGTACCATTCTGCGCTCTGTCCAATATACAGAAAATAAATTGTAATAGGGCCTCATGCCCACAACTGCCCACAACTGTATAGGTTTTACAGTCTGCAAATTGTGGATCTGAAGAATACGGATAACGCCCATGTTGCATCCAAATTTTTTGTGGACCCATTGACTTCAATTTCTGCTCTGGATATTAGAGCGGGGGTTATTATGAGAAGGATATTACAGAAAATAATATTTCTTACGTTATCTGTTAGTGATGGATCATTCTCATTATCGTGCTGAACGCTGTTTACATTTACATCACCGCCTGATGCTTCTACAAGAAAAAATACCTCATTAGATAACTTGACAAAATGATAATGTAATACTACTTTGTGAATACACTGTTTGGGCGTGTAGATGTCATAAAGGGGGAGGTTGCCCCCTATGAGCAGGGGCAAAGAAAGCACAATCCCAATTTTTGTCAACTGGTTTCGAGATGTGAATTAAATATGGCCCTTTTCCCCACCACTCCAGAAAAATAAATTTTTCTAGAACTAGTCCTAATTCCTTTCCCATTGGGTGGTAAGTAGCCCCCAGAACATTCTATCATTAATACACTTTTATTTCAGCTTCACTTTAATTGTGGTAGCAATCTATTTGGACATAATGATTTAGTAAGGTTGTGTCTTACGAACCAGAGCAAACGGCTGCTAGAAAGATGAACCAAGCACTACTATGTATATGCGCAGGCAGCAAGCAATTCTACGCTTCCCATGCAGAGAAATGAGCTGACGCACACAGCTTCCCTGACCATAGCTGAATGTTGGGGGTTAGAAAGGTTAGACAAAATACCCATGGCCCATCACTAGGATGGCTTGAGTTGGGCCATCCCTTTTGAGATCGTACTGTATATACTGTACATACCTTGAATAGCCATTTTCTCTAATTCAGTGTGAAGCACACTCTGATGACCTGTATTATGTAAAAAAACACTCATATAAGACATATAATGTCAGTCATAATAAGATTGATAGTAGTAATAATAATAGCAGCCCCTGTTTGTACAGCTGTAGCACATTCTACAGCACTTTACAGACAATAAGAAGACTCAGGAAGAGTACATTAGATGCTGGTCTGGGGCACTCTGATACAAACTGACTGACTTTCCTACCATATGTATACAAGTTTTTGGGATATAAGGAGAGGATCGGTACAGGTTAGGAGAACATATAATGTCATAAGGGAACTAGCATGGGAACAGTGAAATAGAGCAGTGATTATGCCTCTTCCTAGGCCTAGTGACATCCCGTTCATTGGTCACTTGTCCTAGGCGCGGCTCAGCCAAGTTCAAGTAAATGGGACTGAGCAGCAATGCCAATCACATCTGCTACCAAATGGACAGAGCTGTGCTTGGTAAGCTACAAGGCCTCCTCAAAGATCTGATCGACAGGGGTGCCGGGTGTCGGACCCCCGCCGTTCTCATATTAATGACTTATCCTGAGGATAGGTCATCAATATTTAAATCCTGGATAACCCCTTTAAAGGGATTCTGTCACCTCTTTTTAGCTTATAGAGATGCGGACATGCACGGCTAGATCGCCGCTAGCATGTCCGCAATATATCTGTCCTATAGGGCTGTGTCCTTTTATTTAGTTTAAAAAATGATTTTATAGATATGTAAATGAGCCTTGTAAGGTGCCCAAGGGGCTGCACTATAACCTTCCTGGTGCCCAGCCATGCCCCCTGTGAAGGAGCCCAGCACCGCCTGCGTCCTCCGAATCTCCTCCTTTCTTCACAGTTAGATTGCTGTAATCTCGAGATGCACGAGCTCGCACATGCGCAGTGCTGGTATAGTTTTTCCTTCCTGTGCTGGCATCTGCCTCAGGGAACCAACTGCGCATACGTGAGCTCGCACATCGCGAGATTACGGTATTCTAACTGTGAAGAAAGGAGGAGATTCGGAGGACGCAGGCGGTGCTGGGCTCCTTCACAGGGGGGCGAGGCTGGGCACCAAGAAGGTTAGTACAGCCCCTTGGGCACCTTACAAAGCTCATTTACATATCTCTAAAATCATAAACTAAATAAAAACACACAGCCCTATAGGACAGGTATATTGCAGACATGCTAGCAGCGATCTAGCCGCACATGTCCGCAGCTCTATAACCTAAAACGAGGTGACAGAATCCCTTTAATGCGGTCTAATCTGCATATTCAAGATAACAGGTTCTCTTTAATCATGATTTTCAGTAACATTGCATAGGATACTGCATGCACATAAATTATACATACACTGCTCTTCAAATGTCTTTATTTTGTGAGAGAGGTCTGATCGTCCGATTTCCTCTAAATGAGATTTCAACATTTGCAGATTATCTTCACTTAATTTTCTTTGTTTCTCCATTTCAGAAAGGACCACCATCATGCATTTCTTTGAGATAAGACACATAACAGAAATGTGCCAAATTAGTTCATGAATATCTACAAAATATGACCTACTGCATGCACATATTTTCCTACTGGTTGAATTAAAGGGAACCTCTCAGGACCTTATTCTGCCTGAACTATGGGCAGCATCCAACGGGCTCTCTGGTTACAAATGCTGGGGCATTTCAGGGAAAACATGGAGAGTGGAGAATGGGGAGAAGAGTCAGGGTGTAGCTCCCTGTCAGTTTCTCCCCTCCTGGCTTGGCTTCATTGACACGTCTGTGTATCTAAAATATTTATAATCAAAGTCCCTTTTAAGGACCCTCGGGATATTTATATATATGCAACAATGGTCTACAATAGACCTTGAATCCCTATAGGGGTCCCTAACAAATTTTTAAAAAAATTATACTTTATTATTATTTGACAATACACACTACAAAAAAAGAGAGAAATGAATGTTTAAAATTTTCAGTGTCACAGTGTTATATGGGATTTTGTCGGAGTGGTTTACTTGGCAGTTCTCAGGATGTGATTGCATGCACAATAGTTTAATAGGAACCCTTAATAGGGTACACCTCATCCCACCAATTGATGTGGGATGATATTGACGCTGGCAGTTTGTAAGCAGATTCCTTGGCAGTGGGTACTGCGGAACGCTGATGTGAATATAACTCCTGCCTCACTTTCTTTACTAAGTGGTCCCTATATACAAGGTTACCAACCAGCTAACAATGTTGCTAATCTCGTATTTGTAGCTGTTTGTATGCACCGCGGAGCTCTCAGTAAATCAACAGTTTTCCTTACCACTATCTGCCCTCCTCACTAAACTCTGCTGACACTGCACTGCGTCCTCTATTACTGACTCATTGGATGGCCGCTGCAATCTACATCCCTATAGCCTCACACTCTCTCCTTATCTATTCAGCTGCTAACTGCAGCATATTAGTGGCAGTTTCCCTGACACTGTTCACTGTATTAAAACGTCGCCCTATACCACCCCTCCCGACATGTTTCGCCACCAGCTGTGGCTTCGTCAGGGGATGCGGGGTATATGAGCGCGCGCGCTTCAAAAGACCTTCTTATAAACTTAAACAGATCCCGCCCATCTATCAGAGCCATCCCCGGCGACCAATCCCAGACGCCTCCTCCGTCGGCTCCTCCCTTTTCCGGTCAAGTCAATCCACTGACGCAATATCCTATGCGTCTCCCCCTAACTCCTCGTCATCTCCACTTCCTGGTAACTACGGCATCAGGTATGAATGGGGAAACGCCTACGATCTCACTGAGATGGATGTATTCGTCACTTGCCTCCACCCCCCTTTTTGTTTGTAAGTACTCCCCCTGCCTCCTCGATCTATTTTAACCCATTCATAGCCTCCATTAAAAGTCTCCCAGCTGTTATAGTCCATCCTCACTATGTATGATCATATACTACTTACATGAACATAAAATAGCGTTTGTAATCCAGGATGACTAACATGAGGCTATAAAATTGATTATATGATCAACAGTATTTAGTACATCCACCATACTTTACACTATTCATGGTAAAAGTTATATCCTTGTATCAAGATTGCCGATAGATGACATATCCACCATACTTTATACCATAAAACGGTATGTGCCGCAGGGAAGTTGCGACTCAATCAGGTGGCTTATTGTTTGACTAAAATGTCCTAATATAGTCCATCCACTGCACTTAATATTTTTCCTAAAGGTAACACTTATAGTCGGTTTCTTCTCCATGATGTATATATATATAGGTGGAGATAAAAACTGGATATATACTGGAGGAGGGGGAGAGGGGGATTTAATTTGACTATCCTATGATTATATGGCGGTAATTTCTGTAATTGAACTAAGGTCTATATGGAACATTTCTTCTGATTTGGTATTATTAGTATATAATTTCTTTCACTTTTATATTTCTTTTACTTGTCACTTTTGCGCTGTGTTGGATTTAAATGAAGGCCGTATAAGAGAAACCCTCATTTAGGCCACCTGGACTCAGGGTCTGCAATCTGTGTATCCATCTAGCCTCTTCCTGTAGGAGTTTTGTATCTAGATTGCCTCTCCTCGGTCCCAAAGTTTTCTTCTCAAGTCCCCAAAATTTGAGGACCTCCAGGTTTCCACCATGGGCATAAGTTATATGCCTATATAATGACGTGTCTTTTCCCGTGTTTATGGCACTGATGTGACCAGATATTCTACGCCTCAATTCCTGTGTGGTCTTACCCACATATAATTTGGGACAATTACATGAGGCGATATAAATAATACCACTGCTCCGGCAGTTGAAGAACTCTCTGATCACATAGTCACGTCCATCTATAGGATTTTTGAATTTTTTCACTTTGGGTAGGTATTTACAAAAGGTGCATCCTCCACAGGGAAATGAACCAATAATGCTGGATTTTAACCAACTCGCATTTGTTATTTGTCTTTCAGGAAGGAAACTATGGACAAGCTTGTCCCTGATGTTTGGGCCTCTCCTATATGTGACACTGGGATAAGGTGGCAGAACAGCTCTTAGTTGGTCATCGCTGGTAAGTACCTTCCAATGTTTCTTTAAGATCTTCATCACCTTTTGATTGCCACAATCATAGGTCCCTATGCATCTAATCCTTTTATCTCTTCCCTCTTTATCCTGATTGGCCTTGTAGTTTCCCGATATTAATTCATCCCTATCCATGCCCTTTGCACGATTGAATGCCTTTTTGAGGCATTTGCTTGGGTAACCCCTGCTCCTAAAACGTTTGAAGAGCTCATCAGCCTCTTTCTTGAAAGCCTCTTCCGTGGTGCAGTTCCGTCTGGCTCTCAAGTACTGCCCCACTGGTATTCCTTTTTTCAAGGCCACTGGATGCCAGCTGGTCCAGTGGAGAAGGCTGTTAGTTGAAGTAGGTTTTCGATATATCTGTGTTAGGATTTGCCCATCCACATTTTTCTGGATCAAAAGGTCAAGAAAGCATATCTGGTTGGGATGAATTTCGAAGGTAAAATGCATACCTATTTGGTTCTTGTTTAACCTATCAACAAAAGTGACAAACTCCTCTTCTGTCCCCTCCCAAAACAACAAAACATCGTCAATGAATCGACCCCAAAATAAAATGTGATTGGTGAATGGTGACATGCTGTCCGTGAAGACAAGAGTGTCTTCCCACCACCCTAAAAACAAATTCGCAAAAGTCGGTGCACACGGGGTCCCCATCGCGGTACCTTTCATCTGTTGGTAGAAGGTACCGTTACAGAGGAAATAGTTATGAGTTAAGATGAATCTTAACAGTGATAAAATAAATAAACTGTGCTCGTGAAAATTAGTGCTCTTTGTGTCCAAAAAGTGTTTGATGGCCTGGATGCCTAGCTCATGATCTATATTACTATAGAGAGCTTCCACATCCAAGCTTGCCAGGAATGTGGATGAAGATAAAGAAATTCCCCTAATTCTTGTTAATACATCTGTCGTATCTTTGATGTATGAGGGGAGAGAAGACACAAACGGCCTCAATAGCTCATCCACATATTCACTGGCAGGTTGGCTAAGAGAGTCATTACCCGAAACTATCGGGCGCCCAGGTATCGGGTGCTTCCTCTTATGCACTTTTGGCAGTGCATAGAAGGTTGGAATTGTGGGGCTCTTATTGTATAAAAAATCCAATTCGTCTTTGGATATGAGATTATTTCTTCTCGCGGTTCCCAAGATATCTTTAAGATCTTCCAGATATCTCTTAGTGGGATTTTCTTGTAGGATCTGATACACTTCTTTATCCCCCAACAGTCTGTTCACCATACCCTCATAGTCATCCCTATTCAGGATAACTATGTTACCCCCCTTATCACTTGGTTTTACTATTATATCTTTATTGGCTCCTAGTTCGTCCAGAGACACAAGTTCTTCCTTAGTTAGATTCCCAGGGATAACTTCCCTGTTTATTCTCACTTTATTGATGTCCAGAGACACCAGCTGTACAAAAGTGTCAATCTTTTGGAACTGTGAGAAGGGGGGGGTCCACTTGGATCTTGGCTTGAGACCTGTTAATGGGGGTGTAATTTCTACACTATAGCCCTCACTTTCCAAATATAGACTCTCCAGTATATCCAACGCTTCTTGCTCTTTTTGGATAAGTTTTCCAGTCTCTGTGTTTGTACTGGAAAACTGCTTGTGCAGTGCCAATTTGCGTGCAAAAAGGTTAATATCCTTTATCCAACTAAATTTATCAAAATTAGGTACCGGCGTGAATGTTAGTCCCTTTAATAATAAGGTGACTTGTGTTTCTGTATCTATTCACAAGTGGGAAGAGACCTGTCAATCAACCGGGTGGAGAGAATCCGGCTGCAATGTGTCCTGTTGATTTTTCCCTTGTTTCCCACTAATGTTCAACTATCTTTTCCATACAGAATTGCAGGGTAAGGCCGAATGCACACAGCCGCGTTCCACGGCTGTGAACGGTCCGTGGTAACACGGACCGGATTCCTGCTAGAGCAGGAGCGCACGGCGTCAATGGTTGCTATGACGCCGTGTGCTTCATGCCGCCGCTGCACTACAGTAATACACTTGTATGATCTATACGAGTGTATTACTGTAGTGCAGCGGCGGCATGAAGCGCACGGCGTCATAGCAACCTATGACGCCGTGCGCTCCTGCGGTCAGCAGGAATCCAGGCCAGGACACCACGGCTGGACGTGCACAGCATCATTGTAATCTATGATGCTGTGTGCTCCCCTGTACACGATCAATGCCGCTCTGGCACACATGCCCCGCTCACGGACCGTATGTCTCGGATGGCATACGGTCGTGTGCAAGAGGCCTTATCCAGGAGTTGATAATCCTCAGAATCGGTCATAACTATCACATCTGCAGGCAGGGCCAATTCTAGCTCTTCTGCTGCCTGAAGTAAAGATTTAAATGCCGCTCTGGCACACATGCCCCGCTCACGGACCGTATGTCTCGGATGGCATACGGTCGTGTGCAAGAGGCCTTATCCAGGAGTTAATAATCCTCAGAATCGGTCATAACTATCACATCTGCAGGCAGGGCCAATTCTAGCTCTTCTGCTGCCTGAAGTAAAGATTTAAATGCCCCCCCCCCCCCCATTAAAAAATAGTATGAAAGCCAACCAAGTAGCCCACTATATATACCACACACATAAATATATACCAGGAGTTATTATACCGCACACATAAATATATACCAGCGCATGAGCCGGTATACTTCTGGGTACCAAGAGATGAACAGTTGCTGTTTCTTAAAGGGAGTCTGTCATTAGAACATTTGGGCTGTAAGTGCCCAGGCCGCTCTGCCTTCTTCTCACATACAACTCCTCCCTAGCCTGTTTCATATGAATAAAACAGCGTTTTTGCAACAAAGGTACCATTTGACTCATGTATAGTTATGCTACAGTGCTATGTAAGTAGTGTATAAGGGCAAATTGTGGTGATAGACTCCCTTTAAGTAGAGCCTCAGCGTCTGCACAGCTACTCAGTGTAGCAGCGCAGGCGCAAAACTGTCAGGGCCAGACAAAAATAGTATATGTTATAATTAGTGTTGAGCGAACTTGTGTTTGGGTTATTGGAGAATCCCATTATGGATTTCACTACCACGGACCATAATGGAATTCAATGACGGCATGCACCACGGAAGCCTATAAGAGGCATTCGGTATTGCATTCCATCATAACAGAAGTTGATGGCCAGCATAGACTTCTAACAGCTGATAACAGCCGGCCTCTTCTAACAGCAGATCAGCAGGGTCCTGGGTGTCGGACCCCCACCGTTCTGATATTGATCAGCTATCCAGAGGATAGGTCATCAATATAAATTCCCGGATAACCCTTTTAATTCTGACTTTGACTGGCATGGTCATCTCACATAAATAAGAGGGCAAGGGCACTGAGAAATATACCCCCCATACTCCAAATTGCACGTACGTATAATGATGCTGAATCCAGTATTGCTGTCCTATTTATAGATGATTAAAGGTATCTCCTCTCACAATATTATTGCAAATAAATCAATTAAAACCGGGAAAATTGCCATTTCTAGTGATGAGCAGCATAGGCAATATTCGTTTTCGCGATATTTTGCGAATCTTTGGCCTAATATTCGCCATAAATCCACAAATTCTAGAATTATTATTTTTATGATTGCAAAAACCGACAATGTAATATGCGCGTATTGCTTGCGCAATACAGGCGTGGGTCACTTTTGCTACATTTTTCAAGCTGCTAGAAGTTTCCTGGCACTGGAGAAAATAGTTGGCAGCAACTTTTGTGACTGTGAGATAGAACTCCAGATCACTGTAAGTAATTTTACATTACAGTTTTTGATTACATTTTGCATGTATGGCAGAACAATAGCTTTATATGCAGATAGAGTGCTCCAATATATTCACAATTGTGCAAATTGGCACTAATGATGCGCATATTTTTTGGTTTTTCATTAAGGGACTTGTGACTATTTTAGTTGAAAAAATAGTCGTAAGTCCCTTTTTTAACTACCGTCCATGCAACAATATTTAGTCGCACGGGCAGTTTAATGCTGTGTTAAGCAGTTGGGGGATCGAGGGCAAATTTACTAACATTTATCCAGGGAAATAGGCGTACATTTTGGTGAAAAACTATGCCAGCCCCCGAGATTTCTCACCAGGTGCAAGGACTGCCATAGATGCACCTACGAGCCATCTTAGTAAATGTGCCCTGCTGTGTTTTCCTTTTCCTACAACCTATACTGGATACTATATTTAGGCTACCATGGCTGCAAACCTGAATAATTATAAATGTATACTGTGGGTGGGATAACTGGGGTATATTGCTTGATTAAGGGCCAATATATTAAGGGCCAAAATGTTGCAAATATGCTGTACAGTGTTTTGCTGAATAAAGAAGCCATTTATGGAAGGAGTGCTGTCCCTATATTTCTGCTATGTGGAAGTTACCGGAAGAGGTTCCGCTGGTTTGGGAGCACCTTATCCATACCTGAGCTTGTGCTGCTCTTTTTATGTCCTCTTCCAGTTCCGTACACTGTAGTGTTTAGCGCTGCAGCGGCCAGAAACAGCGTATCTGTTGGGGTGCCGGGTGTCGAACCCCCACCGATTTGATATTAATGACCTATTTGGAGATCATAGGTCATCAATATCTGTAGCCCAGAAAACCGAGTCTACTTTCCTAATTCTGCACAGCCACCAATAATGCTTCTTGAAAATTCTACAGAGCACATGTAAAATCCAGTGGTGGAAGTTAAGTATGGTGCTACTAAATTAGCAGATGACTTTCTTTTTCAAGTTCAGCCTCATGATTTACAAATTATGATATACAAACTAAAAACTAACTATACCTGTGGGCAGAGCGGCGCCCAGGGGTCCCCCTGCACTTACTAGTATGCCTGGGCGCCGCTCCATTCACCCGGTATAGGCTCTGGTGTCTCAGCTTGATCTGTTGTACTGGACTGATTTTTTTGTAGGAGGCGTGTCCCTTGCTGCAGTGCTGGCCAATCGCAGCGCACAGCTCATAGCCTGGCTATGAGCTGTGCGCTGCGATTGGCCAGTGCTGCAGCAAGGGACACGCCTCCTACAAAAAATCAGTCCAATACAACAGACGGAGCTGAGACACCGGAGCCTATACCGGGTGAACGGAGCGGCGCCCAGACATACTAGTAAGTGCAGGCAGGGGCGTAGCTAGAAATGCATGGGCCCCATAGCAAAAAAAAATTATGGGCCCCCCCCCCCCATAACAGTGTCCCTGATAGTGACTGACCCCGGCAACTATTGTAAGACGGACGCCGCGTTCCTTATGTAAGTGAGCTTAAAGGGAATCTGTCACCAAAAAAATCGCTTATTAAGCTGTAAATAGTACCTTATAGTGCTGCATAGTAGTTTCCTAATGCACTTTTTCTTCGTTTAGCCACATCTAGCCTCCTTGAGAAATCAATGTTTTATTCAGTCGCTGCCCCGTGCTTCAAGTCAGGTTTGAAGTCAAGTGGGCAGCCGCCTAGGCGTCTCCAATCCTGCTCTCCCCGCCTCCCGCCGCCTTTATTGACACACTGGATCTCAGTCCCGGGACCGCGCTCCCAGCCCGCATGCGCAGTAAAGGACTGCTGTAGCCTGTACCGCGATCCCGGCTCCGGCTCGTACACTCAGCCGGCTTCAGTTTCGCTACTACGCATGCGCCCGCCAGCCTTACATACTAGCGCAGTTACAGAAGATGCCGGGCACATGCGCAGTAGCGAAACTGAAGCCGGCTGAGTGTACGAGCTGGAGCCGGGATCGCGCTACAGGCTACAGCAGCCCTTTACTGTGCATGCGGGCTGGGAGAACGGTCCCAGCACTGAGATCCGGCTTGTCAATAAAGGCGGCGGGAGGCGGGGAGAGCAGCATTGGAGACACCTAGGCCGCTGCCCCCTTGACCTCAAACCTGACTTGAAGCACGGGGCAGCGACTGAATAAAACATTGATTTCTCAAGGAGGCTAAATGCGGCTAAACGAAGAAAAAGTGCATTAGGAAACTACTATGCAGCACTATAAGGTACTACATACAAGTACATACTTTGCACAAGTTTATTATTTACAACTTAAAGGGAACCTGTCACCAAAAAAAATCGCTTATTAAGCTGTTAATAGTATTAACAGCTTAATAAGCGATTTCTTTGGTGACAGGTTCCCTTTAAGTTGTAAATAATAAACTTGTGCAAAGTATGTACTAGTATGTATACTACTATCTAATAATCCTTATCTATCACTTGACACTTCACTAACTTACTGGGGAGTCGGGGACAGTCAGGACTCCTCTCCACTCCAGACTTTTTCTTTTTACTGTGGCAGACTGCTGGCAGTGCAGAAAAGAAGATCATCAGAATCCATTCACTTCTGGCCTACTGGGCATGGGCAGTTAGGCACACTGGGCACGGGCGGGCAGGCAGGCTCCCACTCTCCACATTCAAAATAGGCAGCCGGCGGCAGCGTGACGTCACTCACTCCGTCACGCCGCACGCGCATGCTCCTCCCCAATACACACAGGGTGAGTGTGAGCGATGCCAGCGCCTGCCGGAAAAGCAGTGCCGTGATAGGCATGAACCGCCAATGGAGAAAGAGGATACTGACTGGCCTGCCTCCGTGCCCAGAAGGGATCTCAGCCATCTGATGAATCCATAATAATAAACGGAGTAGTTTATACATGGGCGCATAGGCTGTTTGAGGTGTGGTATGTTGCCTGTAGGTAGTACAGTCAGTCTACTCTGCCATGTGTCACTTATGAAAGGGTGGCACACTCTGGGCCCATTCTTGCTCAGGGGATCCACCTGCTCCCCTGTGGGTCAGTCCATGGCTGGCGCCATATGCTCCACAAATGCTGCATTATAGATCCGAGCCGAGGCTAGTGAAGAAAAAACTCACCTCGCGAGTCGCGCCGCACAGTCACTCGTCACTGCCACTGCCGCCTGCCTGCTGCTTCTCCTGAAACCTGACAGTATCTGACTGGGAGCCGGAGATGCGCGGAAACCACGCCTCCAGCTCCCAGTCACTCAGACCTCACACTGCTTCCGCGTCTGGCGCCGCCCCCTCTAGTGCCTGCCTACTAGAGCCTGCGCTGCGCCGTGCGCACTGCCCCGGGCCCCGGCCGGCAGTACTATAAGATAACATTATGATTTTGAATAGGAGGCGGTGGGGGGGCCGTGGGCCCCCCTGGCTCAGGGGCCCGGTCGCAATTGCGACCGCTGCGACCCCTGTAGCTACGCCACTGAGTGCAGGGGGACCCCTGGGCGCCGCTCTGCCCACAGATAGAGTTAGTTTTTAGTTTGTATACTAGTGAAAGGTCCTCTTTAAGCTCCACATAGATAGGAAATTCATTGTTGATTTACTGCTGTGAGGGTAAGATGTTATCTGCTAGTATAATAGTAAATGTGGAATTTAGGATGACAATATGACACCTGGTTCTCTTGACAGAGCTAGATAAAGATACCCACAAAAGAGCATCGGAGTAATTAATGTAATGTGTCACGCTCTGTCACTAAAGGGTGGGCTCTTTCTGGTCACAGCGATAGTCTGACTGAGAAAGTCGAGGAAGGCTGCCCGGCATGTTAAAAGTCCAAATAAAAGAGGACGTTAAAGAGCCAGCAGAGGAAGTAGAATACATGGAGTGACCTCAAAAAAATCATATCCAGAAAACCTTTCCATATGGTTTTTATAAATAAAAATTATGGTACATAGAATATTTACATATAGGTTGTTAATACGTACTACAGGTACATTCATTGGATGGAGGTATTCCTTTAAAGAGGCCAGAGAGGTGTATTGGGGTCTATGTAGTCTATGTAGTATATCACCATTGTAGGAGCCCTACAGTTCCCAGATGCCACTGTCACTGCTCCTCTGATTATGTGCATATAGAATTTAAAAATCCAGAATATCTTACTGCTTTGTTAAGGTTACGAAGGTGCCTTATCTCATCAGATAACAAAAACATGATTTTCTCAGTCTCTTCAGAGGCTAGATTCATAGAAATATCATAAAGCAGGGACCTATGGATAATAACAAAGGAATAGAATTAACTACTTTGCATTTCAGTTCCTCCTAAAATTACAGCACCAGCAAATGAGTGTGAACATACAGCTAGATGGCACCTCTTGATACCTTAATACATTATTGCATATGCATCAGATCGATAAAGGACATTGATCCCTGCAACCGCTGCACCCTCTCTACTCTGTCAATCAAAGTGCAGAGCGTGCAGCAGTTGCAGAGAGAGCTGGGCCTCTAGGTGTAATGGAAACGCCCCCGTTGCTCCTAGAGACTCATTTGCATATATTGAAATTAAATTTTTGTCAGCAATGCTGGCACATATGAACATGGAACAACACAGATGCCTTCAGCTGCCAAGCGCACATGTAACAGGTCAGCCGGTGTCATAGATACAAATCTACAAACAGAAAGCCAAAACGAGAGTGTGAAGGTAGCCTCACTGCACAGATCCAGCATCTATCCTCTTATAGCACAGAACAGAAAAAATTAAAAGTGTATATAAAGTAGAACTGGCTTAGTTGTCGATAGCAACCAATCAGATTCCACCTTTCATTTTTGACAGCTCATTTGGAAAATGAAAGGTGGAATCTGATTGGTTGCTATGGGCAACTAAGCCATTTCTACTTTACACCAGTTTGATAAATGACCCCAACAGTGTTTTTCTGTCCTGTGCCATTTGGCACCTGGCATCACGACTGATGAACCAGATGTATGAGAACAATCCCATAGAAAACTATGGGATCAGTTCTAGCTGATGTGGCATTTTCTACTTCACACCGGAGGAGAACTGGATCAGATCTGCGGACATGTGTGAAGGAGGCCTTACAAAGCTCTTGCTGGTTAGCGTGTGGTTAATACCTGTATTTGGGAACATGCTGGAAGGATCTTTCAAGCTCTTCCATTTCATTTTCTGTAGTCTTTAGGACATTTGCTAAGATATCTTTTCTACCTATTTTACTCAGAAGTTCTTTAAGAAAAAGCAAATTGTCTTTTGAAACAAAACCCTTCTTCTTCAGAGTTGAAAACAGCGTTGTTCCCTCTTTTATGTTTTCCTTATCTGCTTCTTTTAAATTCTTTCCACATAAAAAGATCATGGCCTCCACTTCTTTATCTGCGAGCTCATCACTGATTTGCAGCAGAGTGGTCTGTAGGTCTTTGTCCATTTCAGGTGTGAATGTAATACTATGAAAAAGGAAAATCATGTATAAGAGTAAACATTTCACATACATGTAGACTGCCGTGCATGCTTATATAGAACATATTTAAGGCAGATGTCAGTTTTTGATGCAGTTTTTGAAGCCACAGCCAGGAATGGATCATAAATAGAGGATATGTACAAAGGAAAGACTTAGGCCCCTTTCACACAAGCGAGTTTTCCCACGCAGGTGCAATGCGTGTGGTGAACACATTGCACCCGCACTAAATCCTGACCCATTCATTTCAATAGGTACATGAGTGTTGTTTTTCACTTCTGCGTTGCGTGAAAATTGCAGCATGTTCTATATTCTGTGTTTTTCACGCAACACAAGCCCCATAGAATTGAATGGGGCTGCGTTAAAAAACGCATTGCATCCGGATGCACTGCGTTGTGTTGCGTTTTAAACGCAAGTAACTTGGCCACAGTGAAGGGATTTAAGACAGGAAGTTCTGTTCCACAGTGTGCGGCGCCAGGCAGTGCAGTGAGAAGGTTGTATTTGTGAGTCTCCTGCCCCCGTGGAGCGATTTGAGCAATTAAAACATGTCCAAAGCTACACAATCAAAAATGAATGTGGAGAGGCTGATACTCCTCGTGCAGGAGAGGTCCTGCATTTGGGTACAGCAGGTCAGGAGACTATCACAACCGCTATAAGAAGGTTGCCACATGGGTGGAAGAATAGATGACCCTTAATGGTTTTTAAATGGGGAATGCAAGAAGCTATTCAAACAGGCATGTCAGGAGTGGTGACAGGTCCTCTTTAATGTAGTACAATGTGGTAAATGTATTTGGCCGATGATAGTAAGATGTGATGTGCCAATTTTTATTTTTTTTAAACATTGTGGTCATATATTAATGTTTTTTTTTTTTTTAAAGAATGGAGGACAACCTTGAATAGGAAGCTGATGAATCTCCACCACAGCACTCGACCACGTGTGAGGAGGAGACTACCTCTAGCACACCTGCAGGAAATGCGGAGAGACCCACCACATCAGAAGCCGCACATCCCGCTGCCTCGATACAGGATCCCCCCCCACCCCCACTTTGCCCATATCGAGCTGGCCAAGAAGACAGCCCATGCCTCCTGCCTGGACTCTAGTCAATAGCTAGGTCCTGGAGTACTTGGCTAGAGCCCGGCAGGAGGACCACATTGACCATTTTGGTCAAAGTCTGAGGCATCATTTGAGGCGTGTGCTGCCAGAACGATTGCTGAGAACTCAAGCAGCTCTCGGCATCATTCTGGAGGTAGCCACTCCTTCTCATGATCCGTCAGAAATATTTTTGGCCCTGGAAAATTGGCGCACCCAACGGCACATGTCTGTCCCCTGGCCAATTTACCAGGTTCCACAGGGGCTGCTCCAAAACCCTACAATTAGGGAACATTATGGGCGAAAAAGTAGGACATACAGCCAACCGTATGGCGAGTCTTCATATGGCCAGCCTGGCCCCTTCTCCTCCTCCCAAGCTGCCCCATCCCAGCACTCTGTCCCTTCTTCCCAAAGCACCTACCATATGTCACATTTTCAGTCACCGCCAGGTTCACCCAGCCATTTTTTTTATCTTTAATTTTTTATTTTTATTTATTGTTTATGTTATTTTTTTTTATAACAAAAATCTGTTGAGTACTCTGTGCCAAAATAAACTGAGTTTTATTTTTATTTATTTGATTCTTTGCGGTCTTTATTCTACACATTAAATAATTATATTTATGCAGCACAAAAACATTTTAATGTACATTATGCACACGATAGTCTAGAGTCAATACAGATGGAGTTTAGTGACATGACACATGTAATGATAGTTGTTAATAATTGATAATGAGGCCAACTACAACGTTATTAATTATGATACTGGCATACATTTAATCTTTACAGTAATGAGGTATTAGTACATATTTCACATACCGTGTTCAAATAAAAATGTATTCTTATAAAATAAAAACCTATCACACAAACCAGCCAAACAACCAAACCTCCCACAAAAAATGGAGCTTTCCACAAATATAATGTATGCTAGGGGTTTTGATATATGTTGGCAGTAAAGGTGAATCTAGAGAATGGTTCAGGTTTTTTTTCACGAGCGTTAAAAACGCATTGTCGAGGGAAGTGTTAGATTTAAATATATATGTACATATGCCCCGACATATATGCATATATATATATACACTCACCTAAATAATTATTAGGAACACCTGTTCTATTTCTTATTAATGCGATTATCTAGTCAACCAATCACATGGCAGTTGCTTCAATGCATGTAGGGTTGTGGTCCTGGTCAAGACAATCTCCTGAACTCCAAACTGAATGTCAGAATGGAAAAGAAAGGTGATTTAAGCAATTTTGAGCGTGGCATGGTTGTTGGTGCCAGACGGGCCGGTCTGAGTATTTCACAATCTGCTCAGTTACTGGGATTTTCACGCACAACCATTTCTAGGGTTTACAAAGAATGGTGTGAAAAGGGAAAAACATCCAGTATGCGGCAGTCCTGTGGGCGAAAATGCCTTGTTGATGCTAGAGGTCAGAGGAGAATGGGCCGACTGATTCAAGCTGATAGAAGAGCAACGTTGACTGAAATAACCACTCGTTACAACCGAGGTATGCAGCAAAGCATTTGTGAAGCCACAACACGCACAACCTTGAGGCGGATGGGCTACAACAGCAGAAGACCCCACCGGGTACCACTCATCTCCACTACAAATAGGAAAAAGAGGCTACAATTTGCACGAGCTTACCAAAATTGGACTGTTGAAGACTGGAAAAATGTTGCCTGGTCTGATGAGTCGCGATTTTTGTTGAGACATTCAAATGGTAGAGTCCGAATTTGGCGTAAACAGAATGAGAACATGTATCCATCATGCCTTGTTACCACTGTGCAGGCTGGTGGTGGTGGTGGTGTAATGGTGTGGGGGATGTTTTCTGGGCACACTTTAGGCCCCTTAGTTCCAATTGGCCATCGTTTGAATGCCACGGGCTACCTGAGCATTGTTTCTGACCATGGATAATGCACCATGTCACAAAGCTCGAATCATTTCAAATTGGTTTCTTGAACATGACAATGAGTTCACTGTACTAAAATGGCCCCCACAGTCACCAGATCTCAACCCAATAGAGCATCTTTGGGATGTGGTGGAATGGGAGCTTCGTGCCCTGGATGTGCATCCCTCAAATCTCCATCAGCTTCAAGATACTATCCTATCAATATGGGCCAACATTTCTAAAGAATGCTATCAGCACCTTGTTGAATCAATGCCACGTAGAATTAAGGCAGTTCTGAAGGCAAAAGGGGGTCCAATACCGTATTAGTATGGTGTTCCTAATAATTCTTTAGGTGAGTGTATATTGGCCCTTTTATATGGGCCTGTCCAGGTGGTGTGGATATATACATAGAGATGTATGTATGCCCCCTTGGCAGCATGCATCTCTATGTATATAATATATTGTATAGGTGGGCTTATTGGTGTGTATATGTGTATATATTTATGGATGTGCCCCAAACATCTATGAATATATATATGTCTATATATATATATATTCCCCCAGAAGATGTATATATATATATATATATATATATATATATATATACATATGTGTGTGTATGATGTGCCCCTAGCATCTATACATATATACTATACAAATGTGGCTGTCCCACTGTCCGGGTGCCCCCCCCCCCCCCTTCAGGAGATGAGAAGGTCACTAGATGGCTGGACAATTATGTCCAGCTTCTGGTGACTTCAAAAGGCATGGGATCAATAGAGATCCAATGCCTTTTGGTTAACTATCTCCAGCTCTGCTGGGGATAGTTAACATAACAGAGAGAGGGAAACAAACGTCCTTCCCTCTGTTATCTGCATACCTCCGGCGTGATAATTATCGCGCCGCAGGGTATGCAGATGTGCTACAGCACGCTCCGGGATGCCAACCCAACTGTTCTTGCCTGCGCGCGCAGCACGGAATGAACAGGAGCGAGCGCCGCCGGATTTAAATAGTCCGGCGGCGCTACACTCAAGTTAGTAGAGGACAGCAGCCCAACATTGAGGATCATCCCCTAGAAGAACGTGCACCCCTGGACAACTAGCATAATACCATCGGCTGAGTATCATTAACCCTCCCTATACCACCAATGATTCCCTACACCACCAACTATTATTCCCCTGCATTAACCCTTATTTATTCCCCTGCATTATTCCCTATACCACCAATGCCCCTGTATTAACCCTAATTCCCCTGCATTCCCCCTGCATTGCATTTCCAATATCACCCCTGCATCCCCCTGCTACCCCCTGCACAGTTCTCCCCTGGATTATTTAACCCCTGCAATACCTCCCTTGGTATCCCCTACTATATCACCCCATCATCTACCCCTGATCTCCTGGTACCCCTTGATACCCCTTCACTGCTGCCCTGCCTACCCCAGCAGCAGCTGAGTGTGTGTTAACCCTTCGTTACTCCCTTAGGGATAGCTTAGAGCCAGGTTGGGTGGGCTGCTAATGTGTCTATGAGTATTATGAGTAGTTCGATTTTGGGGTTGAATATTGGAAGTGGGATTGTGTCTAGTGTAGTTAGTACCGTATTGCTCTGTTGTTATAGTGTGTTTACATATAGTATTGCTGTGTGCTGCTATAAATACATATATCTATACCATTGATATAGATATATATAATTATAAGCAAATATTAGACTGTAAAGTGTAGTGTGTTAATAAATACCTTTTATTTAAGCACGGTGTGTAGTCTTTTGTTGTCATTTCTATGAGGCTGTGCACATGAGCGGTGATTTTCACGCATCACTTGTGCATTGAGTGAAAATCGCAGCATGCGCTACTTTGTGCGTTTTTCACGCAACGCAGGCCCCATAGAAGTAAATGGGGCTGCGTGAAAATCGCAAGTATCCGCAAGGAAGTGCAGATGCGGTGCGATTTTCACACACGGTTGCTAGGAGACGATCGGGATGGGGACCCGATCATTATTATTTTCCCTTATAACATGGTTATAAGGGAAAATAATAGCATTCTTAATACAGAATGCTTAGTAAAATAGGGCTGAAGGGGTTAAAAAAATATATACAGTACAGACCAAAAGTTTGGACGCACCTTCTCATTCAAAGAGTTTTCTTTATTTTCATGACTATGAAAATTGTAGATTCACACTGAAGGCATCAAAACTATGAATTAACATGAATTAACACATGTGGAATTATATACATAACAAAAAAAGTGTGAAACAACAGAAAATATGTCATATTCTAGGTTCTTCAAAGTAGCCACCTTTTGCTTTGATTACTACTTTGCACACTCTTGGCAGTCTCTTGTTGAGCTTCAAGAGGTTGTCACCTGAAATGGTTTTTACTTCACAGGTGTGCCCTGTCAGGTTTAATAAGTTGCGTTGTGGAGAAGTCAGGTGGATACACAGCTGATAGTCCTACTGAATAGACTGTTAGAATTTGTATTATGGTAAGAAAAAAGCAGCTAAGAAAAGAAAAATGAGTTTACTTTAAGAAATGAAGGTCAGTCAGTCCGAAAAATTGGGAAAACTTTGAAAGTGTCCCCAAGTGAAGTCACAAAAACCATCAAGCGCTACAAAGAAACTGGCTCACATGCGGACCGCCCCAGGAAAGGAAGACCAAGAGTCACCTCTGCTGCGGAGGATAAGTTCATCTGAGTCACCAGCCTCAGAAATCGCAGGTTAACAGCAGCTCAGATTAGAGACCAGGTCAATGCCACACAGAGTTCTAGCAGCAGACACATCTCTAGAACAACTGTTAAGAGGAGACTGTGTGAATCAGGCCCCCATGGTAGAATATCTGCTAGGAAACCACTGCTAAGGACAGGCAACAAGCAGAAGAGACTTATTTGGGCTAAAGAACACAAGGAATGGACATTAGACCAGTGGAAATCTGTGCTTTGGTCTGATGAGTCTAAATTTGAGATCTTTGGTTCCAACCACCGTGTCTTTGTGCGACGCAGAAAAGGTGAGCGGATGGACTCTACATGCCTGGTTCCCACCGTGCAGCATGGAGGAGGAGGTGTGAGGAGGAGGGGAATTTGACCATGAAGGAGAGTGATGGGGTGCTGCGCCAGATGACCTGGCCTCCACAGTCACCAGACCTGAACCCAATCGAGATGGTTTGGGGTGAGCTGGACCGCAGAGTGAAGGCAAAAGGGCCAACAAGTGCTAAGCATCTCTGGGAACTCCTTCAAGACTGTTGGAAGACCATTTCAGATGACTACCTCTTGAAGCTCATCAATAGAATGCCAAGACTGTGCAAAGCAGTAATCAAAATAAAAGGTGGCTACTTTGAAGAACCTAGAATATGACATATTTTCTGTTGTTTCACACTTTTTTGTTATGTATATAATTCCACATGTGTTAATTCATAGTTTTGATGCCTTCAGTGTGAATCTACAATTTTCACAGTCATGAAAATAAAGAAAACTCTTTGAATGAGAAGGTGTTTGGTCTGTACTGTATATATAATTTAACTCACCTTAATCCACTTGTTCGCGCAGCCCGGCTTCTCTACTGTCTTCATCTTTGCTGTGCAGTAGGAAAATGACATGTGGTGACGTCACTGAGCTCATCACATGGTCCATCACATGATCCATCACCATGGTGATGGATCATGTTATGGACCATGTGATGAGCGCAGTGATGTCATCAAAGCGCCTGTGTGAATTCTGATATTTAAGGACTCTATATTGACAGGGAGTGTTCTAAAGGATTGGCGCTTAGTAAATGTGGTGCCAATATTCAAAAAAGGTCCAAAAAAAGAGCCCAGAAACTATAGGCCGGTAAGTTTAATATCTGTCGTGAATAAACTGTTTGAAGGTTTTTATCAGCTTCATGAGGGATCAGTCATGTCAAACTAATTTAATCAGTTTCTATGAGGAGGTAAATTTCAGACTTGAACGCGGCAAATCAATAAATCTCGTATATCTGGACTTCTCCAAGTGTTTTTTTTTTGCAGGCTGTATGCGGAACCATTCACTTCAATTGGGCCACAATAAAAATAAAAAACCGAAAGGACGTGTACATTCCGTGTCCATACATCCGCATGGCCATTCCTCAAAAAAATAGAACATGTCCTATTATTGGATAAGGATAGGCCTGTAATATTAGGGGCCTGCCGTCCATTTCACAAAATGCGGAATGCACAAGGCCGGTATCCGTGGTTTGCAGATCTGCAAATTGTGGACCACAAAACATCCAACTATCGTGTCCTGGAGCCCTATATCAGGTTATATTGTGGGTCTAGCTTAATCCTATATGAAATAAACATTAATAAGGAAGGTGCACTACTGTGGATGCAAACAAACAAGTCTGACTAAACCCTCAAACTGGTGTTAAAATTGAGAATTTAGCCAATATATCCTTATACGAAGGACATATCTGAGCCCGAGCACCGCGCCAAGGTATCTTAAGTAGCTCGGGACCTAACGCTAACCTACCTGTGCTGTATGGGCAATACCAGGAGCCAGTGGGCAAATTACAGGAGCGTAAGGTCCGACTCACAGCAATCTCCCAGTTACCTCCAGCATGCAGCCATGCTTGCAATGGGAGGAGGGAGGAGGCTATGAGTCCCACCTAAGACTGACTGATAAGGCCCAGGCCTCACAGGTGCACCTAAATGTTGACTGTGGATGAAAATCAGGCACATTTAAATATGGAGTTTATGTACCTCCAAACATATCTATATACAAACTACAAGAAAGGCGTGCTGTCAAAAGGCAGGAAGTGCTCAACCCCATATGCAGTTGTGCATCTATACCCAGGGGAGCAGATCCTGCACTTGTGGCCCGTTGCTAGTGGCGATCCCCAGCAAAAATGCATACAGTAGAGGATGCCCGCAGCGGACCACAAGTACCACAAAAAGACATCCTAGATAAGATAGAAAAATGTGTGGGATGTATTTTTGTCTATTTATCCCATATGTTGAATGATGTAATGGTAAAAAAAAAAAAAATGTAAAGCAAGGGTCACTGTTAGTGAATGCTGTAAAAACAACCCCATAAAACGCAGGCATATTCTTTTCCAATTCCACGCAATTTGGATTTTTTTTTTATCCAGCTTCCCACTGCAATATTAAATGGTGCCTTTAGAAAGTACAACTTGTCCTGCAAAAAACAAGCCCTCAAATGGCTATATGAACAAAAAAAATATTGTTATGGCTCCGGGAAGACTGGGAGTAAAAATCGAAAATACAAAAATGTTAAATTGCTGTGTCAGGAAGAGGTTAAAGGGGTATTGATAAGCATACCCTGAGTGGTGTGTCAATCTCTCAGCCACCTCCTGACCCAACGCCGTTTCGCCAGTGATCTGGCTTCTTCCGGGGATGAAGTCAGATCACATGGCGAAACGGCGTTGGGTCAGGAGGTGGCTGAGAGATTGACACACCACTCAGGGTATGCTTATCAATTCTTTTTTATCACCAAGTTTTTTCATCCTCACATTTGCCTCCATTTCATATTGTCTGGGGCTTATTGTCCTGAGGTATCTTGGTGACCAGTATCTTATAACCTTTTTCCTGATTCCTGGTGTGCTGACCTCTCGGCCCCTCCTTGGATCCTATTCCTCTCCTTTCTTTTTCTGTTCCACCTTTGTGCTGCCTTTTTACCATCATGCATGTATTTTTACATTATTAATAAAGTTTATTGATGTTTATGTGAAGATTTTGGTCCTAATTTTTAGTGACAGTTAAGGCTTCTTGTGGGTCGACAATTTTTGCGATTTATTCCTGTCCGGTAATAATTTGGTACCCATGACAAATATGTAACATTAACATCTAGAGAGAGGGGCATTTTTAATAAATCATTTCAGATTGATATTTTGCATGATCATTTAAGCATAATCTGCTACACTAGTTTTGTGGCGTAAAAAAGTTGCAAGTGATGTCACATGCAACATTTTGTGCATATTTTTGCAACAATTGCCCAATTTGTGAGACATTTGATGAATCTTGCTAGTTTCAGAAGTGGAGTAAACAGTAAGTTGGTATGAGGGTACTTTTACACTTGCGTTAGAGGTGCCAAACTGCCTGCCGGATCTGGAAATCCGTATGCAAACAGTTAGCATTTTTTTTTTACGGATCCGTCTGAGAAATGCATTAAAATACCGTATTCGTCTCTCCGGTGTCAACTTGAAAAACGAATCAGATTTTAAAAAAATCCGCATTTTTAAAGGTCTGCGCATGCACAGACAGGGAAACCGGATATGTTTTTCCAGAACACTTGGTACCGGATCCAGCATTAATACATTTCAATGGAAATTAATGCTGGATCCGGCATTCCGGCAAGTGTTCCGGAATTTTGGCCAGAGAAAATACTGCAGCATGCTGCAGTATTTTCTCCGGCCAAATACCGTAAGAGGGACTGAACTGATGCATCCTGATGCATACTGAATGGATTGCTCTCCATTCAGAATGCATTAGGATAAAACGGAAGCGTTTTTTTTCCGGTATTGAGCCCCTGTGACAGAACTCAATACCGGAAAAGGAGCTTTAACGCTAGTGTGAAAGTACCCTTAGATATTAAAACAGTGTTATATTTCATTTATGATGTGCAACTTTTTAAAAAGACACAAAAAGGCGCGTCTTTATGTCAGGCAACCCTAACTGACTGTGGCTAAACCACATTGCACTGAATAATAAATTTGACGCAGCAACACAAACCAAAGACAGACTTAACACTAATACCAAAAACACTGCAAATGATAAATTCCCCCCAAATTAATTGTGGGACAACTCCTTTAAGTAAAACAAACATGATGGACTGATTTAAAGGAGTTGTCCAGTTTTATGATATTGAGGACCTATCCTCAGGATTGGTCATTAATATCAGATTGGTGGGGTTCTGACCACCGACATCACTGAAGGGGCAATAACACTGGTGTGAGTGCTGGATCCTCTTCAGTGTTCATCTGCACACCGTCTACATTGCAGCACATTCACTTGAATGCTACAGGAAGTTGTAATTATGCAGCTACAATGTAGACGATGTGCAGGTAAACATTGAATAGGACATAGGTCCAAGACTAGTGTTTAGCGAACTTCTGTTTTCAAGTTCGGTGTACAAGGTTCGTGAATCGTGTTATCTAAGAATTCCGTTATGGATTCCGCTACCACAGACAATAACTTATGGTCCACGGTAGTGGCATCCATAACAGAATTCTTAGATAACCTGAACCTGAACCTTGTACGCTGAACTTAAAAACACAAGTTCGCTCATCCCTATCCAAGACCCCTTCAAACATTTGATTGTCAGGTATGCTGGGAGTCATACCGCCGCCAGTCTGATACTGATGATTGTTACTGACGATAGGTCATCACTGATCAGTATTATTAAACAGGACAAACGCTTTCATAGATGACTCCAGTCACTGTAGGAATCCTTACAGCTTACATTAAGGGGGTTGTTCCATGGCAACATCTTATCTTATCTACAGGATAAGGGAAGTGTCTGATCGGCAGGGTTCCAACTGCAAGGGGCCCCTTCCAGTCACTAGAGCAGAGGCCCACGTCCCCTTGTTTGACTGCAGTGGCAGATACATGTGTATCCTCCACTCCATTTAACTCTATGGGACTGCTGGAGACAGCCGAGCATTTGTACCTCTATCTTTTGCCGCCTCACAGAGTTTAATGGAGTGTCAGACACTTATGTCTGTGGCTCCATTCAACCAGAGGAACACAGTCCCCAGTTCTAGCGATCAGTGGGGGCTCCAGCAGTCCGATCATGTGGATAGGGAATAAGTTGTCATGGGGCAACCCCTTTAAGTGATTAGGTTTTAATAACTTTACAGTAAACGTGTGCAGTTTATGTTCTTCTGTGCTGTGCTGACAGAACAGAGGTTTCACTTTCTATTTTCTAACACAAATCATTATTCAGTTATAGAAAAACTAATACAATCCTAATGAACCTGATGCAGGTTTTAGAGACAAGAGTGTGTAGACTTCACTTACTTTAGTAACTTTTCCTGGATGATTTCTGATCTCTTCTTCACTCGCTGCTGTTTCACTCCTAGAAGTTAGAAAATGTGAAAGTCTGACGGGTTTAACTTGAGGGAACCGCCCTGCAGACAACACATTACTTCTTCCTCTTCCTTATTGTCGGCACTGTACGTATTACAGGCACATTGATATACATGCCCAGGCAAAATAATCACAGGGGTATCTACCCAGTAGGGTTGTCATAATGCTAAAATTTTGATTCGAGTTCAATACCATAAAAAAGTATTGTGATACTCAATACCATGCTATACGGCGCAAAAACAAAACAAAAACTTCAAATAAGCCATTTGCATTCAACATTTTTTGGAACGTCCAGCCCATAATAGAACAGTCCTATCCTATTTTTTGGGGGGACAAGGTGACAAAAAAATGGCAAATTGCTTTTTTTTATATTTTTTTCCTGTTATGGTGTTCACCACATAGGAGATGTTTACATAATACATATATTTTTTTATTGTTAATATATTTTATATGAAAATTGAAAATTTTAAATATTTTGTTTTTACTTTTTAAAAAAAACTTTTTATTTAATAACTATTAACATCCTTAGGGGGCTAGAACCCTGGTCCTGTTCACCTTAATAGAGATCTATTAGGGTAAATAGGATCTTACACTGTCCCTGCTGCCCTGTGCTTTGTCCACACAGCAGCAGGCAGCTTACCATGACAGCCAGGGCTTCAGTAGCATCCTGGCTGCCATTGTAACCGGAATCACTGCTGGGGCTCTGATCGGAAGCTACCACTGCCACCAACGAATATACTGAGGAGGGGGGCTGTTGGTCACTGTGCCATCAATGAATATAATACTGAAGGGGAAGGGAGGCCACCGCGCCACCAATTAAGATAATACTGAGGGTGGGCTGAAGCCACTGCACCACCACTGAATACAAATAACCCCTTAATACAAATGAATGCGGCGGGTGCTGGCTGTCTAGACGTAGTCTAGACTCAGCCAGAGCAATACGATCCGGATCATCATATATCTGACCCAGGGCTAAAAAGAATTCATCTACTGAACGGAGGGGCCGTGCCCCCACCGGCAGCGAAAAGGCCCAAGACTGAGCGTTATCCCTGAGCAGCGAGATGATGATCCCCACCCTCCGCTCCTCATCACCAGAGGAATGGGGAAGTAGGCGAAAATGGAGTTTGCAAGCCTCTCTAAAACGAACAAAATTCTCACTACCCCCGGAGAACGTATCCGGAAGCGATATTTTAGGCTCAGAACAAATTCCATGAACGCAAGCAAAAAAGGTCACCTCAAACTGAGAGACAGTTTTCCGGAGATCTTCTACCTCCAGTGAAAGACCCTGCATGCGGTCAATCAAGGTTGAAACCGGATTCATGCTTAAGACGGTTTTTGCGGTTTATAATGTCACGGAAGGTGTACAGAAAACTAGAAGACACAAAATGAAGATCCGACTGACTGGATTCAAAACTAAGGAACCAAAGGGATAGCCCTGCAACAGACCTGGCTCTCTCCCTAACTGCTCAGCCTATGCAAAAATCTCAATGGTAGATGATCGCATATCCTCGTTCCTCGACTGTATAACACCTGAACACCCTATAATAGTGAGGGGACACGACCACCGTCTCCCTACACTTGATACGGAGAGAGTCAGGGTCACCTGGGATCCAGCAAACAGGAAAATACAAATGAATGAACAAAACTTATCTGTAGAAGACTCAGTAGTAGTATCCAACATGCACACACTCCAGGAAGTTGTATAAACCGCAAAGTGATGCAGTATGGGAAGGGATTTAAAGGGATGCAATCAGTGCAACTACATGACAGCTGAGAAAGGCTAACGAGATGAGAAAATGAAAGCAAAACAAAAGGAACCTCAAGGAGGAGGTTCTGAAGGACGTCTGTCAGAGCTTCTCAGATGTCTGGTGGTGACAATAGGACTTTTTGATTGCTTGCTATTTGATTGCTTCAAAATTCGTTCACATTCAAGTACGCATCACAATCCATTAAACACCTAGGAATTCACTTACCTTCGAACCCGTCCCTTCTTTTTAACCTTAATTATAAATCCCTATATCTGTGGAGCTAAACCTGCAGAAATCTCTCCAACTGTCCTGGTTCGGTAAGATAAACGCCCTCAAGATGGACATACTACCCAGACTTCTATACTTATTCCAGGCGGTTCCTTGCAAGATTCCACAAACATTTTTTACGTGCCTTAAGAGATTGACCTCACAGTTTATTTGGAAAGGCCAAGGGGTAAGACTGAGTTATAGCTTACTAATGCGCCTCAGGAGCTACGGGGGAGTGGGTCTACCTAATTTCCTCACATATCACTGGGCAGTGATTGCAAACTGTGTACTTGATCTAGTACATAATCGCTCTATGAAATTTTGGTGGAAATAGAACACAATTTAGCACCACCTCTAGCTTCGGGCATTTCTTGGCTCCCCACTATTACACAAAAGCCCCAGACCATGCCACTAATACTTACCCTTGCTAAGATGTGGAGTAAGTTTGCCACCAAGTTCGGCCTAGTCACTGTACCGGGTCCCCTAGGTCATAACAGACCATCTAACCTTACCCCTGGGCCTTAAATCCCTTCCCACTTTTCAGTCCACAAGTGAAAACCTAGTTAAAATTAGGGAAATATATAGTGATAAAGGCCTGTGCACGCTCAGTGATGTATTGCATCTCTTCCCACACCCTCGTGGATGCTGGTTTTATTGCTTTCAACTACACAACTTCCTTGGATCCCTGGCACCTGGGCCGCAGCTACATTCCAACTTATCAAACTTTGAAAAATTGTGTGTAGCAGACTCCTGCTCCTGGACATGCTATTTCACTCATATATAACATGCTAATCAGCGGAGAGTTCGGGGACGAAGCAATCAATGCCCCAGCAAATGCTTCTAAGTTTATGTCTAATTGGGAAGAAGAACTAGGTGTCGCTTTTACAGAGGAGCAGTGGAGGAGGTCCTTATTATGAACCCACAAAACATCAACGTCATGCAGATTACAGGAACTCAATTATAAGATACTAATAAGGTGGTACAGGACCCCGGTAAAGCTCCACCAATATTATCCCTCAGTGCCTGGTACAGGTTGGCGATGCTCAGCAAGTATAGGCTCCATGTTACACATATGGTGGGAATGGCCAGGAGTCCCAGCCCTGTGGCAGGACGTTTTCGCCTTATACAACTCCCTTTACCGGACTAATATACTTCCCTCATCTACGATAGCCCTACTATCTGTAGTCACGGGCCTTCTCCTACAGGTCAAGAAAGGCCCACTTAGGCAGATTATACCACGTAGATGGAGGTCGACTGAGAAGCTCCAGAAGATAACCTTGGTACTGGCTCTGGAAGGCCTAGTTCACATGGAGAAAACAGTGCTCCAGACTAAAAAAAATATGAAAACAAATATGAAGGAGCCATTGGCTCCTAACCTGAAAAATTTAGGAGCCAAATGAAATTTTTAGTCGCCAAATTTAAAATAGATATAATATAGCTGGGATGCTTAGGAGCATATAAGCCATCTAAGGCCTCATGCACACGAACGTGTATATTCTTTCCATGTCCATTCCGTTTTTGTATTTTTTGCGGGCCGAATATGGAACCATTCATTTCAATGGGTCTGCATTCTGGTGTGCATTCTGTTTCTGTATGTCCGTACTTCTGTTCCGCAAAAAAATAGAACAAGTCCTATTATTGTCTGCATTACAGACAAGGATAGGACTGTTCTATTAGGGGCCAGCTGTTACGTTCCGCAAAATACAGAATGCACACGGACGTCATCCGTATTTTATGCAGAACCATTTTTTGCAGACCGCAAAATGCATACTGTAAAGGGAGAATATTAATTGCCAATATTATGCGAATATCGATAATTAATATTCCTAAATAGGAGGAGCCGTCTAGTGAAGACTCCGCCTATTTATGCCTTTATATAACAATAACACAATACTTTCGCTATGCTTTACACTAATCACTAATGCTAGCTGCATGCGCCTTACTAACTCGCTACCGCTAACAAGTACACGCTACACAAAGGGTACAAATATAACGGTATTTATTTAACACACTAAGCACGCAATACACTAACAATACACAGCACTACACATATACAATACTCAACTACACTACACGTTCCCAAATTCCACCCACAAACTAACTATACAATACACACATACAGGTATAACAACCCACCCACCTGACTAATATTCTATCCCTAGGGGGCACGACGAGGGTTGACGGTGGTCGTGCTGGGGTAAAGCAGACCACAAACCAATGCAGGGGTGATAACTAAGGGAATCAGTGGATGGCAAGGGTTAATATAATAACCAGGGGCAAGGGAATGAGGGTATGGCAGGGGTTACCAGGGGAATGAGGGTATGGCAAGGGTTAATATCAGGGGATGGCAAGGGTTAATATAATAACCAGGGGCAAGGGTTATTATAATGGGGGGTATGGAAGGGGTATTATAATGGGGGTATTGTGGGGGGCTTAGCGTTGGTGGGATAGTGGAGGGGATAATAGCGTTGGTGGGATAGTGGGGGGGGGGGTAAATAGAGTGGAGGGAATAATAGCGTTGGTGGGATAGTGGGGGGGTAAATAGAGTGGAGGGAATAATAGCGTTGGTGGGATAGTGGGGGTTAATGGGGTTTCGTTAGTGGGATAGTGGGGGGGTTAATAAAGATACTTAGGGTCCTGCTCGTTGTCCAGGGGGGCTCGTCAGTCCAGGGGATGATCCTCCAGGTAAGGTGGGCGGCCGGCTCTCTTTCTCCTAGTGTCGGGCCAGCCGGACTTATATGTCCAGCCGCCCGCACTCCGTACCGCCCACACAGCGGCGCGCGAGCGCGCACCACTGTGAGGAACACGTGGGCCGGCGCGGTGAGATGACGTCACCGCGCCTGCCCGCGCATCCCTGCACGCGCGCCGCAGGGCCGCGTGTACTGGCTGACAGGCGGGAGATCCTTTGATCTCCCGTCTGCAGCTCTTAGCATTCCGGACATCGCAATGGTAATTGCGATGCTGGAATGCGCATAACAGAGGGAGCGGAGGTGTCTCCTCTTTCTCTATTATGCTCCAATTATCTCCAGCCGGGCTGGAGATAATTGGAACAAAAGGATTCAAATTCATTAGAATTTGAATCCTTTTGAGGTCACCAGAATGACCGGACCTTATCCGGTCATCCTGGCGCCTTTACTCAGAATGCATCAATGTGAATGCTTGGGCCACATTCACATTGATGCATCTGGGTCCATGTAGGGGGGGTTTAATGTATGTGGGGCTGTGTGTGGCAGTTACTTCAGGGGGCATGAAGGGGGACATATATATCTATATATAGAGATTGCACCATGTATATATTTTGATTAAAGGGGCCCACATATATATTAAAGGGGCCCACAACATGTTAAAGGGGCCCACAACATGTTAAAGGGGCCCACAACATGTTAAAGGGGCCCACAACATGTTAAAGGGGCCCACTATATATAAAAGGGGCCCATATATTAAAGGGGCCCATATATTAAAGGGGCCCATCACCTATTAAATGGGCACGTGTATATGTATATGCATTCGCGGGCCACACTATATGAATTCCCACAGGGGCATGGATGAGCCCCTGGGGAATATCGGAGGCGGATGGGCGCAGGTGCTGGGCACATCTGCGCACATCGTCCTCTGCACCGCCAATACATATACATACACACCCACACAATACGCGCCACCCTTCCTCAACAATCCCCCTGTTGTCGGAAATGCGACAATCTCTTGGGGGGAAGGGTGGAGGCATCTTTGCCCCCCTCAACCCCATCCTTGGTAATGGTCCAGGAAAACCGGAGTGCACCCTGTCTCTTAGGTACCTAGACATCATCTAACCCGATGACTTCCTCCGACCTGCCCTTCACCGTAACTGACTCCCCCATCCACAGGATACACCGTCATCTTCTTTTCCCAGGAACTCTCTTCTACCTTGATTGTTACGGTGTCAGCCCCTCCTACTGTCCGGAGTGGCTTGAACCTCGCAGTCTTTGACTGGTCTTTCTTCTCACTTCTTCCGGTGTTGGTCACTCCTGAAGTTTAGAATGACCACACCCTCGCCGTCTCTTGGCCTTGCTGCCGATCTTCAGGTGTCGTCCACGCCCAAAGAATCTGGAGTGGGTCCACCCTTGCAGTCTCAGTCTCCATTCTGTGCCAACTCTCCTTAAGCATGTCTTGTTCCTTCTTGATTGAAGGATGGGTGCGGTTCTCCCATGGACAGCTGAATCGGTCTTTACAAGGCAGGTCAGATATATATCCTCAATAGAGGTGATGTCACGGTACCTAAATTCTAACAACGGGAATACCTCCGTTACACTACACATCCAGGTTTTCCCTCATGGTCCTTACCGTTCAGGGGTCAAAGTGGCAAATGGCAACCAGAGGGGGCCTGTCCCTATCGTGCCCTATTCTATCCCCATTCACACCACCTATTTACACAATAACCCCCCAACCCCCCCAAACCCAAGAGTTCAGTCCAATTGTCCTGTCTTTTGGGTGATTAGGCCTCAGGACTTCTTGTGGAGTCATGTCCTGAGCCTTCGGCGGTTGACTTCGTGCAGTGCCGTCTGGTTCTGGTTTAGTTGGTCCGTTAGTCTCTTGACTCTCCGATACATCCACCATAGTCCAAGGTACATGAGTCCAACCAGAGCCAGAAGCACTATCATCGGGTGTATCAATAAATTGAAAAATGAAGTTGCCTTAGGACTATATCCGAAAAGACTCTCCCACCATGAAACCTTTGAGTCCTTGTCCAATGCTGTGGCAACCGCGGTAATCTTTGTTCGGTCATGGGTGAGTTGAATGGTGGCTTGCTTCTCCGTCTCCCGAAGACGTTGTACGATCTCTTCCTCTTGGTTAAAATCCATTAAGAGATGTCTAAGTTCTTTGCCGAAACCAAGAGGAATCTTCTGAAGTCTTACAGGAACATCGGGGCGGATGTCAAGTCTTTTCTCTGGGGTAATCGGGGTTCTTCCCTGCTGCTCTGCGACGTTCAAACCTAAAACGGGACTAAGGGTGCAGTATGCTCCGGGGCGGAGTGTTCCTCGTTCGGTGCAGTTAAGTCCAAAAATTGCATATGATGGATCACTCCCTTGGTACCCACACCAATACCCCTGCCCCAAATATTTCAAAGAGGATGAGGGCATTGGGTTGGCCTTCATCTCACAGGACCCCTCGGTGTTCCTACACTGGTGTCTGAGCGTCCGCTCCCGACTACCCTGACAGAGGATGGCATTCTCCCTTATCCGACATCCCTCTGTATCAAACAAAGAGGGATGGCCCTCCTCATAGGTTAGAACGCCCGAGGGGAGCTGGGGATGAAGCACCGTCTGGTTGTTAATCATTGTTCCTAGATTGATGACACTGTATCCTTGTCTGATGCGACCGGATACAGGTGCCAGGGACGAAGCAGTGCAGGTTAAATTTTGACATCCATGCCACTGAACCACCCACCAGTTGGTGTGATTAATGGCAAAAGGAGAAATTAGTGGGCTTATTCGCTGACGGAGGTTGAATGGGAAGTGGCCGTTATGAAGTGCCGTGACCATATGTTTAAGGTTGTCCGAGAGTTCGCTCTGGACCTGCGTACACGCCAGAGCAAGCTGAGCCCGATCCTGCTCCTCCAAAAGACCCACAACTAACCTCCTAAACTTCTCACGTATAGCGGAAGATAGAGAGGTAGTGGCATCAATGTGCGAGTGTTGTAAACCCTCTAAGACGTGGTCTACATCAATCTGGGTCTTGAATCCCTCCCCGGCGTGTCGCGCAACCTCCCCAAGCTTACTTCTCAGGACTTCCATATCCATAGTGTTCAGGGCACCTCCGCCAAGTCCCATAGCCACCAGGTCTCTCCTCCCCCTGTTCTTCCTGAGTCGAGAGTCGTCTTTCCTGACCTCTTGCCCCGCCTCTATCCAACCTCTTACCATGTCAATTTGGTTCCTAACGAACTCCTCACACCTGTGATCCCAGTGATCCACTCTGAAGTCATCCACGGAAATTCTCCAGGTAAACAGGATGAATTTTGCATCCGTGATGATCTTCCAGGGGGATGACAGTTGAGGAGCTACAGGGTCTGCCAATTGATGGATAGGGGTGGTGCAAGAGTCCGAATGTGGTCGTACTGGTTGGAGACCTTCTGTTTCGTAAGGGACCCTTACTACCGTAACACAGACCTGTCCCCGTCCTTTGAATGGATACCATTGTTCGTCTTCTCCAGCTTGTAACACTAGTTTCCCTACGGGTTTGGTTTGAGATAGATAGACCCATTGAGTAAAGGTCCAGCACCCTTCGTCGGCTGCCTCACAAAAAGGCCACTTGAATGAACCATCTATATTGATGTCAAAGTTAATGTCCCTGCCTCTGGGGTCTGTCCAATCGGAAGACACATACCTACCCCGGTATTCCTCAGTCATAGGGGTACCATCCATCCATACATCCACTGTAGGGGTGTCCACCCCATTACACACTAAATCCCACCTCCAGGGATTAGTGTCTAACATCACCATCTGGGTATCCTGTTCCCAGTGGGCATAGGTGACGAAATAGTATCCCGTCACCTCAGGAACGCAGTTGTCTCTCATGATCGTAATCATGAAAGACCGTATGGATGGAGACCCCTTTAACTGCGTATACCTTGGGTCCTTGGCATCGGTCCGTACCTTTAAAACTGTGGCTCGATACAAACCCTCCAGTTTTACCGGACCACTCTGATCATTCCAGATGGCCTGATCAGAGTCACTGCAATTTAACTTTAACATCATTATGCTGGTTCGCAAGTAATCTGTGGATACATGTCCCTGTACATAACTGGATTCCCTGGTGATAATCATCTGGGAATCCCTCAACATACAATAAGCCTTCAGGGTGCCTTTTACCGGAATGGGCCTATCGAAATATGTCCTAACCCTCAACCCGTTTCTGCTATCCTTCCCTAGGAAGGTAGCTTTCAGGATATACCAACCGCTGTACTCTGCCCCAGTGACATCTTCAGGACTCAGCAAACCCTCCTTTGTACACAACACTGAGGTAGTGTTGGCTCTCACTTGCTGGTAAGGGTGCAGGTGTGGATTCCTAGACACCCATCTTAAGGATTTGATAGGTACAGGGTCCAAGTCCTGAAAATGCCTGTATTCCTTGAGACAGAGGGCGTGCAAGTCATGTTGTATGGCAGACACATTCTCCACCGGGGTATAATGCTGAATTACACCGTTGGCAAAACCCTCTCTCTGGAAACCATACAGATACCATTGACCTGGTGTAAAGGTAACGTGCTCGTATGGTTCCAGGATTTTGCCACCCAAACATTCCACCATTAAAAGGCCGGGTCCATCAAGTGATATGCTGGCCATACCAATATTAGTCCCCAGGTCCTCCCCTGAAGAGGCTGAGCCTGCCACCAACATGCTTACCACCAGTGTCACAAGCTGGATACGTATCCCATTCAGAGGATGCCTAGCTCTTCCCTGGTAGTGAGGTCCCATGGAGTGTCTCCCTCTTGTGTTCTGCAATGAGATGGAATATGTATAAGTGTATTGGATTCACCTTCGACCCACCAAGCCCTTTCCTCCCCCCCCCCCCTCACCCAACTCGGAACGGTCTTCGTTATTGAGTTGGGGAGGCTCGGTGGCTTTGGCCTGGTCGATGTGAATCCAAAAAACTTCCTGGCGTCTACGGGATTTCTTCTTGCTCGTGATAGGCCTTTGTACCTTCAGCATGGTGTCCCCCATCACTTCAAGGACCTTGTACGGTCCTTCCCAGTTTGCGTCCCAAGGGCCGACCCGATGAAAGACTTTCACCATTACCATTTCTCCTACAGAGGGCATAGGTGTTTCCCCCTGTAGATACGGTTTGTGTAACCGTATAGCTGCATGAGGCAGTAACTCCTTCAGGTTCTGCTGAACCTGTTGAAGAAACAAGTCCCTGGCGATGGCGTTCTTCGTGGGCTCCGACACTTGGGGTTCGTTTGGTAGACATAGGGGCATCTTACGTCCGGTCATGAGTTCAAATGGGGAGATACCGGTAGTAGAGGCCTCTGTGGCTCGGATACCCATTAGCACAGCTGGAAGGGAGGTTACCCAAGAGGAACCTTTCTCCAGCAATGCCTTTGAAAGCCGGGTTTTGATGGTCCGGTTCATCCGCTCCACGATACCCGCTGACTGAGGGTGATAAGGGACATGAAACCTTTGCTTTATGTCTAGGAGACCACAAAGCGCTTTCATGACCTTACCCGTGAAATGGGTCCCTCTGTCAGATTCTATCAATCTGGGGATCCCCCATCGTGACAGAACTTGTTCCCAGAGAACACGGGCAGTGGTGGAGGCCGAATCATTGACCGTAGGGATGGCTTCTACCCACTTCGAGAAGACATCCACTACCACCAGGGCGTAACGACAGTTACGACTCCCAGTTGGCAAAGGTCCGATGAAATCAATTTGGATAGCGGACCATGGACCATCAGCAGGAGGAACCCGCTGTAACACTGGCTTCAAGGCAGATGCCCTTGGGTTAACCTGAGCACACACCAGGCACTGTTGCGTAACCTCCTCTACTGTGTTGGACATTCCGGGCCAGTACAATTTGTCTCTCAGGAGAGGCAAGAGCTTATTCCGGCCAAGATAGTCCAAACATTTGGTGGTTCAACCGTGTCAGCTCTGCTTGCAGATGCTGAGGAACCACCGGGAGAGGAAGCGACTGTGTACCGGTGTCGTAACACAGGATCCCCTGTTGTAAGGACCAGGGATGCTGTGGTACTTGGATGTGTGTCATTAGAAGAGGATCCTTAGCTTGTTCCTCCTCGAATGACACCGGGCTGTCACTCAGATGGGTATGTGCTGCAATCCGGAATGCGGGCAGTGGCTCAGTGCCTGGTTCCCTAAAGGTCCCAGATACTGCTGCTAGTTTTTCCAGTTCGTCTGCCTGGTTGTTACCTATTGTCAAAGGTTCATCCCCTTTTTGATGCGCCGGGATTTTTATGATGGCTGCTTCCGCCACGTGTGCCATACCCCACTCCCACAGCTCCTTCAGGACTGACACATGAGCCAGAGGTTTGTTTTGGCTGTCCACAAATCCTCTTCTCTTCCAAATGTCCAGGTGCAGTGTGAGGGAGCGAACTACATATGAGCTGTCGCTATATATAGTTCGTTTCCCTGGAGGGTGAAGAAGCAGAGCCTCTTTAACAGCCTCCAACTCTGCCCGCTGTGCTGACATGTGACCCGGTAACCGGACAAGACTCTGGGTACCAGTGGTCTCATCCAGCACAGCAAAACCTGTGACATATTCCCCGTCCAGATAGAACCGAGAGCCATCAACAAAGATGACTCTGTCATCTGGATGTTTGTCAGTCCTGTACATCTGTGGAGAGTCGTCCATTACTGGTTGGCCACAGTCATGTTCAGTTCCAGTCAGGTTAAGCAACTGGGACAGAACATACTTGGCCTTGTGGTCCACCTGCAGATTCCGGCCGCTGAGATCCATGATCCATCTCCCGAATCTCTGTTGGGAGACTCCAGGGAGAGTATCACGGAGTAAAAGGGTCAACGGTGAATGTGGAGTCTGCAAAGTGAGGGGCCGGAAGCCAACAATATGCTCAGTGGTCTTAACAGCATAGTGTATGGCTGCCAATTGCTTGGCGCATTCATCGAACCCTCGTTCGACGGGCGAAAGCAGCCTGGAGAAGTATCCCAGCGGTCTGGTCTCGTAGCCTACTTTCTGTACCAGGACCGCTGCGATAGACTCGATCCCTGCATGCGCCTGTATGGCCAGTTCCCCATCTGAATGTGGAGTGGCCAACACAGGCGCCGAGGAGAGGTCCCTTTTCAGGGTTGAAAAGGCCTCTTCCTGCGCATCGGACCATCCTTTGATTGAGGGTTCCTCTCCCCGAAGGAGTTCGTAGAGAGGTTTCGCTTTGGCCGCGAAATCCTCTATGAACTCCCTCATGAAGTTGGCAACCCCCAGGAATTTTCTCAAATCCTGAAGGGTGCCAGGCCTGGGTAACTTTACCATGGCTTCCACACGGGCCGTCATGATACCTTTGGTTCCACAGGAAATTTGGACCCCAAGGAAAGTTACCTCTGCTTTAGCCAGATTTGCCTTATGGGGACTCAGTTTGAGTCCTGACTTTGCCAGGAGTCCTAGCAGCTCTTTCAACAGAACCAAGTGTTCCTCCATGGTTTCTGTATGCAAAAGCAAGTCGTCCACGTATTGTAAAAGGCATTCCGGTCGTGAGAATACACTCAGCACAGCCGCCAATGCCTGATGGAAATACGTGGGGCTGCTATGGAACCCCTGGGGCAGTACCGCAAACATGTACTGTTTGTCCCCCACCGTGAAAGCAAATTTGTACCGACACGACTCCGTGAGTTCGATGGAGAAGAACCCGTTGGCAACATCGATGGTCGAGAATACGCGGCTTTTGCCACTTATTCTGGCCATGATGTCGGGAGTTTGGGCCACCACTGGGGCTGACATTGGGGTGTATTTATTAAGGACACGGAGGTCTATGGTCAGCCTCCATGCATTCGTGTCCTTTTTCTTAACTGGCCAGAGGGCATTGTTGCACTTTGAGTTGCCCTCAATGACCACACCCCTAGTCTTCAATTCAAGGATTGTGTCCATAATTGAATGGGTGGCCTCTGGTGGAAATCGATATTGGCGTTGAGGTGGAGGGTCAGGACCCTCTATGTCTACCAAAACGCCAATCAGTCTGCCACAGTCATTCTTACTTTGGGCCCACAGATCAGGGTACTTGTACACAATAGGCTCAAGGTCTGGATTGTGTGAGACCTCAGGCCACTTGTGTTCCAGCACATCAGTAGAGTTATCTACTGCTGGCAAAGGTGGTCCCAGATACTGGCGTTGAATGACAAACACCTTGTTCGTCTGGGACCTCTCCACACAATGCAATTTGCCAGATCCAGGATCCACCCATTTTGTGTCATTACATCGGTTCCGATAATGTTATCAGAACCGGGGTAATACCACATGGGTATCCTGAGGGTAGTGCACCTGGTAATCTGAATGATTACCTCCTCAATTCTGTGGGCCTTCACCCCCCCTTGTTGGTGATCAAATCCGATCACCACACACTGAGGGCTGTTGGGGAGTAGATCATGGTTGATATTGGTAATGGAAATTTCCACCCCAGTATCAAGCATGATTTCCGTTTCTTTATCTTTTATCGTGGCTTTTATATGGGGTCTCCCTGAAGGATCCAGTATGATTGGACATACTGGTGCCAACTCTTTAGGGACCCCTAATCCTCATTCGATATCCACCAGACTCCCAGTAGGTACTTGTGTGGTACATACTGCCACTCTTGCGCTCTGTTCCTGATCCTTAGGTGTGGAATCTCTTGATTCCACACCCCCTGGGACATTCATGACCGCCAAGCATTTTGGTGCTTGCCCTGATGAATGTCCCAGATTCATATCACCCTGTCCCCCCACAGGCCTGGCAAAATTGGGTTTCATCCTGAAACCGTTATTATTGCCATTTTTATCCGAATTTGTCCGGTTAATGTTTAACCACTGTGGACAATTTATTTTTATATGCCCCTCTTGTAAGCACAGGAAACAACGAAAGTTTCCTGCCCTTTCCAACGGTGGGGCCGTGGGGCGAACGGTGGATGTATACCTCGTGTGTTGTACCCGGTCGTCTTGTGACCTACCGTATACAGGCACACGCTCCCTCACTTTCACAGACTTCTTACTGAGCAGTATGTCTTGTCTACACTGCTCAATAATCATGGCTGCGTCCGTGAGGGATGGCTCCCTAGCTGCACTCAGCCGGATTGCAGTATCAAGATATGGGAATTTTTCCACAAACATGCGCACCATGCCTTGTGGAATCCCAATACCCTGATCTTTGGTAACCCTCCTGTATATTGCTTCAAACCGACTACACAATGACAAGGGTTCATCATGTATAGTAGGCTTGAATTTTGACAGAACCTCTGGAGTGACATCCCAGTGACCCGTGGCCAGTCTCGTGAGTATGGAGAGACGTTCTTCCTTATCATGAAACTGGCCATTCGTGGGTTGCATCCTCCCCGTTACCTCATACCTTTGATTAAGGTGTGTTGGTAACCATAATCTGAACAGCTCCATGCGATATTCCGGAGCCACTGAATATTTGTTGCAGTGACCTTCGAAAATATCGCATGAAGCGAACGGATCTACATGGGGATCATATTTCGGGATCTCCTTGCAGATCCGTAACAGGAAGTTTATCCTTTCCATACTTGAATGGTTAGGATACATCTCTTCCTGTTTTTCCGGACGTGTTGGCGGATTGGAAGCGGAATATACTCCTCCACTCTCCTCTCCCCAACCGTTGTCCTGTTCCTGGTAACGGTTGCTACTCCTATTCTCCCCGGGTGTCGGGGTGAATCGTAGTGACCGCTCCACATGTCCCCTAGTGTCTACCACTGCGGATGTATTATCCGTCGAAGACCCTGGCGTTGTCGCCGCTGTCTCCCCCTGTGCCGTTCCCGAAACACAAACTTGTTTCATGGGCACCATACCGTTGGTACTAGGCCTGGACAAATTGGAGATTGCCCGCTGCAAGTCTGCAATTGTTTGCGTCTTTGCAGCCAGGTCCTCCCTCATCTGAACAATCAGGGCATCCGTAGATACCGTATTGTTCCTATACTGATTAATCTCAGTGTACAGCCGGAGTAGCTCTCTGTCCAAGTCAGAGTAGAGACTGTCCTTATCCGAGAGTCTCGACTCTAACACACAGATTTCTCTGCCCCTCTCGACCGTACACTGGGCTTCCTCTTGTAATTGAACCTCTAGTGTGTGAATTCTTCTATAGTTATCAACACAACAATTGCAGTGGAAGTTTGCCTTGTCCGCAACCTCCCCTGCCCTTCTTGTGCTGGCAAGTGTCTCTGTGTGTTCCGCCTTCCAAATGGTATCCTCATAGGAAAGAACCAATTTGGCTAGCATTTGGAGGCGTTTGGTGGTCTTGTTAAAGACACTCCTACTAATACAAACCTGGTCATGAGCGTACACCTGGTCCAGTAAAGCGGACCACAGCAGCTCAGCGGATTTGTATGTAGTAGGAACAATGGGATTAAAAGTGCTGTTTCTGGCTAAGTGTTGGAGTGTGGAAAAGTTCATACTCACATTTTTCTGAGCCTCCATCTTCTTGTTGGTGCTGTACTCTCCCGTCCCTTGCAGCTGCTTGAAAGAAGTCCTTTTCTTCCGGAACGCTTCTTCCCGACCAGCCGGACTTCTATGTACCTCCAACGAAGATGGATCTCTTTCCGTGACGTATTCTTCTCCACACCCCAGCGACGGTGACCGTGTAAAGCAAATACAAAAATATTAGTACACAGATAGACTATAAGTTCTCTGCAAAAGATTTTGTTTTATTTCTGGTACTGTAAGGGAAGTATCGCTTCTCCTGTCCGAATTATCGGGTCCTAGACGCTCAGACACTCCGCTGACCGCGTCTCTCCTGCCCGCTAATTCACAGTACTAGCGACCCTTAGCCTTAAGACCAAAAACAAACGCAAAATCTACGCAGTGGGCCTGGCTCGCCAATGTAAAGGGAGAATATTAATTGCCAATATTATGCGAATATCGATAATTAATATTCCTAAATAGGAGGAGCCGTCTAGTGAAGACTCCGCCTATTTATGCCTTTATATAACAATAACACAATCCTTTCGCTATGCTTTACACTAATCACTAATGCTAGCTGCATGCGCCTTACTAACTCGCTACCGCTAACAAGTACACACTACACAAAGGGTACAAATATAACGGTATTTATTTAACACACTAAGCACGCAATACACTAACAATACACAGCACTACACATATACAATACTCAACTACACTACACGTTCCCAAATTCCACCCACAAACTAACTATACAATACACACATACAGGTATAACAACCCACCCACCTGACTAATATTCTATCC
Source organism: Bufo gargarizans (assembly GCF_014858855.1). Taxonomy (NCBI): domain Eukaryota; kingdom Metazoa; phylum Chordata; class Amphibia; order Anura; family Bufonidae; genus Bufo; species Bufo gargarizans. The sequence continues at coordinate 75,060,344 of NC_058087.1, forward strand.
CTAGGGGGCACGACGAGGGTTGACGGTGGTCGTGCTGGGGTAAAGCAGACCACAAACCAATGCAGGGGTGATAACTAAGGGAATCAGTGGATGGCAAGGGTTAATATAATAACCAGGGGCAAGGGAATGAGGGTATGGCAGGGGTTACCAGGGGAATGAGGGTATGGCAAGGGTTAATATCAGGGGATGGCAAGGGTTAATATAATAACCAGGGGCAAGGGTTATTATAATGGGGGGTATGGAAGGGGTATTATAATGGGGGTATTGTGGGGGGCTTAGCGTTGGTGGGATAGTGGAGGGGATAATAGCGTTGGTGGGATAGTGGGGGGGGGGTAAATTGAGTGGAGGGAATAATAGCGTGGGGGTTAATGGGGTTTCGTTAGTGGGATAGTGGGGGGGTTAATAAAGATACTTAGGGTCCTGCTCGTTGTCCAGGGGGGCTCGTCAGTCCAGGGGATGATCCTCCAGGTAAGGTGGGCGGCCGGCTCTCTTTCTCCTAGTGTCGGGCCAGCCGGACTTATATGTCCAGCCGCCCGCACTCCGTACCGCCCACACAGCGGTGCGCGAGCGCGCACCACTGTGAGGAACACGTGGGCCGGCGCGGTGAGATGACGTCACCGCGCCTGCCCGCGCATCCCTGCATGCGTGCCGCAGGGCCGCGTGTACTGGCTGACAGGCGGGAGATCCTTTGATCTCCCGTCTGCAGCTCTTAGCATTTCGGACATCGCAATGGTAATTGCGATGCCGGAATGCGCATAACAGAGGGAGCGGAGGTGTCTCCTCTTTCTCTATTATGCTCCAATTATCTCCAGCCGGGCTGGAGATAATTGGAACAAAAGGATTCAAATTCATTAGAATTTGAATCCTTTTGAGGTCACCAGAATGACCGGACCTTATCCGGTCATCCTGGCGCCTTTACTCAGAATGCATCAATGTGAATGCTTGGGCCACATTCACATTGATGCATCTGGGTCCATGTAGGGGGGGTTTAATGTATGTGGGGCTGTGTGTGGCAGTTACTTCAGGGGGCATGAAGGGGGACATATATATCTATATATAGAGATTGCACCATGTATATATTTTGATTAAAGGGGCCCACATATATATTAAAGGGGCCCACAACATGTTAAAGGGGCCCACAACATGTTAAAGGGGCCCACTATATATAAAAGGGGCCCATATATTAAAGGGGCCCATCACCTATTAAATGGGCACGTGTATATGTATATGCATTCGCGGGCCACACTATATGAATTCCCACAGGGGCATGGATGAGCCCCTGGGGAATATCGGAGGCGGATGGGCGCAGGTGCTGGGCACATCTGCGCACATCGTCCTCTGCACCGCCAATACATATACATACACACCCACACAATACGCGCCACCCTTCCTCAACACATACGGTCGTGTGCAAGAGGCCTAAGTCTGAGAGGACACAATAAGCCCTTTAAGCAGTGCATGTTGATTAAGTCAGCTGGCACATGCCCAATGAGGCAGGTCTGTGAACAGTCCCGTACCAGGAGGCCATCAGCACCTGCAAGGAATAAAAATAATCTAACACAGTAATCTAACTCCTGTTATAGGTGTCAAGGCTGTCCACCATTAGTGCATGGACAGCTTAAACCAGGAACACACTAGAAATCAGACAGCAACTGTACATACGTCATTTAGTGCTGATTTGGAAAAATATTAAAGGAGTTGACAAGGGAGGCAAAATTTTTTGTACAGTGCTCAGGGTGGTTTAAAAAGAATCAATACTCACCACCACTGATCCCCTGCCACTCCTATTTCAATGCTTAATGGGTCCCCACTGGTCTCTGCACACAGGAAATGCCAGCTCAGTCAATCACTGGCCAAGAAAAGTATCGCGCCATGGCTAGTGATTGGCTGAGCAGGCTTCTCCTGGCATTTTTCTGCTTGTGGAGACTGGACCATTAAGTAGAGACCAGTGGAAACCCAGTTGGAACGGGAACATCAGGGATTGAGGGATGGCGAGTTTTGATTCTTTAATATAAAACCACTCCAAACACTTTACTAAAATTTTGCACTGCACTGGACAATCCCTTTAAACATTTTGTACTCAGTACTTAAAAGGGACAGCAATAGGTTAGATAATAAAAAATTTAAAAAAACGCTCACTTGTTGAATCCCACATAACTCCTGCACTGATCTTTCCTTATTTTCTGGTGCTGTACATTCACATGATGCGAGTCTAAGGTCACCTGCTGCACATGCTGGCATCACCAATGACGGCAGTAATTGTCTGCAATGGTCACATGGACATATTCCATGTCATGGCTTCAGGAAAGAAAAAACTGCTGGGGACAACAGCATCAGTGCTGGAGTGGCCGGGAATAAACCGGCGAGCGAGTTTTTTTTTTCATATTTCCTGCGCTTAATTTCTTTTGAATTAAAGTTCTTGAAAATCCCTTTAATTACTAATTAACCTTATTTATGCAGTAATGATGGTCCTGAGTACTAATAATGTGCAATCAGCACTGTAGAAACTGGGGAATATAGACAAGAACAAATGCAGAATACATACCCATGTTTCAGGCTCCTTAAAGTTTATGAGATTAGGGAAGCCATTAAACGTTTGAGACTTGTTAGTCACATCAGTTTGTTGTGAGGGAAAACTGGAGTCCAAGGTCTGCTGGGAGCTTGATGGGATTTGCGATGTAGGAGTGCTGAAATCACACGTCTGTGAGATCCCGGCCTGGAGATGCCGAGTAGTGTGAGGGGGCGGATCTTCAGCCAGCAGACGGCTGCAGCGTGTGTCTGCTGGATGAAAGCCTATTTTTCTTAGACAGAGCGGCGGAGGGTTTAGGCGCAAATGGCGACAAGACTACAAAGTCTTGTCGCCATTTTGCAATTCCAAGTCGCATTGGCGACCATTTTGGTCGCCATCTGGAGCCCTGGAAAATGGGTGCAGAAGATAGAGGTATGGAATCTGCTTTTGCACAAATCTGGGAGCCTTGGTTTCTATTCCATAAATCTTCACAATTCTCAACCTGGTTGACCCCTAGCGTTACGTCCTTATAAGCCTTCTGATTGGTCAATATTATAGCCAATTTGTCTACATATATTCCCCTCACCTTATATACTCTCCCTCCCCCCTCTTTCCCTTCTATGTCAGTCCATGTCATGTTTTTCAACTCCTTCCTAATTTGTCTTTGTTTCCATACTGCATAATTCATATGATACTTACCTCACGGTAGGATTTCATCTAGGTTGACTCGTGACTCGTTTCCTCCACATTCTTCCTTATATGCCTAGTTGACATCCTCTCTTCATTACATTGTTGTATGACTAAGCTATTCCCTCATCTATATTGTTAGAAAACCAATGTTACCTCAAACTGTGTTTATTGGATGATAAAAATGATTTAATAAAAAAGAGATTGATCCATAAAAATATTTTAAAATAGCAATCTGAAGTAGGATCTGGTACTGGCTGGTACCTAGGTACCAAAGCGAACTTCGGATTCCTATTTTAAAATGTTTTTAAAGACGCAGATAGAAATACCAAAGTAATTCCCCGAAGTCTCACGCAACTTCAGGCAATACGATTTTTACCTTTGCGGAGCCAGAAGCAGCATTAAAAACGTTTTTGAAGGAGTAGACTTTGGATCTATGATCAGAAGTTCGATTTGCTCAATCCTAGCTATTAGACAGCATGATCTGCCGCCGGCAAGCGATCATTTTTAAGCACGTTTGAACGTGCATAAACAAGCATTTGTACGTTTATCGGGCCATCTGGCGGCAGTATTATACACTGAAAGACGATCGCTAACGAGGTTCATCCGAACGCTCGTCAACGATTATCGGCCGAATAATCGGCCAGTGTAAAGACCCTTTCAGACGAGCGAGTGTCTCGCTGTGGACTCGCAGCAAGGCACCCAGCCCGAACTCCCAGTGCTGCTAGGGTCACATAGCATTATACAGGGAGTGCAGAATTATTAGGCAAGTTGTATTTTTGAGGATTAATTTTATTATTGAACAACAACCATGTTCTCAATGAACCCAAAAAACTCATTAATATCAAAGCTGAATATTTTTGGAAGTAGTTTTTAGTTTGTTTTTCGTTTTAGCTATTTTAGGGGGATATCTGTGTGTGCAGGTGACTATTACTGTGCATAATTATTAGGCAACTTAACAAAAAACAAATATATACCCATTTCAATTATTAATTTTTACCAGTGAAACCAATATAACATCTCAACATTCACAAATATACATTTCTGACATTCAAAAACAAAACAAAAACAAATCAGTGACCAATATAGCCACCTTTCTTTGCAAGGACACTCAAAAGCCTGCCATCCATGGATTCTGTCAGTGTTTTGATCTGTTCACCATCAACATTGCGTGCAGCAGCAACCACAGCCTCCCAGACACTGTTCAGAGAGGTGTACTGTTTTCCCTCCTTGTAAATCTCACATTTGATGATGGACCACAGGTTCTCAATGGGGTTCAGATCAGGTGAACAAGGAGGCCATGTCATTAGATTTTCTTCTTTTATACCCTTTCTTGCCAGCCACGCTGTGGAGTACTTGGACGCGTGTGATGGAGCATTGTCCTGCATGAAAATCATGTTTTTCTGGAAGGATGCAGATTCTCTTCCTGTACCACTGCTTGAAGAAGATGTCTTCCAGAAACTGGCAGTAGGACTGGTAGTTGAGCTTGACTCCATCCTCAACCCGAAAAGGCCCCACAAGCTCATCTTTGATGATACCAGCCCAAACCAGTACTCCACCTCCACCTTGCTGGCATCTGAGTCGGACTGGAGCTCTCTGCCCTTTACCAATCCAGCCACGGGCCCATCCATCTGGCCCATCAAGACTCACTCTCATTTCATCAGTCCATAAAACCTTAGAAAAATCAGTCTTGAGATATTTCTTGGCCCAGTCTTGACGTTTCAGTTTGTGTGTCTTGTTCAGTGGTGGTCGTCTTTCAGCCTTTCTTACCTTGGCCATGTCTCTGAGTATTGCACACCTTGTGCTTTTGGGCACTCCAGTGATGTTGCAGCTCTGAAATATGGCCAAACTGGTGGCAAGTGGCATCTTGGCAGCTGCACGCTTGACTTTTCTCAGTTCATGGGCAGTTATTTTGCGCCTTGGTTTTTCCACACGCTTCTTGCGACCCTGTTGACTATTTTGAATGAAACGCTTGATTGTTCGATGATCACGCTTCAGAAGCTTTGCAATTTTAAGAGTGCTGCATCCCTCTGCAAGATATCTCACTATTTTTTACTTTTCTGAGCCTGTCAAGTCCTTCTTTTGACCCATTTTGCCAAAGGAAAGGAAGTTTCCTAATAATTATGCACACCTGATATAGGGTGTTGATGTCATTAGACCACACCCCTTCTCATTACAGAGATGCACATCACCTAATATGCTTAATTGGTAGTAGGCTTTCGAGCCTATACAGCTTGGAGTAAGACAACATGCATAAAGAGGATGATGTGGTCAAAATACTCATTTGCCTAATAATTCTGCACTCCCTGTATTGATTTATGAAGCTATGTAACCCTTACAGTTCCGGAATGTATTGTATAAGGCCTCTTTCACACGGGCGTCCTGGATTTGCTCCGTATGCGTCCCGTGTTATAACCATGTTATAAGGGAAAATAATACAGTGCTCATCCCTATCATCTCCTAGCAACCATGCGTGAAAATCGCACCACATCCGCACTTGCTTGCAGATGCTTGCATTTTTCATGCAGACCCATTCATTTCTATGGGGCCTGCGTTGCATGAAAAACGCAGAATATAGAGCATGCTGCGATTTTCACGCAACGCACAAGTAATGCATGAAAATCACCGCTCATCTTTACAGCCCAATTGAAGTGAATGGGTCAGGATTCAGTGCGGGTGCAATGCGTTCACCTAACCCGCCCGTGTGAAAGGGGCCAAAGACTGACATAATGCTGTCAGTGTTATCCAATACATTCCAGAACTGTAAGGCCTCTTTCACACGAGCGTGACGGATAAGGTCCGGATGCGTTCAGTGAAACTCGCACCATTTTGCAAGCAAGTTCAGTCAGTTTTGTCTGCGATTGCGTTCAGTTTGGGGTACATATGACTTTTTGATCGCTTGGTATTGCACTTTCTGTGATGTAAAAATGGCTTTGTGGCACAGTTTTTTTTTTGTTTTTTTTTTACGGTGTTTATCTGACGGGTAGTGATATTTTTATAGAGTTTTTCCCCCTATGATTTACAACTTTAGGGGAAAGGGGCTTTTTTTTTCACTTGAAAATGTATTTACTTTTATTTTTAATTTTTTCTGTCCCTCTCTGGGACTTCCCCATCTGTATTGTAATGCATTGTCTGTCAGTGTATTACACAGTGTAATACACTGACAATTGCCTAGGAGACCCAGCCAGGGGCTGGATCTCCTAGGCCTCCGTAGAAGGCAAGCCCTGATGCATGCAAGGCATCTGGCTGCCTTCTCACCCATTGGGTCCCCATCACCGCAGTGCAGGAACATTATGGAGACCCTGACTGACTGCAAACACCTTCTATGCCACGGTCAGTGCTGACTGCGGCATAGAAAGGGTTAATCTGCTGGCATCAACTTTTAGAGCAATGCTGGCGGATACAGCAGGGGCCCAACTATCAGTGACTGCTGGGCTTCTGCACTGATCAGGCGTGCACCGCTCCGGTGCCCACCCTTTCAGCATGACGTACTAGTACGACAAATTGCGGGAAGTCACTTCCCGCTATGACTTACTAGTACGTCATATGTCAGGAAGGGTTATAGGGGTTGCCTCACTTCAGCAAACAGAATTCATCCAGGGGTTATGGCCACCGCTGCAGCACAGATACAAGGTGGGCCATGGGAGCTGCTGCGCATGTGTGCCTATACACGCTCCCATGGTCCAAGCCACCATAGAGGCCGTCACACTTTACTACACTGTGCATCTACGGCCACCTTTGCTGGATTACAGGGTGGTCGTATGCCCTGGATATGAGTTGTGTATTAATGTGATGGAAAAATGAATCAAGCCAGCAAAGAAGGCAATATGGACAATCACAATACATTAGTAAGTGCCTTGTATTACCTTTGTCTATACGATGAATGCCATTTGCTGAATTGAGACAACTCCTTTAAAGGGGTTCTCTGGGAATTAAGAAAATCTAAATACTTACATATTACTTTATTATAATTATTTTCCCAAAGACCTTTCATTAGTTATAATGTCTCGTTTTGTCTAGGGAGCAATCATTAGGGGAAATATGCGATTTTTATGTGTAGGGATATTTAAAGCTGAAAGCACCCGCTAAAAATCCACATCCCCTGGACGAACTCAAGGACAATACTAACACCATCCGAAGCATCACTGCTGAAGAGCTGCAAGCAGCATCTGCCACCATAATCTGACGTGCCCAAAGATGCATAGACCTGAACGGGGACTATTTTCATCATCTTTTGTGACTTGTGGGTAATTAAAAAAAACAATCCACTTGCTCGTTCATCTTGTAATACTATCGCTGGAGGCAGGCTACTTTTATGTGGGCCACCCTGTACATAGCAACCTAAATAAAATTGCCCATTTAACCCATTAGGAGCCGTGACCCTCAATTGATATATCCACCAGGTTTCACGTTGCTAAACCCTCCTAATTGTTTCTCAAGCTTGATCCTCATGAAGCGGACAGATTTAAAATTTCCCTATGTGTCGAGTTAATGTGTTTCGCTAATGGCGTATCTCTGCAATTCCTGATATACAACCTGATTGGCTTGAGGTTCACCTTTGAAATACACGTGGATACTCCTCTCTTTTTTGATGCGCAAAAAAGAAAAGCTTCACCTGGCACCTTGGAAACCAATATACATCATAAACCATTCTCCACCAACTCATTGTTAAGGTGGTAAGGAGGCCATCCAACATCTCTTACAAGAGGCATTCCGGTCGGTCAGTACGGGTATACATGGCAGTCCTGACAAGGGGTAGTAGTAGAATAAAAAACATAGTGATCTGGACTCCTGATCTGCAATATTGCTCTTGTACTACAGCAGATAATAGTCCAAGATCCTTATGAAACATTCTTCAACAGTAAATGCAACACTCAAACGACAATTTTATTGCCTTTTTCAGAGCACCATATTTCATTCAGGAATTCAAACTTCACAAACTATTAAAAATGTTAAATATTCATGTGCCATGATTTCAAGTAATAAAAAAGCAATTCTTTTTATTATTGTAGTGACATCTCACTACCTATGTTACTATAAAATAATCCAGTGCTTCAGTTAAAACATTTTTGGGTATGAGACTGTGTAAATACTGTATGCATTATTTATTTCCAAAGATGTGCTGGTTTGATGCTTTTGCCATTGCACTTCTATGGGTTTTATCCACAAATTCTACATACAAATTAGAACAACCATGTACAGGCCTGGATCCACTGTATACTGGCACCAGGTGGTGTCATGCACAAAAAAGGCCAAATGCACACGGCCGTTGTTCACGGCCGTGAGCGGTCCGTGGAACCGCGGCCTGGATTCCTGCTGAGAGCAGGAGCGCACGGCGTCATAGGTTGCTATGACGCCGTGCGCTCCCTGCTGCCGCCGCAGTACAGTAATACACTGGTATAGATCTATACCAGTGTATTACTCAACTGCGGCGGCAGCAGGGAGCGCACGGCGTCATAGCAACCCATGACGCCGTGCGCTCCTGCTCTCAGCAGGAATCCAGGCCGCGGTTCCACGGACCGCTCACGGCCGTGAACAACGGCCGTGTGCATTCGGCCTAAGGCTCTGTTCCCATCTGCGTCAGGGGTGCCATTCATGCAGCAACACTTTTCCTGTCAAAATATCAGAGACCTTGGCAAGACTAGATGGACCCCATCATCAGTCAATGGGGTCTGTCAGGTTCTGCTGATGTCCATCATGCAACAGATCTGCCAGAGCTTTGTGGTTTCCATTATGAACAGAAGCCACAATGCAGATGTGAATGGAGCTTAAGAGGCAATCCCACTCTCAAGATTCTGTCTGCTATGTTCGCTAGGGTCAGGGGTGGATTGGCCATAGACCCTACAGGAAAATTTCCCGGTGGGCAGATGCCCAGGGGGCCACCCAAGCTCTCCTGATGGCTGCATGCCAAGTACATAATGATCTGATGCTCATTGGCTGCAGTTGCCCTCCTGAACCCAACTGTATTACCATCCTCAGGCCGAGAGGGCGGCAGTATTTTATGCTGTACTGTGGTATTTGATTCTGCTGCAGCGGTACTTTGTGCTGCACTATGGTATTGCAGGCCATGTCTACTTCTGTTGTCCCCGACTACTTATGTTGCCCTGTCTTCTATCAAATTAGTCCTGCCTACAACATGGGGCAACGTTTAGTTTTTTTCCAAAAAAGAAAGCAAAATATTACTGCAAAATACATGTACAAGCATTTGTCTTTGTGTCACAGTACTGTGAATAGCAGCAGTGCCTCTCCATGTAAATTTGGCAGGCCCCCTGAAACACATCTAATAACACAACATGAGCACTGGTTAATAATTCTGCGATTGTGTTGTTTGGAATAGACATTACAAGGTTTTCTATATAAGGCGATTCTATGTAAATATCTGCACAATAAAAAAATATTCTTTCCTGATATGTTTTCAGCAGTTTACCCACCCGTTATTCTACATTTTTCACTGAAGGGGAAATATTCAGCCTTTCACAGCTTACCCCGATCACAACAAATGACTGCGGGAATGTCAACTATTAGACCCGAAACAGAGGACTGGCGGCAGGTCTGCATTTTTCTTTATGGGATGACCCAATTAAGAGATGTCGCTAAATATCATCTTTTATGTTTTATGGTTATTATAAGAGTTTCCAGTACATTGTGCTCTCGTTAGCCCCCTGTTCATTATACAATGAAAAGGCAAAGCTTGGCTATTCCCTATAGTTTAAAATGAATACATCCATTATCCCTCCAACCAATGAGCTGGATAAATGAGTTCCAAGAATCCACAGAACAGTAGTTATCCCCACTAGTGGTAAGTGAAGTCTTCTTTAGGCTATCTTCACAGCTCTCACCAGTTTCTTGTTTTTGCACTTTCTTTCTGGTATTCTTTCTTACAGGTTTTTTTCTTCATACTTTAAACAGGCATTTTTACTGGCACGTTTCAACTCCTATAGGAAAATGCTAGAAAAAAAAACTACATAACTAGAGGCTGATGCATTTTGTAAAATAAAAATAAAATAAAAAAATTCTTAATAATTCACAAAAGCAACACAAAAATGACTATAAAAACACATTTTTTCTGTAGTATGGTTTATAATATACCATGGGTTTGACACTGTACCGAACCTTACAAACCCAACAAAGTTTGCATTAATCAATAGCAGAGTGAGTACGTGATGAATAAAACTATTTCTGACCACTATTTCACTTGTATCTGGCACCTTTGTAGCTGTTTTCTCATCAGTATGCTATATCCTAGGCTTGAAGTTGTTTGAGAGCTATTGGCAAAAACTAGCTCCCATCCCCTGCAGACAGAAACAGAGGAAAATCTGCTTCCTAACTTTCTCTTAGGGTACGGCCACACAGAGGACATGGTTTTGAAACAGATCTGCCTGCAGGCCATAGCCAGAAGTGGATGTGAAAGGATTCAGATAAATAAGGGAAGGGCTTATACTTCTCCTTCCTGGTGGATCCACTTCTGGCTTTGGCTGAAAATCCTGCAGGCAGATCTGCTTCAAAACCTCCTCCCCAAAAATCTGTGCGGCTGTACCCACACTAGCGCTTAGACTCCAGCAGGCTGTTCCGGATACAGATAACACATGCATTTTAATGAGCACTGTGTAATACTTAATTTCTCCTGTGGTGATAACATAGGAAATTGAACACTTACTGCCCCCCAGAGAGAATAGATGATTGCTGATGGGGCACTTAAGGCACTTTGTGATCTACTTGTTGTCTGAAGACCTGTCTAACAAGCGGAGAGAGTCCAAAACTGGCAACCCCTTTAAATAATCTAAATGTACTAAGATGCGCAGCACTTACATTCAATACCAAAACTAAAAAGAAAAAAATATTTCAAATGTTTAGGCTAATCTGTTGTGATATAAAATGCTTAACATAGACCTGAGATGAAGCTATACCGAAAGTTGATTGTTATTTCAATACTTGTGTTCAAATGGATCTAACCTAAATGCTAGTTTTATATTGCACATCTGAAATCCCCAGAACGGCTGGAATTCTGGATTACCGGATATTTCAAACCACTGGCTGCCTTCACATACACACGTCTCTGTACGGTTTCATGGAGATCGCGGTGAGGTGCCTGGCTTACTGTGAAACGTTGACTCCGCCTACTATAACCAAGTCCCCTAAGTCTCCGCCTACTATAACCAGATCCCCGAATATACCGGAGGACATAACGGGAGAATGGAGCGGCGCCCAGGCATAATAGTAAGTGCAGTGAGATCCCTGGGCGCCGCTGTATGTTATGATACTTAGTTCACAATGTTTGGACCGATGAAAGGTCCTCTTTAACTTTGTCATTTTAGTCATATGAGGAAGGAAGTAGATTTGTAGTAACATTTATTTCTATGGCCAGTTGTTTTTCAGTTTCAGTTCTTTGAATGCAGACACCAGTGTAAGCAACTGATGCTTTCATTCTTTTTCCTAGTATAACACACACATGTATAATTATGGTATTGCTAATGGAGATCAATAACTCAGTAAGCAGCTGTAAAACACTTATCTGTGAAAAGTAAGAGATAGCGTTGGAATACATTATCTTAGGGCTGTATTACACCACCAGATTATACACACCAACTATCGGTCTGATTGGACAGATATTGGTCAGATAATCTGTTGGTGTAATACAGCCCTTACAAATCACAGACTATCTGGACCCAATGGTATCAATTGCAACATACATTGTCTGTGGCTGAGTGAAGCCCCTCTTGATAAGGTTGCCCTTGAGAAAGCCTCCGTTCCCTCCATCTCCTTCTTTCCATCCTTTCATGTACTTTATGCTTCCCCTGACATTTGTATGACCTGTATTTGAAAGGTAACAGCACAAGCATTCAGCTAGTAATATTATTATTATTATTATTTATTTATTTATTTTAAAGTGCCTTTAATTCCATGGAGCTGTACATCCAGACCGGGTTTCACAAATATAAAAATACAATAAACAAGAACTATTAACAGACTGGCACAGAGGGGTAGAGGACCATGCCCGCAAGAGCTTACAATCTACAAGGGGAGGGGAGAACACAGTAGGTGAGGGTATAGGCTGCTCGTGTGGTGGCAGCATGCTCATTGCAGGTGGTAGGTTTTCCTGAAGAGGTGGCTTTTCAGGTTACTCTTACAGGTTTGGATGTTGGCAGAGAGTCTGATGTGTTGGGGCAGTGAGTACCAGAGTAGAGGAGAGGCACATGAGAACAGAGGAGGAGGTTTTGTGAGGATTTAGGATTACGTGTGGGGATGTATCTGGAAAGCAGGTCAGAGATATAAGGAGGTGGCAGGTTGTAGAAGGTCTTATATGAAGTTGTAAGTATTTTAAACTGAATTCACTGGGCAATGGGGAGCCAGTGAAGAGACTGGCAGAGGGGGAGGCAGAGGAGAAACGAGGGAAGAGCAGCAGAGTTGAGAATAGATTGAAGGGGAGCGAGAGTGCTGGATGGCCACACAGGAGGATGTTGCAGTAGTCCAGTTGGGAGATGACGAGTGCATGCACTAGTATTTTAGTTGACTTACAGTTGTGTTCAAAATAATAGCAGTCATAAATCACTAACCTGATCACTGTTTTTGGTAGAAATGATATTTCTACATGGCAAATAATTTACTAGCAGGTGTAGCAGAGTAATAGAAATCCAACAGTCATGACATGCATGCTGCTGATTCTCTGTAATTCAATCACTTATTGAAAGGGGCATGTTCAAAATAAAAGCAGCATGGAGTTCAATCAGTGAGGTCATTCATTCTTTGAAAAACAGTTGGCAATTATTGCCCTTATTTAAGGAAGGAAGGCAGCAAATGTTGTACATGCAGGTAACAGTGCATTTATCTCAGAAATTCTGAGGGAACTGGGTTGTTCCAGACATTGTTCAGAAGAACAGTGTACCTTGATTAAAAAGTTGATTGGGGAGAGGAAACATATAATGAAGTGCAGAAAATGATTGGCTGCTCAGCTAAAACGATCGCAAATGCTTTAAAATGGCAACCAAAACCTGAAAGACGTGGAAGAAAGTGAAAAATGATGACTACACTTACCGGTAATTGGATTTTCCTGACCCCACGACATCACCTTAGAGAGATGGCTCCGCCCCAGGACAGGAAACCTGCAGCATAAAAAGGTGGAGCCGCTCTCCCACCTCAGTGAGTTTCCAGAGCATGAGAGGGACTCTCCTTACGTTAGTTTAGTTCTTATATATATTTTTTTTGCAACACCTGTGAACACACAGCCCTACACCAACAGGGAGGGAATAAAGAGGTGCTGTCGTGGGGTCAGGAAAATCAGATTACCGATAAGTGTAATCATCATTTTTCCCCTCCCCCACGACAGCACCTTAGAGAGAGATTTCAGAGATCATCCTCAGGGTCGTTGACAGTACTCAAGACCTTTGTGCCAAAGAGAAGGTCAGAAATAGAGTCAAGCTGAAGCCTATAGTGCTTATAGAAAGTGGACGGAGAAGACCAGGTGGCAGCCCGACAGATCTGTTCAATAGATACGCTGGCCCTCTCTGCCCAAGAAGTGGACACCGCCCTCGTGGAGTGAGCCCTCACAGAAACAGGGGGAGACGCACCGGACACTGAATATGCCAAGGATATAGCTTCTCTGATCCAGCTGGGAATCTGACCTGGTTCCGTTGTAAGGAATCTGACCTGGTTCCTCCTTGATGATTGAGATATGAGACCACCGTCCGATTGTCGGATATCACTCTCACATGTCTGTTCTGGATCATAGGAAGAACTGCTCTCAAGGCCAGCAAAACAGCTCTCAGCTCCTTTCAATTTGACGAGAACAGTCTCTGACCCTGGGACCACTCTCCCTGAAAATTCTGATCTTCCACTTAAGTCCCCCATCCCCAGGGGCTGGCATCTGTAGTCACAACTACTGGTTCCGGAAAAAGACCAGGGAAGTCCCTGAGTCAGATTCTCTACTTCCTTCCACCAATTTAGGGATGAAAGAGTTACATCTGATAATTTTATAACTGACTCCAGGGACGTCCCTGCCCGTCTTGTGGCAGCCAAGATCTCTCCCTGAAACTGTCAAGAGTGTCGCTGCGCCCACTGGACTGCTGGCATGCAGGATGTCAAAACTCCTAACAGGGACATAGCTTTCCTTATGGACAAGGTTTCTTCTGACTGAACCCTCTGAACTACTCCCTGAACTCCAGCTGCCTTCTCCTCTGTGAGGATAGTCTTCTCCAGCCTGGAATTTAAAACCAGACCTAAGAAAACCTGGCTTGTTGACGGCTGCATCCTGGACTTCTGTACATTTAACAGCCACCCCAGGGACTAAAGTACCTCCATCACTCAATTCAGAGCCCTGACAGACGCCTGCTGAGACTGGGCCACCACCATAAAATCGTCCAGGTAAGGCAAAAAACGTGATGTCCTCCTTTCTGATGAAGGAAGCCATCTCCGCCACTACCTTGGTAAAGATTCGAGGCGCCATGGAAAGGCCAAAGGGAAGTGCCTGGAACTGATAGTGAAGAAGACCCGACTCGGTTCTTACAGCCACCCGGAAGAATCTCTGGTGATCTGGATGAATCGGAATATGATGGTAAGCATCTTTTAAATCCAGAACCGCCATATGACAGCCTGGAGATAAAAGATATATCGCTGACCTGATAGTTTCCATTTAGAATTTTCTGGCTTTCAGGAACTTGTTCAGGTATCTGAGATGTATTATTGTCCGGTATAACCCATCTGGTTTCTTCACTAGGAACAGGGTGGAATAGAAACCTTTCCCTAGCTCTGACTCTGGGACAGGAATTAACACCTTTTTGCTTGTCAATTTTTTTTATTTCTTGCAGCATTATAAGCGAAGATCTTGAAATCACAAATCTTTCTGCGTGGTATCTCAAGAACTCCAATCTTAGACCCTCCCGCAGAAGACCTATCAACCATTTCCCTGCCAACTTTTCCCAAGCAGGAAGGAAGAATTTTAATCTTCCCCCTACTGGGATCATGGCATCATTGCTTTTCCTGTTTTCCTGCACGAGCTGTGGCTGATCTAAACAAAAAAACCTTTACTTCCGGGTCTAGTCCTTGCTCCCTGCTCTCTGTCCCCCGTCTGCTTCTTATTTTGAAATCTTGACGGGTTCCAAAAGGGCCGTTTATACTGCTTGAACTGAGTGAATGACTCCTGGGGAAATTTTTTCTTTCTATCTGCCGCTTTTTCAAGTAAAGAGTCAAGTTCAGACCCAAAGAGAAACTGGCCATCACAGGGGATGCTACATAGACTCAGCTTGGACGGCATATCTCCCCCTTTCCATTTTTAAGCCACAAAGCACGTCGCGCAGAATTGGAAAGGGATGTGGCTCTTGCTTCCAGCCTCACCGCGTCCACCGAGGCATCCGTAATAAAGTCTGCGGCCTTCTGGAAAGTGGGTATAGATGCTAACATTTATCCCTAATCTGCCCCTCCAGCCTATCTAACCACAGTGACATAGACCTCGCAACAACAGTGGCAGCTATACTAGGCCTGAAAGCAGCCGCAGAAGATTCCCACGAATTCTTAAGGGAAGAATCTATTCTCTAATCTAAGAGGTCCCTTAAAAATCCCATATTCTCAAAAGGCAGGGAGGATCTTTTAGAAGTCTTAGAAATGGCTACATCCAGTTTTGGGGCCTTGTCCCAAGATGTAGAAGCCTCTTCCTCAAAGGGGTACTTCCGTTTAAAGGTCTTAGAAATAAATGGCTTTTTATCTGGCTTTTTCCACTCTTTCTCTATCACCGCTGAAATAGATCTATGGACAGGGAAACATCTACGCTTCCTTTCCCTAAGCCCCTCAAACACAACATTTTCTACAGATTTATCCTCTCTGGTATCCTCCAACTCCAGGGTAGATCGGATAACTTAACAATTTGTCCGTATCTTCTGCTGGAAATAGGAACTTCCCTTCTCTTGCGTTATCTTCAGAAGAGGAGGAATCATTAGAGTCCTCATCCCTGGAGAGAGATTCACTATCTTCCGATTTCACGTCAGACTCCTGCCTCACCGCTCTTCTCCTCTTCCTACCGGCTTTCAGGGAATTTTTAACTTCGGACATAATAGATTTTAGATCTTTCAGAAGACTCTGAGTCTCCTCAGCCACCGTCTTCTCAATGCACTGCTGACAGCGACTATCTGCAAGTGCTGACAGCGAGCACTTGCAGATAGGGCATTCCTTGTTCTTTTTCTTGGCCACCACCTTCTTAGGCACCGTCTAAGAAAAAGGAACATACCCAAATCTAAGGAAACAGCCTAAACCCTTTAAGGACCAAGATTAGGACTCACAATACCGGCGGCAGGATCTCAATATCTGCACTTTCAGACCTCCTCTCTTCATCCATAATAAAGGGTAAACCTGCACTGATGAAACATTGACAAAGTTACCCTCTGCCACCAAGTGCTCCTCTCACCTGAGAGATACACAGCTTCCTGCAGACCCACCACACCACAGATATTACTGGAACAGAACCTGGTCCACCTTCTGGCACTTTGAATTCAGTCCCCGGCGATCTAAATAACCCAGGAGCACTCATACCTGAACAGGGCTTTTTAAAACTGCCGGGATGACCCGGGGTCACCTGACCGGAAGCGCACGGCCGTGGAACGCATGGAACTTCCTGCTTGCATCCGGTGGCGTCCTGGCTGATCTGCAGCATCCTGGGGCCTTCTGGCCACACTCAATCCGTTGGTGCGGTCCTCCTCACCTGAGGGACTGGCACCTTCTGCCCCTGTGGACCGGAATCTCCGTCACCACCATCCTGCCACCCGACACCTATGGGTGAGGAATGACCAGGCAGGTACAACACGCCGCCGCTGACCCTCCGGCATCTACCGGGACTTCCAGGTCAGGACGACCAACTGCAGGCTCCCGTACCAGGACAGGAAACCTCACTGAGGTGGGAGAGCGGCTCCACCTTTTTATGCTGCAGGTTTCCTGTCCTGGTGCGGAGCCATCTCTCTAAGGTGCTGTCGTGGGGGAGGGGAAAAACTACCATTCAAATGGATAGAAGAATAGCCAAAATGGCAAGGACTCGGACAACAATCAGCTCCAGGAAGATCAAAGAAGGCCTAAAATTACCTGTGAGTACTGTTACAATTAGAAGACGCCTATGTGGAGCCAAGCTATCTGCAAGAAGCCCCCGCAAAGTCCCGCTGTTGAAAAAAAGACATGTGCTGAAAAGGTTACAATTTGCCAAAGAGCACACTGACTGGCCTAAAGAGACATTTTGTGAACTGATGAAAGTAAGATTGTTCTTTTTGAGTCTAGTGGCCGAAGACTGTTTATCAGACCCTCCCCCCCCCCCAAACACTGATTTCAAGCCACAGTACATTGTGAAGACAGTGAAGCATGGTGGCGCAAGAATCATGATTTGGGGATGTTTCTCATACTACGGTGTTGGGCCTATTTATCGCATACCAGGGATCATGGATCAATTGGAATACATCAGAATAGTTGAAGAGGTCATGCTGCCTTATGCTGAAGAGGAAATGCCCTTGAAATGGGTGTTTCAACAAGACAACGACCCCAAACACACCAGTAAACGTGCAACATCTTGGTTCCAGACCAACAAGATTGACGTTATGGAGCGGCCAGCCCAATCCCCGGATCTTAATCCAATAGAAAACTTGTGGGGTGACATCAAAAATGCTGTTTCTGAGGCAAAACCAAGAAATAGAGAAGAACTGTGGAATTTAGACCAATCACCCTGGGCTGAAATACCTGTTCACAGGTGCCAGACGTTGGTTGACTCCATGCAACACAGATGTATATCAGTTCTCGGAAACAGTGGTTATACAACTAAATATAAGTTAAGTGATTCAAAGGAATGCAAAATCTTCAAACATTTTTGAGTTTATATAGTGAATGTTTGAGTTTGTAAAGAAGAATACAAACACTATTTTTTGTTAACAGTCTTATATTCACTTTTCTTCAATTTTTTTTAGAGTTACAACGCAAATTTGATAAATATTTTTCTTCATGTTTTGATTTGGAATAGAATGTGTAGTGTTCCCAATGCATTTGTGTGTATGTAAATAAAAGCTATTAGAAAGATCTTGAGCTTTATTCACTTTTTTAAACACACTGCTTTTATTTTGAACACAACTGTAGTTGGGTGGAGAAGGCGCGAATCCAAGAGATGTTCTTAAGTTGAAAACGGCAGGTGGAGGTGAGGTTTGGGGTACATTTGACTTTTTGATCGCTTGGTATTGCACTTTTTGTGATGTAAAAATGGCTTTGTGGCACATTTTTTCTATTTTTACGGTGTTTATCTGACAGGGTAGATTATATGATATTTTTATAGAGCCGGTCATTACAGACACGGCAATACCTAATATGTCTGCTTTTTCCTTCCCCCCCCCCCCCCCCTATGTTTTACAACTTATGGGGTAAGGCGCTTTTTTTCACTTGAAAATGTATTTACTTATTTTTTTTTTTCTTTTCTTTTCTTGTCCAACTCTGGGACTTCAACTTTTGGGGGTCTCATCCCCTCTGCAGTGCATTACAATACATCTTTATTGTAATGCATTGCCTTTCAGTGTATTACAGTGAAAATTTATTAGCTGGAATTTAGCTTTCCATGAGTCCGAAGGCAGCACATGAAGGGTTAACTGAGTCCTATTCTCGCCCCAGGACCGTCCACCTAGATAACAAACAAGATAATTGATTAATTAATGATCCTGTAGGCTCCTATAAAACACCCCCTCTGGCAGACCTCCAATGTGTATAAAAAATAGATTCAGGCAAAATGCAAAACAAAAGGATTTATTAGGGAGGGTATGTATGTGCTGCCTTCGGACTCATGGAAAGCAAATTTCCAGGTAATAAATTTTCACTTTCCCCTGACGTCCTCGGCAGCACATGAAGGGAAATGCATAGATACTGAAGGGAGGGAATTACTGAACGGCTGCACTCAACACCGCGGTGCCAAAGGCTGAGCTCTTATTATCTATGTCCAGACGGTAGTGCTTCATGAAGGTAGATGGCGTAGACCATGATGCAACTCTACAGATTTCTTCTAGGGAGACATGCGCTTGTTCAGCCCAAGATGTTGCTGTGGCCCTAGTTGAGTGGGCTCTAATCGGAGGAGGAGAAATGCCCTCTATGGTGTATGCCTCCAAAATGATAGACTTGATCCATCTTGCCAGGGAAGCCTTAGATGCCTTGTGACCTTTATTAGGACCGGAGTATAGCAAAAACAGATTTTCATCTAGTCTAAAATTCTCTGTTTTCTGAAGGTAGATCTCTACTGCTCTCTTGACATCTAGGGTGTGCCAGCGGGCTTGTTCTTCATCTGAGGGGTCTGGGAAAAAAACTGGTAGAAACGCTTCTCGGTTGACGTTAGCGGAAGAAGGAACTTTAGGCACAAAGGAAGGTAGAGTGCGCAGCAAAACTCCATCCGGCAGGATTCTTAAATACGGTGTCTTGACCGAAAGAGCTTGTAATTCTCCGAGTCTCTTAGCTGAAGTGATGGCAATAAGAAAGATAACTTTGCAGGAGAGCCATTTAAGATCTGCGTCTACTAAGGGCTCAAAGGGGGGTTCAGTCAACCTTCTGAGGACCAATGATAGATCCAAATAGGCATAGGGTGTCTCGGGACCGGCCTAAGCTTTTTAATGGCCTTGAAGAAGCGATTAATTAAGAGATCATGTCCGAACTTGCCCTCTGTCATCGCATTAATGGCTGTCATGTGCACCTTCAAGGTGTTTGGAGTAAGACCTTTCTGAAATCCATCTTGCAAGAACTGGAGGATAACAGGGACTGTAATATCTGAACACTCATTCTCTGACATCCAGGATGAAAATTTCCTCCATATCTTTTCATACTTGATATTTGTAGAAGCTTTCCGAGAGGAGAGTAGGGTATTGATGACATGGACAGACAGACCTTTTCCTTCTAGTCTGGACCTCTCAGTCTCCAAGCTGTGAGATGAAGTTTGTTCAGATGCTGATGAAAGAGGCCATTCTGAACTAGTAAGTCGGGATGAGATGGAAGCTTCCAGTAGACTCCTTTGGATAACTGGAGTAGAAGTGGGAACCATGGCCTGCGTGGCCAAAAAGGAGTATCAATATAGCTCAAGGTTTCTCTAATAGAATCATCTGCAGGAGTCTTAAGATGAGAGGCACCGGAGGAAAGATATAAACATATTGGTCTTTCCAAGTTATAGAAAAAGCATCCACCGCTGCCGGATTCTGGAATTTGTTCAGAGAACAGAACTTGGGAAGTTTGCTGTTTTCCTTGGAGGCCATCAGATCTATAGACGGAGTACCCCATCTGGCTGTAATCTGCAGGAAGTATTTCTGGTTCAGCTCGGTTTGTCTGATCTTCTTCCGACTCAGAAGATCCGCCTGAGTATTCAACAAGCCTTTGATGTGTACCGCCCTTAGACTTTGTACGTGCCTCTCTGCCCATGCAAAGATCTTCTTGCATAACGCAAGGAGTAAACGGCTCCGGGTGCCCCCCTGCTTGTTTATGTAAAAAACAGCTGGGAGATTGTCCGTCTGAATTAGGACTGACTGGTCTTCCAAATCTGTCCGAAAGTGTTGTAATGCCAGCTTGATGGCCTTCAACTCCCTGAAGTTTGAGGACAGCTGTTGTTCTGTGCAGGACCAAGAACCTTGAACCCAACTGCTTCCGAGATGGGCTCCCCAGCCCCTGGAGGAAGCGTCCGTTGTGACAGTCACTGTAGGTGTCAGCTGGAAGGGTCTGCCCCTGGATAAATTCCTTCCTCTTAACCACCATTTCAGCTCTGCGATTGTAGAAGGTCTCAACCTGACATGGGCTGAAAGATTGTGGTTGTGCTTCCAAACCTGAAGCAAGTCCTGTTGTAATTCTCTTATGTGGGCCTGAGCCCATGGAACTGCATCTATTACCGATGTCATATGACCCAGGGTTTTCATCACCTTGTGGACTGTAGGTCTTCGGCCCGTAATTAAGGCCCTTATTGATGATGTGACAGAGTTTATCCTGGAGGTTGGGAGATACAGGGTCATGGTGCAAGTTTCTATCCTGAAGCCTAGAAACGTTTTGGATGTTGCTGGCTGGATGTCGGATTTGTCCCAATTGATCAAAAAAAAACAGAGACTGAAGCAGCTTGATGACTTTGGAGATGAGAATTCAGCGAGTCCCTGGTGGGTGCCACTACAAGCCAGTCGTCCAGGTACGGAAACACCTGCAAGGCTTGTAGGCGTAAACTTGCAACGGCGATCACGGCCAATTTCGTGAAAATTATGGGTGCTGATGAGAGACTGAACGGCAGGGCTTTGAATTGAAGATGTTTTATCTTTCCTCCCATGACAATTGCAATCCTCAGAAAGCGTCTGGACGAGTTCTTTATTGGGACATGGAGATAAGCATCTCTCAGGTCGATGGAAGCCAAAAAGTGACCTTCCTGAAGCAAAGACGTGATCGATTTTATGTTTTCCATCTTGAAATGAATCTTTCTGATAAATTGGTTCACGTAGCGGAGGTCTATAATTAGACGCCACTTTCCCTCTGGCTTGGGGACTGGAAACACTCTGGAATACACTCCTGTTCCTTCTTGCTGTCTTGGAACAGGTTCCAGAGCACCCTTTAGAATGAATTATTTTACGAGGTCTATGACCCGAAGGTCTTCTCTTTGATTTAAGAGAAAGCGGTCTCTTGGATGGCGGATAAACTCCAGTGAGTAGCCTTCTTTTACGATCCTCAAGGCCCAATTGTCTGAGGAAATTTCTTGCCATGCTGCGTAGAATTGAGTAAGCCGTCCTCCTACCCTCTGGCTTCTGGCGTCAGAAACCCTCTTTGGAGGGTTTATCTTCTGGTCTCTTCCTACTCTTATCCGATGTCCTGGTAAAAAATCTTCGGTCAGATCCTTTCCTGTCCGAACGCCCGCGAAAATCGGATCTCTGAAAGCATTGCCTTCTAAAGGGCCGAAAACTTCTGGATTGAAATCTGCGCCTAGAAGGAGTAAATTCCAGAGCTTTATCCTCTTTATTGGTTTCCAAAAGAGTATCTAACTGCGAGCCGAACAGACGCCCAGGTTCAAATGGAAGAGAGCAAAGGTTGTTCTTGGAGGGGACATCACCCGACCACAATTTCAACCAGATGGACCTCCTGATAGAGTTGGAGAGGGCCATATTTTTGGCAAGGCCTCTCAGGGTATCTACGGGAAAGTCACATAGGAACTCTGCCGCGATCTTCAGGGAAGGGAGCTGCTGAAGTAAATCCTCTCTATTAACACCATCTTCAATATCCCTTCCCAGTTGACTCAACCATACCCTCAGGGCACGGGCTACAGGCACTGCTGCCATGGACGCCTTCTTCAGGGAGGCTATATAAGAATAAAGCCGCTTCAGGAGATTATCTGCCTTCTTATCCATAGGATCCTTCAATAACGTGGAGTCATCAGAGGGAAAAAAGGACCTCTTCGCTAGTCTGGCCACTGCAGGATCGACCTTGGAAGGAGCCCCCCACTTTTCATTCAGCAGGGTCTATTCTGTACATAGCCTTCGTTCTTCTTCCTGAATCCATTTTCCTTAAAGGATATTTCCATTCCTTCTGGATGATAGATTCAAGCACCGGATGACTGGGAAAGACCCGCGCTTTCTTCTTAGGAAAGTAAAACAGGCTCCCCTCATCTTGGTCGGTGCGCGTCTCCGTCTTGGATTCAATAATATGCTTGACATCCTTGATGAGACGGTTAATATCTTCTTTCCTGAACAAAAAATTCTCCTCTATGGCCAGTTCTGGATCTGAGCTACAACCAGAGGACACCTCCCCTTCCGAGTGAGAAGACCTCTCGGCAGACGTAGAAGGGCTAGGGTCAACCCGTTTCCTCTTATGCGTCTTCTGTCTCTTAGATTGAGACAGAAAGGATTCAAGTAGAGAAATCAATTTTTTTGTATTGTCTTCAGAGATAACCTCCGGCTGGGTACAGGCTGCGCAAATGTTAGACGTATAACCCTCAGGAAGCGGTTTAATACAAGTGATACACAAGGGCTGCTTTTTCTTTTGCCTCTTCACACGCCTCTAGTCCGCAGCTTCCACAATAATCATCCTGGTAGTCATTAGGGAGAGGCTGGTCGCAGGATTGGCACAGCCTGTGCCTGTGCTTCCTGGATCTCTTTCCTCCTAGGCTGGACATCTAGAGAAAGAATAGGTTAATTTAAAATGACATATAATGGTATAAAGCCATAATAATTGTCTGTGACCAGATAAGAAAGAGCCAGGACCAGGGGTACCACAAAGATAAAAGAGCTCGGCTGCCAAAGCACCAGGGCAGCAAGAGCCAGGAAAATACCACCTTAAATAATAGAAACCATTTGAATTTGCCACCAGAAACTCCGGGGGCGGTGCCCGCTGATGACGTCAAACGCCGCCGAACGCTGCGTTCCACAAGCGCCGCCATTGCCGCCCAGAGAAGTAACAGCGCTGGAGCGACATGAGAGCACAGGCGAACCTCCCAGCAGAGTGGCCATTCCAGGTAGAAGGGAGGGATTATACAGAGCAGCGCCAAGGCACCCCCATGGCTAGCTGAACTCTGAGCCAAAAACCTGGGACACCCCCCAGACATGAGGGCTTACAGGAGGGTGGGCAATGGACCTGTCCAGAAAGAGGACATAAAAAAAACACATTGGAGGTCTGCCAGAGGGGGTGTTTTATAGGAACCTACAGGATCATTAATCAATCAATTATCTTGTTTGTTATCTAGGGGGGCGGTCCTGGTGCGAGAATAGGACTCAGTTAACCCTTCATGTACTGCCGAGGACGTCAGGGGAAACAGTGTAATACACTGACAATTGCCTAGGAGATCCTGCCCCTTCGTAGAAGGCAAGCCAGGATGCCTCTGCAAGGCATCGGGCTGCCTTCTCACCCATCGGGTCACCGCAGTGCGGGGACCTGATGGAGACACTGACTGACCGCAAACACCTTCTATGCCATGGTCAGTGCTGACTGCGGCATTGAAAGGGTTAATCTGCTGGCATCAAATTTTACAGCAATGCGGGCGGATACAGCAGGGGCCCAACTATCAGTGACTGCTGGGCCTCTGCACTGATCGGGCGCACACCGCTCCAGTGCACGCCCGTGCAACATGATGTACTAGTACAACAAATTGCAGGAAGTCACTTCCCGCTATGATGTACTAGTATGTCATATGTCGGGAAGGGTTACAGGGGCTGCCTCACTTCAGCAAATGGAATTAATCATGTAGAGAAAGTTAATACAAGGCACTTACTGATTTATTGCGATTGTCCATATTGCCTCAATCACATTATACAATGCTCATATCCAGGGGTTATGGCCACCGCTGCAGCACAGATACAAGGTGGCCCATGGGAGCTGCTGCACATGTGTGCCTATACACGCTCCCATGGTCCAAGCCACCATAGAGGCCATCACACTTTACTACACTGTGCAACCACAGCCACCTTTGCTGGATTACAGGGTGGTCGTATCCCTTGGATATGAGCTGGGTAATAATGTGATGGAAAAATGAATCAAGCCAGCAAAGGAGGCAATATGGATAATCACAATACATTAGTAAGTGCCTTGTCTTACCTTTGTCTATATGATGAATGCCATTTGCTGAATTGAGACAACCCCGGGGTTCTCAGGGAATTAAGAAAATCAACATACTTACATATCACTTTATTATAAATATATTCCCAAAGACCTTTCATTAGTTATAATGTCTCGTTTTGTCTAGGGAGCAATCATTCGGAGAAATATGCGATTTTTAGCTGTAGGGAAATTTAAAGCTGAAAGCACCCGCTAAAAATCAACATCCCCTGGAGGAACTCAAGGAAAACACTAACACCATCGGAAGCAGGCTACTTTTATGTGGGCCACCCTGTATATAGCAACCTAAATAAAGTTGCCCATTTAACCCATTGGGAGCCATGACCCTCAATTGATATATCCATCAGGTTTCACGTTGCTAAACCCTCCTAATTGTTTCTCAAGCTTGATCCTCATGAAGCGGACAGATTAAAAATTTCCCTATGTGTCGAGTTAATGTGTGTCGCTAATGGCGTATCTCTGGAATTCCTGATATACAACCCGATTGGCTTGAGGTTCACCTGTGAAATACACGTGGATACTACTGTCTTTTTTGATGCACAAATTAGAAAAGCTTCACCTGGCACCTTGGAAACCAATATACATCATAAGACCTATGAGAACATGTGGTAACGGCGTTCCTGCACTATTTTCATAGCAGGAACGCCGTTCCCTTTCAGGGCCGCCCATCTTTAACGCCGGTCTACGGGCAAAAGGACCAGGGAGCGGTGAAGGCTTTGTACTCACTGCTTCCTGGTCCTCGGCTCTGCAGGGCTGCGCACAGGCATCAGGCACTCTGTGACATCACGCTGTGCGCAGCCTTTACAGCACAGCCGACAGCATGATCATCGCGTAGGAGGCTGATGGAGAGGCACTGCCTGGGGGGTCTGATGGAGAGGCACTGACTGGGGGGTCTGATGGTGAGGCACTGACTGGGGGGCCTGGGAGCTGATGGATAGGCACTGGGGGGGCCGCTGGTGAGAGGCACTGGGGGCTGATGGAGAAGCACTGGGGGCTGGTGGAGAGGCACTGGGGGCTGATGGAGAGGCACTGGGGGATGATGGAGAGACATGGGGGCTGGTGAGAGGCACTGGGGACTGGTGAGAGGCACTGGGGGCTGATAGAGAGGCACTAGGGGCTGATGGAGAGGCACTAGGGGCTGATGGAGAGGAACTGGGTGCTGGTGAGAGGCACTGGGGGCTGGTAAAAGGCACTGAGGGCTGATGGAGAGGCTACTGGGGGCTGCTAGAAGGCTACAGGGGGCTGCTATGAGGCATGGGGCTCTTATCTGAGGTCAGATTGGGGGTCATTCATATTGGGGTCTGAGCTGTGCTCTGAGGTCTTATTAACATTGGGGGTCTGATTGGTAGTCTGACCTGAAGTGTAATGAAAAATATAGTTTTTCCGGAGCAGCTTGGAGAAAAAAGGCCTCACAGTCTCCCACACTTCTTCTGCCCAGCCAAGCCAGCCAGCACCCCTGAGTCTTCAGAACTGTAAGTAAATTATATATAAAGAGAGCTTATAATATGAAAGACGAATTACGCCTGAACAGACATATAGTGCAAATTCCAGTTTTTGTTTATGTTGCACTGAATTTTCGGCTAAATAAATATATATATATATATATATATATATATTATTATTATTTTTTTGGGAGGGGGAGTCGGGGTGGCAAGTGGATCTTGGGTAAGTTCCCACACTTTTTTTTTTCCAAGGACTTGACCCCTGTCATAAACCATTCTCCACCAACTTATTGTTAAGGTGGGAAAGAGGCCATCCAACATCTCTTACAAGAGGCATTCCGGTTGGTCAGTACGGGTATACATGGCAGTCCTGACAAGGGGTAGTAGTAGAATAAAAAACATAGTGATCTGGACTCCTGATCTGCAATATTGCTCATGTACTACAGCAGATAATAGTCCAAGATCCTCATGAAACATTCCTCAACAGTAAATGCAACACTCAAACGACAGTTGGGTAGTTTTCAATTTTATTGCCTTTTTCAGAGCACCATATTTCATTCAGGAAGTCAAACTTTACAAAATATTAAAAATGTTAAATATTGATGTGCCATGATTTCAAGTAATAAAAAAGCAATTCTTTTTATTATTGTAGTGACATCTCACTACCTATGTTACTATAAAATAATCCAGCACTTCAGTTAAAAAAATTTTTGGTATAAGAGTGTGTAAATACTGTATGCAATATTTATTTCCAAAGATGTGCTGGTTTGATGCTTTTGCCATTGCACTTCTATGGGTTTCATCCACAAATTCTACATACAAATTAGCACAACCATGGATCCTCTGTATACTGGCACCAGGTGGTGTCATGCACAAATAAGGCTCTGTTCCCATCTGCGTCAGGGGTGCCATTCATGCAGCAACATTTTTTCTATCAAAATATCAGAGACCTTGGCAAGACTAGATGGACCCCATCATCAGTCAATGGGGTCTGTCAGGTTCTGCTGGTGTCCATCATGCAACAGATCTGCCAGAGCTTTGTGGTTTCCATTATGAACAGAAGCCACAATGCAGATGTGAATGGAGCTTAAGAGGCAATCCCACTCTCAAGATTCTGTCTGCTATGTTGGCTAAGGTCAGGGGTGGATTGGCCTTAGACCCTGTAGAGAAATTTCCCGGTGGGCCGATGCCCAGGGGGCCACCCAAGCCCTCCTGATGGCAGCATGCCAAGTACATAATGATCTGATGCATTGGCTGCAGTTGCCCTCCTGAACCCAACTGTATTACCATCCTCAGGCGGAGAGGGCGGCAGTATTTTATGCTGTACTGTGGTATTTGATTCTGCTGCAGCGGTACTTTGTGCTGCACTATGGTATTGCAGGCCATGTCTACTTCTGTTGTCCCCGACTACTTATGTTGCCCTGTCTTCTATCAATTTAGTCCTGCCTACAACATGGGGCAACTTTTAGTTTTTTTTCCAGGGCCACTTTTAGTTCCCAGTCCGCCCCTGGCTGGGATGCTAAAAGTACCTACTTATTATTATGGTTAAAATAAAGCAAAATATTACTAAAAAATACATGTACAACCATTTGTCTTTGTGTCACAGTACTGTGAATAGCAGCAGTGCCTCTCCATGTAAATTTGGCAGTCCCCCTGAAACAGTAGTAAGAACACATCTAATAACACAACATGAGCACTGGTTAATGATTCTGTGATTGTGTTGTTTGGAATAGACATTACAAGGTTTTCTATATAAGGCGATTCTATGTAAATATCTGCACAATAAAAAAAATTGATTCTTTCCTGATATGTTTTTAGCAGTTTACCCGCCCATTATTCTACATTTTTCACTGAAGGGGAAATATTCAGCCTTTCACAGCTTACCCCGATCACAACAAATGACTGCCGGGAGTGTCAACTATTAGACCCGGAACAGAGGACAGGCACCAGGCCTGCATTTTTCTTTATGGGGTGACCCAATTAAGAGATTTTGCTAAATATAATCTTTTATGTTTTATGGTTATTATAACAGAGTTTCCAGTACATTGTGCTCTCGTTAGCCCCCTGTTCATTATACAATGAAAAGGCAAAGCTTGGCTATTCCCTATAGTTTAAAATGAATACATCCATTATCCCTCCAACCAATGAGCTGGATAAATAAGAGTTCCAAGAATCCTTCTACTATCCTGATTGGGGGGTGGGGGGGGGATCATTGAGCCCAAACAGTCCCGAGCATCTCCGTTTTTGTTCTAGTCTTTTCTTTATTTGTCTGTGTCGTTCTCTAATTCACTACTACAGGGTACAATAGGAATGAGACAATATCAGGGCATCTACCCCGGGAGCCCACTGGGGATCATATCAGTCTATAATATTAAGGCTCTCTCGGGGATGGCGGCTATTGTATCCCACGGAGGCGGACAGCTAATACTGACAGCTTAGTTGGGTTTTTGTCAGCCTCTGTATGTTCATGGACACTACAACTGGTAAATTACTTTGCACTTGTAAGAATGGATACCAATGGTAGCAGTGCGACACTGCCTTTGTTTGTATGTTTATTCTTTAAATATTTGAAAACTTAATAAAAACAGTTAAAAAAAAAAAAAAAAAAAAGAGTTCCAAGAATCCACAGAACAGTAGTTATCCCCACTAGTAGTAAGTGAAGTCTTCTTCACAGCTCTCACCAGTTTCTTGTTTTTGCACTTTCTTTCTGGTATTCTTTCTTACAGGTTTTTTTTTTTTTTTTTTAATACTTTAAACAGGCATTTTTACTGGCACTTTTCAACTCCTATAGGAAAATGCTAGAAAAAAAACTACATAACTAGAGGCTGATGCATTTTGTCAAATAAAAAAAAATCTTAATAATTCACAAAAGCAACACAAAAATGACTATAAAAACACTTTTTTTTTCTGTAGTATGGTTTATAATATACCATGGGTTTGACACTGTACCGAACCTTACAAACCCAACCTAACAAAGTTTGCATTAATCAATAGCAGAGTGAGTATGTGATGAATAAAACTATTTCTGACCACTATTTCACTTGTATCTGGCACCTTTGTAGCTGTTTTCTCATCAGTATGCTATATCCTAGGCTTGAAGTTGTTTGAGAGCTATTGGCAAAAACTAGCTCCCATCCCCTGCAGACAGAAACAGAGGAAAATCTGCTTCCTAACTTTCTCTTAGGGTACGGCCACACAGAGGACATTGTTTTGAAACAGATCTGCCTGCAGGCCATAGCCAGAAGTGGATGTGAAAGGAATCAGATAAATAAGGGAAGGGCTTATACTTCTCCTTCCTGGTGGGTCCACTTCTGGCTTTGGCTGAAAATCCTGCAGGCAGATCTGCTTCAAAACCTCCTCCAAATATATCTGTGCGGCTGTACCCACACTAGCGCTTAGACTGCAGAAGGCTGTTCCGGATACAGATAACACATGCATTTTAATGGGCACTGTGTAATACTTAATTTCTCCTGTGGTGATAACATAGGAAATTGAACACTTACTGCCCCCCAGAGAGAATAGATGATTGCTGATGGGGCACTTAAGGCACTTTGTGATCAAGTTGTGGTCTGAAGACCTGTCTAACAAGCGGAGAGAGTCCAAAACTGGCAACCCCTTTAAATAATCTAAATGTACTAAGATGCGCAGCACTTACATTCAATACCAAAACTAAAAAGAAAAAAATATTTCAAATGTTTAGGCTAATCTGGGGTGATATAAAATGCTTAACATAGACCTGAGATGAAGCTATAACGAAAGTTGATTGTTATTTCAATACTTGTGTTCAAATGGATCTAACCTAAATGCTAGTTTTATATTGCACATCTGAAATCCCCAGAACGGCTGGAATTCTGGATTACCGGATATTTCAAACCACTGGCTGCCTTCACATACACACGTCTCTGTACGGTTTCATGGAGATCACGGTGACGTGCCTGGCTTACTGTGAAACGTCGACGCTAAAAGGATGTAAGGTCCCTGTTTCCCAGGTTCACAATGACAACAATCAAAAATTTTTGCCCTGAAAATCAGTTTTTTTCCTGAAAAGGCGGTTTAAATGGAGCAAGGGGTTTAGGGAACACAAGCTTTTGTCGTAGAGTATAAGTTGGCTGTGGCATTTGCTTCATATTGGTCCTCCCATCCTTGAAGTACTCCATCTCACTGACATCTTTGTTTACTTTGGTCAGAATGGACAAAATATCTTCTCCTCTGTGAAGAATTAGATCACAAATTATTCACTGGTGACAAAATGATGATGTCTTAACTTTGTTATTTTAGTCATATGAGGAAGGAAGTAGATTTGTAGTAACATTTATTTCTATGGCCAGTTGTTTTTCAGTTTCAGTTCTTTGAATGCAGACACCAGTGTAAGCAACTGATGCTTTCATTCTTTTTCCTAGTATAACACACACATGTATAATTATGGTATTGCTAATGGAGATCAATAACTCAGTAAGCAGCTGTAAAACACTTATCTGTGAAAAGTAAGAGATAGCGTTGGAATACATTATCTTAGGGCTGTATTACACCACCAGATTATACACACCAACTATCGGTCTGA
Organism: Bufo gargarizans; assembly: GCF_014858855.1. Lineage (NCBI taxonomy): Eukaryota > Metazoa > Chordata > Amphibia > Anura > Bufonidae > Bufo > Bufo gargarizans. The sequence continues at coordinate 75,091,083 of NC_058087.1, forward strand.
TTGGACAGATATTGGTCAGATAATCTGTTGGTGTAATACAGCCCTTACAAATCACAGACTATCTGGACCCAATGGTATCAATTGCAACATACATTGTCTGTGGCTGAGTGAAGCCCCTCTTGATAAGGTTGCCCTTGAGAAGGCCTTCTATTCCCTCCATCTCCTTCTTTCCATCCTTTCATGTACTTTATGCTTCCCCTGACATTTGTATGACCTGTATTTGAAAGGTAACAGCACAAGCATGCAGCTAGTAATATTATTATTATTTATTTTAAAGTGCCTTTAATTCCATGGCGCTGTACATCCAGACCGGGTTTCACAAATATAAAAATACAGGGTAGGCCATTTATATGGATACCCCTTAATAAAATGGGAATGGTTGGTGATATTAACTTCCTGTTTGTGGCACATTAGTATATGTGAGGGGGGGAACTTTTCAAGATGGGTGGTGACCATGGCGGCCATTTTTAAGTCGGCCATTTTGAATCCAACTTTTGTTTTTTCAATAGGAAGAGGGTCATGTGACACATCAATTGGGAATTTCACATCAATTGGGAATTTCACAAGAAAAACAACAGTGTGCTTGGTTTTAACGTAACTTTATTCTTTCATGAGTTATTTACAAGTTTCTGACCACTTATAAAATGTGTTCAATGTGCTGCCCATTGTGTTGGATTGTCAATGCAACCCTCTTCTCCCACTCTTCACACACCGATAGCAACACCGCAGGAGAAATGCTAGCACAGGCTTCCAGTGTCCGTAGTTTCAGGTGCTACACATCTCGTATTTTCACAGCATAGAAAATTGCCTTCAGATGACCCCAAAGATAAAAGTCTAAGGGGGTCAGATCGGGAGACCTTGGGGGCCATTCAACTGGCCCACGATGACCAATCCACTTTCCAGGAAACTGTTCATCTAGGAATGCTCGGACCTGACACCCATAATGTGGTGGTGCACCATCTTACTGGAAAAACTCCGGGAACGTGCCAGCTTCAGTGCATAAAGAGGGAAACACATCATCAGTGTGTGAAGAGTGGGAGAAGAGGGTTGCATTGACAATCCAACACAATGGCCAGCACATTGAACACATTTTATAAGTGGTCAGAAACTTGTAAATAACTCATGAAAGAATAAAGTTAAGTTAAAACCAAGCACACTGTTGTTTTTCTTGTGAAATTCCCAATAAGTTTGATGTGTCACATGACCCTCTTCCTATTGAAAAAACAAAAGTTGGATTCAAAATGGCCAACTTCAAAATGGCCGCCATGGTCACCATCCATCTTGAAAAGTTTCCCCCCCTCACATATACTGATGTGCCACAAACAGGAAGTTAATATCACCAACCATTCCCATTTTATTAAGGTGTATCCATATAAATGGCCCTCCCTGTACAATAAACAAGAACTATTAACAGACTGGCACAGAGGGGTAGAGGACCCTGCCCGCAAGAGCTTACAATCTATAAGGGGAGGGGAGAACACAGTAGGTGAGGGTATAGGCTGCTCGTGTGGTGGCAGCATGCTCATTGCAGGTGGTAGGTTTTCCTGAAGAAGTGGGTTTTCAGGTTGAAAAACAGAGGAGGAGGTTTTGTGAGGATTTGAGATTACGTGTGGGGATGTATCTGGAAAGCAGGTCAGAGATATAAGGAGGGGGCAGGTTGTAGAAGGTCTTATATGAAGTTGTAAGTATTTTAAACTGAATTCACTGGGCAATGGGGAGCCAATGAAGAGACTGGCAGAGGGGGAGGCAGAGGAGAAACAAGGGGAGAGCAGCAGAGTTGAGAATAGATTGGAGGGGAGCGAGAGTGCTGGATGGCCACACAGGAGGATGTTGCAGTAGTCCAGTTGGGAGATGACGAGTGCATGCACTAGTATTTTAGTTGACTTACAGTTGTGTTCAAAATAATAGCAGTCAGAAATCACTAACCTGATCACTGTTTTTGGTAGAAATTATATTTCTACATGGCAAATAATTTACTAGCAGGTGTAGTAGAGTAATAGAAAGCCCAAAAGACCCAACAGTCATGACATGCATGCTGCTGATTCTCTGTAATTCAATCACTTATTGAAAGGGGCATGTTCAAAATGATAGCAGTGTGGTGTTCAATGAGTGAGGTTATTCATTCTTTGAAAAACAGGTGGCAATTATTGCCCTTATTTAAGAAAGGAAGGCAGCAAATGTTGTATATGCTGGTTACAGTGCATTTCTCTCAGAAATTCTGAGGAAACTGGGTTGTTCCAGACATTGTTCAGAAGAACAGTGTACCTTGATTAAAAAGTTGGAGAGGGGAAAACATATAATGAAGTGCAGAAAATGATTGGCTGCTCAGCTAAAATGATCGCAAATGCTTTAAAATGGCAACCAAAACCTGAACTACGTGGAAGAAAGCAGAACAACTACCATTCAAACGGATAGAAGAATAGTCAAAATCTCAAGGACCCGGACAACAATCAGCTCCAGGAAGATCAAAGAAGGTCTAAAGTTACCTGTGAGTACTGTTACAATTAGAAGACACCTATGTGAAGCCAAGCTATCTGCAAGAAGCCCCCGCAAAGTCCCACTGTTGAAAAAAAGACATGTGCTGAAGAGGTTACAATTTGCCAAAGAGCACAGTGACTGGCCTAAAGAGACATTTTGTGGACTGATGAAAGTAAGATTGTTCTTTTTGAGTCTAGTGGCCGGAGAGAGTTTGTCAGACGACCCCCCCAAACACTGAATTCAAGCCACAGTACATTGTGAAGACAGTGAAGCATGGTGGCGCAAGCATCATGATTTGGGGATGTTTCTCATACTACGGTGTTGGGCCTATTTATCGCATAACAGGGATCATGGATCAATTTGAATACATCAGAATAGTTGAAGAGGTCATGCTGCCTTATGCTGAAGAGGAAATGCCCTTGAAATGGGTGTTCCAACAAGACAACGACCCCAAACACACCAGTAAACTTGCAACATCTTGATTCCAGATAAACAAGATTGACGTTATGGAGCGGCCAGCTCAATCCCCGGATCTTAATCCAATAGAAAACTTGTGGGGTGACATAAAAAATGCAGTTTCTGAGGCATAAACAAGAAAAAGAGAAGAACTGTGGAATGTCGTCCAATCATCCTGGGCTGGAATACCTGGTCACAGGGGCCAGAAGTTGGTTGACTCCATGCAACACAGATGTACAGCAGTTCTCAGAAACAGTGGTTATATAACTAAATATTAGTTACGGTAAGTGATTCAAAAGGAAAGCAAAATCTTCAAACATTTTTCAGTTTATATAGTGAATGTTTGAGTTTGTAAAGAAGAATACAAAAACTGCTATTTTTTTGAACAGTCTTATATTCACTCTTCTTCCATTTTTTTTTTTAGAGGAACAACACAAATTTGATATGTTTTTCTTCATGTTTTGATTTGGAATAGAATGTGTAGTGTTCCCAATGCATTTGCGTGTATGGAAATAAAAGCTATTAGAAGGATTTTGAGCTTTATTCACTGCTATTATTTTGAACACAACTGTAGTTGGGTGAGGAAGCCGCGAATCCAAGATATGTTCTTAAGTTGAAAACGGCAGGTGGAGGTGAGGGTTTGGATATGCGACTTAAAGGACAGGGCAGGATCCAATGTTACCCCCAGGCAGCGGGCCTGCGAGACTGGAGAAAGCGTTGTGCTATTAACTGTAATGGATAGGTCAGTTAGGGGGGCTGAGTGACATGGAGGAAAGCTGATGAATTCAGTTTTCTCCATGTTGAGTTTTAGGAAGCAGAAGGAGAAAAATGACGATATAGCTGGCAGACACGCTGGGATTCTGGATAGCAGGGAGGTGCCATTTTGGCCAGAGCGGTAGATTTGCGTGTCAACATTATTCAGGACTGATGTCTGATAGTTTACTATTAATCATTCATGTTTACGCCTGTGCTGTGCTGGGAACTTTGCCGCTGATGGAGGATCCCGTCCATCAGCAGCCTCCATTACTGGAAACAAACTGCATATGCGCTAGTTCCCTTGTCCAGCTCCAGTATAAGTGAATGGAGGCTGCTGATGGACGGGATCCTCAATCAGTCGCCAAGTTCTCAGTGAATTAATTATTTTTGTTACGCTGTAGGACATCAGTGTCGAAAGTGTAATGATGCTTATTACTAGCTGAATGCATGTACTGTTACCAGCACATGAGCAGCTAGTAATATAAGCCCCTGAACAATCATTCAGCCAACAGCTATCTCTCCTGACCCCCTCACAACTCCCCCATACACATTTGGCTTGGGCAGGGTGGAGAAAGCTTCTGCCAAACACCTCTGGTGGCGCCTTATCTCCCAGAAGGACAAAAAGGATCAGATGAAAATATTCACTTTGCTTGATCATTTTCTCCCCCAATTGTTGGGGGAGAGTTGGAAGCTCCTCATACACATCAGACTGTTACTTGAATCTTCTGTTCTCAGTGGGTTCGGCCAACGATACACTAATGTGTATGGGGGTCTTAACCTGTGCCTAGGCCTTTGCTCTGTCGATTGCTAAAAGGGTTATCTGAGACTAACAAATGCCCCCCATACGCTGGGCCCCTCACATTCAATCTACTTATCTGGCTCCCTACTCCCTGTGCCGTTCCTGGTCCCCGCACCACCGCAGCTGCTTCTCCCCATGCGCGGATGAAAACATCTGGTGTTGGGGGGGGAGGGGCAGCCAATGACAGGCGGTGATTGGGACAATCCTCCCTAGCATCACCCGCGATGCTAGGCAGGCTCATCACCATCACCGCCTGCCATTGGCTGCTCACCCCCGACATTGGATGTTTTCATCCGCGCACGGGGAAAAGTAGCTGCAGCGGTGCGGGGACCAGGAGCAGAGCAGGGATCGGGGAGGAAGGCAAGTAAATTCAGTGTGAGGGGCCCGGCATATGGGGGGAAGCATTTGTTAGTCTCAGATAACCCTTTTAAGCCTTTTTTGTTTGGACCTTTTGTTGTTTTACTAAATTATTATGTTGTGATGCCTTGTCATTTTTCTTTTACACTATACCAATTTTTCCTTTTTCTTGCAATATACTATTCATGTGTTTCGTTACTGTACATTTCAGTAATTTTGGATTCTTTATATCTGGCAATTTATAGGAAGAACTCTGGCATCCATCAACAGTTACAGTAAATATCGTCTTTATGTTGTGCAAGACAAATTGTAACTGCTTTATTTCATGAATATGTTTTCGCCTGTTCTAGCATGTATTTTTATTTCTCATGATATAACATGATATGTTGGAACTCCCTTTGTACTTAGCAGGCAGCATGGTATAGTGCATGAGGAGCTGAGCAGACTGATACAAGATTCCGCAAAACTTGAAATTTATACATTTCCATCTCCCTCATAGGAGTCATAGGGTTGGTCCTACTCGATGATTGACATCTGCCTCTGCATGACTTGCCTACAGAGATAGCTGTCAGTCATTGAGTAGGCCTGCCTACATAGGAACAACAGAGACTTAAACAAATAAAGTACAGGTTTAGCAGAGTCATTTCACATAACACTGTATATCAATTTGCTGGTGACAGCTGCTCTTAAAAACATTCCTCTTCTATTCCTTCCGGAAATAAATATATATATATATATATATATATATATATATATATAGAAGGACGTATATATGTGTGTGTGTATGTATGCATGCATGTTCCGCGATCATTCAAAAACACAACCATCGATTTCAACTAAACTTGGGATAAGAAATCTTGTGGGGGTCATACACCCCTACACAGCAGCTGCATGGAGTTTGTATGCTCTAACTGTTTTTGCTACACACATATTACTCTGTAACTCAAAAACTCATTGATCAATTTCTACTAAACTTGGCACACATATCACTTACTATCTGGGAAAGAATACTGTGGAGTTAACACGCCGGTACACAGCATCTCTTTATCTCTTATATATATAAAAATGAGTTGCTGCTCTCTCCCTCCTCCAGACTGAAGGGGAGGGGGGATGCTTTAGCTGCTCATATCTCTGGTTTGGTACCAGCTAGTACCAGTTAAATCTCCTGTTAAGCTTGGGCTAATGCTAATGTCATTTTGGTAGGTCAGCTTTCAAACAAGACCAGTTGCATGCTTCTAGCTGCTGCCATTCAGGAGATATGAGCAGCTAAAGCAGCCGTCCCTCTCCCCCACTTCTGCCCAAGCCCAGCTCAGGCAGAGTAGTTATGTACTTTTCCAACAGCCTGAGCTGAGGTCGGGCAACACAGTTGGGTGGTTAATACAACCCCAGATGGGCAGGCACTAAATGAGCAATGGAGAACACCAACAGTGCCCGAAGGACCTAACTGACTATAATGGGGCCCATAATTTTACTGGATGAAAAAAATGCAGCATGCTTTTAGGCATTTTAGTGGAATCAGTGGCAGGGGCCCCTAACAAAGCCCCCAATGAAGATGTTAAAGTAGCCTAAGTCTGTTAAGCGTTGTGAAACAGATTTTCTGCAGTAGGATAATAGGGGTAATGGGACAGCAACGTGACTAAATACTGTATATGAACGCTACCCACAGAACTATACAGTAAAGTGTGTATGGAATATTATTTCACAAATTATTTGGCATGCACGGATAGATTCTTGTTTTCATGAGTTTACTTACTTTGGGACCATTTTTGTTAAATTTGCACACAGAGCTTGGATGTACCATGTCCCTTTTCGGGGATGACGGAATGAGTAGTAGCCATCCACTGTTGACATTCCAACCAGTAAATCCGCATCAGTAGGTACGGTTATTGTAACTTTCCTCTCTTCGACAGCAGAAACTGCATCTGCTTCAATAGAATGTGAACCCTGAGGACGTTTTCCTTGACATGCCTGTATAAAGAATAGCTTAGGCTTTCCAGCCAATGTTGAGCAATTTCCTATAGAGAAATATGACGTTACTTCGCGTATATATATCATTTCATTGTCAGTTCCGTAGACTGCTTGTGATTCTCCATGAGTCAAAATACAGCAAATAAAGCAGTCTCTCTCCGTATGATCCCTTTTGCTGAACTCTTTCAAGCAGTCATGGATTTCTTGTGTTGACAGCTCACTGCAAATCTCCACATCCAGGCCCAGCCATGTGAACACCGCAGTCAGGTACTCTGTAAGATTGCAAATAGTTATAGAATAAACTGTATGACACAATATATCAAGAAGAAAACCTAAACCATCTCAATCATATCTTTTTATCAATGGTGGTTTTTGCAGTACTACTACCTTATGAGTCCACTGCCAGTGGTCCCATATGCTCAATACCTCAGTCCCACCAACCAGAACCTCTTGAACATAAGTGGTGCAGTGATTATCTACTATTGTGCAGGGCAGCCAATGAGAATCAGCACAATGAAAGTGGCTTCTGACCATCACTGAACATACTGGGGTAGAATTATCAAGACTGGTGTAAAGAAAAACTGGCTTAGTTGCCAATAGATCTTTTTATTTTACAAAGGTGCTCTGAAAAATCAAACATGGAATCTGATTGATTGCTATGGGCAACTAAGCCTGTTTTGCTTTACACCACTTTTTGATAAATTTCCCTAATTGGTGTAAAGGAACACTGGCTTAGTTGTCCATAGCATCTAATCAGATTCCACCTGAAAAAAATAATATATATATATGTATGTATAGCTGAAAAATGAAAGGTGGAATCTGATTGGTTGCTATGGGAAACTACTCCAGTTATACTTTACACCACTTTGATAATTCTCCTCTATTATGTTGATGTTCTGAGGCGGATTTAAAGGGACACCAGAAGACAACATAACAAGTATGCCAAAGCAATGTCTAGACATATGAGCATTATTTTTTTTTATTATCAAAGGAGAAGAGCACTCCAGCAGAACCATTAACAAATCAGGACCAAAGAACCTGGATGTCAGGCATGACCATGGCCCACAAGAAAAGAATATTGAGGAGAATGACAATATGGTAAGCAGAGACATGTAGAGGAGGATACCTATGGAAGGCTGCCTGAACTGGCAGACCTAACCGGAAGCTAAAGAAAAAGTACAGAGGCCAGGGAAACAGGTAGAAGCAACGTACATGTCTGAAAACATAAAAGTTGCGCAAACCCATCAGACACTATCGACCTACACTGCGGACCAACTCCGTCTAAAGAAAAAGGGAAGGAGGCTATGAGAGAAATGTACAAAATGGCCAGATCGGAACCAAATATGGGATAAATACTGCACCAGGGAGTGCGGACGTCGCATGCCACAAAGTCCCAGAAAAAACGGTGACTGAACCATACTACTCGCACAGATACTCCACAGCAGAAAGGGGGCCTACAAGAACCCAACGGCTATGGAAACTGGCCAAGCAAGCAGAAACCGTAGTGCAACTACTCGTCTTGCAGAAGGGGAGAAGTAGAAAAGGCCGACAGGGTTCAGTAGAGAACTAGTGCAAGTGGTGACAACAAGGACAGTACGACCACCGTACCCGGTGGGGGAAGCTATACAGACAACTCACAGAGGCAAATTGGATAAGTGCATACTGCGGGGTTTCGCTCTGGTAGATAGGGTAAACTGGCAAAGTACAGAGGCAAACTTATAACGCAAAACATCAGTGTTTATCCACACTTGAGGCAATTGCACAAAACAGCATGTAAATTTGCAGTCATTGGTGTTAATTCACACACAATGGAAAGTTCCTGTAACACAAGTCACCTTGCTGGCAGTTCTGCCTCCAGTAGTCCACAGCAGGCCTGTTTCCCCCAGCATGTGGCTCTCAGCCCTCCAGCACGGCACAAAGCCTCAGATCCCAAAAACAGAGACATCTCTGCTGAGCCCAGCTGCCTATTTAAAGGACAGCCAGGTGCTGCCAAAACCTGGACCGGCACTTAAACTCCGGTCCGGTATTTGACCTCACCTGGCTGGAAACCAGCCCAGCAGCACATGCTGGGAGGAAAATGCCTTCCTTGCCAGACACAACCCCTCACTGTGTCACAATACCCAAACTTCCACAAGGAGGGAACGCTGCTGCTGTCACCGTAGCAGATGGTAGAGGCAATGCCTGATATGAGAAGGGAACAAGGCGCTCAACCAGTGCCACAGACATTGGTAGGTTATACCAGGTACAAAAAAAACGCACTAGTGCCCACCAGAAGTGAACAAACACATCACCCGTAGCATGGCTTGGTATAGGCATTTGACCAGCGGCATAAGGAACAAGTGAACCTATCAGCCATGCCTCAGGAACACCATGCATAGCATGCCTAGTAAATGTGTTGCAGAAAACTGCACAAAAAGCCAGGGTCGATACCCCAAATGGAGGAAGGGGATGCGGCAAGAACCTCTGGTGCAGCGCCCACTGAAAACGTGCCCTGTAAGCCAGAACCAGTGACTGTCGGCACTTGAAGGAAGAACGCAAAAACTCCCACTGGGAAGGGGTTACACAGTACAGGTAGTAGCAACAGAACAGGAGTAACCGAAAAATCTACAGCCAGCGCAAACTCTGCCTCATAGGAGGAGGCCAAACCAGCACCCATGGCCTCTCCCGAGGGGAGAACCTACTTGAAAATGAGGTCAAACAGCAATAGCCAACATGAACTGTTGGTAGCGCAATACTCCATAGGGCATAGAAGAAAACTGGCAACCCGTGCATACGTCCCACCTCCTGAAGGTGTGGGGACGCCGAGCATGCCAAGTAAAAGCAACAAAATTAGAATGCTCAGCATGGGGACTCGAGGCACGAGGAAAGGCATGTTGTGGGTAAACCCCCTGGAAAGACAGAGGCTGCCACGTAGGCGCCTGATCCCCAATCCGAGGAGGAAAAGGATAGCGTGAAGTAGTCACAGTATCCCGTGGTAGTGCCAAAATACTGCTAATGACGGGGGGGGGGGGGGTAAAGCGATTGTCTGAGTCTAGCAAGGAGACCACCCTTGGAACGGGATGGAATGCAGCACGGTGACTCAGTGGTTAACTGGTGTCTTGCAGCGCTGGGGTCCTAGGTTCAAATCCGACCAAGGGCAACATCTGCATGGAGTTTGTATGTTCTCCCCGTGTTTGCGTGGGTTTCCTCCCACACTCCAAAGACATACTGATAGGGATCTTAGATTGTGAGCCCCATTGGGGACAGTTGGATGCTAACATCTGTAAAGCACTGCAGAATATAGCATTATATAAGTGCATAAAATAAATAAATGCGACAAGAGGATAATGCGATAGGTCGGAAGACTCCAGAGGTAGTGGGAATACTCTGCCTATGGAAAGAGGGGAGCCCGACAAGATGTATAGTATCCACTGGTAGAACAAGTTCCCCTGGTTGTGGAACTACCCCTGCGAACTACTCTGGAACTGCACCACTAGCTCCCCTGTAGATGTAGAGAGGACACAGTGTAAGCTTGAACGTGGGGCACTAAGATAACAAGCTAAACACACACTGCTATAGGGAACTAAGCCCAAAATTGGAGCAGATAATAATAAAAATAGCTGTGGGAATTACACACAGTCCCAACCCCGGCCTACTCTGGGAGAACAGAGTAGGCCGGAGAGCCGGAGCCTCGCGTACATGTGGGGCCGACCAGAAGAACTTTCAGCTGGGAGCGCAGCGCCTGGAGGGAGCGGGATCTTGCACCCCGAACAGAGGAGGCCGGGAACAGGCATACCAACGCCCAGTAGCGGCTGCCCCAGGATATTGTTTATTAAAAACAAAAATAGACATACAAATGTAAATGATATATTTGCATTACAAGACTTCAATTTTCAAATACCAATGCATTATACAAATTATTCCCATAATTTTAAATGACCAAAATGATTATTACAAGAACAGTATATGTTACAGTTTATTTACTGTAACTAAGTCTAAGTATCGTAACTATGTGCAGATTTCATACAAGTAACCAGCGCATGCGCACTGCATATCTTTGTGCCTCTGCCCACGGTGGGTAGAACACAGGGCATGCCTAGGCTTGGCAGTGATGCGCGAAGGGCTACAGGGAAATATGATGTCATAGAGACACAGGGCTGGCCAGCGCTTAATGAGAGGGGGGAGGGGAGTTGGGCGCAAGTAAGGCAGGGGAACCTGGGCACTTTCAGCAAATTGTCCACCCCTGGGCACTTGCGATGACTAATTAGCATATCATTTTTGGGCAATCTGAAGGATCTAAAAACTAAACGTGCCCTGTTGAATCAGTTTAAAATTGGTCAGGTTGGTGACAGACTCCCTTTAAAGAGAAGGCGGCATAAGGTGGTAACAGACTTTGATTCCAGCTCTGTCACTTACTCGTTTTCTTGGAGTAGTTCTAATAAAATCAGTCTCCATTAGGTACAGCCCAAGTTCTCATATTCATAAGTGGTGAGCTGCCTCCACCATCCTGAGCTAGTTGAGAGCATTCTCCCAATACTGTACATGGAGAGAAAGCTGTCCATCATCAGCAGAGGTGTGGGGGAGTCAACGGGCCATGAACATCCAGGACTCCAGAGTAAATGCAGATCACAGAAAGGACTTGGCGCTCATGCTGCACCTGAAACAGTGATTTTAGGAAAACTTCCCCAAGAACTACTCTAAGATGGCATATAATAAATGTTAAATTAGTAATAAAAAGCCTGTCTGAGTGTCAGTGCACGTGTTTCACGTTAGGGCACATAGCTTTAGAGTTCCAGTACAGAATCAGAATAATGTGTGAATGCATTCTTTGTGTAACATTTGTTGCATTTACAAACCAAACATTTTAATTTATCTGAATTCTAAGGTGTGGATTTTCTATTAAAATTCAGTTAACATGCCCCTTACCTGCATCTTTTTCAGTACCAGGTCTCCCAGGACTCTTCATAAATTCTGAATTATTTATAATCAAGCAGTAGCCTCTGTGTTTTCGATTCATTGGATACGTCTGTAAGATACAAAGAATAAAAAAAACACTTTGCATACATAGTTTTATAATTTTTCATAAACTCTGCACTAAGGCCTTATGCACACGACCGTAGTTTCGGTTCGCATCAATTCAGTGGGGCAGCAAAAGATGCAGACAGCACAGTTCTGTGGCCCCGCAAAGGACATGCAGAAGGGAAAATGCGGGATGCACAGGAGAACAGAGAATCTACAAGAAATAAATGAATCAGTGAAAACTGGAGGATTCCTTTTTTTTTTTTTATTAAAGGGGTTGGCCACCCTAAGTATCAAAAATGTTCACCATAACATGTTTCCCTGGAGGAGCTCCTCAGACCGGCTGTGTGGGAGGAGCAGCTGTAAAGTGAAAGTAAAAATCCCAGCATGCATTGCAGCAAGCATGTTCAGAGGAGCAGTCACATGACATCCACACCCACCTGTGTTCCCATAGAGACAAGAGCCCCTCAGAGAACATCAAAAACAACTGCTGTACAGACATAGCAATAGAAGGAGTGCCCCAGTCCCAGCAGTAAGTTGTACAGACATAGCAATAGAAGGAGCGCCCCAGTCCCAGCAGTAAGCTGTACAGACATAGCAATAGAAGGAACGCCCCAGTCCCAGCAGTAAGTTGTACAGACATAGCAATAGAAGGAGCGCCCCAGTCCCAGCAGTAAGCTGTACAGACATAGCAATAGAAGGAACGCCCCAGTCCCAGCAGTAAGCTGTACAGACATAGCAATAGAAGGAGCGCCCCAGTCCCAGCAGTAAGCTGTACAGACATAGCAATAGAAGGAACGCCCCAGTCCCAGCAGTAAGCTGTACAGACATAGCAATAGAAGGAACGTCCCAGTCCCAGTAGCAAGCTGTACAGACATAGCAATAGAAGGAACGCCTCAGTCCCAGCAGTAAGCTGTACAGACATAGCGATAGAAGGAACACCCCAGTCCCATCAGTAAAGAGAGGTCACTACCCGTCTCACAGATATGTTTCATAAATTTTCTGTGGGGCTCAGTCATTTCTAGTTGTGCCACTGAACCGGCGTGACCTGTCGCCCCGACAAATTGATGTTAATTTTCGCCAGTTTTCTGACTGTGAGAGCAGGACAGGAGGGGGCTGCCAATAGCAGGAAAACCAGGCAGTTCTGCTTAAGAAAATATATTAGTAAGGGCTCATTCTCACGACCGTATATTTTTTCCGTTTGTTTTTTTGGGGGGGGCCGTATGCGGAACCATTCATTTTAAATTAAAACTGAAGGGTGGCCCTGTATGTGAAAGATAGCATGAAATCTAATTTGATACAAGTTAGCGAGACCAATTTAGAGTCAGTTTGGGTTACCTTGCAGCTTGATAATCATAAGGTAACTCGTGTAGGTGTGAAATATAGACCACCTAGCCAAGTCAAAGAATTAGGCTGAGTTCACACGGGCGTGTCCGGATTAGGTCCGGATGCGTCCCGGTGTATTGCGGCAAACCCGCGCGATTAGGTACGCAATTGCAGTCAGTTTTGACTGCGATTGCGTTCCGATGTTCAGTTTTTATCACGCGGGTGCAATGTGTTTTGCACTCGCGTGATAAAAACCGACTGTGGTACCCAGACCCGAACTTCTTCACAGAAGTTCAGGTTTGGGTTAGTTGTAGTGTAGATTGTATTATTTTCCCTTATAACATGGTTATAAGGGAAAATAATAGCATTCTGAATACAGAATGCTTAGTACAAGGTCAATTGAGGGTTAAAAAAAAATAAAAGAAATTAACTCACCTTGTCCTCTTCATCGCGCAGTTCCCGGTCTCTTCTGATGAGCTGTCGGCTAAAGGACCTTTGGTGACGTCAGATCACATGCTCCAATCACATGGTACATCACCGTGGTGATGTACCATGTGATTGGAGCATGTGATCTGCTGACGTCACCAAAGGTCCTTTAGCCGACAGCTCATCAGAAGAGACCGGGAACTGCGCGATGAAGAGGACAAGGTGAGTTAATTTCTTTTATTTTTTTTTAACCCTCAATTGACCTTGTACTAAGCATTCTGTATTCAGAATGCTATTATTTTCCCTTATAACCATGTTATAAGGGAAAATAATACAGTGAATAGACTGTCACCTAGCAACCATGAGTGAAAATCGCACCGCATCCGCACTTACTTGCGGATGCTTGCGATTTTCACTCAGCCCCATTCATTTCTATGGGGCCTGTCCTGCGTTACAAACGCAGAATATAGAGCATGCTGCGATTTTAAAGCATTGCAGAAGTGATGCGTGAAAAAAATCGCTCATGTGCACAGCCCCATAGAAATGAATGGTGCCGGATTCAGTGCGGGTGCAATACGTTCACCTACCGCATTGCACCCGCGCGGAAATCTCGCCCGTGTGAACTCAGCCTTAGATGATCTACTAGTTGAGGAAACAGCTAAAATGACATTGAAAGGGGAAGTTATCATTATGGGAGACTTTAATCTTCCTGATGTAAACTGGAAAACCAAAATAGTTAGTTCGGCCAGGAGTACAGATATTCTAAATTCCCTACTGGGATTATCTCTACAGCAAGTAGTTGAGGAGCCAACCTGGAAGGAGGCCATTTTAGATTTAGTATTCACAAATGGGAATTTGGTATCTGATATTACTGGAGGGGAAAGCTGTAGTTTACTATAAGTACAGTGACTGAGTCACACCACACAAAAACAAAAGTTTTAGATTTTAGAAAAACTGACTTTTCTAAAATTAGATTAGTGGTATACGAGTCCCTATCAGATTGGAACAGTTTCATTGGAGTCCATGAGAAATGGGACTACTTAAAAGTGGCACTATTGAAGGCAACATAATAGGCTTGTCAGTAAAAGCAAAAAAAGGATAGACCACTGTGGTACTCAGCAGAAGTGGCCAAAATCATTAAAAACAAAAAGATAGCATTTAGTAATTATAAAGGGTGCAGTAGACATCGCTTATCTGGACTTTAGTAAGGCTTTTGATACTGTCCCACATAGAAGGCTTATCAATAAATTGCAGTCTTTGGGCTTGGACTCCCATATTGTTGAATGGATTAGGCAGTGGCTGAGGGACAGGCAACAGAGGGTTGTAGTCAATGGAGTATATTCAGATCATGGACTTGTTACCAGTGGGGTACCTCAGGGATCTGTTCTGGGACCCATATTGTTTAATATCTTTATCAGCGAAATTGCAGAAGGCCTCGATGGTAAGGTGTGTCTTTTTGCTGATGACACAAAGATTTGTAACAGGGTTGATGTTCCTGGAGGGATACACCAAATGGAAAAGGATTTAGGAAAACTAGAGGAATGGTCAAAAATCTGGCAACTAAAATGTAATGTTGATAAGTGCAAGATAATGCACCTGGGACATAAAAACCCCAAGAGCAGAATATAAAATCAGTGATACAGTCCTAACCTCAGTATCTGAGGAAAGGGATTTAGGGGTCATTATTTCAGAAGACTTAAAGGTAGGCAGACAATGTCATAGAGCAGCAGGAAATGCTAGCAGAATGCTTGGGTGTATAGGGAGAGGCATTACCAGTAGAAAGAGGGAGGTGCTCATGCCGCTCTACAGAGCACTAGTGAGACCTCATTTGGAGTATTGTGCTCAGTACTGGAGACCATATCTCCAGAAGGATATTGATACTTTGGAGAGAGTTCAGAGAAGAGCTACTAAACTGGTACATGGATTGCAGGATAAAACTTACCAGGAAAGATTAAAGGACCTTAACATGTATAGCTTGGAAGAAAGACGAGACAGAGGGGATATGATAGAAACTTTTAAATACATAAAGGGAATCAACAAGGTAAAAGAGAAGAGAATATTTAAAAGTAGAAAAACTGCTACAAAAGGACATAGTTTTAAATTAGAGGGGCAAAGGTTTAAAAGTAATATCAGGAAGTATTACTTTACTGAGAGAGTAGTGGATGCATGGAATAGCCTTCCTGAAGAAGTGGTAGCTGCAAATACAGTGAAGGAGTTTAAGCATGCATGGGATAGGCATAAGGCTATCCTTCATATAAGATAGGGCCAGGGACTATTCATAGTATTCAGTATATTGGGCAGACTAGATGGGCCAAATGGTTCTTATCTGCCGACACATTCTATGTTTCTAAGTTACTGCTTGTGCATTCCGTTCCCCCAAAAAATAGAACATGTCCTATTATTATCTGCATTACGGACAAGGATAGTACTGTTCTACGAAGGGCCAACTGTTCCGTTCCGCAAAATACAGAATGCACACGGATGTCATCCGTATTTTTTGCGGACTGCAAAATACATATGGTCGTGTGAATGACCCCTAAGTGTTATATCTCCCTAATTTCTTTACAGTTTTAATAAGTGCTAACAGAACGGCCAACACCTTTAGCAATATAGTCATGTACTGCTCTCTCCTGCTCCGTATGACTTTTGCATAATTTGGAAGCCCTAATAACAGCTCAGGACAAGTCTGAAAAGCCTTTGCTAAGGACAGGATTTTCTAACTGACTTGCTCAGTTCTGGGTACAACCTCTATCTCAAACTCACAAGTACAAAGTATAATTTATGAATTCTTAATGTTTATCTAATCTGCGTGTATTACCTGCCAAGGAATACTGTAAGAATATGTTGTGGCAGTGGAGCTGCCAGAGGGCGATTAAAATGGTGTATCTCGCACAAAGGAAGCTGGGTGAGAACAAGAAAGGCTGGGAAATTAGGCTTATTTTCCACTGTCTGCAGCAGCTAGGCTGGTAATTAGCAGAGCTCAGGTAAGGGCTCCCAGTCAGGGGAAGGAGCAGGCTGTGTCAAGGCCTGTGGGAGCCGGGACCCTCTTAACCCTGTGTAGGGTAAGCACCGTGTTGGGTTTTTGGGAGCTGGGTGGTAGACCCAGATCCCAATAGAGAGGGAGAAATACTGTGTAGTCAGTGGCCAGAGGGCCAAGGATTTGTGATTATGATTTGTTTGGACTGCTGTTAAAGTGACGATAAAGCTGGTCGTGGACAGTTTGCACCCAAACCTGCAGTGTTGGAGTGGCTTCCTGAGGTGTACCAACCATCTAAAGTGAGAAGAGGGCTATCCTGGAGAGCTAAATGACCCCAAGTTGTCACAATGTATACAATGAAACTTCTATGAAAGTGTTAACTACAGTCAGTAAAATACACTCACTGAAAAAAAAAATCCCAGATAGAAATGTCGTATTGCTACAAAACCTGGCAGGCACATAGGTAAATGATTACAGGTATGATTAGACACTTGGTCTTGCCACAACAGTGTGTAAAAGAGCTTCTCCCCGCTGCCTTCTAAAAAGGCTGTTAGAAGGGTTGGGATTGAGTATGGAG
This sequence comes from Bufo gargarizans, assembly GCF_014858855.1. NCBI lineage: Eukaryota > Metazoa > Chordata > Amphibia > Anura > Bufonidae > Bufo > Bufo gargarizans. The sequence continues at coordinate 75,108,201 of NC_058087.1, forward strand.
GCCTCGTGGGGAGCGCTTCAGTCCTGCCTTTGCTATGTGGTGACACACTGCCCCAGCTGCTGGTGTGATGATCTGGGGAGCCATCGTATACGACCGTCACCCCTAGTAGTGACACGAGGGACAATAAGGCCTCTTTCACACGGGCAAGATTTCCGCGCGGGTGCAATGCGTAAGGTGAAAGCATTGCACCCGCGCTGAATCCGGACCCATTCATTTCTATGGGGCTGTGCACACGAGCGGTGATTTTCACGCATCACTTGTGCGTTGCATGAAAATCACAGCATATTCTATATTCTGTGTTTTTCACGCAACGCAAGCCCCATTAGAAATGAATGGGGCTGTGTGAAAATTGCAAGCATCCGCAAGCAAGTGCGGATGCGGTGCGATTTTCACACATGGTTGCTAGGAGATGATCGGGATGGGGACCCGATCATTATTATTTTCCCTTATAACATGCATGTTATAAGGGAAAATAATAGCATTCTTAATACAGAATGCTTAGTAAAATAGGGCTGGAGCGGTTAAAAAAAACAAAAAACTTTTGTTAATACCATTTTGGGGTGTGTATTTTTGATCACTTTTTATAAAAAAATTCGGGCAGTTACAGTAATGAAAAACAGCGAATCGGTCATTTTTATATTTTAATAGTACAGGCGACAATGCCCATGTTGATTTTTTTATTGTTTAAGTATTTTGATTTTGGGGAAAGGAGGGTGATTTGAATTTGTATATATTATTATGCCAGTGTTATCCAATACATTCCAGAACTGTAAGGGTTACATAGCATCATAAATCAATATAATGCTATGTGACTCCCGGCAGCGCTGGGAGGTCAGGCCGGGAGCTGCGTTGACACAGAAATTTGACAATGTGCCAGGTGTCTACTATCAAAAAATATATGGAGTTTAGGGCTAATACGATTTTTTTGTTTTATATTTTAGGCTTATTTGGACATTTGTCCTGTCCACTAGAAGTGCAAAGTGTGCAAAAACCCCGAACAGCAAAAGGGGTAAAGGGTTTCTACACATTGGATATACCACCGTGGCGGTTAGTAAAATTGTCAAGTCATTAGTCAGAATATACTTTTGTCTCTGAAGTTTTTTTTTACATGTTATGAGGAGAGTGAGAGTTAGATTTAGTAGTACCAGAACATCGTGTGTCTGAGTAACCTCTTGGTCCGACTCTCCGTTAAGACTGAGGTCAGACATGCGGTTTTCAGTGTTTTCATCCATTAGATCTGCAAAATAAATAAAGTAAAGCTTAAACAAAGTCCTAGATGTTTATTTAAAAAAATAAAACAATTGACAATTATCACCTAGCTGCATGAGCAATGCAACACCATGAAAATTCTATGGGACTGAGGGAGACCACCGAATCCTGCACTTGGTTGTTTCCTTCAGTCTTGCAGATAGGGCTGCAACAAGTACTCGACTAAATCGAGTAATTTGACATAAAAAAATCCTCGATGCAGATTTGTTTGTGTCTTTGTGGTCACCCGCTGTGCTTGGAATACTCAACTTTCCAGCAGGGGGCCCTCCGGACACTCCACAGCACGTCCATGGTCCCGCGCTGCACTGACTTCCTGACGTGCTGTGTGATGTCAGGCGCAGAGCAGCATCGAACGGTGGAGTGTCGGCGGTGCCCCAGCTTGAAAGATAAATTGGTGAAACCTAGGGGGTGGGGGCGCGACTAAGGCCGGGCGCCCGGAGTGCACAGCGTCATAGCAACCAATGACGCTGTGCACTCCGGGTGTCAGGAGGAGCTGGGCAGCAGAGACTATGGCACAAGTGGGGACAGATGATGGCACAAGGGTTGGGAGAGCTGATGGCACAAGGGGAGAGAGCTGATGGCTCTGGGGTGGGGGAGAGCTGATGGCACAAGGGGGAGAGCTGATGGCTCTGGGGTGGGTGAGAGCTGAGGGCACTGGGGGGGGGGGGAAACTGATGCACTTGGGCTGATTGCACAGGGGCGAACAAAGGGTGTTGGACTGATGGCGATGGGGGGGGGGGGTCTGAGTTTTTATAAAGGAAAAAACAGTCTAATTAATTTTTTCTTATTAGAATACTCAATCACAAAAAATAAAATCGGTAGCATACTCTATTACTAAAATAATCATTTACTGCAGCCCTCCTTGCAGACAATAAATGGAGCAGCAGAGAGCATGCTCCGCCATCTCTCCTCTTCTGTCAAGTGGTTAGAAATTCTATTTAGCCATTTCTTGTCCTTCCAGATAGTAAATAACTAAATTACATTTGGTTTTACATTTTTAAACTTCGTTTTACAAATATACAGTTTAGCTGCTTAGTACGATGAGTTCATGGGACCTTTAACATTGACCATACATTATGAGTAACTAGTTGTAATAAAACACTGAGCATTACAGAAATACTTCACACCGTTTATAATAGAGTTTTGATACACAAAACTAGACACAATTTATTACATATTGCTTATACAGTATATCACTAATAGTTATGACTCCTTTAAAGGCAACATGTCACCTCTCCTGACATGCATTCCCCACATAATAACAATTCTAAAGCATCTATTCTTATGACTCTATATTGTTCTATTCCACCATTATTTCTACTGGAAGTTTATGAATTAATGTTACAGTTTACGATGAAGGTGCAGATGGGTGCTACCATTTGGGGGCATTCCAGCACATTCTGTCACTGGCAGCACTGATTGGATGTCACACTGTGCAGGGACACACCCCAACTGGTAGCACTCATCTGGACCTTTACTGCGGACTGCTGGCAATTACTTCATAAACTTCTAGAAGGTATAATAGAGGAACAGCACAATTCAGAGTATAGTGATATACCAGTGTCTACGATATAACGCTGTATTAAGAAACGGTGATATGGCGATTTCCTAACAACCGTGGTGTTTAATGACGTCAAAGGAGCGGTGGCATGACCGCTTCTAAAATGTCCACTTCCTGCCACCTGCTCACATGTCAGTTCCCACAGTGGCCACATCCTCCCGGCTCCTACTTTCCCATGACCCCTGGTCTCTGCACACCCTGATGGACATGATGGGGCCCACAGGACGGAACCTCTCAAATAACACAAATGTTCTGAGACCTCCAGGTGCAGGCTGGCTATGTATAGGGAGGTCACGGTGGGTTTGTAGTGCTCAGGGTCTGAGTATAACAGTGTGCAGATAATAGCTGGTACAGGCAGCTCCTCTGGGCATGGGCGCTGCGTGGTCACCTCCTGCATTACTACTAGCACACGGAGGGCTGGATGCAGCTGCAAGTGCACCGTATGGTGGGGGCAAGCAGGCTTTTTTTTTTTTTTTTTACATTAAAGGATAACTGTCGTATATATATATTTTTTGAGTATTGGATTGTGGCGATTAATATCACCTTGGTGGCCCTATTTCAACTTTTCACTGTGTATTCAATTACCCCTTAATTCCACATTTTTGTTCCCTGCACTGCCTACTTTTACATGTGCTTAAAATAGGGTTGCTAGGCATGGTCCGTCTATGTATTGAAGGACAGAGGACGCAGAAACACGCAGCCTGCAAGGTCAGATTACAGACAGCCAGGGACTGTAAGTAAATGATTAAAGCCAGGTCCTCCCCAGCAGCTGATAACAGTGCCTGGGCTGTGTGCACTTCTCCCTGTCCCTGCGCTTGGCAGACGCTCCCTCACTCAGCAGACTGGGACAATGCAGAGTTGAAGCAGCGCAGAGCAGGGAAGGGAGATCTGCCATCTGCTCAGTATATACATGAAAGCAACATGTGGTAAGAGGACCCCTTTGTGCTGCAGGAGATTAACCCTTTAGGGGGGAGGGCTCTGGTTACCGACACTTTTGGGGGGCTATTGTTACTGGCTAGTGAGGGCAGGCGGGATTAGCCTCAGGGTGAGGGCAGTGGCGGCCATCTTAACTGAATAGTGAAATTGCAGTTTTATGCAGACTGGTTGCTAAGGGCTGAATCTTATTAACTATGGGGTAAGTCAGTCTAATAGTAACTGATTCTGGATTATCATGTAATTAGTAACCACATATATGAAAATTTAAATTAGGGTCTAAATGTTACAGTTATCCTTTAAACTTTATATATACTTTATACAAACTAGCTGCATGCTAACCGAGGCCCCACGACACAGTTCTAACAGCGGAGCGGCGGCCATCGTACTTCATGGCCCTTCACCGTTACTATCGGACCTCCCACCTGTCATAAAACTGCCACGCAAGTCACTTTAGTTTTATGTAAGATGAGGTCTGTTATTTTTTCCCCTTTTTTTTACAGAGCATTTGTCACATAAAGCCCATCCACAAATATTGGTCATATCCTGCAAAGCAGCCAGAGCATAAGAATGACAGTGCCAGCCTGGGTGCCCCCAAAATAGTGTAGATCAAATTACAAGCATGACAGCATTTGTCACCTTGGTCCCAGCCGCCTCATACAGTATAAGGTCTCCTTGGCCCCAGCAGCCCCATGCAGTATAATGTCACCTTGTGGACCACCCCATTGCAGTATAATGTCACCTTGGCCCCAGCCGCCCCATAGAATATAATGACTTTGTGGCCCCATACAGCATAATGTCACTTTGGCCCCAGCTGCCCCATGCAGTATAATGTCACCTTGTAGCCTGTCGCCCCATACAGTATAATGTATTGGTGGCCCCATGCAGTATAATGTCACCTTGTGGCCCATTCCATGCAGTATAATGTCACCTTGGTCCCAGCCGCCCCATACAACATAATGTCTTTGTGGCCCCATACAGTATAATGTCACCTTGGCCCCATGAAGTATAATGTCGCCTTGACCCCAACTGTCCCATGCAGTATAAGGTCACCTTGTAGCCTACCCCCCTATACAGTATAATGTCTCCTTGTGGCACCCATACAGTATAATGTCACCTTGTAGCCTGCCGCCCCATACAGTATAATGTCTCCTTGTGGCCCCAGTTGGTGATATATATCATTATCGCAATAAATTTCTTAATATCATTATCGTGGTAATATTTTTGATATCGCCCAACCCTAATACAGAGTCATAATAGATGCTGCATAAATGTTTTTCCATGGAGAATGCAAGTAGTTACTAAAATAGACATTTCTTTAAGATCTTCATATACTTTCTTATTACTTTAGTGCAAGACAACGATGTTTCTGAATTGTGTAGCAGACTATTCTAGCCAATTATATTTTAGCTTACAAAAATCTGAAATTTATTCTACGCTGGATAAACAGGGGCAGCATAGTGGCTCAGAGATTAGCCATGGTATCTTGCAGCGCTGGGGTCCTGCCTGCATGGAATTTGTACATTCTCCCTATGTTTAAGGGAACATAGATTGTGAGCTCTGCTGCAGACAGCAAGTGCTGTGGAATGTGTCAGTGCTATATAAGTGAGTAAAATAAATAAATAAACGATTTGGTACTTAAATGTTAAAATAAGGCTACATTCACACGACTGTAGTGTTTTGCGGATCATCAAAACAGATACCTGCCCGTATGCGTTCCGCAATTTGCGGACCGCACACAGCCGCTACCATAGGAAATGTCTATTCTTGTCCACAATTGCGGACAAGAATAGAACATGCTCTATTTTTTTATTTATTTTTTTGAGGGGCCACGGAACAGAACTACGGATGCGGACAGCACACAGTGTGCTGTCCGCATCTTTTGTGGTCCCATTAAAATGAATGGGTCAGCACCCCTTCTGAAAAATTGCATAACGGATGCGGACTCATTCATACAGTCGAGTGAATGTAGCCTAAGGCCTCATGCACATGACAATTCCGTTTTTTGTGGTCTGCAAATGATGGATCCGCAAGAAACGGAAGACGCCCGTGTGCGGAACGGAACGGGCGGCCCATTGTAGAAATGCCTATTCTTGTCCGCAAAACGGACAAGAATAGGACATGCTATATTTTTTTTGCGGGGCCACGGAGGGGTTATGTCCACTTCATGCCCTGTTTGCTAGCGGTCGCACATGTGCAGTTGCATTGTCCTTATTTTTGCTAAATCCCCAGTATGTGATCTTGGTGCATCTGCTATTGTGCAGTAGCACTGATGGACTACACTCAGCATGGCTGCTTGGCTTACGTTACTCCATCAAATGGATGTGCCCTGGAGAATTGTGGGACAAGATAGATGTAGAGGTGCACCCCAAAGCCCATAGATGTAGACTAGGAGTGAGTGGTGCCGACGGAGACTTTTTTTAAATGTAAGAATTCTCACAAAAAATAATATGGTACTGATTCAGTAATCACTTGTGTTTGAACACACACATATTAGTCACAAAGCCCTTTAAGTACAGGTGAAGTATAGAATATTGTGACATAGTGAAGGGTATTGTCTGGGAAAACAGGTATTTTCCTCCCAGTGTGTGGTGCTGGATTGGTGGCAGCAAGAAACGAACCAGCGGCTGCTGCAACAAGTGATGGCTTTAGAGAAGTCAGGGATGTCTCAGGGAGTCCATGATGCCCGGAAAGCAGTCCACACGGCAATACCAAAGATGGAACCAACGGATGACGTTGAAACCTACCTGTCGGTGTTCAAGAAAGTGGCCGTGAGGGAGAGTTTACCCCAAGACCAGTGGGCTGAGGTCATCGCTCCGTTCCTGGCATACGGACCCCAATAGGTTTACTTCGATTTACTGGACGAGCAAGCGGCAGACTACTATAAGGTCATGGGTAAGATCTTGGGGACACTGGGGGTGAATGTGTTAGTCCGGGTGCATCAGTGGGAGTTTAACCAGGCTGAGCCAGCGAGACCCCAGTATTATAATTTGCTGCATCTGGACCGTATTGCAGCTGACAAATTTTGGAGGGCATTGCCACCACCCCTCCAGTGCTGGGTTGGCCAGACGTCTCCTACTAGTGCCCTGGAGATGGTGGACCTGGTTAAACGGTATGGAGCTACTGAGGAACTCCAGGGGGAAACTCTGGGGAAGGGTGTAACAAAATCCAGAAAATTCCTGCCGCAGACCCGGTGGCCTGAGCTGAGAAGGATCGCATGGGATGTGCCCTTTGGGGATTGGAACCCAATAATTTGCTGGCGGTGTCATGAGCCTAGCCATGTACGGGCTGACTGTCCCCACCTGGTCATAAATTTGGGGTATCAAAGTCATGGTATGCCAGAAGGGTCGATGCGTCAGGTGGAGGTGGGAGTCACTCCTGCGGTGGCTCTGCTGAACTCAGGGAGTCGGGTGACCCTTGTGAGGGCTTCCTTGGTGCAACCCACTGAGTTTACGGGCCAGAAAGTCAGGGTGCTTAGGGTACATGGAGATTTAAAAGAGTACCCCACTGCTCTGGTATCCCCAAGCATGTGTGCCGGCAGGCGGATCCATGAGGTGGCCGTAACCACGAGCATACACTATGACTTCATATTAGGAAGAGACTTTCCATTGTTTCCAGCCCTGTGGCCGGCCGCTGTACATACTGATCCCCGAGACATAGGGAAAGCTCCAGTACCGAGGCCTGGTCCAATTAAGGTGTTAGAAAAGAGGAACCCCAAGGTGGAGGGGCCGCGGTAGGATCGGTGGATGAGGGGGAGACAACCCCACGGAATAGGATAGGTAGGGAGTATAGAAAGATAGCTCAGCAAGCCCAGAGTCGGACTATATTTCGGGCATCTGGGGTCCGTAAATTTAGCCGGGGAGATACGGTTTTGGTTTGTGGGCCGCCTGTGGACAGTAAGTTCTGCTCTAGGTGGAAGTGGCCCTACGAGGTACTCGAGAAAATTGGATTTGTAAACTACAAGGTACACCAGTCAAGGTGGCGAAAGCCGGAGCAGGTTTACCATGTTAATTTACTCAAACCTTGGAAACCTGTACTGAAGACAGACCGCGGACGGGTTTTCTAGGGGAGGAGGCTCCGGCCCCTCTGCAAGGGAAGCGGTTGCCACAGTAAAAATTGCTGACATCCTCTCCTCTAAACAGGCTCAGGAGGCCATGGAGTTCGTTAGTCGTAACACTGATGTGTTCTCGGACCTCCCTGGACGCACTTCCACAATCACAAGTCCGGCTAAAACCATACCGGGTATCTGAGGCTTGGCGACAAGCAACAGTAGAACACAGGGCAGGTCGGTTGCAGGGAAATATGGATGCCCTGTCCCAGGTGCACTTTTTGGCATGTGTTCACCCGATCAGGGTGAAGGGGGGGGGTATGTGACACAGGGGGGGTATGTGACACAGTGAAGGGTATTGTCTGGGAAAACAGGTATTTTCCTCCCAGTGTGTGTTGCTGGACTGATTGGCGGCCAGGTGGGGGTCAAACAACAGACTGGATCTCAGGTGCTGGTCCGAAGTTTTGGCAACACCTAGCTGCCTTTAAAAGACAGCTGGGTTCAGTAGAGGGGATCAATATGTTGGGATCTGAGGCTTGTGCCGAGTTGGAGGGCTGAGCCCCGGGTGTAGGGGAAACAGGCCTCCTAAAGCCTGCTTATGGACATGAGGCAGAACTGCCAGCAGGGTGTGAAATAACAGCCAGGAGATAAGGTGACTTTCTTGCTTTATGAACTTTTCATGTGTGAACAAACACCAAGACTGCAAAGTGACTTGCATTTTTTGCTATACCTTACGTGTGAATAAACACTGAAGTTGGTTTTTGCCTCTGTACTGCGTCCGCTTACCCTGCCTACCAGAGCGAATCCCCACAGTACACATAAGCGCATAGTCAGTAACACATTCATTACCTTTTTCACTGTCTCTCTCTGAGACATGTTGAACAATTTCTCCTATACTCTTTCTCCTGTCTAAAGGAAAAATACTGTAAGTGAACATTGCACAAATGCAACCAACATTTTACATTAGGTTCTGTTCACACAAGACTTGTAAACTGTCAAATGTTTACATGTGTAAAAATGTATTCAGATGTATACTGTACAGTAGCCAAAGGTTTTCATGTCAAATGTGTCCTTTTGCCTTCTGTTTGGCAGGTTTACACCTGGATACCTTCCATTAATTTACAGTACAGTACAAGAGTCAGAACCATAAGAAAAAAGCAAAGATTTTGGGTATAGAGCTCAGACTCATCTCAGGGACAGGACTCATCTCAGGTTAATCAGCATATGTATCAAATCGTTGTTTTTTTTTTACACAATAAAAGCACATAGAGCTATGGGGACTGGGTATTGCGTATGTGCTAGCAGCCATCTAGCAACCCATGTCCTCAGCTCTATACCCAAAATCCTGGTGACAGGTTCCCTTTAAGCTCTTGTCACCAACTGTGACTGCTCAACAACTGCAACTGAGATCCCTTCAGATAGTGACTCACTTGGAAAATTTATACAGTTTATGTGCTTATTAATATGTTCATTGTGTCAGAAAAACACTCTTCACAATATGATAAGGCTGCAGCTTTCTTCAGTTATTTTTTTTCTCCCTCATTTAACCCATAATAAGAGGCTAGAGCCTTACTATATTGAGAGTACAGGTTTTCTACACTTAGAAAGACAATAAATATTTCTTGTGTCTTTATAATAATATACTGTCTGTTATTAAAAAGGCATGCTGCGTTTTGATAAAGAGAGATAAAAATGGAACAAACCCAGTAAGAGTTAACACACAAAAAAATAAAATAAAAATATAATAATAATAATAAATATACATCTGTCTTGTCTTGATAACCCCACAAGTTATGTTATTATCTGCTATGCCTGTAATTTGAAAATATTATGGGTCATGTTATGTAATCATTTTGCCTTTATCTGCCCAATAAACAGATTGAACCATAATAAATAAATAAATAAATATATATATATATATCTATCACAAAAAAACTGAGGCACATTTATCAAATGTTTGACGCCACTATTGAAAAGTTGCAAATTATGGTGAATGGCATATTTGTGTCATAATTTGCAACTTTTCATTTCTCTCGCCACTATGCAACGTGGCAACAAAAGAGGAAAGGGCTGACAGATTTACTATCATTTACACCAGAAACAGGCAAAAACAATAGTTCAAATCTACGCCAGCTCATGGCTCTGGGACTCTAAACAAATGTGCTGCACTGTTTTTAGTGTTTTTCAAAATTTCCTATTTATAAAAAGAAAATGGCAACAAGGCCTATAAAACTCCTTAGGGCATGTTCAGACAGTATAAACACATGTTGGAAAAATCTGATTTATATTTGCTGCAAAACCTGTGACAGAAATCCAAGGCTGACCCACAGATTTCTGTTTAGCTTTTTTTCTGTGCAGAAACTGGCGCTTGTTTTTTTTACCATGATGGAGGTTACAGCATGTAGGCATTTATTTGGTACTAGCTGGCATGTTAGATCTGGCTTGTTCCACGTGTACTGTATAGATAAAGCACATGGATTTAATGTGCTTACCTGTACAAGCTGAGTCACACCCTGCGGCAAAAAAACCGCTACATGTATGTGTACCATTAGAATAAACTTTTAATAAGACTCACCATCATCTGGATAACCTTGAGCCTGAATCAAAAGAAAAGTATATATTAATTGTCAATCTATGTATTAAATTACAGTTTCAAGAAGAAGAGCTAGAAAATGTAACACATTTTAGAAAGTTGAAGTAGATAACACAGGAACTACGATTGGCAATAGTTAAAAGGATATCGAAGTCAGATAGAAGCAGGTCTCAGAGGTGGGACCCGCACCTATCTCCAAAATGCCCATGTTCTCCATTCACTGCTATGAGAATTCCAAAAATAGCAGATCTAGTGCACTGTCAAAACCTCACAGATAACTTACCACAGCATCTGAGGGGTTAAAAGTCCATGTACATGTTTACCGCCAATCACAAACTTTGCCTCTGGTTGTCTGCTGTGTAAAACAGCAGAAATCCAGTGGGTATGGCACCTGCTCAGTTCCTGAGCGGGTGCTATGTTTAAAAATCATACATGTACAGTGGATGTTGGTAAGGTATTTCATACATCAAACAACCAACGTTAAAACGCTAAAATGAGCCCCAACACAGCTTCACAGACATAACTATAAAATAAAGTAATGGGAATCAGAATATGGTGATGAAAATAAAATAATAAAAAAATAAATAAATTGAAATAAATTAAAGGGGGTAATAACCCGGTCTTAATAACCCCTATATGTGGCGGTGGATCACCGAAATTATGAAGAGGTTCCGGCCTCTACATAACTTCAGCGCACCCAGCACCAGTCTAAGGGCTCATGCACACAACCGTATGGCTTTTTCAGTGTTTTGCGGTCAGTTTTTTACGGATCAGTTTTTTTATTTCTGTTGTGTTTCCGTTTCCTTTCCGTATGCCATATAAATTATACAGTAATTACATAGAAAAAATTGGGCTGGGTATAACATTTTCAATAGGTGGTTCTGCACAAACGGAACGGATACGGAAGACATACGGATGCATTTCCGTATGTGTTCCATTTTTTTGCAGACCCATTGACTTGAATAGAGCCAAGCACGGTGATTTGCGGACAAGAATAGGACATGTTCTATCTTTTCACGGTACGGAAATACTGAAACGGAATGCACAAGGAGACACTTCTGTTTTTTTTGCTGAACCATTGAAATGAATGGTTCAGTATATGTACCGCATACTGAACTAAAAAAAACTGCCAGTATACTGAACACAAAATATTGTCGCGTGCATGAGCCCTAAATGTGAGACGGCTTCCTTACATTTGGAAATTTTTCTGCCCCTAAAACAGGCATATCCCCTTCCCCACCCATGCAACGCCCACTTTTTTTAGACCTGGCGTGAGCAGAGAGAAGTTGCAGATTGCGGCGCAACTAACCACTGTGCCACCATCTGCGCCTGAAATATGCCTAATATAGGCATATTTCAGGCCAATAAATGACCCCATGAGGATATAAATGTGGTATCTTTGTAATCATACTGACCCAGAGAATGAAGGTCAAGTAGTCAGTTTCTCTACATGGGGAATGCCGTAAAAACAAAACAAAAATTACGTTTTTTTTTCCAATTCCACTCCATTTGGAAATTTTTCCAACTTCCCACTACATCATATGCAATATTAAATAGTGTTATTATAAAGTACAACTTGTCCTGCAAAAAATCAAGCCCTCATCAGCTATGTGAACGGAAAAATAAAAAAGTTATGACTTCGAAAAGGCAAGGAGTGAAAAATGAAAACACAAAAAACTAAAATCCTTCAGGGCTCAAGGATTAAAACTGTCTGGTCTTACTTCAGACTGTATTAGTAAATATGCCCCAGAAACACCTTTTAATTCAAAATAGGGAGGCAGTTTTACCATTTGAACCACAGGTCCATAGTGAACGTCTGCTCACCTTGTTTGAGAACAATACAACAAAACAAAAATCGCCAGCATAAACAGCAGTATAATTTTAAGCAATGTGGCTGCTCACATCATTCATAATGGCTTCTGCTGATATTGACTGTAATTGATTATGTACAACCAACAATTATCCAAGATTCTAATATAATATTGAAAAAACAGATGTAAGGTACCTGTATGGAAAATTGCATCTTATCATCATACTCAGAGGACAAGGATTGAGATCTTGCTTTTATTTCAATGACTGAAAAAAACACACACAAAAATTAACTTAGAGGGTTGACTGTGTTTCTGTCCATAGCTGTGCTGGCTGCAAAAATAGCAATAACAGGAAGCATAACAGCAAGCAAGCCGTGCTCTTACCTTCTTAGGCTTTTCTAAATACAAAGTTAAAGGGGTATTCCCATCTCAGACATTGATGGCATATTGTAAGGGTATGTCATCAATGCCAGACAAGAGCGGGTTACACCTCTGGGACTCACTCGTATCTCCAGAACATGGCCCCTAAAGTGAAGAAGAGTGCATCACATGGCCACCCTCCATTCACTGATATGGGAGTTGTGAAAAAAGCCAAGCACTGGCTCAGAGCTATTTCCGTCTGTCCCATAGAAGTGAATCGAGAGCACGGTGTACACTTCTTTATTTTGGGGGCTCTGTTCTGGAGATAGGAGCAGGGTCCAGAGGTAGGACCTGCCCATGTCTAACATAGATGGCATATCCTAACGATAGATGGGTATAACCCTTTAAGTGCAGACACTTTTTAAAGGGTGTAGTTTGTGACAGCTGTAGCATCCAACCTGAGAACACTGCAGCTGTCAGTCAGAGCAGGGGGGGGGGGGGCTGTGAAGAAGCGCACAGCAGAAGGCACTTCACAGTGAAACTCCGGCCCAATACACTTGCAGGAACATAACCTAGTGAAATAAAAGCTCATATTCTTACTATTCCTGGTAATACAAAATCTGTATGTTTACACTGCTCTCTCCAGCCCCTACCTAGTGATTTCAGCATGGTCAAAGCTGCTGACAGATTCCCTTTACTAATAATGCACTGTTCACACCATGTTTGAGTCATACAGCTAAGGCATATCTATTACATTTTTAAAGAGGAGCGGTTAGCTCTTATGACATGTCCCCTTTCAGTTTCTCGGCAGCAATTTGCTGTTTACATGAGAATATGTGTATCAGACAAACAAGCATTTTATCAGCAGGATTTGTAATGTTTGCCTCATCTGATTATCTACCTTTACATAAAAGTTAATAGGTCATTTATCCGATTGGAGAGCAGACCAGTAGCTCAGGAAAGAGGGTTACCCCCATATCCATGTACAGAAAATAGACATTATACATTATATATCAGAAAATAAAAACAAGTTAAAAACAGAATATGTTTCAGTATCTAGTTTTAATAAGTAAAAAAAATGTAAGCGATACACCCCTTTCAAAGAAATACTTGTGCCTACCTCGTGTCTGCTTGTAATCATATATCTTCTTAAGAAGTTCCAGTGAAACACGGCTCACTGCCTTTTCAAGAGTATCCAAATTATCCTCGGATAACTGGTCATTTTTTTCCAGGTAATACAAAATATCAAGGAATGTCTGCAAAAGAGAAGGTGATACTGTCACTATTAACACTGACAGTGACAAGCTGAGCCTTCATCGAGAAAAGCAAAAGTCCTATTATAGGAACGTTCACTTCCCAGCATCCTGACAAACAAGTAAGATAAATGTAAAAAAAAAAACACACACAATAAGTACACTAAAAATCTATTTTATAAAATCAATGTGACAAAAAACCCTAATAAAACATATTTAATAAAAATCCCCATACCCCATACTTGCCTAGGCCTGCACAATACATTGATACCCTTTAATTAATTGCAAAAGTGAACTTTTGTAAGTGTAAATTAAATGCTACCAAATATTTACCAGAAAATTATTCCTGAAGAACATTCATCTAAAAAAAAAAAAAAAAACTTTATTATTTTTTTTTAAAGATCTTCTATACTGACGTCCTATACTCAGGATAGGTTATCAATATCTGATGGTGGGGGTTTGACTCCCAGTACCCTCGCCGGTCAGCTATTTAAATAGGCTGCGGCGCTCAAGTGAGTCCTCAAGTGAACCTCCTCACAGCATCATTCATTCTATTTTTACATGAACTACACCAGAGCCATGTGGCTGATGAATGTGATGTCACTGACCTAGGAAGAGGCTGTGGTGCTCATCGGAGGTGATCGGCAGAAGTCCCGGGAGTTGGACCCCCACCAGCCAGATAGTGATGACCGGTATATGTTGGGGAATCACAGTAATACCATCATTTTAAATATAACTTTTAATGTTTCAGTATAAAATGTCAATACACCCTCATACTTATAAATAAATAATAATGAAAAAAGAAAATCAAAATCTAGGGTCAGATAGATGTTTTATTTTCAAGGTATATGCGATTTGGTTAGTAGGTATTAATGGGGCCTACTGGGAAAAATGTCCCTATATCTGGCCCTAGTGTGCCAGCCCTACCTAAATACGGAATAGCCGCCCCGATAGGGGCGATCCCGTTTCTCGTACCTCCTGGTGTCCCTGATAAAACCCTGTACCCAGGGACACCAGGAGGTACGAGAAACGGGATCGCCCCTATCGGGCGGCTATTCCGTATTTAGGTAGGGCTGGTACACTAGGGCCAGATATAGGGACATTTTTCCCAGTAGGCCCCATTAATACCTACTAACCAAATTGCATATACCTTGCAAATAAAACATCTATCTGACCCTAGATTTTGATTTTCTTTTTTCATTATTATTTATTTATAAGTATGAGGGTGTATCGACATTTTATACTGAAACATTAAAAGTTATATTTTAGAATGATTGTATTACTGTGATTCCCTGTGTCTTTGACCACATTCTACTATAGATTCCCCATAACAGGAAAATGTTCAATCTGTGAATAAAAGACCGGTATATGTTGGAGGATTTCTTGATGCATACCTCCAAGGGATGCCGTTGATTGATTCACGTTATAGGTAGTGTTGAGCGAACTTGTGTTTTAAGTTCGGCATCTAAAGTTAAGGTTATTAAAGTATCCCGTACCATGGACCATAACGGAATTTAGAATCCATAACGGGATACTTCGATAACCTGAACTCGAACTTTAGACGCCGAACTTAAAACACAAGTTTTCTCAACACTAGTTATAGGTATACAATGACATCTGTCGCTTCCAGGCTGACATTTAAAGGGAATTTTCACCAGTTTTATGGTGTTCTAACTGCTGGCTCAACTTCCTTTTAATTGACTAATTTTGCTAAAACCTTGAACAGTATGTGCCCCTAATTTTCTCTACCCCCTGCTGCTAATACATTTGGAAAAAACTGTCAATCACTGGCAGGGGGCGGGGAGAGCCAGCCGCTCATGAATATCAGGACTGTTAGAACCTAGCACTATAAAACTGCTGACAGATTCCATTTAAAAAATAAAATAAAAACATACTGAGTAGTATACTGTTTTTTACTGGATACCTCTGTATGGAATAGAGCAGCAGACAATGATATCCCATACGACAAACAGTAAACTGACATGTGCCAGTCCAACAGATGCCAAGGTGAATAGGGGTCTCTGCTTTCTCAGTCCATATGGCAAATGGATATAAATTCTGCTTTAAAGGGTATCTAAAACCAGCCTTCACCTGACTAAAACCGTAAGGGACCCATCAACAATATGCCCGTCCGTTCTATACATAATCATGACATTACATCATATTCATTCGGATTTTCTATGTAATCCACTATGTAACGAATCACGTGGGTATAAATTTACGTGGTTTAATCTTTTTACATTTGCATATCTGGCGATGCAATATGTTTTTCTAACAGAGGGGGCCGTATGCTTAAATTTTTGGATGCGCAGGCACCTTGTAACAGTTCCTGTGATGAATGATCGCGGGACTGTTCACGTCATCATATGCCGGCGGTCACGTGTTCGCCATCGTCAGCATACTACACTGGTCGACGATTTGATTTATTGACGCCCCAGATAGAGGTGATACATATTTCACGAGCGTTCCTGATTGGTTGGGAGGGGTATTAAGTGTGTTGACGCTACCACCGGATGAAGGATCACCAAATCGCGTGTCGGGTCTGGCGCCGTCCTGGACAGAGATGCATTATGGGTAATTGATCACTCCTCTTATTTGCTATCATTGATGTTGCACTATGCACTTTGGATAATCAGTATCATTTGTTATATGCGGATTGTGTTTGGCCAACGTGATCTCATCCAGTGATGTCACCAATATTTTTCTGCACTATTTTTAACCAGAGCCATTGCCATTAGGAAGTACCATATGAGGTGTGTATTTGATTAAGGGGTGTATTTGGCCTCAGACATGTTTAGGTAGGTGGTACATGTCACAGTAACATCCATAGAAATACCAGGACACAAGACTTCTAGATATACCATTGCCCAGAGTATACACTGCTGCTGCTGACTTGCTTTCTTCTCAAAGTGAATACTGGTCTTCCCCCAGTAAGCAATACAAAGGACCTATCTGTCCACATGATGTAAGGAAACATGCTTCATCAGACCAGGCAATCTTCTATCATTGATCCATGGCCCAATTCTTCTGCTCATAAACCAATTGGTTTTGGTTCTCTCATAGCTAGAATTCACTTTTTCCTTTTTTTAAAGGATAACTGTCACACTTAGACCCTAATTTCAATTCTCATATATGTAGTTAGTAATAACATGATATTCCAGAATCAGTTACTATTAGACTGACTTACCCCATATTTAATAAGATTCAGCCCTTAGCAACTAGTCTGCATAAAACTGCAATTTCACTATTCAGTTAAGATGGCTGCCACTGCCCTCACCCTGAGGCTAATCCCGCCTGCCCTCACTAGCCAGTAACAATAGCCCCCCAAAAGTGTCAGTAACCAGAGCCCTCCCCCCTAAAGGGTTAATCTCCTACAGCACAAAGGGGTCCTCTTACCACATGTTGCTTTCCTTTATACACTGAGCAGACGGCAGATCTCCCTTCCCTGCTCTGCGCTGCTTTGGCTCTGCATTGTCCCAGTCTGCTGAGTGAGGGAGCGTCTGCCAAGCGCAGGGACAGGGAGAAGTGCACACAGCCCAGGCACTGTTATCAGCTGCTGGGGAGGACCTGGCTGTAATCCTTTACTTACAGTCCCTGGCTGTCAGTAATGTGACCTTGCACGCAGAATCCTCCGTCCTTCAACAGATAGACAGACCATGCCTAGCAACTCTATTTTAAGCACAGGTAAAAGTAGGCAGTGCAGGGAACAAAACTGTGGAATTAAGGGGCAATTGAATACGCAGTGAAAAGTTGAAATAGGGCCACCAAGGAGATATTAATCACCACAATCCACTCCCAAAAAAAACAAAAAAAAAACGACAGTTATACTTTAAATACATTTTTGCTACTATAGATCTTCTAAAGCAGGGATGGCCAACCTGAGGCTCTCCAGATGTTGCAAAACTACAACTCCCATAATGCCCGGAAAGTCTACAGCTATCAGCCTACAGCAGGGCATGGTGGGAGTTGTAGTTTTACAACAGCTGGAGAGACGCAGGTTGTCCATGCCTGTTCTAAAGGATCAGACCAGACAGGCCTTCGTTGCCCATGCACATCAGTGAGCCTTGGGTGCCCATTACCCAATTACTGGTTTTCCTTTCTTGGACCACTTTTTATAGATACTAACCACTACATATGGGGAAAACACTACTACAAAAAAGCCACCGTTTTGGACATGCTCTGAACTAGCCGTCTGTTCCTCACAATTCGTCATTACAGACTGTTCACTAGCTGATTAATGTATCCACCCCTGACAGCAGCCAGGAGAACAGTCAGGTGACCTGTCAGTGGGTTTAAGATTATAGGCGACAGCCAATATCTGGTTCAATAGTCAATTTTCTGAAAGCAATATTATTTTTAAAATTTATGGAGGTGTTTTTTTTTGTTTTTTTTTGAGAGATAAGGTGCCATTTTGATTGGTACTATTCTGGAGTACAGACGGCTTTTTGATCACTTAGTATTACACTTTTAGTACAGCAAGGTGACCAAAAAATGGCTGTTTTGACAGAGTTTTTTTTTTTTTATGGTATTCACCTGACGGGGTGGATCATGTAATATTTTTATAGATGTCTTTCTTTTTTTCTATACTTTACAATTTTTTATAACTTAATTATGGGAAAGGGATACTTTTTATTTTTTTACTTGAAGCTTTAATTTTTTTTTATTATGTAAGACACTTTTTATTTTGTCCTACTAGGGGATCTTTTGGGGGTCTGATTCCCTCTACAATGCATTAAAATACATCCTGTATTGTAATGCATTAAGTGTCAGTGTAATACAATGACATCGTGCCCATGAGACCCAGGCTGCGGGCTGGATCTCATAGGCTTCTGTAGCTGGCAGACTCCAGTGCCTCTGTAAGGCATCGAACTGCAATAGCAGCCATCAGGTCCCCTTCACTGTAGCTCGGGTACCCGATGGGGATGGAGAGGGAGCCCCATCCCTCTGCAAACCCCATACATGCCGTAGTAAGTGTTGACCGAGGCACACAAGGGGTTAATACGCTGTCAACTCCTGCACTTGCCTGATCACAGCACCGTACATGTACGGTGCTGGGTAGCATGTCACGCCCTGCTGCGCTGTACATGTATGGAAATGGTTGGGAAGGGGTTAAAGTGTAACTTTGTTTCAGTTTAAAGAGTTTTTTTTAAGAGTCTTATTAGCAAAGCTCTAACTAAACGTTAATAAGGAGAGACTGTCTTCAGTCTAATAAATCAGATGGGCAGGTTAATGGACAGCGATAGGGCACATGTAGTCCGGGACAAGCATCTGACTGGAAGCCTCTGTATTTTACACAGCTCTCGGTAAAACACTGACGGCAGAGCTTTGCTAAGAAGACTCTTTATACCCTGTTTTCTAGAACAAACAAACATCTTCGCCTAATAAAGTACTGTACATTACAGAAATGTTTCACATCCCTGTCCCTACATATATTAAAAATAAACTGAACTACGGTATGACTAAAAAAGTTCTCATAAAATTACCATCTTGTTCTCCTCATACTTCTTTGGAATACTTAAGAGAAATCTTATACTTCTTAGATCTTCAGAGGTGATGTCTTCATAAAGTTGAAAAAGCATATGTCTGTAGTGGTAAAACCAAAAATACATTATATTATTAACTACCAGTAAGTTACGACGTGTTACATGAGTAACAAGATAAAATTTGGCATATTCACCACAATTATAATTTGGGAATCTCTTATAAGGACTATTATTTGCAGTAATACATGAGTAGTATGGCAGACAAGGAGTCCTGATCCCTAATTATTATGTTCACACTGCCCCACGTTCCACCACTGTGCGCTGGCATATCTGCACTGGAATACATGGTCTGCACATAACGGAACAGTCTGGACAATGTCATCCTGTGCAGCTCTGCCAGCGCATGTTGGAGGAGAGCAGGATTAAAAAAAAAAATTGCAATCTGGACTCTGGGCTAAACCCAGGTGACAGATTCCCTTAAAATCTACATCATCAGAAAAAACAGCTACCTATGTTACAAAACAAAAAGGTAACACTACTCACTTCTTCCTCACCCCTCAGCACAGAATCTCTGGCAGTCTTCCTGGTCAATGCTTATCAGCTGCCAGAATGTGACCACTAAAACCAGAGACTTCAGCAGCCGTGTGACTGGCATCATGGCTCGCATCGCTGAGCGGTGTTGCCAGTAATAGGACACAAGACTGCTGTAGCCTCTGACTGGCTGCAGCAGCCACAGGTCACCCTGGTAACAATGACCAGAAGGATCGCCAGAGCTTCTGCGCTTGTTTGCCAGGGAAAAAAAAGAGGTGAGAAGATTTTAATAATTTTTGTTCTCTAACATTTACAGCTGTTTTTATTATTTGCTAACAGTAGATTACCCATTCAAGATTTGTTGAAAAAAAGAAAGGAATTTCCACTGGAAAAAAATAAAATAACTTGTAAATATATAGGGGGAGATTTATCAAAACTGGTGTAAAGTAGAACTGGCTTAGTTGCCCTTAACAACAAATCAGATTCCACCTTTCATGTCACAAAGGCGCTCTGAAAAATGAACGATGGAATCGGATTGGCTGCTATGGACAACTAGGCCAGTTTTCTTTTACACCAATTTTGATAAATTTCCCTCCATAAGAGATTTTTTTTTGTAGCCAAACTAAAAATTAAAATTACTTCATGCTAAATAAAGAAACCATTCACATTGAACTGTAAAAAGGTTGTCAAGTGCATGTGCGTCTATTTGTGTATGTGTATATAATGGCGGCACTTACACTACACTGGCTGACTACAGCAGTTACTGCACAATGGGGACCAATCCATCTACTGTACAGAGGTAAGGAACAACCGCTGCTCCCAGCCGGACATGTACAGAGCCGCATCCCGAGCCATGAGAAAGGAGGGAAGTGTGGTTCTTAGCCCATCGCCTCTTAGGCCTCTTGCACACGAACGTTGTGCATCCGTTCCATGCATTGGAGACCGCAATTTGCGGTCCCCATTGCATGGGCAACATCCGTGCGACGGCCAGGACGGATTGAGACCCATTCAACTTGAATGGGTCTGTGATCCGTCCTCACTGCAAAAAAATAAAACAAGTTCTATTTTTTTGCTGTAGTGCTTCCGTGGGGCTCTGATCTGTGCTTCTATTCCGCATCTCCGTGATTGGGGACCCATTCAAGTGAATGGGTCCGCATCCGTTATGGGGAGTGCACACGGGCCAGTGCCCATGTATTACGGACCTGCCATATGCGGGCCGCAATATGGCCACAGGCACACAATGGCCGTGTGCAAGAGGCCTTAGATATAAAATCATTCAGTGATCGGTGTAGTCCTACCCCGGAGTCTGTGTTGCCATTCTCTCCTGCTCGGCCTGCTGATCTAGTGCTAATTCCAGTGAAATGCTGGGTGACAGGGGCACATTGTGTATGCAGCTTGTTATATACTGGTAGGAAGCCATCAGCGTGGGGAAGGGGGGCCGGCTTCAGTATACTTTATACATCAACTGCTCAGTACACAAATATACAGCAAGCAGAAACTGTTTGGTGGTATTATATATATTGACTATATGGTAAGGAGACATTATTTATTCACTTCATAATATAGGCACTGACGGTTACTATTATGTGCATGTGCAATTTTTGTGCATCGATTTGTGTATGTATGCACTATAACTGCCCCCTTCCGCTTGATGACATGCGGTGTAACTCAGGGACACACACGTTGTGCATATGGGAAATGTATTTTAAAAACGTACCTATAGGAAGACACAGTCCTCTTCTTTTTTAAGGCTTCTTGCACAGCGGGCTTGCTGGTGCCCAGGTTTTTTAGCAAACTGTGCTGACCTATGATATAAAGGAGTTCAGCCAGAAAATCATACTTGCCCTCTTCAATGAGCTCTTGCTTTTGGAGCTCGCCAAAAAGATCTAGATTTGATTTTATTGCTAAAAGTCTCTTGTTTGGAAGCAAATCCGAGCAAAGGAATTTCAAAGAGTCCAGATCCTCTTGGGTAAGTTCAGAATCAATCAGAAAAAGTGTATCATTGCAGGAATCCATTGGTCAGAATACAGAGGGCCCTATGAGCCCCTGCCCTTCCTAAAACAGAATAAAACAATAAGAAAACGGTTACACTATAAAAAAGCTCGCAGCCTCAGAGGGATATACAGGCACGTTCTAACATTATCAGTTCACAATTACGTGGTGGCCTCCACAACATGCATCACAAATTTTTCCATCAAACACTGTGGAAACTGCTGTAAACCCCCTGGTGCAGATGTGAACTGAGCATTACATTTTCCTTCCAAGCTTGCATGTGAAATAATTAAAAAAAATGCATCTCTCTATGGGAGTTCGTATAGTTGTAAGTGGAGACAGCTGATCTACTTCTCCATTCACAGCGCTGGGCAGTAGGGGTCAGGGGATATATAGATGGGGATAAAGTTGTGGATTCCAGAGGTTGGAGCCGCATCTCTCAGACATTTATGGCATATCCTAAAGGATAACAATCCAAACCAAAACTGTCTAACAGCAGAAGATGCTCAGACGATTCACTCAGTATCACATACCCTTTACTTAAAAAAGTAATTTTTATTAAAAAGTGGTTGTCTCATCTCAACAAACCCTATACCTGTACCTCAGCCCCCCACATGACCTGAGGGAGAAGAACTATGTTCCGGATGGCTTTTCATTTAATTGGCTGTATATAATACAACCTTTCCTCTTTTGTGTCCTCTATGGGGAAAATGAACAGTCAGTGGACACTTACTCCCCCCAAATCAGCTCTCATGTGCCAGATCCAAAACAATTATATAGTTTGTCTGTGACCCTGGACATATCCCCATTTTTACCCAGGCAGCCCCCCTGATATGTTTATTGGAGCATTTCATGCTCTGATGCTCTCCTTTTCGGAGCAGGGCAAAGGCTTTTTTTGGTGATCTGGTGACATACCTAGCATAGGTAAGAAGGCAGAGGTTTCCACCTAGCAGTGAGCCCTATAAAACGGCGAGGACAGCGCTAAGGCCTGCGCATCAGTGCAGGTGACATCACTGGCAACGCTGCTGGGCAGAAACCACCACGTAGCCATTTTTTGCAAATCTGACATGTGTCACTTTATGTGGTGATAACTTTAAAACGCTTTTACGTATCCAGGCCATTCTGAGATTGTTTTCTCGTCACATATTGTACGTCATGACAGTGGTAAATTTGAGTCAAAATATTTAATTTTTATTTATGAAAAAAATAATACCCAAAATTTGGACAAATTCACAATTTTCCAAATTTCAATTTCTCTGCTTTTAAAAACAGATAGTGATACCTACTAAAATAGTTATTACTTTACATTTCCCATATGTGTACTTCCTGTTTGGATCATTTTGTAAATGACATTTTCTTTTTTGGGGACATTTCCAAAACCCGATTTTTAAGGACCAGTTCAGGTCTGAAGTCACTTTGTGAGACTTACATAATAGAAACCAGTGATGGCCAGTTCGCCGTGTTTGCCTGCGAACACATGCGGGCTGCCATCTTAACTCACAAGTCCGGCAATGCGCAGATAAGCCCTTACCTGTGCCTGCGCCGCGAGCCGGTCTGAAACAAATGCGGTCACCGGGAGCAGGCAGTTCCGAGATGAAGGCCCCCGGCAGCTGTTCCCAGAACTGCCTGCTCCCGGTGACCGCATTTGTTTCAGACTGGCTCGCGGCACAGGTAAGGGCTTACCTGTGCATCGCCGGACTTGTGAGTTAAGATGGCAAGCCCGCATGTGTTCACGGGCGAACACAGCGAACTGGCCATCACTGATAGAAACCACCCATAAATGGCCCCATTTTGGAAACTACACACCTCCAAGGTATTCAAAACTGATTTTACAAACGTTGTCAATCCATTAGGTGTTCCACAAGAATTAAAGGAAAATATAGATGAAATTTCAGAATTTCACTTTTTGGGCAGATTTTCAATTTTAATCAATTTTTTTCTGCTAACAAAGCAAGGGTTAACAGCCAAACAAAACTCAATATTTATTACCCTGATTCTGTAGTTTACAGAACACCCATATTTGATCGTAAACTGCTGTATGACCACACAGCAGGGCGCAGAAGGAAAGGAACGCCATATGGTTTTTGGAGGGCAGATTTCACTGTGATAATTTTAAGTTGCCATATCACATTTGAAGACCCCCTGATGCACCCCTAGAGTAGAAACTCCAAAAAAGTGACCCCATTTTGGAAACTACGGGTTAAGGTGGCAATTTTGTTGGTACTATTTTAGGGTACAGATGATTTTTTTGTTGCTCTATATTACACTTTTTGTGAGGCAAGATACCAAAAAATAGCTGTTTTGGCACCGCTTTTATTTTTTACAATGTTCATCTGACAGGTTAGATCATGTGGTATTTTTATAGAGCAGGTTGTTATGAATGCGACAATACCAAATATGACTTTTGGTTGTTTGTTTCAGTTTTACATAATAAAGCATTTTTGAAAGAAATTTTTTTTTTTAGTGTCTCCATATTTTGAAAGCCATATATTTTTTTTTTATCTTTTAGGCGACTGTCTTATGTAGGAGCTAATTTTCACAGTATGAGATGACATTCTAGATGGTCCTATTTCAAGGTGCATAAAACTTTTTGATCGCTTGGTATTACACTTTTTTTGATGTAAGGTGACAAAAAACAGCTTTTTTGACACAGTTTTTATTATTTTCACCTGAGGAGTTAGATCATGTGATATTTTTATACAGCAGGTTGTTAAGCATGTGGCGATACCTATATGTATTTAAGTTTTACACAATAACAGCATTTTTGATACAAAAAAAAAAATCATGTTTTAGTGTCTCCAAATTCTGAAAGCCAAAGTTTTTTTTTTTTTTTTTGCCCAATTGTCTTAGGTAGGGGCCTTATTTTTTGCGGGATGAGATGACTGTTTAATGGGACTATTTTGAGGTGCATATGACTTTTTGATCGCTTTTTGTGATGTAAGGTGACAAAAAATTGCTTTTTTTTACACCTTTTTTATTTTATTCATGGTGTTCACCTGAGGGGTTAGGTCATGTGATATTTTAAATAGACCTGGTTGTTACGGACACGGCGATACATATTATGTCAACTTTTTTTTTTTTCACTTTTAATACAAGAAAAGCATTTTTGAAACAAAAAAAATGTTTTAGTGTCTCCATATTTTGAGAGCCATAGGTTTTTTTTTGCCCGATTGTTTTATGTAGGGACTCAGTTTTTGCAGGTGACTGTTTGATTGGTACTATTCTGTGGGGCTTTCTTTACATGATACATTCCACATACTGAAGTGAGACAACTCTTTTAAATCACGTCCACCAGCGCCGTACATGTACATCGACGGTCCTTAAGGGGTTAAAAGACCTCTGGAGGACACTGAATTATATATTTTTTTACTTGCACTGTTTACACTGTAACTGGGTTATCTACAGGAGCCCCAGTTACAAGGGAAACCACCCCGCTGAACACACAGGCAGAGCTGATCAGGATCTCCTTAGACCCTGCAGCTCTGCTCCTGTCCTGAGACAGCTGGCGGTCACGTGACCGCTGGGACTAATAGGGTAAGCGGCTCAGTCGTTGGCACAGGAGAAGGCAGTAGTAGTAATAAACTGCTCCTGTCTTCCCCTCAGGGCCCCCACTGTGTCTGACAGCCAGGACCCGACCTGCTCCTGGTAGATTGCAGGAGCGGGAGCTTTAATTCTAGCGCTATCTGCACAGGGTATGTGCAGATAGGACGTATATAGTCAGTGGGCAGTCGGGAAGGGGTTAATCAATTTTCACGTTCACATTAAAGGGGTTGTCCGGGTTCAGAGCTGAACCCGGACATACCGTTATTTTCACCCCGGCAGCCCTCCTGAGCCTGGCATCGGAGCATCTCATGCTCCGATGCGCTCCAGTGCCCTGCGCTAGATCGCGCAGGGCACAGGCTCTTGTGTTTACAATAACACACTGCCGGGCGGTAACTTCCGCCCAGCAGTGTGTTCGGTGACGTCACCGGCTCTGAGGGGCGGGCTTTAGCTCTGCCCTAGCCGTTTTACTGGCTAGGGCAGAGCCAAATCCCGCCCATCAGTGCCGGTGACGTCACCGGGGTTCCTGTCAGCCCCATAGAGAGCCCCGGTACGTCACCGGAACTCAGAAAAATGCCTTTGCCCTGCGCGATTTAGCGCAGGGCAAAGGAGAGCATCGGAGCATGAACTGCTCCGATGCTCATGTCAGGGGGGCTGCCGGGGTGAAAATGGAGGGATGTCCAGGTTCAGCTCTGAACCTGGACAACCCCTTTAAAATCTTATACTCCTCACATTTTAGGGAAATTACAATTGTATTATTTCCAAACCATACTCAGTATTAGAAGTGCAGGTAAAAGAATCGTCAGCCTGCAGCTCAAAATGTTGCAATTACCGGTAGGTACTGTACAACCCTTTATAAGAATCGGTGGCTCTAATGAACGAGTGTTACCAGCAATTCTACGCAATAAGGGCTCATGCACACAACTTTATTTTGCAGTCTACAAAACCCAGATACACACAAAAAAAAAAAAAGGACAACATTCATGCGACAACTGAGTTACATCATTTTTTTATCGGATCTTTAGTGGATCTTGGAATAGGACATTTTCTATAACCTTGCAGAACAGACTTGTGAACATATGGATATGGAATGCACACATAAGTTTCTGTTTTTTATGCAGTCCCACTGAAATGAATGGTTCTGCATATGGGCCGCAAAAAGGACACGGACAAAAAATAAGTTTGTGTGCATGAGTCATAAGGCCTCTTGCACACGGCCGTATGTCACCCGTGGCTGTATTGCGGCCCGTATATGGCGGGTCTGCAATACACGGGACACCATCCGTGTGCATTCCGCATCCATTCACTTGAGTGGGTCCGCAAATTCGGAGATGTGGTGAGGAACGGAAGCACTACAGAGTGCTTTTGTGGGGTTCGGTGCTTCAGTTCCGCAAAAAGATAGAACTTGTCCAATCTTTTTGCGTAACGGACAGATCGCTGGCCCACAGTTGTTGTCCGTGCATTGCGGTCTGCAGCATGGGCATAGCCATCACACTTTTGTGTGCAACAGGCCTAAGAGTGAGGACGCCACCAGGACATGGATGAGTAGCACTGTCACTCTAGCTGGGCTTTCCATGTAACTAAGCAGTGGTCACAGTGTAGTAGGGCTGTTCCCATGGTGATGGGGACGCTTCAAGTTAGAATATACTAAGAACTGTGTACATGACTGCCCCCTGCTGCCTGGCAGCACCCGATCTCTTACAGGGGGCTGTGATCCGTACAATTAACCCTTCAGGTGCTGCACCTGAAGGGGTTAATTGTGCGTATCATAGCCCTGTGTAAGAGATCAGGTGCTGCCAGGCAGCAGGGGGCAGACCCCATTCCCTATTAAATTAATTGGTGGCCAGTGCGGCCTCCCCTCTTCCCTTCATTGGTGGCCAGTGCGGCCCCCCCTCCCTCCCTCCCCTGTATTAAATTAATTGGTGGCCAGTGCGGCCTCCCCTCTTCCCCCCCCCCCCCCCCATCATTGGTGGCAGTGGAGAGTTCCGATCGGAGTCCCAGTTTAATCGCTGGGGCTCCGATCAGTAACCATGGCAACCAGGATGCTACTGCAGTCCTGGCTGCCATGGTTACTTAACAATTTTAGAAGCATTATACTTACCTGCGCTGTCTGTGACCGGCCGGGGGCTCCTCCTACTGGTAAGTGACAGGTCTGTGCTATAAGCAATGCGCCGCACAGACCTGTCACTTACCAGTAGGAGGAGCGCCCAGCTGGTCACAGACAGCGCAGGTAAGTATAATGCTTCTAAAATTGCTAAGTAACCATGGCAGCCAGGACTGCAGTAGCGTGGCCAACAATGAATTTAATACAGGGGAGGGGGGCCCGCACTGGCCAACAATGAATTAAAAACTGGGGAGGGAGGGGGGTCTGCCCCCTGCTGCCTGGCAGCACCTGATCTCTTACAGGGGGCTATGATACGCACAATTAACCCCTCAGGTGCGGCACCTGAGGGGTTAATTGTGCTGATTACAGCCCCCTGTAAGAGATCGGGTGCTGCCAGGCAGCAGGGGGCAGTCATGTACACAGTTCTTAGTATATTCTAACTTGAAGCGTCACCATCACTATGGGAACGCCTCTGTGTTAGAATATACTGTCGGATCTGAGTTTTCACAATGTAACTCAAATCCGATGGTATATTCTAACATAGAGGCGTTCCCATGGTGATGGGGACGCTTCAAGTTAAAATATACCATCGGATTGGAGAAAACTCCGATAGGGACTCCTGACTTTACATTAAAAGTCAATGGGGGACGGATCCGTTTGCAATTGCACCATATTGTGTCAACGTCAAACGGATCCGTCGCCATTGATTTGCATTGTAAGTCAGGACGGATCCGTTTGGCTCCGCACGGCCAGGCGGACACCAAAACGACTTTATGTCTGGTGATCCTCCAAAAATCACGGAAGAAAAAACGGACACGGATCACGGAACAACAGAACCCCGTTTTGCGGACTGTGAAAAAATACTGTCGTGTGCATGAGGCCTTATCCCTGTCATTGGGGCCCAGTGTCAGCTGAAACCTGCCATGTATAGAACAAGATCAGCATTTGATCCCGCTCCATACACCTCCCGTGCACTGTGTACGTACTATTAAGGCTACGTTCAGAGTTATGTTCAGAATCCAGTAGCCTGATCCACAGCCTACCACATCCTGCCATGCTGGATATGACTGTGTACCGTCAGATCCCCATTGACTATACTGGGATCTGACAGAGAGCCTCCTGCTCCCCGGAAAATGTCTGAATTCAACTAGACAGAAACTGCTGCCCGCAACATTTTTTGTCTGGCCGATTGTCGCGACTGGATCTCATTATGGTCAATGGGGATCTGGTGGTACAGACTCATATCTGGCAATGCCAGATATGGTGAGCTCTGGTAGCTCAGGCTATCAGATTCCAAACTCAACTGTGAATGGGGCCTAAGTGTGAACAGGTTAAGGCTACTTTCACACTAGCGTTCGGGGCTCCGCTTGTGAGTTCCGTTTGAAGGCTCTCACAAGCGGCCCCGAACGGATCCGTACTG
This sequence comes from Bufo gargarizans, assembly GCF_014858855.1. NCBI lineage: Eukaryota > Metazoa > Chordata > Amphibia > Anura > Bufonidae > Bufo > Bufo gargarizans. The sequence continues at coordinate 75,137,099 of NC_058087.1, forward strand.
CCCTAATGCATTCTGAGTGGATGCGGATCCGCTCAGAATGCATCAGTCTGGCACCGTTTGTCCTCCGCTCCGCTCAGCCGTGCAGAGGCAAACGGATCCGTCCAGACTTACAATGTAAGTCAATGGGGACAGATCCGTTTGAAGTTGACACAATATGGCTCAATTTCAAACGGATTCGTCCCCCATTGACTTTCAATGTAAGTCAAAACGGATCCGTCTGACTTATCATGAACTAAAAAAAGTAATGCATGGTAATGCAAACGGATCCGTTCTGAACGGATCTAAGCGTTTGCATTATAGGTGCGGATCCGTCTGTCCAGATACCAGACGGATCCGCACCTAAACGCAGGTGTGAAAGTAGCCTAAAGGAAATTTCAAGTTTTATTTGGACACTTTTATCACATATTAACAGCCTATATGTATTTTTTCACAAAAAATTAGCAGATGGCATGTAGCGGGTCATTTATTATTTACAGTTGTTTTTGTGTCAGTTTTAAGTCAGGCTTTGCTTTGTGTGCCTGTCCCAAATTTATGAACTGGTGCACCTTAATATATGTGGCATGAGTCTAATGTGAATAAAATAGAGGGATGGCACTCTGGTCATAGGTAGTGTATGGAAAAAGGTTATTTATTAAATGGCTATTAGCAACAATAAAAGGTCATAAAATTTGCAATAATAGTGCAATACCATATAAGTAGTAGGCCTATAATTAGATATTCCTAGGTAAAAATAGGTATATATAGTACTAATACATATATATAATATACTGTATATAAAATTATATATAAAATTGTTAATCGATAGAATTGTGGAATTGTTTTATATATTCCATCTATTTTATATTCTATTGATTAACAATTTTATATACAGTATATTATATATGTATTAGTACTATATATACCTATTTTTACCTAGGAATATCTAATTATAGGCCTACTACTTACAGTTGCAAGAAAAAGTATGTGAACCCTTTGGAATGATATGTATTTCTGCACAAATTGGTCATAAAATGTGATCTGATCTTCATCTAAATCACAACAATAGACAATCACAGTCTGCTTGAACTAATAACACACAAATAATTAAATGTTACCATGTTTTTATTGAACACACCATGTAAATATTCACAGTGCAGGTGGGAAAAGTATGTGAACCCCTAGACTTATGACATCTCCAAGAGCTAATTAGAGTGAGGTGTCAGCCAACTGGAGTCCAATCAATGAGAGGAGATTGGAGGTTTTGGTTACAGCTGCCCTGCCCTATAAAAAACACACACCAGTTCTGGGTTTGCTTTTCACAAGAAGCATTGCCTGATTTGAATGATGCCTCACACAAAAGAGCTCTCAGAAAACCTACGATTAAGAATTGTTGACTTGCATAAAGCTGGAAAGGGTTATAAAAGTATCTCCAAAAGCCTTGCTGTTCATCAGTCCACGGTAAGACAAATTGTCTGTAAATGGAGAAAGTTCAGCACTGCTGCTACTCTCCATAGGAGTGGCCGTTCTGTAGAGATGACTGCAAGAGCACAGCACAGACTGCTCAATGAGGTGAAGAAGAATCCTAGAGTGTCAGCTAAAGACTTACAAAAGTCTCTGGCATATGCTAACATCCCTGTTAGCAAATCTACGATACGTAAAACACTAAACAAGAATGGATTTCATGGGCGGATACCACAGAGGAAGCCACTGCTGTCAAAAAAAAACATTGCTGCACGTTTACAGTTGGCACAAGAGCACTTGGATGTTCCACAGCAGTACTGGCAAAATATTCTGTGGACAGAGGAAACCAAAGTTGAGTTGTTTGGAAGAAACACACAACATTATGTGTGGAGAAAAAGAGGCACAGCACACGAACATAAAAACCTCATTCCAACTGTGAAATATGGTGGTGGGGGCATCATGGTTTGGGGCTGCTTTGCTGTGTCAGGGCCTGGACGGATTGCTATCATCGATGGAAAAACGAATTCCAAAGTTTATCAAGACATTTTGCAGGAGAACTTAAGGCCACCTGTCCACCAGCTGAAGCTCAACAGAAGATGGGTGTTGCAACAGGACAACGACCCAAAGCATAGAAGTAAATCAACAACAGAATGGCTTAAACAGAAGTAAATACGCCTTCTGGAGTGGCCCAGTCAGAGTCCTGACCTCAACCCGATTGAGATGCTGTGGCATGACCTTAAGAAAGTGATTCACACCAGACATCCCAAGAATATTGCTGAACTGAAACAGTTCTGTAAAGAGGAATAGTCAAGAATTACTCCTGACCGTTGTGCGCGTCTGATCTGCAACTACAGGAAACGTTTGGTTGAAGTTATTGCTGCCAAAGGACGTTCAACCAGTTATTAAATCCAAGAGTTCACATACTTTTTCCACCTGCACTGTGAATGTTTACATGGTGTGTTCAATAAAAATATGTTAACAGTTAATTCTTTGTGTGTTATTAGCTGAAGCAGACTGTGAGTGTCTATTGTTGTGACTTAGATGAAGATCAGATCACATTTTATGATCTATTTGTGCAGAAATCTATATCATTCCAAAGGGTTCACATACTTTTTCTTGCAACTGTATATGGTATTGCACTATTATTACAAATTTTATGACCTTTTATTGTTGCTAATAGCCATTTAATAAATAACCTTTTTCCATACACTACCTATGACCAGAGTGCCATCCCTCTATTTTATTCTCATTCTCCTACTACAAGCGTTGGGTACGCTTAGTTTGGATTGAGCACCTCATTCCATTTTTTGAGCTACAGTGAGCCGCCCCACTACAATTTTCTCTTTATGAGTCTAATGTGGTTTACACCTTTAGGTGTAAAAGTAGACCAGCGAATTAGCTGGCGTAGGTTGTGACTTTTTTGCGACTTTTTGAAAAGCCGCACATAGTAAATGAGCAATAATCCAGGTCTAATCTCACTTTTAGCTCTTAAATATAGACCACTGTGAAAAGTGGCAAAGAAGATCAAATGTCGAAAATTGAACAAATGTTGCAGAAAATGTCCCAGTTGCCATGACTTGTGACTTTTTTAGACCACAAAACTGACATATCTGGTTTGATAAATGACCTCTAGAATGTTTTAATGTCACTCTATGAATTCTACTTCTTGCCCTGTATTTTTGTACTCTTACCATGGCAAATGGTCTTGCTTAACCCTTTCGCTACCAGCAATGGGTAAACATGGCGCCCACTCGCACACATAGCGTGCACCGTGCCTGGTGGGTCTCCGCTGTTTCAAACAACAGAGACCCGCGGCTAATGACCGCGACTGGCAATAATCCCGATCGCGGTCATTAAAGCTTTTAGATGCTAAAAGCTAAAAAAAAAAAAAAAACGGAAGCGCATTCTCTGCAGCCAATGAGGATGCCGGTAATTTAATTCAATACACTGAGTCTCTTTGAAGAGACCCAGGGTATTGGAGCTGCAATTCCTATTTTGGCCAACATAAGAAATGAGCAATTCTGGTATCATCATGGATCTTTATGAAACATGATAATACAGAATAAATAAATAAAATTGTGAGTCTTGTAGCCTCAAACATAATCTACAAAACTATAAAAAAAAAAGTAAAAATAAAATATAAAAAAATGTTAAATATAAAAATTTTAATCACCCCCTTTCCGTAAAATAAAAAAATTAATACATAAATAACAAAAAATCTAAACATCATTAGCATCACTGCATCCGACAACACACGTACTATTTAAAACATAAAAATATTTTTCCAATAAAGCGAATGGGTCAAAATGGCCGAATCTGCATTTTTTCATCGCGTAACTCCAAAATGGTATCAATAAAAACTACAGATCGTCCTGACAAAAAATTACCCCCATACAGCTCAGCAGATATAACTATAAAAAAGTTATGGGGGTATGGTGATGTAAAAAAAATATATAAAAAAAAATCAGTTTTAATTTGTTTTTAAACTATTTAGACAAAAAAAAAACATATACATATGTGGTATCGCTGTTACCGTACTGACCCAGAAAAAGAAGAGCACAGGTCAGTTTTGCCTCAAAGGGAACACCACAGGGACAAAACTTGTAAAATGGTGGAGAAATTGAGTTTTTTTTTTCTTCAATTCCACCCCATTTGGATTTTTTCCCCCGCTTCCCACTACATCATATGCAATATTAAAGGATGGCGTTGGAAAGTACAACTTGTCCCACATAAAACAAGCCCTCATATGGATATGTGAACGGAAAAATGAAAAAGTTAAGGCTCAAGGAAGATAGGGAAGAAAAATAAAAACGCAGAAATGAAAAAAACCTTCAGTATCCAAGGGGTTAAAGTAGTTGTGCATTATTAGAAAAAAAAACGCAAGCTTCTGTCATAACCAGTGCCACACCTGTCCATTGACTATTTGTAGTATAGGAGACGTGTTATCTTTTGCGTAAAGGACATACAGATGCAGAAAGCACACAGATGTCTTCCTTGTGCTTTCCGCATCTATATGTCCGTTCTGCAAAAGATTGAATACGTTCTATTCTTGGCAGTCGATGGATCAGCAAAAAATCTGCAGATCCGCGTTTTGCTGACTGCAAAATAAATAGAGTTGTGTGAACACCCCCCTTAGGGCTCATGCATACAAACGTATTTTCTTTCTGCTTCCGTTCCGGGTTTTTTGCAGACCGTATGCGGAACCATTCACTTCAATGGGGCTGTAGAAAATACAAAAGTTACTCCATGTGCATTCCGTTTGTCCGCATGGCCGTTCCGCAAAAAAGTAGTGCATGTCCTATTATTGTCCACAAATCACGGTCCGAGGCCCCATTCCAGTCAATAGGTCCGCAAAAAATACGGAACGCACACGGAACACATCCGTATGTCATCCGTATTTTGCGGATCCATACTGTAGAAATGCTATGCCCAGCCCATATTGCTCATGTGTTTGGTGATTAATAAGTTACTGTTTCTGTATACGATCCGCAAAAAATGGATCAAATTCTGAAACCATACGGATATGTTATGTGCAATAACGGAACGGAATAGAACTTAAATCAGAGAAAAAAAAACCTCAAATATACAAAACAACGGATCAGTGAAAAATGGACCGCAAAACAACAATGGTCGAGTCCTTACACCGATAAGTGTAGAGCTCTTCTGTGACCATCTGTAGGCTTATCAAGAGAATAGAGCTGTCATACTGTTATCCTAATTCTATACCTATGATCAAGAGGATTACAACGCAGATAACATCTTTCCATCACAACAGCAGTAAACTGACAATGGGTTCCAGATCTGTCTAGGAGTTTATTTCTTTGTGCTGACTGCTACAGAAGGACAATAGCTTGTATTTCATTTCCAATGGTATTGTACCGCTGAAATGAAAAATGTTCAAGAATTCTAAAAATGTGTTTTCAGTGAATATTGAGTTTAAAGAGCACCTGACAGCAGGTCAACCCTATTAAGCCATGAATACCGCCTGGTAGGGTTTATACTGCTGATGATGCAACTTGTGAAAATCAGTTGCAGTGTTCCTGGAGACTTCAGTGCACCAAAGGGCATGGCCAGCACTGAAAAGCTGATTAAGGCCTAGTTCACATTTCCGTGTCAGTTTCACGTCCGTGAAAAAAAAACAGTCCACGTTACATCCGTGAAGCATCCCTGTTTGGTACGTGTGTCCATTTTTTTACCCTCTGGGTATCATCTGTATTCCACAGATACTGCTCAGCTGAAGAGCATCTCCTATCTGTCTTCAGTGTAAGGCCTCATGCACACGACCGTTGTGTGTTTTGCAGTCCTCGCGTATCCTCAAAACACGGATGCCGACTGTGTGCGTTGCGCAATTTGCGGAACGGCATGGACAGCCATTGATATAACTGGCTATTCTTGTCCGCAAAACGCAGACAAGAATAGGACAGGTTATATTTTTTTTTTGCGGACCACGGAACGGAGCAACGGATGCGGCCCCATTAAAGCCAAAACTGCGGCTCGGTTGCGGACTAAAACAACAGCCGTGTGCATGAGACCTAAAACGGACGCAACACGGATGACATCCATGTTGTGTCCGTGATTTTCATGGACGGTGTGTTTGGCCCACATAATGGACCAAAGTAGTGCATGTCTCTCTGATTTCCTTTTCACAGACCTACAGTCACTGGACAACCACTGATGTATGAGCAGACGCACTGAAATAAATGGATACGTGTGCGGTACTTGGAAAATGTGAACAGGCACACTTCATAAAAAATCGGAATTGTGAACGAACCCTAACATGCACTGAGAGTGAACTGAAGCCCTCGTCTGTATAGAGAATAAAAGTTTTGTTTTTTTCTGAAATCCACCGTTCCAGGCGGTATGCTTGGTTGTATAGAGTTGATCCTGCTTACAGGTGCTCCCCTTTCTGCTGAAAGCGTCCCATTACGCAGTGTCAGAATGAAATGTCTGCTAACTGGTTTATTCCTCTTTCACAAAACCGTATGGCTATTTCAGTGTTTTGCGGTCCGTTTTTCATGGATCCGTTGTTCCGTTTCATTTTCGTTTCCGTTCTTCCGTATGGCATATACAATATACAGTAATTACATAGAAAAAATTGGGCTGGGCACAACATTTTCAATAGATGGTTCCACAAAAACTGAATGGATACGAAGACATACAGATGCATTTCCGTATGTGTTCCGTTTTCTTTTTGCGGACCCATTGACTTGAGTGGAGCCATGGAACGTGATTTGCAGGCAATAATAGGATATGTTCTATCTTTTAACGGAACGGAAAAACGGAAACAGAATGCATACGGAGTACATTCCATTTTTTTTCGGAACCATTGAAATGAATGGTTCCGTATACGGAACGCAAAAAATGGCCCGCAAAACGGAAAAAAAAATGGTAGTTTGAAAGAGGCCTTATATTGCAACAAATTTACGACGGCATTTCCGGATCTAATTAATCTGTCACATCGTACTGCACATCTCTGCCATTACAGTTCACACCGGCTTAGGGTACTTTCACACTTGCGTTAGAGGAATCCAGCAGGCAGTTCCGTTGCTAGAACCGCCTGCCGGATACAGAAAAACATGTGCAAATGGAAAACATTTGTTTCCGGATCCGTTTGACAAATGCATTGAAATACTGGATCCGTCATCCGGAAAAACGGATCCGGTATTTATTTTCACATTTTTAAAGGTCTGCATATGCGCAGACCAGAAGACCGGATCCGTCAATGTGACAATTTTAATGCCGGATCTGGCACTAATACATTTCAATGGGAATTCATTCCCATTGAAGTGTTCCGGAATTTTGGCCAGAGAACATTCCGCAGCATGCTGCTGTATTTCCTCCGGTCAAATACGGTAAAAGTGACTGGACTGATGCATCCTGAACGGAATGCTCTCCATTCAGAATGCATTAGGATAAAACTGAAGCTTTTTTTTTTCAGGTATTGAGCCCCTGTGATGGAACTCAATACCGGAAAATGTAACGCTAGTGTAAAAGTACCCTTAACGCAAAAACGCCGTGCATGTATGGCGGGGGATGCATTGCCAGAATGCATTCCGCCATACATGCACGGCGGGCCGATCGGACGGGCACCGGAGCGGTGCGCGCCCGATCACTGCAGGGGTCCGGCAGTCCCTGGTAGCCGGGCCCCTGCTGTATCCGCCGGCATCGCTGTAAAAGCCGATGCCAGCGGATTAACCCCTTTCTATGCCATGGTCCGCGCTGACCGCGACATAGAAGTGGTTTGCGGCGGGTGTAGAGGAGCGCATCGAGTCCCGGCGCTGCTGTGGCAGCCCTATGCTGTGCAGAGGCTGCCCAATGCCTTGCACGGCATCGGGACATGCCTTCTACGGTTGCCGAGGAGATTCAGCCTCAGGCTGGGCCTCCTAGGCAACCTGTTTGTGTACTACTCACTGCAATACACGAACAGGCAATGCATTACAATACAGATGTATTGTAATGCATTGCAGAGGGGATCAGACCCCCAAAAGTTGAAGTCCCAGAGTAGTATTGTCAGTTGCGTATCATTTTGGTGCATTTTTGGCAGTGATTTGTGTATGTATATTTTTTCATCTGCACAATGTATCATTTTGTGTAAGATGTTCTTGTGGTGCATGAGGTCCGCCCCGGCATCCTCCATTGTACGCATTTTTTGCGGGGGATTGCCGTTGTCTGCGGACCGCATGCGGAGGAATTGCTCACCCGGTTATAGATACGCTACAGTGTCTGGGTTTGGAGCATTTTCACCCATTTAGGCCACTTTTTTCTGTGAGTGAAGTCCCAGAGTGGGACACAAATAAAGCAAAAAAATAAATAAATAATAAGTAAAAAAAAGTGTTTTCAATAAAAAAAATAACGTTTCAAGTAAAAAAAAAAAAAAAGTGTAAAAAAAAAAAGAAGCTATTTTTGTCACCTTACATCACTAAAAGTGCAACACCAAGCGATCAAAAAGGCGTATGCCCCCCAAAATAGTACTAATCTAACCGTCACCTCATCCGGTAAAAAATTAGCCCCTGCACAGGACAATCGTCCAAAAAAATGAAAAAAAAAAAAAAGATATGGCTCTCAGACTATGGAGACACTAAAACATGATTTTTTTTGTTTCAAAAATGCTTTTATTGTGTAAGTATACATATTAGGTAACGCCGTGTCGGTAACATCCTGCTCTATAAAAATATCACATGATTAAACCCCTCAGGTGAACACTGTAAAAAAAATCTAATAAAAATGGTATCAAAAAGCCATTTTGTCACTTTACATCACAAAAAGTGCAATAGCAAGCGATCAAACACCCCAAAATAGTACCAATCAGTCATCTCATACTGAAAGAAAATGAGCCTCTACATAGTACATTCACCCCAAAATTTTTAAAAAACTATAGCTTTCAGAATAAGGAGACACCAAAAATTTTTTTTCTCAAAAATGCTTTTTTATGTAGAACTGAAACAGTCATATTTGGTATTGTCGCGTCCGTAACAATCTGCTCTATAAAAATAGCTCATAATCTAACTTGTCAGATGAACGTTGTAAACAAAAAAAACGTTGCCTTACAAAAAGAGTAATCTAGAGCAACCAAAAATCATCTGTACCCTAAAATAGTACCAACAAAACTGCCACTTATCCCGCAGTTTCCAAAATGGGGTCACTTTTTTGTAGCTTCTACTCTAGGGGTGCAACAGGGGATCTTCAAATGTGACATGGCAACTTAAAATGATCACAGTGAAATCTGCCCTCCAAAAAACATATGGCGTTCCTTTCCTTCTGCGCCCTACCGTGTGCCCGTACAGCAGTTTACGACCACATATGGGGTGTTTTTGTAAACTACAGAATCAGGGCAATAAATATTGAGTTTAGTTTGGCTGTTAACCCTTGCTTTGTTAGCGAAAATAAAAATGATTAAAATAGAAAATCTGCCAAAAAAGTGAAATTCTGAAATTTCCTATCTATTTTTAATTAATTATTGTGGAACACCTAAAGGGTTAACAAAGTTTTCAAAATCAGTTTTGAATACCTTCAGGTGTGTAGCTTCTAAAATGGGGTCACTTTTGGAGTTTCTACTCTAGGGGTGCATCAGGGTGGAACACGGTGTCAAAAAACCAGTCCATCAAAATCTGCCTTCTAAAAACCATATGGCATTCCTTTCCTTCTACACCCTGCCGTGTGGTCATACAGCAGTTTTTGACTATATATGGGGTATTTCTGTAAACTACAGAATTAGGGCAATAAATATTGAGTTTTGTTTGGCTGTTTACTTTCACTTTAACGGGGGAAAAAAATGATTAAAATGGAAAATCTGCCAAAAAAGTGAAATTCAGAAATTTCATCTCCATTTTTCATTAATTCTTGTGGAACACCTAAAGGGTTAACAACGTTTGTAAAATCAGTTTTTAATACCTTGAGGGGTGTAGTTTCTAAAATGTGGTCATTTTTGGGTGGTTTCTATTATGTAAGCCTCACAAAGTGACTTCAGACCTGAACTGGTAGACACCATACAGGAGGACACTCTAGTAGGCACCATACAGGAGGACACTAAAAGTGGGTTTTGGAAATTTTCTGAAAAATTTCAAGATTTGTTTCTAAACTTATAAGTAGAGTTGAGCGAACACCTGGATGTTCGGGTTCGAGAAGTTCGGCCGAACATCCCGGAAATGTTCGGGTTCGGGATCCGAACCCGATCCGAACTTCGTCCCGAACCCGAACCCCATTGAAGTCAATGGGGACCCGAACTTTTCGGCACTAAAAAGGCTGTAAAACAGCCCAGGAAAGAGCTAGAGGGCTGCAAAAGGCAGCAACATGTAGGTAAATCCCCTGCAAACAAATGTGGATAGGGAAATTAATTAAAATAAAAATTAAATAAATAAAAATTAACCAAAATCAATTGGAGAGAGGTTCCATAGCAGAGAATCTGGCTTCCCGTCACCCACCACTGGAACAGTCCATTCTCAGATATTTAGGCCCCGGCACCCAGGCAGAGGAGAGAGGTCCCGTAACAGAGAATCTGTCTTCATGTCAGCAGAGAATTAGTCTGCATGTCATAGCAGAGAATGAGGCTTCACGTCAGCCACCACTGCAACAGTCCATTGGCATATATTTAGGCCCAGCACACACACAGGCAGAGGAGAGAGGTCCCGTAACAGACAATCTGGCTTCATGTCAGCAGAGAATTAGTCTGCATGTCATAGCAGAGAATCAGGCTTCACGTCACCCACCACTGCAACAGTCCATTGGCATATATTTAGGCCCAGCACCCAGGCAGAGGAGGGAGGTCCCGTAACAGAGAATCTGGCTTCATGTCAGCAGAGAATCAGTCTTCATATCATAGCAGAGAATCATGCTTCACGTCACCCACCACTGTAAGAGTCAATTTTCATAAATTTAGGCCCAGAACCCAGGCAGAGGAGAAAGGTCCCGTAACAGACAATCTGGCTTCATGTCAGCAGAGAATCAGTCTTCATATCATAGCAGAGAATCAGGCTTCACGTCACCCACCACTGTAAGAGTCAATTTTCATAAATTTAGGCCCAGAACCCAGGCAGAGGAGAAAGGTCCCGTAACAGACAATCTGGCTTCATGTCAGCAGAGAATCAGTCTTCATATCATAGCAGAGAATCAGGCTTCACGTCACCCACCACTGTAAGAGTCAATTTTCATAAATTTAGGCCCAGAACCCAGGCAGAGGAGAAAGGTCCCGTAACAGACAATCTGGCTTCATGTCAGCAGAGAATCAGTCTTCATATCATAGCAGAGAATCAGGCTTCACGTCACCCACCACTGTAAGAGTCAATTTTCATAAATTTAGGCCCAGAACCCAGGCAGAGGAGAAAGGTCCCGTAACAGACAATCTGGCTTCATGTCAGCAGAGAATCAGTCTTCATATCATAGCAGAGAATCAGGCTTCACGTCACCCACCACTGTAAGAGTCAATTTTCATAAATTTAGGCCCAGAACCCAGGCAGAGGAGAAAGGTCCCGTAACAGACAATCTGGCTTCATGTCAGCAGAGAATCAGTCTTCATATCATAGCAGAGAATCAGGCTTCACGTCACCCACCACTGTAAGAGTCAATTTTCATAAATTTAGGCCCAGAACCCAGGTAGAGGAGAAAGGTCCCGTAACAGACAATCTGGCTTCATGACAGCAGAGAATCAGTCTGCATGTCATAGCAGAGAATGAGGCTTCACGTCAGCCACCACTGCAACAGTCCATTGGCATATATTTAGGCCCAGCACACACACAGGCAGAGGAGAGAGGTCCCGTAACAGACAATCTGGCTTCATGTCAGCAGAGAATTAGTCTGCATGTCATAGCAGAGAATGAGGCTTCACGTCACCCACCACTGCAACAGTCCATTGGCATATATTCAGGCCCAGCACCCAGGCAGAGGAGAGAGGTCCCGTAACAGAGGATCTGGCTTCATGTCAGCAGAGAATCAGTCTGCATGTCATAGCAGAGAATGAGGCTTCACGTCAGCCACCACTGCAACAGTCCATTGTCATAAATTTAGGCCCAGCACCCAGGCAGAGGAGAGAGGTCCCATAAAAGAGGATCTGGCTTCATGTCAGCAGAGAATCAGTCTGCATGTCATAGCAGAGAATCAGGCTTCACGTCAGCCACCACTGCAACAGTCCATTGTCATAAATTTAGGCCCAGCACCCAGGCAGAGGAGAGAGGTCCCGTAAAAGAGGATCTGGCTTCATGTCAGCAGAGAATCAGTCTGCATGTCATAGCAGAGAATCAGGCTTCACGTCAGCCACCACTGCAACAGTCCATTGTCATAAATTTAGGCCCAGCACCCAGGCAGAGGAGAGAGGTCCCGTAACAGAGGATCTGGCTTCATGTCAGCAGAGAATCAGTCTGCATGTCATAGCAGAGAATCAGGCTTCACGTCAGCCACCACTGCAACAGTCCATTGTCATAAATTTAGGCCCAGCACCCAGGCAGAGGAGAGAGGTCCCGTAACAGAGGATCTGGCTTCATGTCAGCAGAGAATCAGTCTGCATGTCATAGCAGAGAATCAGGCTTCACGTCAGCCACCACTGCAACAGTCCATTGTCATAAATTTAGGCCCAGCACCCAGGCAGAGGAGAGAGGTCCCGTAACAGAGGATCTGGCTTCATGTCAGCAGAGAATCAGTCTGCATGTCATAGCAGAGAATCAGGCTTCACGTCAGCCACCACTGCAACAGTCCATTGTCATAAATTTAGGCCCAGCACCCAGGCAGAGGAGAGAGGTCCCGTAACAGAGGATCTGGCTTCATGTCAGCAGAGAATCAGTCTGCATGTCATAGCAGAGAATCAGGCTTCACGTCAGCCACCACTGCAACAGTCCATTGTCATAAATTTAGGCCCAGCACCCAGGCAGAGGAGAGAGGTCCCGTAACAGACAATCTGGCTTCATGTCAGCAGAGAATTAGTCTGCATGTCATAGCAGAGAATCAGGCTTCATGTCAGCCACCACTGCAACAGTCCATTGGCATATATTTAGGCCTAGCACACAGGCAGAGGAGAGGTTCATTCAACTTTGGGTAGCATCGCAATATAATGGTAAAATGAAAATAAAAATAGGATTGAATGAGGAAGTGCCCTGGAGTCCAATAATATATGGTTATGGGGAGGTAGTTAATGTCTAATCTGGACAAGGGACGGACAGGTCCTGTGGGATCCATGCCTGGTTCATTTTTATGAACGTCAGCTTGTCCACATTGGCTGTAGACAGGCGGCTGCGTTTGTCTGTAATGACGCCCCCTGCCGTGCTGAATACACGTTCAGACAAAACGCTGGCTGCCGGGCAGGCCAGCACCTCCAAGGCATAAAAGGCTAGCTCTGGCCACGTGGACAATTTAGAGACCCAGAAGTTGAATGGGGCCGAACCATCAGTCAGTACGTGGAGGGGTGTGCACACGTACTGTTCCACCATGTTAGTGAAATGTTGCCTCCTGCTAACACGTTGCGTATCAGGTGGTGGTGCAGTTAGCTGTGGCGTGTTGACAAAAGTTTTCCACATCTCTGCCATGCTAACCCTGCCCTCAGAGGAGCTGGCCGTGACACAGCTGCCTTGGCGACCTCTTGCTCCTCCTCTGCCTTGGCCTTGGGCTTCCACTTGTTCCCCTGTGACATTTGGGAATGCTCTCAGTAGCGCGTCTACCAACGTGCGCTTGTACTCGCGCATCTTCCTATCACGCTCCAGTGCAGGAAGTAAGGTGGGCACATTGTCTTTGTAGCGTGGATCCAGCAGGGTGGCAACCCAGTAGTCCGCACAGGTTAAAATGTGGGCAACTCTGCTGTCGTTGCGCAGGCACTGCAGCATGTAGTCGCTCATGTGTGCCAGGCTGCCCAGGGGTAAGGACAAGCTGTCCTCTGTGGGAGGCGTATCGTCATCGTCCTGCCTTTCCCCCCAGCCACGCACCAGTGATGGACCCGAGCTGCGTTGGGTGCCACCCCGCTGTGACCATGCTTCATCCTCATCCTCCTCCACCTCCTCCTCATCCTCGTCCTCCTCGTCCTCCAGTAGTGGGCCCTGGCTGGCCACATTTGTACCTGGCCTCTGCTGTTGCAAAAAACCTCCCTCTGAGTCACTTCGAAGAGACTGGCCTGAAAGTGCTAAAAATGACCCCTCTTCCTCATCCTCCTCCTCCTCCTCCTGGGCCACCTCCTGTTCCATCATCGCCCTAAGTGTTTTCTCAAGGAGACATAGAAGTGGTATTGTAACGCTGATAACGGTGTCATCGCCACTGGCCATGTTGGTGGAGTACTCGAAACAGCGCAACAGGGCACACAGGTCTCGCATGGAGGCCCAGTCATTGGTGGTGAAGTGGTGCTGTTCTGTAGTGCGACTGACCCGTGCGTGCTGCAGCTGAAACTCCACTATGGCCTGCTGCTGCTCGCACAGTCTGTCCAGCATGTGCAAGGTGGAGTTCCACCTGGTGGGCACGTCGCATATGAGGCGGTGAGCGGGAAGGCCGAAGTTACGCTGTAGCGCAGACAGGCGAGCAGCGGCAGGATGTGAACGCCGGAAGCGCGAACAGACGGCCCGCACTTTATGCAGCAGCTCTGACATGTCGGGGTAGTTGTGAATGAACTTCTGCACCACCAAATTCAGCACATGCGCCAAGCAAGGGATGTGCGTCAAATTGGCTAGTCCCAGAGCTGCAACGAGATTTCGCCCATTATCACACACCACCAGGCCGGGCTTGAGGCTCACCGGCAGCAACCACTCGTCGGTCTGTTGTTCAATACCCCGCCACAACTCCTGTGCGGTGTGGGGCCTGTCCCCCAAACATATGAGTTTCAGAATGGCCTGCTGACGTTTACCCCGGGCTGTGCTGAAGTTGGTGGTGAAGGTGTGTGGCTGACTGGATGAGCAGGTGGAAGAAGAGGAGGAGGAAGCCGAGAAGGAGGAGGTGGCAACAGGAGGCAAAGAATGTTGCCCTGCGATCCATGGCGGCGGCAGGACGTGCGCCAAACAGCTCTCCGCCTGGGGCCCAGCTGCCACTACATTTACCCAGTGTGCAGTTAGGGAGATATAGCGTCCCTGGCCGTGCTTACTGGTCCACGTATCTGTGGTTAGGTGGACCTTGCTACAGATGGCGTTGCGCAGTGCACACTTGATTTTATCGGATACTTGGTTGTGCAGGGAAGGCACGGCTCTCTTGGAGAAGTAGTGCCGGCTGGGAACAACATACTGTGGGACAGCAAGCGACATGAGCTGTTTGAAGCTGTCTGTGTCCACCAGCCTAAATGACAGCATTTCATAGGCCAGTAGTTTAGAAATGCTGGCATTCAGGGCCAGGGATCGAGGGTGGCTAGGTGGGAATTTACGCTTTCTATCAAATGTTTGTGAGATGGAGAGCTGAACGCTGGCGTGTGACATGGTTGAGACGCTTGGTGACGGAGGTGGTGGTGGTGGTGTTGGTGGTACATCCCCTGTTTGCTGGGCGGCAGGTGCCAACGTTCCTCCAGAGGCGGAGGAAGAGGCCGAGGCGGCAGCAGCAGAATAGGCCGAGGCGGCAGCAGCAGAAGAGGTAGCAGGGGGAGCCTGAGTGACTTCCTTGGTTTTAAGGTGTTTACTCCACTGCAGTTCATGCTTTGCATGCAGGTGCCTGGTCATGCAGGTTGTGCTCAGGTTCAGAACGTTAATGCCTCGCTTCAGGCTCTGATGGCACAGCGTGCAAACCACTCGGGTCTTGTCGTCAGCACATTGTTTGAAGAAGTGCCATGCCAGGGAACTCCTTGAAGCTGCCTTTGGGGTGCTCGGTCCCAGATGGCGGCGGTCAGTAGCAGGCGGAGTCTCTTGGCGGCGGGTGTTCTGCTTTTGCCCACTGCTCCCTCTTTTGCTACGCTGTTGGCTCGGTCTCACCACTGCCTCTTCCTCCGAACTGTGAAAGTCAGTGGCACGACCTTCATTCCATGTGGGGTCTAGGACCTCATCGTCCCCTGCATCGTCTTCCACCCAGTCTTGATCCCTGACCTCCTGTTCAGTCTGCACACTGCAGAAAGACGCAGCAGTTGGCACCTGTGTTTCGTCATCATCAGAGACATGCTGAGGTGGTATTCCCATGTCCTCATCATCAGGAAACATAAGTGGTTGTGCGTCAGTGCATTCTATGTCTTTCACCGCTGGGGAAGGGCTAGGTGGATGCCCTTGGGAAACCCTGCCAGCGGAGTCTTCAAACAGCATAAGAGACTGCTGCATAACTTGAGGCTGAGACAGTTTCCCTGGTATGCATGGGGGTGATGTGACAGACTGATGGGGTTGGTTTTTAGGCGCCATCTGTGCGCTTTCTGCAGAAGACTGGGTGGGAGATAATGTGAACGTGCTGGATCCACTGTCGGCCACCCAATTGACTAATGCCTGTACCTGCTCAGGCCTTACCATCCTTAGAACGGCATTGGGCCCCACCATATATCGCTGTAAATTCTGGCGGCTACTGGGACCTGAGGTAGTTGGTACACTAGGACGTGTGGATGTGGCAGAACGGCCACGTCCTCTCCCAGCACCAGAGGGTCCACTAACACCACCACGACCATGTCCACGTCCGCGTCCCTTACTAGATGTTTTTCTCATTGTTATGGTTCACCACAACAACAAATATATTATTTGGCCCAATGTATTGTATTCAAATTCAGCGGGATATAAATTTGAGGCCTAGTATTTAGGCGCTGGGTGACCGGTATGGATTTAGTGACAGAATTAGACTTGGAAATGCACAGAAGCGTGTGTGTGAAGTTATTCTGAATGACCCAATGTGCACCTTGAATATTATATACCCTTTTTGGGATAGATTTCAAATAGCTCTGATATAGCAGGAACCACTAAATTATGAAATTGCTAAATTGGGAATTGTACTTCAACCCAGAACAAAAAATGTGCTTTGACGGGCACTAAATAACTTTCACAGCTACAACAGTACAGCGGTAACGAGAGATTTAGAGGGATTTAAATTTGAGGCCTAGTATTTAGGCGCTGGGTCACCGGTATGGATTTAGTGACAGAATTAGACTTGGAAATGCACAGAAGCGGGTGTGTGTGAAGTTATTCTGAATGACCCTATGTGCACCTTCAATATTATATACCCTTTTAGGGATAGATTTCAAATAGCTCTGATATAGCAGAAACCACTAAATTATGAAATTGCTAAATTGGGAATTGTACTTCAACCCAGAACAAAAAATGTGCTTTGACGGACACTAAATATCTTGCCCAGCAACAACAGTACAGCGGTGGGTAACGAGAGATTTA
Organism: Bufo gargarizans; assembly: GCF_014858855.1. Classification (NCBI taxonomy): domain Eukaryota; kingdom Metazoa; phylum Chordata; class Amphibia; order Anura; family Bufonidae; genus Bufo; species Bufo gargarizans. Next base: position 75,154,273 of record NC_058087.1, read on the forward strand.
GAGGGATTTAAATTTGAGGCCTAGTATTTAGGCGCTGGGTCACCGGTATGGATTTAGTGACAGAATTAGACTTGGAAATGCACAGAAGCGTGTGTGTGAAGTTATTCTGAATGACCCTATGTGCACCTTCAATATTATATACCCTTTTAGGGATAGATTTCAAATAGCTCTGATATAGCAGAAACCACTAAATTATGAAATTGCTAAATTGGGAATTGTACTTCAACCCAGAACAAAAAATGTGCTTTGACGGACACTAAATATCTTGCCCAGCAACAACAGTACAGCGGTGGGTAACGAGAGATTTAGAGGGATTTAAATTTGAGGCCTAGTATTTAGGCGCTGGGTCACCGGTATGGATTTAGTGACAGAATTAGACTTGGAAATGCACAGAAGCGTGTGTGTGAAGTTATTCTGAATGACCCTATGTGCACCTTCAATATTATATACCCTTTTAGGGATAGATTTCAAATAGCTCTGATATAGCAGAAACCACTAAATTATGAAATTGCTAAATTGGGAATTGTACTTCAACCCAGAACAAAAAATGTGCTTTGACGGACACTAAATATCTTGCCCAGCAACAACAGTACAGCGGTGGGTAACGAGAGATTTAGAGGGATTTAAATTTGAGGCCTAGTATTTAGGCGCTGGGTCACCGGTATGGATTTAGTGACAGAATTAGACTTGGAAATGCACAGAAGCGGGTGTGTGTGAAGTTATTCTGAATGACCCTATGTGCACCTTCAATATTATATACCCTTTTAGGGATAGATTTCAAATAGCTCTGATATAGCAGAAACCACTAAATTATGAAATTGCTAAATTGGGAATTGTACTTCAACCCAGAACAAAAAATGTGCTTTGACGGACACTAAATATCTTGCCCAGCAACAACAGTACAGCGGTGGGTAACGAGAGATTTAGAGGGATTTAAATTTGAGGCCTAGTATTTAGGCGCTGGGTCACCGGTATGGATTTAGTGACAGAATTAGACTTGGAAATGCACAGAAGCGTGTGTGTGAAGTTATTCTGAATGACCCTATGTGCACCTTCAATATTATATACCCTTTTAGGGATAGATTTCAAATAGCTCTGATATAGCAGAAACCACTAAATTATGAAATTGCTAAATTGGGAATTGTACTTCAACCCAGAACAAAAAATGTGCTTTGACGGACACTAAATATCTTGCCCAGCAACAACAGTACAGCGGTGGGTAACGAGAGATTTAGAGGGATTTAAATTTGAGGCCTAGTATTTAGGCGCTGGGTCACCGGTATGGATTTAGTGACAGAATTAGACTTGGAAATGCACAGAAGCGTGTGTGTGAAGTTATTCTGAATGACCCTATGTGCACCTTCAATATTATATACCCTTTTAGGGATAGATTTCAAATAGCTCTGATATAGCAGAAACCACTAAATTATGAAATTGCTAAATTGGGAATTGTACTTCAACCCAGAACAAAAAATGTGCTTTGACGGACACTAAATATCTTGCCCAGCAACAACAGTACAGCGGTGGGTAACGAGAGATTTAGAGGGATTTAAATTTGAGGCCTAGTATTTAGGCGCTGGGTCACCGGTATGGATTTAGTGACAGAATTAGACTTGGAAATGCACAGAAGCGTGTGTGTGAAGTTATTCTGAATGACCCTATGTGCACCTTCAATATTATATACCCTTTTAGGGATAGATTTCAAATAGCTCTGATATAGCAGAAACCACTAAATTATGAAATTGCTAAATTGGGAATTGTACTTCAACCCAGAACAAAAAATGTGCTTTGACGGACACTAAATATCTTGCCCAGCAACAACAGTACAGCGGTGGGTAACGAGAGATTTAGAGGGATTTAAATTTGAGGCCTAGTATTTAGGCGCTGGGTCACCGGTATGGATTTAGTGACAGAATTAGACTTGGAAATGCACAGAAGCGGGTGTGTGTGAAGTTATTCTGAATGACCCTATGTGCACCTTCAATATTATATACCCTTTTAGGGATAGATTTCAAATAGCTCTGATATAGCAGAAACCACTAAATTATGAAATTGCTAAATTGGGAATTGTACTTCAACCCAGAACAAAAAATGTGCTTTGACGGACACTAAATATCTTGCCCAGCAACAACAGTACAGCGGTAACGAGAGATTTAGAGGGATTTAAATTTGAGGCCTAGTATTTAGGCGCTGGGTGACAGGTATGGGTTTAGTGACAGAATTAGACTTGGAAATACACAGTAGCGGGTGTGTGTGAAGTTATTCTGAATGACCCAATGTGCACCTTCAATATTATATACCCTTTTTGGGATAGATTTCAAATAGCTCTGATATAGCAGGAACCACTAAATTATGAAATTGCTAAATTGGGAATTGTATTTCAACCCAGAACAAGAAATGTGCTTGAACGGACACTAAATAACTCGCCCAGCTACAGCACTAGGGACAGATTTAGCTGGATATAAATTTGAGGCCTAGTATTTAGGCGCTGGGTGACCGGTATGGATTTAGTGACAGAATTAGACTGGGATATGGCCAAAAAATAAACAGACTATTGCTGGTTAAATGCACTTGGTGTGACAGCTTCACCCTGATGTAGGCTTTAGCCAAAAAACAACCACACCATTGAGGGTTAAATGCACTTGGTGACAGGCGCAGCTTGCCCCTGATTTTGTATATGGCCAAAAAATGAACAGACTATTGCTGGTTAAATGCACTTGGTGTGACAGCTTCACCCTGATGTAGGCTTTAGCCAAAAAACAACCACACCATTGAGGGTTAAATGCACTTGGTGACAGGCGCAGCTTGCCCCTGATTTTGTATATGGCCAAAAAATGAACAGACTATTGCTGGTTAAATGCACTTGGTGTCACAGCTTCACCCTGATGTAGGCTTTAGCCAAAAAACAACCACACCATTGAGGGTTAAATGCACTTGGTGACAGGCGCAGCTTGCCCCTGATTTTGTATATGGCCAAAAAATGAACAGACTATTGCTGGTTAAATGCACTTGGTGTGACAGCTTCACCCTGATGTAGGCTTTAGCCAAAAAACAACCACACCATTGAGGGTTAAATGCACTTGGTCGCAGCTTGTGCTGGCGCACCACAAGACACAAAATGGCCGCCGATCACCCCAGAAAAATGAGACTGACAAACGGTCTGTGCAGCCTAAAAACAGTGAGCAATTGAGGATCAGCAGCTCAATGATCCACAGCTGCAGATCGATCAGTTAATCAAGTCCTTTGGAGGAGTTAATCTGCCTAATCTCGCCCTACTGTCGCAGCCGCAACCTCTCCCTACGCTAATCAGAGCAGAGTGACGGGCGGCGCTATGTGACTCCAGCTTAAATAGAGGCTGGGTCACATGGTGCTCTGGCCAATCACAGCCATGCCAATAGTAGGCATGGCTGTGATGGCCTCTTGGGGCAAGTAGTATGACGCTTGTTGATTGGCTGCTTTGCAGCCTTTCAAAAAGCGCCAAGAAAGCGTCACAAAAGCGCCAAGAAAGCGACGAACACCGAACCCGAACCCGGACTTTTACGAAAATGTCCGGGTTCGGGTCCGTGTCACGGACACCCCAAAATTCGGTACGAACCCGAACTATACAGTTCGAGTTCGCTCATCCCTACTTATAAGCCTTCTAACGTCCCAAAAATATAAAATGTCATTTACAAAATGATCCAAACATGAAGTAGACATATTGGAAATGTAAAGTAATAACTATCTGTTTTAAAAGCAGAGAAATTGAAATTTGGAAAGTTGCAAATTTTTCCAAATGTTTGGTAAATTTGGTATTTTTTTATAAAAAAAAAATTAATACAGGTCCTTCTAAAAAAATTAGCATATTGTGATAAAGTTCATTATTTTCTGTAATGTACTGATAAACATTAGACTTTCATATATTTTAGATTCATTACACACCAACTGAAGTAGTTCAAGCCTTTTATTGTTTTAATGTTGATGATTTTGGCATACAGCTCATGAAAACCCAAAATTCCTAACTAAAAAAATTTGCATATCATGAAAAGGTTCTCTAAACGAGCTATTAACCTAATCATCTGAATCGACTAATTAACTCTAAACACCTGCAAAAGATTCCTGAGGCTTTTAAAAACTCCCAGCCTGGTTCATTACTCAAAACCGCAATCATGGGTCAGACTGCCGACCTGACTGCTGTCCAGAAGGCCATCATTGACACCCTCAAGCAAGAGGGTAAGACACAGAAAGAAATTTCTGAACGAATAGGCTGTTCCCAGAGTGCTGTATCAAGGCACCTCAGTGGGAAGTCTGTGGGAAGGAAAAAGTATGGCAGAAAACGCTGCACAACGAGAAGAGGTGACCGGACCCTGAGGAAGATTGTGGAGAAGGACCGATTCCAGACCTTGGGGGACCTGCGGAAGCAGTGGACTGAGTCTGGAGTAGAAACATCCAGAGCCACCGTGTACAGGCGTGTGCAGGAAATGGGCTACAGGTGCCGCATTCCCCAGGTCAAGCCACTTTTGAACCATAAACAGCGGCAGAAGCGCCTGACCTGGGCTACAGAGAAGCAGCACTGGACTGTTGCTCAGTGGTCCAAAGTACTTTTTTCGGATGAAAGCAAATTTTGGAAGAAGACTGGGGAGAGGGAAATGCCAAAATGCCTGAAGTCCAGTGTCAAATAGCCACAGTCAGTGATGGTCTGGGGTGCCATGTCAGCTGCTGGTGTTGGTCCACTGTGTTTTATCAAGGGCAGGGTCAATGCAGCTAGCTATCAGGAGATTTTGGAGCACTTCATGCTTCCATCTGCTGAAAAGCTTTATGGAGATGAAGATTTCATTTTTCAGCACGACCTGGCACCTGCTCACAGTGCCAAAACCACTGGTAAATGGTTTACTGACCATGGTATTACTGTGCTCAATTGGCCAGCCAACTCTCCTGACCTAAACCCCATAGAGAATCTGTGGGATATTGGGAAGAGAAAGTTGAGAGACGCAAGACCCAACACTCTGGATGAGCTTAAGGCCGCTATCGAAGCATCCTGGGCCTCCATAACACCTCAGCAGTGCCACAGGCTGATTGCCTCCATGCCACGCCGCATTGAAGCAGTCATTTCTGCAAAAGGATTCCCGACCAAGTATTGAGTGCATAACTGAACATAATTATTTGAAGGTTGACTTTTTTTGTATTAAAAACACTTTTCTTTTATTGGTCGGATGAAATATGCTAATTTTTTTAGATAGGAATTTTGGGTTTTCATGAGCTGTATGCCAAAATCATCAATATTAAAACAATAAATGGCTTGAACTACTTCAGTTGGTGTGTACTGAATCTAAAATATATGAAAGTCTAATGTTTATCAGTACATTACAGAAAATAATGAACTTTATCACAATATGCAAATTTTTTTAGAAGGACCTGTATTTTGATTCAAAAACAATCTCAGAATGGCTTGGGTAAGTAAAAGCGTTTCAAAGTTATCACCACATAAAGTGACACATGTCAGATTTGCAAAAATCAGTCTGATCCTTAAGGGGTTAAATTACAGCACTTTATCTACTCCAGGGTCTGTGTGGGAGTACTCTAACAGTGGGTACTATTCATGGGGGTTACAGTCTGGTTGGCACTATGCATGAGGACACTCTAGGTGGCACTAATCATGGGGTCACTCTTAATGAGGACACTGGCAGGCACTATTCTTGAGGAAACTAGCTAGTGCCATTTATGAGAATACTCTGGGAGGCGCCTTTCTAGGAACACTATGGTATGCATTATTCATGGGGATTCCTTGGTAGAATATGCTGTTTGTCACTAATCATGAGGACACTCTGGTAGACACCATATACAGGAGGACGCTCTGGTAGACACCATATACAGGAGGACGCTCTGGTAGACACCATATACAGGAGGACGCTCTGGTAGACACCATATACAGGAGGACGCTCTGGTAGACACCATATACAGGAGGACGCTCTGGTAGACACCATATACAGGAGGACGCTCTGGTAGACACCATATACAGGAGGACGCTCTGGTAGACACCATATACAGGAGGACGCTCTGGTAGACACCATATACAGGAGGACGCTCTGGTAGACACCATATACAGGGGGACGCTCTGGTAGACACCATATACAGGGGGACGCTCTGGTAGACACCATATACAGGGGGACGCTCTGGTAGACACCATATACAGGGGGACGCTCTGGTAGACACTATATTCAGGAGGACACTCTGGTAGACACCATATACAGGAGGACACTCTGGTAGACACCATATACAGGAGGACACTCTGGTAGACACAATATACAGGAGGACACTCTGGTAGACACAATATACAGGAGGACACTCTGGTAGACACAATATACAGGAGGACACTCTGGTAGACACAATATACAGGAGGACACTCTGGTAGACACAATATACAGGAGGACACTCTGGTAGACACAATATACAGGAGGACACTCTGGTAGACACAATATACAGGAGGACACTCTGGTAGACACAATATACAGGGGGACACTCTGGTAGACACAATATACAGGGGGACACTCTGGTAGACACTATATTCAGGAGGGCACTCTGGTAGACACTATATTCAGGAGGGCACTCTGGTAGACACTATATTCAGGAGGGCACTCTGGTAGACACTATATTCAGGAGGGCACTCTGGTAGACACTATATTCAGGAGGGCACTCTGGTAGACACTATATTCAGGAGGGCACTCTGGTAGACACTATATTCAGGAGGGCACTCTGGTAGACACTATATTCAGGAGGGCACTCTGGTAGACACCATACAGGAGGGCACTCTGGTAGACACCATACAGGAGGGCACTCTGGTAGACACCATACAGGAGGGCACTCTGGTAGACACTATATACGGGAGGGCACTCTGGTAGACACTATATACGGGAGGGCACTCTGGTAGACACTATATACGGGAGGACACTCTGGTAGACACTATATACGGGAGGACACTCTGGTAGACACTATATACGGGAGGACACTCTGGTATACACTATATACGGGAGGGCACTCTGGTAGACACTATATACGGGAGGACACTCTGGTAGACACTGTATACAGGAGGACACTCTGGTAGACACTGTATACGGGAGGGCACTCTGGTAGACACTATATACGGGAGGACACTCTGGTAGACACTATATACAGGAGGACACTCTGGTAGACACTATATACAGTTGGACACTCTGGTAGACACTATATACGGGAGGACACTCTGGTAGACACTATATACAGGAGGACACTCTGGTAGACACTATATACAGGAGGACACTCTGGTAGACACTATATACAGGAGGACACTCTGGTAGACACTATATACAGGAGGACACTCTGGTAGACACTATATACAGGAGGACACTCTGGTAGACACTATATACAGTTGGACACTCTGGTAGACACTATATACGGGAGGACACTCTGGTAGACACTATATACGGGAGGACACTCTGGTAGACACTATATACAGTTAGACACTCTGGTAGACACTATATACGGGAGGACACTCTGGTAGACACTATATACAGGAGGACACTCTGGTAGACACTATATACAGGAGGACACTCTGGTAGACACTATATACAGGAGGACACTCTGGTAGACACTATATACAGGAGGACACTCTGGTAGACACTGTATACAGGAGGACACTATACTAGGCAGTGAGGAACTATTCATGAGGACACTGAGAGGCACTAGGGACTGGTAGACACCACAGGTGGCGGGCACTGTCATAAGAGCACCCTGGCCGTCGCTTCTGGACATGGCATGCTTTCAGCAGGACAGAAGCACACGCGTCCATTCCTGAGGAGAGGCTGCGGGCTCGGACATGTCTCTACACCTCACCCACTTCCGCCTCCCCGAGTGCACGCAGTAGGCGCCGCTTACCAGAGTCAATAAAGTGGAAACTTCTGAAGACCTCCGGTGAAGCCCCGACACCCGCTACACGTCTCCGCCGGCCATTGCTGAGGTTACGGGCGGAAAGTAGATGGAGGAGCGGAGGCCGCCCCGGAGCCGTCCTGTGCGCTCGGCGTCTGCTTGTCACTTCCTACTGTAAACCGAAACCAGAAAGTTCACCCTGTGAGAGGAGTGGGGCGTCGTTACCGCGGCCTTCTGTCAGCCACCCTGATGTTACAGTGCAGTCACTGCCACATGTGGGGACCAGGGCGCCCCCATTATTATCACAGGCCGCCTGGTGTTTGGGCAGTTTTGTGATTCCAGGTGATAATCCTCCCTGAAAGTCTCTGTGTACAGCTGTATAGTTACTAAATAATGTACACTGAATTAGAGACTTGGGGTTGTGCAGTGGTGTAATACTGATCACCTATCCCCAGGATACCTCATCAGTATCAGATTGGCGGGGACCCTGGTCTGTCAGTGGTTTGAAAGGAAGACCCCCACTCACTGGTGCCGGAGTGAGCGCTAAAAAGGAGACGATACGCTGGTAAATTTTGAAGAGGAAGCAGGGCTCCCACAACCAATGGAACCGCTTCAACCAGCTGAACGGCGGGGTGGCGGGTGTCAGACCCCGGCAATCTGATATTGATGACCTAATCCTGTAGACACTATACATGAGGACACTCTGGTAGACATTATTCAGGGTTTTCAAAGAATTTTCTACTAATCCCCTATCCTGAGGATAGGTCATCAGTATCTGATCAGTGAGGGTCTGACACCCCGCGATCAGCTGTTTTGAGAAGGCACTGGTCAGTGGCGTAGCTAGAAATGACTGGGCGTCACAGCATATTTTTGACTGGGGCCCCCCTCCCCCAGTAATTTTTTTGCAACCCCTTCCTTTCATGCCGCCCCCATTCCTGTGGCTAGTAAAGATCTCTCTCTCAGACCAGGCCCGGCAGCTGTTCCATCCGTTTTCTACACTGTATATACTGTCACTGTATATAATTTCATTGTGTAATACTGTGGAGGGGACCCTGACAAAATCTTTTAGTCCTCCTCCTCCTCCTGGATGGGCCCCTTCAGGGTCAGGGCCCCAAAGCAGCCGCCTCCCCTATAGTTACGCCCCTGGCAGTGGTGCTCCTATGAGCGCCTCGGCCTTCTGCGTGCTCACCAAGGACGGCTGTACACTATAGTGGATGTGCTTGGTATAGCACTCCGCTCCATTCACTTCTATGAAGCTGCGCTGCTCCTAGGTTTGTCATGCAGCCTAGGGAAGGCAGAGATAAGGACATGGAACTGCTGCGAGTGCCTCTGCCTTCTGAAACAGCTGAGTGGTAGGGGTCCCGGGTGTCGGACCCCCACCAATCAGACAGTGATGACCTATCCTGAGGATAGGTCATCAGTAAAAAAAAAAAAAAAGAATAATCTCTGAAAACCCCTTCTACCTCGGCCCATTTTTCTTCCTCGGCCCAGGCAATTTTTTGCAAACATGTCACTTTATGTGGTAATAACTTGGAAACGCTTTTACTTATCCAAGTCATTTTGAGATTGTTTTCTCCTGACACATTGTACTTCATGACGGTCATAAATTTGTGTCAATATATTTCTCCTTTATCTATAAGAAAATCTTAAATTTACAAAAAAGAAGAAAAAAATAGCAATTTTCAAAATGTCTATTTCTTTTAAAACAGAAAGTGATAACTCATAAAATATTTATTAGTTAACATTTCCCATATGTCTACTTTATGTTTGAAACATTTTGTAAATTACATTTTATTTTTTAGGACGTTAGAAGGCTTAGAATTTTAGAAGCAAATCTTAACATTTTTAACCACCTCCTGGCAGCCCATTGAATATAAACGTCCGGGAGGTGGTTGTCTATCTCCTAATAGACGTTTTAAAATGTCCTTTCAGAGATCGCAGCTGCACGCTAACCGTGCAGCTGCTGATCGGGTTGCCCGCTGTCAGTGACAGCAGGGCAACCCTTAGAGAAGGCAGGGACAGTGCCCAGGTGTCCCTGCCTTCTAGTTCGCTGAATACACTGCGCTCACCCAGTGGAACACCAAGCGTTGTGCTAATGTTAGCCTATTCATAGTGCCCCTGTTACTCCATAAATGTAACTTTCATTGAGTGGCGAGTGGTGTTTTTTGTGTTAAGGGAACAGGTTAGGACTATAGGGATTATCCGCCGCTAGGCTGGACAACGTCTCTAACATACATTTGGTAAGAAAGAAAGAAGTAGGGGACAAATGGAAGGTTGATTACCACAGGATCAGACTACACAAGGTTTGGAGAAACATAAATATACGTAGGTGCTGTAAATAAAGGATATGACTAAAGATGAGGTAATTTCATATTTTGAAATTCGTTCACGCTTCGTTTGGTGGTAAAAGCAGAATTGCGTTATGGATACCTCTAAAGGCATTCCGTCATAGAATTGCGTTATGGTCCGTGGTAACGGAATCCATAACGCAATTCTGCTTTCACCACCATACGAAGCGTGAACGAATTTCATAACATGAAATTCGCTCATCTCTAGATATGACATTTCTAGTCAAGAATAATTGCAAATTTAAATGGGGTTTCTGGGTTATATATACATATATATATATATATATATATATATACTGTAACAAAGTATATGGTAAAGTGCTGGTAAAGGGGTGTATATTTCACCCAGACTCCTCAGCTTGATGAGATAAGAGAATCCCGAAAAGCTATCTCGTCTCAGCACAGCATAGTTTGCTGAGACAGGTTATTTAAAGGCAGGGGCGGATTGGCCATATACCTTACAGGGAAATTTCCCGGTAGGCCGATGCCCAGAGGGCCACCCAAACCCTCTTTTCTGCCGCTGGCCAGGTACATAAAGACCTCTCACCGATAAAATAAAGCTGTGAGAATCAGGTACCTGGCCATACATGCCCTACTGAATTCAACTGATGTGGCCCCCAGCTCACCTCCTAAGCCTCCTGCTCCATATCTTAATCAGAGACAACTGGAGGAGGAAGACAGGAAATAGCAGCTATTGATGGCCAACTCAGAGGGACAGCTTTTGGGGCACTATATTGTTCTGCACTGTGGTATATGGTTCCAATGGGATGGTATTTTGTGCTATGATATTGCATCTGTGTTGCCCTGCCTTCTGTAAATTTGGATCTCCCTACAACATAGGGCCACTTTTATTTTATTTTTTTCCAGGGCCACTTTATGTTCCCAATCTGCCCGTTTAACCGCCTCTGGGCCGCCTAACGCAGGATCGCGGTCCGGAGGCAGCAGAGTCACGCATATACGTGTCATCTTGCGAGACGCGAGATGACGCTCACAGCCGGCCCGCGCATCGCAGGCCGGCAAAAGTTAGAGGGGGGTTACATCATCAGCCTGCCAGCCAATGATCATCGCTGGCAGGCTGATGATTTTTAAAAAACTAATCACAGCTCCTCTGCTGATTCTTTTGGTCGGTTGGTTTCAGCAGAGGAGCACAGTTCAAAGTGAGTACACCAAACACCACACTTAGCCCCCAGATCACCCCCAATTAACCCCTTGATTGCCCCTGTCAATCACCTAGTGAAAGGGAAAAAATCTGTGTAAACTGTCACTTTTTTTTCCACTGGTATTGACTGATAGGTTTAAGGATAGTTTAGGCCCCTTGGTTAGGTAGTTAGCGATCGTTTAGCGCCCAGCCCACCGCACCGCAGTCACTGATTCGCTGATTAGCGTATCGCTAATCAGCATTTGTACTTTTATAGTATCTGTAAGTGATCAAAACTGATCACAGTCAGATCTATAATAGTATTAGTGTCACCTTAGCTCGTCCTCCACCCAAAACGCAGTGTTTGCCTGATCGGTCGCCCACGCGTGCGTTCACCCACGCCCGCCCCGCCGCAGTGACAAAAAATTATTATTTTTTGATCACTGCACAATCACTTTACAAGCGCTGCGGCGATAAAAAAAATAAGTTTTGATATTTTTTATCAATCGCAGCGGCCTCCGGTACTTCGCTAGCCTCCCATTTGTAAGACAGGCTTGCTTTTTTTTCTTGGGTAGTCTCAGGGAATACCCCCTAAATTTAGTAGTCCAAATGTCAAACAAGGGGTATTCTTCTGAAGAGGCCTACAGGCTTCTGACCCAGTCGGATGAGGAATGGGAACCCTCATCTGACGAATCCAGTGGGTCAGAATATGAACCTGTAGAAAGCAGTGGCAGTCTGACCCAAAGTTCGGACGAGGAGGCTGAGGTCCCTGATAGCACCAGGCGTACCCGGCCCCGTGTCGCTAGACCACAGGTTGCACAGGATCTGCTTCAGGGGGAGCAGAGTGGGGCTGGCGCTGTTGGATTACGTGTTTTGGGGTGTCATTTTACATATACCCATGCTGGGTGAGATAAATATCTCGGCAAAAGACAACTTTTCCAATTTTTTTTAATACAAAGTTGGCATTTGACCAAGAAGTTTATCTCACCCAGCATGGGTATATGTAAAATGACACCCCAAAACACATTGCCCAACTTCTCCTGAGTACGGCGATACCACATGTGTGACACTTTTTTGCAGCCTAGGTGGGCAAAGGGGCCCACATTCCAAAGAGCACCTTTAGGATTTCACGGGCCATTTTTTACAGATTTTGATTTCAAACTACTTCTCACGCATTAGGGCCCCTAAAATGCCAGGGCAGTATAACTACCCCACAAATGACCCCATTTTGGAAAGAAGACACCCCAAGGTATTTCATGATGGGCATAGTGAGTTCATGGAAGTTTTTATTTTTTGTCACAAGTGGAATATGAGACTTTGTAAGAAAAAAAAATTCATCATTTTCCGCTAACTGGTGACAAAAAATAAAAAGTTCTATGAACTCACTATGCCCATCAGCGAATACCTTACCCTGGGTTCAGACCTGAGCGTTCTGAAACGAGCTCTCTGTATGCGCGATTGTACGGGCGTTTACAATCGCGCACACAGAGACAAGCGAACGCCCATTGTTGCGCGTTCCCGAAAGTCTATGTATGGGAACGCACTACAAACGCCCAAAAAAAAGCTCAAGAACTTGTTTGAGCGTCGGGCGTTTTACAGCGCGATCACACGTGCTGTAAAACGCCCAGGTGAGAACCATTCCCATAGGGAAGCATTGGTTTCTCCTTGTTGAGCGTTTTATAGCGCGTAGGAACGCGCTGTAAAACGCTCAGGTGTGAACTTAGGGTTAGGGTGTCTACTTTCCGAAATGGGGTTATTTGTGGGGGTTTTCTACTGTCTGGGCATTGTAGAACCTCAGGAAACATGACAGGTGCTCAGAAAGTCAGAGCTGCTTCAAAAAGCGGAAATTCACATTTTTGTACCATAGTTTGTAAACGCTATAACTTTTACCCAAACCATTTTTTTTTTATCAGACATGTAGAACAATAAATTTAGAGAACAATTTATATATAGATGTTGTTTTTTTTGAAAAATGTTACAACTGAAAGTGAAAAATTTCGATTAATAACAAAAAAAGTAAAAATGTCAGCAGCAATGAAATACCACCAAATGAAAGCTCTATTAGTGAGAAGAAAAGGAGGTAAAATTCATTTGGGTGGTAAGTTACATGACCGAGCAATAAACTGTGAAAGTAGTGTAGTGCAGAATTGTAAAAAGTGGTCTGGTCATTAAGGGTGTTTAAGCTAGGGGAGCTGAGGTGGTTAAAGGGGATCCGGACATAAGCTCCCCTTCACTCATTTAGCCTGTACGAGTGGAGCATCCAAGCATTTCCTGCTCCGATTCTCCTCGTGGCCCTGCATTGCACAGGGCAAGGGCTTTTTCTTCACTACCGGTGACGTATCGGGCTTCTCATAAGTATGCTAGGTGGCGGCTTCCGCCTAGCAGTGAGCACAGTGATGTCACTGGCACAAATGGGCGGTCTTTAGCACTGCCCTAGGCTGTTTTACAGGCTAGGGCAGCGCTATAGACCAGCCATTAGTGCCAGGGATTACTGCTAGGCGGAAGCCTCCGCCTAGCATACTGAAAAAAAGCCCTCATTGGCAGTAAACAAACAGCTCTTGTCCTGCACTATGCAGCCTGGGGCAAGGGGAAGCATCGGAGCAAGAAGTGCTCTGATGCTCCACTCATACAGGCTAAATGAGTGAATGGGAGCTTAATTAACCCGGACAACCCCTTTAAGTCTTTGGTGGCGATTCCCCCTAGCCTGAAGAGATCCCAGGTGTAGCTACTGGGGAACAAATAGAGGCCTCAGACAGAGGCCTCATGCGCACGACCGTTGTGTGCATCCGTGGCCGTTGTGCCGTTTTTTGGAAAAATTTGGAAAAATCCGAAAAAAATGCACCGTTTTGCAGCCGCATCCGTGTATCCTGTCCGTCAAAAAAAGAGGACCTGTCCTATTTTTTTGACGGACAGCGGTTCACGGACCCATTCAAGTCAACGGGTCCGTGAAAAAACACGGATGCACACAAGATTGGCATCCGTGGCCGTAGGTTATTTTCATACAGACGGATCCGAAGATCCGTCTGCATAAAAGCTTTTTCAGAGCTGAGTTTTCACTTCGTGAAAACTCAGATCCGACAGTATATTCTAACACAGAGGCGTTCCCATAGTGATGGGGACGCTTCTAGTTAGAATATACTACGGACTGTGTACATGACTGCTGCCTGGCAGCACCCGATCTCTTACAGGGGGCTGTGATCCGTACAATTAACCCCTCAGGTGCCGCACCTGAAGGGATTAATTGTGCGTATCATAGCCCCCTGTAAGAGATCCGGGGCTGCCAGGCAGCAGGGGGCAGACCCCCCTCCCTCCCCAGTTTCAATTTCATTGGTGGCCAATGCGGCCCCCCTCCCTCCCTCTATTGTATTTATATCACTGGTGGCCAGTGCGGCCCCTCCCTCTACTGTATTTAACTCATTGGTGGCACAGTGTGTCGCCCCCCCATCCCTCCCTCTATTGTATTTAACTCATTGGTGGCACAGTGTGCGCCCCCCCCTCCCTCCCTCTATTGTATTTAACTCATTGGTGGCACAGTGTGCGGCCCGCCCCTCCCTCCCTTTATTGTATTTAACTCATTGGTGGCAGCAGAGAAGCATCATACTTACCTGCTGGCTGCTGCGCTGTCTGTGACCGGCCGGGAGCTCCTCCTACTGGTAAGTGACAGATCATTAAGCAATGCGCCACACAGACCTGTCACTTACCAGTAGGAGGAGCTCCCGGCCGGTCACAGACATCGCAGCAGCCAGCAGGTAAGTATGATGCTTCTAATATTGCTAAGTAACCATGGCAACCAGGACTGCAGTAGCGTCCTGGTTGCCATGGTTACCGATCGGAGCCTCAGCGATTAAACTGGGACTCCGATCGGAACTCTCCGCTGCCACCAATGATCGGGGGAGGGGGAAGGCCGCACACTGTGCCACCAATGAGTTAAATACAATAGAGGGAGGAGGGGGGGGGCGCACACTGTGCCACCAATGAGTTAAATACAATAGAGGGGGGGGCGCACACTGTGCCACTAATGATAATACAATAGAGGGAGGGAGGGCCGCACTGGCCACCAATGACATTCAAACTGGGGAGGGAGGGGGGTCTGCCCCCTGCTGCCTGGCAGCCCCTGATCTCTTACAGGGGGATATAATACGCACAATTAACCCCTTCAGGTGCGGCACCTGAGGGGTTAATTGTGCGTATCATAGTTTGGAGTATATTCTAACTAGAAGCGTCCCCATCACCATGGGAACGCCTCTGTGTTAGAATATACTGTCGGATATGAGTTTTCACGATGTAACTCAAATCCGATGGTATATTCTAACATAGAGGCGTTCCCATGGTGATGGGGACGCTTCAAGTTAAAATATACCATCGGATTGGAGAAAACTCTGATCCGATGGTATAAAAGGGACTCCTGACTTTACAGTGAAAGTCAATGGGGACTGATCCATTTGAAATTGCACCATATTGTGTCAACGTCAAACGGATCCGTCCCCATTGACTTGCATTGTAATTCAGGACGGATCCGTTTGGCTCTGCACGGCCAGGCGGACACCAAAACGACTTTTTTTTCCTGTCCGTGGATCCTCCAAAAATCAAGGAAGACCCACGGACGAAAAAACGGTCACGGATCACGGACCAACGGAACCCCGTTTTGCGGACCGTGAAAAAAATACTGTCGTGTGCATGAGGCCAGAGTCAGAGTCTGCTGGTTATCTGACACTGAGGCTGAGCAAAGCCAACTCCTGACAGGCTGGAAGCCTAGGTGCAAGTAGGGTGTTAGAGCCCAGACGGGCAGAGGTCTATTATGATGTTGTTATGCTTTATGTGCCATAGATTCACCCAAGTGACTGGTGACTTGAATGCTATAAATTGTGCTGTGCTGAGTAGAAAATAAAGCGCTAATTGAACTTTTAACCTCCGAAGTCTGAGAGTCTGTCATTGCCAACTCCACTGCAAGTACACAATGCCTTACAATATATATACAACAGTAGACATAGCCTTTAACCCCTTAGTGACCACCCATAGGTGTTTTTACGTCGGTCACTAACGAGCCTTAGGCTGGGCGGCTGCTTTTTTACAGCGGCCCAGTCTAAGTGCTGCACGGGTCCCCGCAGCCCTGCTCTAACAGCCCGGACCGGCAGGAGTGCTGATCTGGGCTGTTTAACACTTTACATGCAGCAGGCAATGGCACCCGCTGCATGTAAAGTGCTGACAGAGGGAGCAAAGGGTTTTATTGCAAAAAAGTAGTAAAATGTAAAAAAAAACTATATGTATTTAGTATCACTGTAATCGTACTGACCCAGAGAATAAAGATATTGTTATTTATACCGAAAAATGAACGCAGTAAAATTTATAACGTAAAAACGCAGTGGCAGTATTGCTTTTTTCCCCATCTCCCTCCCAGATAGAGTTAATAAAAGTTAATCAGAAAGTTATGTGTAGCGCAAAATGGAGCCATTAAAAACTACAACTTGTCCTGCAAAAAACAAGCCCTCATAAAGCTATATAGACGTAAAATAAAAAAAAGGTTATAGCTCTTGGAACGTGACCATGAAAAAAGGAAGAAAAACGCTTGGTCATAAGGGTTTAAAAAGTTCATGGCTGGTTTCATCACAATATGTACAGACTAAGGCTAGTATTACACTAGCAGATTAGTCAGACAATTGTTGGGAAGGAAGTGTTCCTTCCCAGCAATCACCTGCTTGTTAGTGGAGGAAACTGCTGCTATTACATGCAGTGATCACCTCCACGGTGTGGGAAGGAGCAATCCCTTATGCCATCGCTTGTCCCTATACATAATCATTATTTAGTGGTAGCAGAAGTTGATTACACAGCATGATCTGCCGCCGGCAAGCAATTATTTTCAATCATGCTAAAAGATTCCGATTTGGGCACCGGAATTTGTAGTCCCCAACGCACAGGCAACATCTGTGTGGCTGCCGCAGACGGATGCAGACCCATTCGACTTGAATGGGTCCGTGATCTGTCCGCCAAAAAATTGAAGATGTTCTATTTTTTTGCGGTGTGGAGGCACGGACCCATTCACTTTATGCGGAGCAAAAACGGCTGGTGACATATGCTGTGGACCCGCTGTTTGATGGCCGCAATACGGGCCCGGCCGGCACGCATTAGGGTGCATGAGCCCTAACACTGCCAGATCATCGCTAATGAGTGTTACAACAAACACTTGTTAGCAATGATCTGGCCGACGATCGGCCAGTGTGATATAAGCCTAACTTTGTCTTTTGTTTTTTTTTGGCACCCTAACCAGTAACCATTCATCTTTTCTAAGCTTGTTTTTAATTAGTGCAGTATATGTCCGAAACCTACTTTCCTTAAATTCATTTGAGGCCTGTTGGCCCAAGGAGAGCAGTCATTACACAGCAAGCATGCTAGCTGAAGGCCTATGCCAAATATGAAATACAGTTCATAAAAATGTACTGTATGCAAAAAAAAAACACCACAAAAAAATGCAGTAAGAAACACAGGGCCCCAAAAAACCCAGCTCTTATTCTAGCGTTTTGTACGGATAAAAACAGATGACCTAAAATAAGAAATCCACTCATCTGGTCCCCGACGCTTCGTTCCTAAGCAGAGGCTTCGTTTTGCAAAGTTTCTGGTCCCTGGCCTATAAACATCTGGACATGACCATGCTTACTGCTGTGCTGTAGCCATTCACTGACCTCAGCGGTGACGAGTCACCAAGTGGCACATGACCCAGTAGTGAGTGCTGGGAACACTCACAACCACATTCTGGGAACTAATAAAAAAAAGTTGGTAAAGCTGGAAAACCCCTTTAAGTTAGTCTTTGTCCTATGCACAAAGAGTTGGTGGTATTAACACCCCGCACAGACTCTAATGATATCTAGCTCTAGTTTCCCCTCCATCTTGACCATGCCATTTTCTGGCTTGTCCTCGTGCACACAATGATTGCTCCTTTTCTGCCACCATCATCCTCTCTTCAAGGCTTCCACTAAGCAGGGTTGCCAAGCAGAAGTTTTCTTTTTTATGGACAACTTATCCCAAAATCACGGACAACAAACATTTTTTGACAGACAAACTGGAAAACTCATTACCAGCATTAACTGTGAGCTAATAATTTACCACCAAAATAATCTAGTCAAGTACCACCAGCCTCCCAAAATTATGGACATCTATTTTTTTCATGGACACAGGAAAAAAGTTACCAATTTTTATGGACTATCCAGAAATTTCTGGATGGTTGGTAACCCTGCCACTAAGCTATCACGAAGAAAATACCGCAGTGGCGCAAATTCACTGATGGAGTCGGTCGTAGAACTTCAAGTTGGATGTTTCTTTTATTCAAAGGAAGCGCATGTACATATAAACAACGCGTTTCGGGGACAAACAGTTCCCCTTCATCAGGTAAGCTATCAGACTGACTTACTCCATGTGATGACTTAAAGGAGTATTCTAATTGGTACAAGTTATCTCCTATGCACAATGTATTCTCATTTCCCGACAAATGGGTCGAGGGCTCGAGAACTGAGTGCACAGAGAGGACTTCCAGACATTTTCTCTGTGGTCACACAGAGGGAGAACGCAGGTGATAAAATTACAGTTTGGAAAGCAATGTTCTAAAACCTTTCACAGGAGTGATATCTATTGTGTCAAGATCTGTTCAGGGAAAAACTGATGTTTTTTTCTACAATTGCGTTCTGTTTGGGCGTGTTTTCTTTCCCGATTGTATCCAGATTGCATGCATACCTCCCAACCATCCTGAATCCCACGGGACAGTTCTGGCTATCCCCCTCGCACCGGCTGAGGCATGTCCTGCTCTCAGCCGATTGTGATGGTGGAGCAGAGAGCCGTCTGATCTCCCATTCCTCTCAGCTGCTGGCGCTCCCCAGAAGCACAATGACCTCATATATACCCTTATTTTATGCATTTATATAGCACTATTATATTCCGCAGCTCTTTACTGACATTAGCATCCAACTGTCCCTAATGGGGCTCACAATGTATATCCAGAGAAGAACCCGGAGAAACCCCACGCAAACAGGTGGAGAACATACAAACTCCATGCAGATGTTGTCCTTGGTCAGATTCTAACCCAGGACCCCAGCACTGCTAGGAAACAATGCTAGCCACTGAACTGCCCTGAATCAGCCTCTGCTCTTCCTACACAGCAAGCGCGATGTGTGACAGTATCCTGCCTGTTGCTGTGAGGGGGCACAGTGTGGGCATTACTACTGTGTGTTGGCACAAAGGGGGAATTACAATGTGGGGGCATTAAAGGGACTGGATGTGTATATTTAAGCTTTAGGGGAGTTAGAGGTGTGGCCTAGTGTGAAAAAAATTGCTGTATTATCCCTATTTGTGTTTTTTTAAAGTTGGGAGGTATGTTGCATGTGTTTTTCATGCACATGAACAAAAACTGAAGAATATCAATGTTCATCTCCCAGCAACCATCAGTTAAAAACGCATTGTATCCGGATGTCTTCCGTTTTCCACACAAGCCTCATTCATTTCATTGGAGTCAGGGCTGCGTGTATCACCTACAATATAGAACATGCTGCGATTTTTCCTGAACTCAGATGATGCATGAAAAACGGGATTCAGTCGAGATTTTGTGCTTTTGCTGAACGCATCGCATCCGGACTCTGTGAAATAGGCCTTAAACTGTTGACCGATTACAGTTTTGGGGGTTCTGAGGTGACAGCCTCTTTAAAATAATACAATCCTTAAAAGGTAACCTGTCATCAACTTTATGCTGACCTCACTGAGGGCTATACACTGGTGATTGATTATCTAGTATGTTGTAGCGGCTGTGTACATTATTTCTACCTGACGGCTACTTGATACAGGCATCCTCAAACTGCGGCCCTCCAGCTGTTGCAAAACTACAACTCCCAGCATGCCCGAACAGCCTACAGCAGGGCATTGTGGGAATTGTAGTTTTACAACAGCTGGAGTTTGAGGATGCTTGACTTAATAGCTATCATTCCGCATTCTCTCCTGATTAATTTTTCTTATATGTTATCCACTAAGGGAACTCTTCCTCCATTCAGCCTAACTTATTTTGTTTTGTGATATAAGAGAGGTAAAAGTAAGGTACACTATGAGTTATTGGACTTCTATTTTGACTAATGTTATGAACCTGTATATCCCTGGTTTCACTAAAGAAGCTATTTAGCAACTTATATAGCAGTGGTTCTTTATAATAACGACTACTTGGCTACTAGACAAGTAATGTCTTTTCTTTGCTCTGGTGATCAATTCTTGGTGACTGACACCCCTTTGTGTGGTTTTATATGTTATGTCCCCTGAGGAGCCTGAAATCAACTAGGCGAAACGCGTAGGGACAGTCAGGATTGTCTCCTAGACACCTGACTCTGAATTTGTTGTATCACAATCCTTTTCACGGTATGTTATTGGGTGGTATCCTGTTACCCCACCTGGGCATTGTATATGCTTTTTTATTTTTTTGGTACTTCTATCAGTCTAGGTCTAAATATAGGGCCATCATTCCACTTTGTTGGAATATTTCCCCGTGCAAGGGTCATCCTAGGGTCATCAGGAGACATGGGATCACTCTTATCGGGGCAGCTATTCCATTTGCAGGTAGGGCGACAATAATAGGGCCAGAATCGGGGATATTGCCCCCAAAACCTATGAAATATTTGTCTGCCTTCCTGCAAATATAGGCCATAATACCATTTCCGTATTTAGATTTTTTATTTATTTTTGAATTATATTTTCTTTGTGTAATAAGGGTATATTGGCTTTTATTATTAAAACATTAAAAGTTATGTTTTAGAATATGTGGTGCTCCTGTGAATTCTATTCAATTTGACCACATTCTACTATACTCCCCTGAACAGGGTTATGTTCAACCTGTGAGTCTCAGGCCGGTCATCAATCACTTTGGGGCCAAATTTGTGGTGGCCTATGTACCTGGAAGGGAGGTCGCGGTTGATGAGTCTCTCATTGCTTTCAAGGGGGGGGGGGGGACTCATTTTCCACCAGTATGTTCCCTCTAAGCGGGCGAGCTATGGCATGAAGCTGTACAAACTTTGTGCGAGTACCTCAGGGTACACTTACAAGTTTCGTGTGTACAAGGGGCGAGATTCCTGTATTCAACCCCCAGAATGTCCCCCCACTCTGGGTGTTAGCGGGAAACTTGTGTGGGACCTTATGCACCCACTGCTAGATAAGGGTTACCACCTGTACGTGGATAACGTTTATACTAGTATTCCCTTGTTCCAGTCCCTTGCCGCCAGATCCACGTTCGCTTGTGGGACCGTGCGGAAAAATGAACGCGGCCTCCCTACCCACCCCCTCCAGGTACCTATCCCAAGGCGTGCGACCCGTGCCCTTACCAGTGGAAACCTGTTGCTCGTCAGATATAAGGACAAGAGGGATGTCCTTGTACTGTCCACAATTCACGGTAACAGGATGTGCGAGGTACCGCGGCAACGGTCCTCAAGCCCGATTGTATCATTGACTACAATCGGTATATGGGAGGAGTTGATCTCTCTGATCAAGTCCTCAAGCCATATAATGCCATGCGCAAAACCCGGGCATGGTACAAAAAAGTTGCAGTCTACTTGGTACAGGTTGCCTTGTACAACTCTTTTGTACTGTCCCACAGCGCTGGCAACACAGGGAAATTCCTTTAGTTTTATGAGGCAGTCCTCAAGGCCCTGATCTTTTCTGACCGGCAAAGAGCAGGCCGGAGTACCTCGGGAACTTGAGGCGCCCGGATCGTCCCTGGCCAACACTTTCCAAGTGTGGTCCCCCATACTGTAAAGAAGGGATGGACCCCAAAAAAGTGAGTGTGTCACAGGAGGGGGGATACGGAAGGACACCACCACTCAGTGTGACACGTGCCCCGATCATCCGGGTCTCCGCATTGACGGTTGCTTCAGGGAGTACCACACTTCCATGGAGTACTAAATTTATATTCCCCTTCCCCAATTTAGCGACTGACAATCTATGGTTCTCAGACTTGACAGTAAAACTAAAAAGAAAAGTTTCAAAAATATTATAAAAAAAAAAAAAAGTTGACATATTAGGTATTGCTGCGTCTGAAAGAATCTTCTCTATAAAAATACCCCATGACCTAACCCCTCAGATGAACACGGTCAAAAAATAAGAATTTTTTGTCACCTTACATCACAAAAATTGTAATAGCAAGCGATCAAAAAGTCATAAGCCCCCCCCCCCCCCAAAATAGTGTCAATAAAACCGTTCTCTCATCCCACAAAAAATTAGCCCCATAATCGTCTAAAAACAAAAAAAAACTGACTCTTAGACTATGGAGATACTAAAATATATATATTTTTTTTTTTATAAAAAGATAATATAGTGTAAAACATAAATACATAAAAAAAAAGACATATTAGGTATTGCCGCATCTGTAAGAATCTGCTCTATAAAAATATCCCCATGACCTAACCCCTCAGATGAACACGGCAAAAAAAATAAAAATTAAAACTGTGCCAAAACAGCAATTTTTGATGTCCTTTTTTTGGCACCATGTCCCATTTGAAGCCCCCCTGATGCACCCCTAGAGTAGAAACTCCATAAAAGTGACCCCATCTAAGAAACTACACCCCTCAATGTATTCAAAACTGATTTTACAAACTTTGTTAATCCTCTAGGGTGTTGCACAAGAGTTATTGGCAAATGGAGATGAAATTTGAGAATTTAAATTTCTTGAAAGGGGTTAAGGACACGGCCATATTTCACCTTAAGGACCAGGGCATAGTTTTGCAAATCTGACCAGTGTCACTTTATGTGTGAATAACTTTAAAATGCTTTTACTTATCCAGGCCATTCTGAGATTGTTTTTTCGTCACATATTGTACTTCATGACACTGGTAAAATAGAGTAAAAAAAAATCATTTTGTTTATAAAAAGAATACCAAAAATTTGGAAAAAATTAGCTAATTTCCAAGTTTCAATTTCTCTACTTCTATAATACATAGTAATACCTCCAAAAATAGTTATTACTTTACATTCCCCATATCTCTACTTCATGTTTGGATCATTTTGGGAATGCCATTTTTTTTATAATTGTATATTTATTAAAGAGTGAAGAAATGACAAAGCATATTCACAACAGATCTATGCACATTAGTACAAGACATGAGGCACAACATACGAAGCACCAAATTCACAGTAACCTAGGCAGTAATAACATTCAGTAATATTCCACAACATAAAAAGGAATGTCAATCATTAATATAACAATAAAGCGCACAGATGAGAAAAAAAAAAAATACTGCGTCTATCTTTAATTAGTCCATTATAGGACCACTGAATAACAACAGGACAAGGGTAACGACAAGAACAAAGACACAAAGGGGGGGGGGGGGGAGATACCCTAATCTCAGCAGCTCTCTAAGGATGTCTCGTAGCCCAGTAAACGTCCCAGGGATCCCATATGGCATTGAAGAGAGCAATTTTGTCCTGAAACATAGCCGTAGAGTATTCCAGGGTTCGGACTTCCGTCACCCTAGCGTACAAATCAGAAACCCTGGGCGGTTCGGGGCTTTTCCAACATCGAGAGATTAGACAACGGGCTGCTGTAAGTATCATTAGTAGCAACTTAAGTGTGTGTTTTTTAATTTGACGAGGTACCACATTGAGCAGGAAGGACATAGGGTCGGGAATGCCATTTTATTTTTTGGGGATGTTATAAGGCTTAGAAGTTTAGAAGCAAATCTTGAAATTTTTCAGAAATTTTTAAAAACCCTTAACCACCTCCGGACCGCCTAACGCACATGTGCGTTCCGGAGGTGGCAGCGCTGCGCACAGTCACGCATATACGCGTCATCTCGCGAGACGCGAGATGACGCGACTATGCGCGCGCGCATGCGCAGTTCGCGCCAGCATTTCGCACAGAAGTATTTCTTCAGCAACCTGCCAGCCAATGATCGTGGCTGGCAGGTTGCTGATTTTTAAAAAATCCAATCAAAGTGCCAGATAGCAGATCATATTAGTAAATATGATCTGTTATATGGCTGCCTGCTCCTCTGCTGGTTCTTTTCGTCGGTTGGATCCAGCAGAGGAGCAGGCTTCACAGTGAGTACACCAAACACTACACTATAGCCCCTGATCACCCCCCTGAACCCCAATTAACCCTTTGATCACCCCTTTGATCACCCCTGTCAATCACAAGTGAAAAGAAAAAAGTGATCAGTGCAAACTGTCACTTTTTTTTTCACTGTTATTGACCGTTAGGTTTTAGGTATAGTTTAGGTCCCTTGGTTAGGTAGTTAGCGATCAGTTAGCGCCCAGCCCACCACACCGCAGTCCGTTATTCGCTGATTAGCGTATCGCTAATCAGCATTTGTACTTTTATAGTATCTGGAAGTGATCAAAACTGATCACGGTCAGATCTATAATTGTATTAGTGTCACTTTAGTTCGCCCTCCACCCAAAACGCAGTGTTTGCCCGATCAGGCCTGATCGGTCGCCCACACGTGCGTTCGCCCACACCCGCCCCACCGCAGTGACAAAAAAAATATATTTTTTGATCACTGCACATTTACTTTACACGCACTGTGGCGATAAAAAAATCAGTTTTGATATTTTTTATCAACCGCAGCGGCCTCCGGTACTTCGCTAGCCTCCCCTTTGTAAGACAGGCTTGCTTTTTTTTTCTTGGGTAGTCTCAGGGAATACCCCTAAATTTAGTTGCCCACATGTCTAACAGGGGGTATTCCTCTGAAGAGGCCTACAGGCTTCTGACCCAGTCGGATGAGGAGTGGGAACCCTCATCTGATGAATCCAGCGGGTCAGAATACGAACCTGTAGAAAGCAGTGGCTCTCTGACCCAAAGTTCGGACGAGGAGGCTGAGGTCCCTGATACCACCAGGCGTACCCGGCCCCGTGTCGCTAGACCGCAGGTTGCGCAGGATCCGCTTCAAGAGCAGCAGAGTGGGGCTGGTGCTGTCGGATTACGTGGTGAGGCATACACCAGCAGCCGAGCCCTCCCTGGACCTAGTACCAGCACTGCCGTACAACCTGGTGAAGTAGCGAGCACCAGAAGGGCAGTTGAAGCTGGTACGGTGGCACGTGCAGTAGTGACCCCGTCGCAGCCACCGCAAAGACGTGCCCGTAGAGCCCCTAGAATCCCAGAGGTGCTGGCAAACCCTGATTGGCAGTCCCCAACTTCAGCCGCACCTGTAGTTTTCCCTTTCACTGCCCAGTCTGGAGTTCGGGTTGAGACGGCTCAGATCGGTTCGGCCCTGGGATTTTTTGAGCTGTTCTTGACTGCGGAGCTTTTAGACATAGTTGTGGCCGAAACAAACAGGTATGCCACACAATTTATCACCGCTAACCCGGGAAGCTTTTATGCCCAGCCTTTCCGGTGGAAACCAGTCCAAGTTTCCGAACTTAAAACTTTTCTGGGCCTCCTCCTCAACATGGGCCTGACAAAAAAGCATGAATTGCGGTCATATTGGTCCACGAACCCGATTCATCACATGCCCATGTTCTCTGCTGCCATGTCCAGGGCACGTTTTGAGGCCATCCTGCGGTTCCTGCACTTTAGTGACAACACCGCCTCCCGTCCCAGGGGCCACCCTGCTTTTGACCGGCTCCACAAAATTCGGCCCCTCATAGACCATTTCAACCAGAAATTTGCAGATATTTATACCCCAGAGCAAAACATCTGCATAGACGAGTCCCTGATACATTTTACCGGGCGCCTTGGCTTCAAACAATACATCCCAAGCAAGCGCGCCCGGTATGGGGTCAAATTGTATAAGCTCTGTGAAAGGGCCACAGGCTATACCCACAAATTTCGGGTCTATGAGGGAAAAGATCAGACCCTGGAGCCGGTCGGTTGCCCTGACTACCTGGGGAGCAGTGGGAAGACAGTTTGGGACTTGGTGTCACCCTTATTCGGCAAGGGGTACCATCTTTATGTGGACAATTTTTACACAAGTGTGGCCCTCTTTAGGCATTTGTTTCTAGAACGGATTGGCGCCTGTGGTACCGCGCGAACTAGTCGCGCGGGCTTCCCCCAACGGCTCGTTACCACCCGTCTTGCAAGGGGGCAGAGGGCCGCACTGTGTAACGAAGAACTGCTCGCGGTGAAATGGAGAGACAAGCGTGACGTTTACATGCTCTCCTCCATTCACGCAGACACGACAATACAAATTGAGCGAGCAACCCGTGTCATTGAAAAGCCCCTCTCAGTCCACGACTATAACCTCCACATGGGAGGGGTCGACTTCAATGACCAGATGTTGTCTCCGTATTTAGTTTCCCGACGCACCAGACGCTGGTATAAGAAGGTGTCTGTATATTTAATTCAATTGGCTCTGTACAATAGTTTTGTTCTCTACAGTAAGGCTGGGAGAACTGGATCCTTCCTCAAATTTCAGGAAGAGATCATCGAGAACCTCCTGTATCCAGGAGGTTCCGTGGCCCCAACCACCAGTGTAGTTAGCCGTCTACACGAGCGACATTTCCCCAATGTCGTTCCTGGTACCTCAACCCAACAGTCACCCCGAAAAAGATGTCGTGTCTGTAGCAGGAGTGGAATAAGGCGTGACACCCACTATTTCTGTCCTGACTGTCCGGACCACCCTGCCCTATGCTTTGGAGAGTGTTTCCGGAAGTACCACTCACAGGTACACTATTAGCATAGGGATCATCTCACCAGGATAGGCACACAGGGCTATTAGGGCCCATTCACTCACTGCTGCTGCAAACGTCTCCTTTCACATGGGACAAAGTGCATAACGCACTTCGCCACATCTTTGGGCGATTTGCGCTTTGCACATTGACCCATGGGGAAGGAGAGGTTTGTTCTATAAAGGTAAAAAAAAAAAAAAAAAAAACACACCAGTAAGCAAAAAGGTTAATGTTCAGTTAAAAAAGTTAAAGTTTATATGTTCTGTTGCAAAGTTAATAAAATTATTGCGTTGCGGCCTGGTTTTTTCTTTTTTTTTTTTCTTTCTTTTTTTACCTTCCAGGTGGACCAACCGATTGACTAGCTGCAGCACCGATGTGCATTCTGACAGACGCATTGCGCTGCTGTCAGATTACACGCAAGTCGGTGTATGCGGCGCTGCAAGACGGGATTTTCTCCTCTGCAGTGACAGATACGTTTGCCAAGGCATACGAGCTGAGGAGGAGGCGGCGTTCCTATGCTTTGGCAAGCACTTTGTATATATATATATATATATATATATATACAAAAAAAAAATCCCGGCAATGATTTATTCATCCACATCGATTGATGTGAATGGAGAAATCTGGTTTGCCAGGGCATACGAGCTAAGTGGGTATGGATGTAGGGTGGAGCTCCTATGTCCTGGCAGACGCCTTTCCCCTCCATTTTTTTTTTTTGGCAGAGATTTTTTCATCCACATTGATCGATGCGAATGAAGAAATCTGTGCCATTCATTTTTTTCTTTCAGCCCAGAGGCTGAACGGAAAAAAAAATCTCATTACCTGTATGCTCAATATAAGGAGAATAGCAGAAACTCCTAATGCTGGCCATACATGTAATGATTGCGGAGACCCTCAAATGCCAGGGCAGTACAAACACCCCACAACTGACCCCATTTTGGAAAGAAGACACCCCAAGGTATTTGCTGAGGGGCATATTGAGTCCATGAAAGATTTAAATTTTTGTCCTAAGTTAGCGGAAAGTGAGACTTTGTGAGAAAAAAAAATAATAATCAATTTCCGCTAACTTATGCAAAAAAAAAAAATTCTATGAACTTGCCAGGCCCCTCATTGGATACCTTGGGGTGTCTTCTTTCCAAAGTGGGGTCACATGTGGGGTATTTATACTGCCCTGGCTTTTTAGGGGCCCTAAAGCGTGAGAAGAAGTCTGGGATCCAAATGTCTAAAAATGCCCTCCTAAAAGGAATTTGGGCCCCTTTGCGCATCTAGGCTGCAAAAAAGTGTCACACATCTGGTATCGCCGTACTCAGGAGAAGTTGGGGAATGTGTTTTGGGGTGTCATTTTACATATACCCATGCTGGGTAAGAAAAATATCTTGGTCAAATGCCAACTTTGTATAAAAAAATGGGAAAAGTTGTCTTTTGCCAAGATATTTCTCTCACCCAGCATGGGTATATGTAAAATGACACCCCAAAACACATTCCCCAACTTCTCCTGAGTACGGCGATACCAGATGTGTGACACTTTTTTGATGCCAAGGTGGGCAAAGGGGCACATATTCCAAAGTGCACCTTTCGGATTTCACCGGTCATTTTTTACAGATTTTGATTGCAAAGTACTTCTCACACATATGGGCCCCTAAATTGCCAGGGCAGTATAACTACGCCACAAGTGACCCCATTTTGGAAAGAAGACACCCCAAGGTATTCCGTGAGGGGCATGGCGAGTTCCTAGAATTTTTTTTTTTTTGTCGCAAGTTAGTGGAATATGAGACTTTGTAAGGAAAAAAGAGAAGAAAAAAAAATCATCATTTTCCGCTAACTTGTGACAAAAAATAAAAAATTCTAGGAACTCGCAGTGCCCCTCATGGAATACCTTGGGGTGTCTTCTTTCCAAAATGGGGTCACTTGTGGCGTAGTTATACTGCCCTGGCAATTTAGGGGCCCATATGTGTGAGAAGTACCTTGCAATCAAAATGTGTAAAAAATGGCCTGCAAAATCTGAAAGGTGCACTTTGGAATATGTGCCCCTTTGCCCACCTTGGCAGCAAAAAAGTGTGACACATCTGGTATCGCCGTACTCAGGAGAAGTTGGGGAATGTGTTTTGGGGTAACATTTTACATATACCCATGCTGGGCGAGAAAAATATCTTGGTCAAATGCCAACTTTGTATAAAAAAATGGGAAAAGTTGTCTTTTGCCAAGATATTTCTCTCATCCAGCATGGGTATATTTAAAATGACACCCCAAAACACATTCCCCAACTTCTCCTGAGTACGGCGATACCAGATGTGTCACACTTTTTTGCTGCCAAGGTGGGCAAAGGGGCACATATTCCAAAGTGCACCTTTCAGATTTTGCAGGCCATTTTTTACACATTTTGATTGCAAGGTACTTCTCACACATTTGGACCCCTAAATTGCCAGGGCAGTATAACTACGCCACAAGTGACCCCATTTTGGAAAGAAGACACCCCAAGGTATTCCGTGAGGGGCATGGCGAGTTCCTAGAATTTTTTGTTTTTTGTCGCAAGTTAGTGGAATATGAGACTTTGTAAGGAAAAAAGAGAAAAAAAAAAAAATCATCATTTTCCGCTAACTTGTGACAAAAAATAAAAAATTCTAGGAACTCGCCATGCCCCTCACGGAATACCTTGGGGTGTCTTCTTTCCAAAATGGGGTCACTTGTGGCGTAGTTATACTGCCCTGG
This sequence comes from Bufo gargarizans, assembly GCF_014858855.1. Lineage (NCBI taxonomy): Eukaryota > Metazoa > Chordata > Amphibia > Anura > Bufonidae > Bufo > Bufo gargarizans. Next base: position 75,183,961 of record NC_058087.1, read on the forward strand.
CAATTTAGGGGCCCATATGTGTGAGAAGTACTTTGCAATCAAAATCTGTAAAAAATGACCGGTGAAATCCGAAAGGTGCACTTTGGAATATGTGCCCCTTTGCCCACCTTGGCAGCAAAAAAGTGTGACACATCTGGTATCGCCGTACTCAGGAGAAGTTGGGGAATGTGTTTTGGGGTGTCATTTTACATATACCCATGCTGGATGAGAGAAATATCTTGGCAAAAGACAACTTTTCTCATTTTTTTATACAAAGTTGGCATTTGACCAAGATATTTTTCTCACCCAGCATGGGTATATGTAAAATGACACCCCAAAACACATTCCCCAACTTCTCCTGAGTACGGCGATACCAGATGTGTCACACTTTTTTGCTGCCAAGGTGGGCAAAGGGGCACATATTCCAAAGTGCACCTTTTGGATTTCACCGGTCATTTTTTACACATTTTGATTGCAAAGTTCTTCTCACACATTTGGGCCCCTAAATTGCCAGGGCAGTATAACTACCCCACAAGTGACCCCATTTTGGAAAGAAGACACCCCAAGGTATTCCGTGAGGGGCATGGCGAGTTCCTAGAATTTTTTATTTTTTGTCGCAAGTTAGTGGAATATGAGACTTTGTAAGAAAAAAAAAGAAAAAAATCATCATCATTTTCCGCTAACTTGTGACAAAAAATAAAAAGTTCTATGAACTCACTATGCCCATCAGCGAATACCTTAGGGTGTCTACTTTCCGAAATGGGGTCATTTGTGGGGGTTTTCTACTGTTTGGGCATTGTAGAACCTCAGGAATCATGACAGGTGCTCAGAAAGTCAGAGCTGTTTCAAAAAGCGGAAATTCACATTTTTGTACCATAGTTTGTAAATGCTATAACTTTTACCCAAACCATTTTTTTTTTGCCCAAACATTTTTTTTTATCAAAGACATGTATAACAATAAATTTGGCGAAAAATTTATATATGGATGTCGTTTTTTTTGCAAAATTTTACAGCTGAAAGTGAAAAATGTCATTTTTTTGCAAAAAAATCGTTACATTTTGATTAATAACAAAAAAGTAAAAATGCCAGCAGCAATGAAATACCACCAAATGAAAGCTCTATAAGTGAGAAGAAAAGGAGGTAAAATTCATTTGTATGGTAAGTTGCATGACCGAGCGATAAACGGTGAAAGTAGTGTAGTGCCGAAGTGTAAAAAGTGCTCTGGTCATGAAGGGGGTTTCACCTAGCGGGGCTGAAGTGGTTAAAAAGGCTTACATAATAGAAACCACCCAAAAATGACCCCATTCTAGAAACTATCCTCCTCAAGGTATTCAATACTGATTTTACAAACATTGTCAACCCTTTAGGTGTTCCGCAAGAGTTATTGGTGAATGGAGATAAAATTTCAGAATTTCGATTTTTTGCCAAATTTTCAATTTTAATCAATTTTTTACAGTAACAAAGCAAGGGTTAACAGCCAAACAAAACTCAATATTTATTGCCCTGAGTCTGTATGTGGTTGTAAGCTACTGTACAGGCACATGGTAGGGCGTAGAGGGAATGGAGCGCCGTGTGGTTTTTGGAAGGCAGATTTTGCCGACTGGTTTATTTACACCATGTCCCATTCGAAGCCCCCCTGATCCACCCCTAGAGTAGAAACTCCATAAAAATGACCCCATCTAAGAAACTACACCCCTCAAGTTATTGAAAACAGATTTTACAAACTTTGTTAACCCTTTAAGTGTTCCACAAGAGTTATTGGTAAATGGAGATGAAATTTAAGAATTTACATTTTTTTGCCAAATTTTCAATTTTAATCAATTTTTTCCAGTAACCAAAGCAAGGGTTAACAGCCAAACAAAACTCAATATTTATTGCCCTGATTCTGTAGTTTGCAGAAACACCCCATATGTGGTCGTGAACTACTGTATGGGGACACGGTAGGGCGTAGAGGGAAAGGAGCGCCGTGTGGTTGGCCAGATCTTCGGTGGGAATCATAATGACTACAGTCAGGTACATAAATATTGGGACATCGACACAAATCTTTTTTAGCTCTATACACCACCACAATGGATTTGAAACGAACAAGATGTGCTTTAACTGCAGACTGTCAGCTTTAATTTAAGGGTATTTGCATCCAAATCAGGTGAACGGTGTAGGAATTACAACAGTTTGCATATGTGCCTCCCACTTGTTAAGGGACCAAAAGTAATGGGATAATTGGCTTCTCAGCTGTTCCATGGCCAGGTGTGTGTTATTCCCTCATTATCCCAATTACAATGAGCAGATAAAAGGTCCAGAGTTCATTTCAAGTGTGCTATTTGCATTTGGAATCTGTTGCTGTCAACTCTCAAGATGAGATCCAAAGAGCTGTCACTATCAGTGAAGCAAGCCATCATTAGGCTGAAAAAACAAAACAAACCCATCAGAGAGATAGCAAAAACATTAGGCGTGGCCAAAACAACTGTTTGGAACATTCTTAAAAAGAAGGAACACACCGGTGAGCTCAGCAACACTCAAAGTCAACAATCAAGAGAAGACTTCACCAAAGTGAATACAGAGGGTTCACCACAAGCTGTAAACCATTGGTGAGCCTCAAAAACAGGAAGGCCAGATTAGAGTTTGCCAAACGTCATCTAAAAAAGCCTTCACAGTTCTGGAACAACATCTTATGGACAGATGAGACCAAGATCAACTAGTCCCAGAGTGATGGGAAGATAAGAGTATGGAGAAGGAAAGGAACTGCTCATGATCCTAAGCATACCACCTCATCAGTGAAGCATGGTGGTGGTAGTGTCATGGCGTGGGCATGTATGGCTGCCAATGGAACTGGTTCTCTTGTATTTATTGATGATGTGACTGCTTACAAAAGCAGCAGAATGAATTCTGAAGTGTTTCGGGCAATATTATCTGCTCATATTTAATCAAATGCTTCAGAACGTATTGGACGGCGCTTCACAGTGCAGATGGACAATGACCCAAAGCATACTGCAAAAGCAACCAAAGAGGTTTTTTTAAGGGAAAGAAGTAGAATGTTATGCAATGGCCAAGTCAATCACCTGAGCTGAATCAGATTGAGCATGCATTTCACTTGCTGAAGACGAAACTGAAGGGAAAATACCCCAAGAACAAGCAGGAACTGAAGACAGTTGCAGTAGAGGCATGGCAGAGCATCACCAGGGAAGAAACCCAGCGTCTGGTGATGTCTATGCGTTCCAGACTTCAGGCTGTGATTGACTGCAAAGGAAAGTTTGATTTATGATTATTATTCTGCCCCATTGTAAATACCCTCAAATTAAACCTGACATTCCGCAGTTAAAGCACATCTTATTCGTTTCATTTCAAATCCATTCTGGTGGTGTATAGAGCCAAAAATGTCAAACAAAACATGCAATGCAACAACTCACTGCAAACCAAATAAAGTACAAAATTGCATCATCATTGCAAATGCTATACTAATAAGTTAGAGCTGCTTGGCAAATCATTTTGTACAAAATTATTTGAGCCCGTCTGCCGCACGTCAAGGCGATCTCTAGTTAGACGGGTTCCTAACACTAAATTCTGTTATGTGCCATAACGGCTACCATATAATTCAGCAAGTGTAGGTTCACATGCATGCTGGGCCCGCTTTAATTTCTGCCATTTTTTGGTGTCAAAATGGCCTCCATTATATCCTAGGAAAGCAGGTACCAACATGCATGCCAGGCCCACTCCACATCACTCCCGGCACCAAATGGCCACCAAGGACTGCAATGAGAGTCCACAACCTACCTCTCTCCTGGTGCCAGATGGCTTCAGTGAGTGGGGGGAGCAGGCCATGCATGTTGGGCCCGGCATGCATGTTGGTACCTGCTTTCCTAGGATATAATAGAGGCCATTTTGGCACAAAAAAATGACAGAAATTAAAACGGGCCCAGCATGCTTGTGGAACCTACACTTGCTGAATTATATGGCAGCCATTATGGCACATAGCAAATAGAATTTAGTGTTGGAACCCATCTAACTAGGGATCGCCTTGACGTGCGGCAGACGGGCTCAAATAATTTTGTACAAAATGATTTGATTTGCCAAGCATCTCTAACTTATTAGTATAGCATTTGCAATTGTGACTCAATTTTGTACTTTATTTGGTTTGCAGTGAGCTGTTGCATTGCATGTTTTGTTTGACAGTCTTGTTTTCGGCCATGGCGACGTGCTCCTGCGCTTTAGGATGTGCTGACTGACCCCCTTTTTTCTTTATAGAGCCAAAAATTTTTGATTTGTGTCGATGTCCCAATATTTAATCGACCTGACTGTATCTCTTTCTCTCCTCTATAGTTATCTCTGCATCTAGATCCGGTTTGACATGCACCTGTTTTTGGTCAATTAGGATTACCATAATTATTATTATTTGCCAAATGCCAGAATAATGAGAGAGAATGTTTTAAGGGATTTTTATTACTTTCTGCAAAGTCAAAAGTTTACATACATTTCATTAATATTTGGTACCATTGCCTTTACACTGACTGACTTGGGTCAAATGTTTTGGATATCCTTCCACAAGCTTCTCACAATAGTTGGTCGGAATTTGGACCCATTCCCCCTGACAAAACTGGTGTAACTGAGCAATGTTTTGTCGCCTTGCTCACACCTGCCTTTTCAGCTTTGCCCATACATTTTCAATAGGATTGAGATCAGGGCTTTGTGATGGCCACTCCAAAACATTGACTTTGTTATCCTTAAGCCTCTTTGTAACCAGTTTGACAGTATGATTCGGGTCATTGTCCATTTGGAAGACCCTATTTCCGCCCAAGCTTTAACTTCCTGGCTGATGTATTGAGATGTTGCTTCAGTATTTCCACATAATCTTCTTTACTCATGATGCCATCTATTTTCTGAAGTGCACCAGTCCCTCCTGCAGCAAAACAACCCCACAACATGATGCTGCCACCCCCGTGTTTCACCGTTGGGACAGTGTTCTCAGGCTTCCAAGCTTCTCCCTTTTTCCTCCAAACAACGATGGTCATTATGGCCAAAAAGTTCAATTTTAGTTTTGTCAGACCACATCATGTCTCCAAAAATGTAGGTCTTTGTTCCTGTGTGCATTTGCAAACATTAATATGGCTTTTTTATGTTTCTTTTGGAGTAATGGCTTCTTCCTGGCAGAGTGGCCTTTCAGCCCATGTTGATACAGTACTCGTTTTACTTTGGATATTGACACAATCTTACCAGCTTCCACCATCATCTTCACAAGTTATTTTCCTTTTTTCTTCGGTTAATATGCACATGTCGGACCAAAGCACGTTGATCTCTGGGACACAGAACCCGTCTCCTTCCTGAGCGGTATGATAGCTGGACATTCCCATCTTGTTTGTACTTGCGTATAATTGTTTGTACAGATGAACAAGGCACCTTCAGGTATCTTGAAAATGCAACCAAGGTTGAGCCAGACTTGTGCAAGTCCAAAATTCTCATCCTGATATCTTGGCTGATTTCTTTAGACTTTCCCATGATACTACACAAAGAAGCAGTGTGTTTCAGGTGTGCATTTAAACACATCCACAGGCGTGTCCCTCATTAACTCAGATGTTGCCAACAAACCTAACAGAAGCTTCCAAACACATGATATCATCATATGGGCAGTCCAGAATTGTTTAACCCCTTCACTACCAAGCCACTTTCACCTTAACCACTTCAGCCCCGCTAGGTGAAACCCCCTTCATGACCAGAGCACTTTTTACACTTCGGCACTACACTCCTTTCACCGTTTATCGCTCGGTCATGCAACTTACCACCGAAATGAATTTTACCTCCTTTTCTTCTCACTAATGGAGCTTTCATTTGGTGGTATTTTATTGCTGCTGACATTTTTACTTTTTTTGTTATTAATCAAAATGTAACGATTTTTTTTGCAAAAAAATGACATTTTTCACTTTCAGCTGTAAAATTTTGCAAAAAAAAACGACATCCATATATAAATTTTTCGCCAAATTTATTGTTCTACATGTCTTTGATAAAAAAAAAATGTTTGGGCAAAAAAAAATGGTTTGGGTAAAAGTTATAGCGTTTACAAACTATGGTACAAAAATGTGAATTTCCGCTTTTTGAAACAGCTCTGATTTTCTGAGCACCTGTCATGATTCCTGAGGTTCTACAATGCCCAAACAGTAGAAAAACCCCACAAATGACCCCATTTCGGAAAGTAGACACCCTAAGGTATTCGCTGATGGGCATAGTCAGTTCATAGAACTTTTTATTTTTTGTCACAAGTTAGCGGAAAATGATGATGATTTTATTTTGTTTATTTTTTCTTACAAAGTCTCATATTCCACTAACTTGCGACAAAAAATAAAAAATTCTAGGAACTCACCATGCCCCTCACAGAATACCTTGGGGTGTCTTCTTTCCAAAATGGGGTCACTTGTGGGGTAGTTATACTGCCCTGGCAATTTAGGGGCCCAAATGTGTGAGAAGTACTTTGCAATCAAAATCTGTAAAAAATGACCGGTGAAATCCAAAAGGTGCACTTTGGAATATGTGCCCCTTTGCCCACCTTGGCAGCAAAAAAGTGTCACACATCTGGTATCGCCGTACTCAGGAGAAGTTGGGGAATGTGTTTTGGGGTGTCATTTTACATATACCCATGCTGGGTGAGAAAAATATCTTGGTCAAATGCCAACTTTGTATAAAAAAATTGGAAAAGTTGTCTTTTGCCAAGATATTTCTCTCATCCAGCATGGGTATATGTAAAATGACACCCCAAAACACATTCCCCAACTTCTCCTGAGTACGGCGATACCAGATGTGTCACACTTTTTTGCTGCCAAGGTGGGCAAAGGGGCACATATTCCAAAGTGCACCTTTCAGATTTCGCAGGCCATTTTTTACACATTTTGATTGCAAGGTACTTCTCACACATTTGGGCCCCTAAATTGCCAGGGCAGTATAACTACGCCACAAGTGACCCCATTTTGGAAAGAAGACACCCCAAGGTATTCCGTGAGGGGCATGGCGAGTTCCTAGAATTTTTTATTTTTTGTCACAAGTTAGCGGAAAATGATGATTTTTTTTTTTTTCTCTTTTTTCCTTACAAAGTCTCATATTCCACTAACTTGCGACAAAAAATAAAAAAATTCTAGGAACTCGCCATGCCCCTCACGGAATACCTTGGGGTGTCTTCTTTCCAAAATGGGGTCACTTGTGGCGTAGTTATACTGCCCTGGCAATTTAGGGGCCCAAATGTGTGAGAAGTACTTTGCAATCAAAATCTGTAAAAAAATGACCGGTGAAATCCGAAAGGTGCACTTTGGAATATGTGCCCCTTTGCCCACCTTGGCATCAAAAAAGTGTCACACATCTGGTATCGCCGTACTCAGGAGAAGTTGGGGAATGTGTTTTGGGGTGTTATTTTACATATACCCATGCTGGGTGAGAGAAATATCTTGGCAAAAGACAACTTTTCCCATTTTTTTATACAAAGTTGGCATTTGACCAAGATATTTTTCTCACCCAGCATGGGTATATGTAAAATGACACCCCAAAACACATTCCCCAACTTCTCCTGAGTACAGCGATACCACATGTGTGACACTTTTTTGCAGCCTAGATGCGCAAAGGTGCCCAAATTCCTTTTAGGAGGGCATTTTTAGACATTTGGATCCCAGACTTCTTCTCACACTTTCGGGCCCCTAAAAAGCCAGGGCAGTATAAATACCCCACATGTGACCCCACTTTGGAAAGAAGACACCCCAAGGTATTCAATGAGGGGCCTGGCGAGTTCCTAGAAATTATTTTTTTTTTTGCATAAGTTAGCGGATATTGATTTTTTTTGTTTTTTTCTCACAAAGTCTCACTTTCCGCTAACTTAGGACAAAAATTTCAATCTTTCATAGACTCAATATGCCCCTCACGGAATACCTTGGGGTGTCTTCTTTCCGAAATGGGGTCACATGTGGGGTATTTATACTGCCCTGGCTTTTTAGGGGCCCTAAAGCGTGAGAAGAAGTCTGGAATATAAATGTCTAAAAATGTTTACGCATTTGGATTCCGTGAGGGGTATGGTGCGTCCATGTGAGATTTTATTTTTTGACACAAGTTAGTAGAATATGAGACTTTGTAAGAAAAAACAAAAACAAACAAAAAATTTCCGCTAACTTGTGCCAAAAAAAATGTCTGAATGGAGCCTTACCGGGGGGGGGGGGGGGGTGTGATCAATAACAGGGGGGGTGATCAATGACAGGGGGGTGATCAATGACAGGGGGGTGATCACCCATATAGACTCCCTGATCACCCCCCTGTCACTAATCACCCCCCCTGTAAGGCTCCATTCAGACATCCGCATGATTTTTTACGTATCCATGGATACATGGATCGGATCCACAAAACACATGCGGACGTCTGAATGGAGCCTTACAGGGGGGTTATCAATGACAGGGGGTGATCAGGGTAATCAGGGTGACCACCCCCCTGTCACTGATCACCCCCCCTGTAAGGCTCCATTCAGACATCCGCATGATTTTTTACGGATCCATGGATACATGGATCGGATCCACAAAACACATGCGGACGTCTGAATGGAGCCTTACAGGGGGGTTATCAATGACAGGGGGTGATCAGGGTAATCAGGGTGATCACCCCCCTGTCACTGATCACCCCCCCTGTAAGGCTCCATTCAGACATCCGCATGATTTTTTACGGATCCATGGATACATGGATCGGATCCACAAAACGCATGCGGACGTCTGAATGGAGCCTTACAGGGGGGTTATCAATGGCAGGGGGTGATCAGGGTAATCAGGGTGATCACCCCCCTGTCACTGATCACCCCCCCTGTAAGGCTCCATTCAGACATCCGCATGATTTTTTACGGATCCATGGATACATGGATCGGATCCACAAAACGCATGTGGACGTCTGAATGGAGCCTTACAGGGGGGTTATCAATGACAGGGGGTGATCAGGGTAATCAGGGTGATCACCCCCCTGTCACTGATCACCCCCCCTGTAAGGCTCCATTCAGACATCCGCATGATTTTTTACGGATCCATGGATACATGGATCGGATCCACAAAACGCATGCGGACGTCTGAATGGAGCCTTACAGGGGGGTTATCAATGACAGGGGGTGATCAGGGTAATCAGGGTGATCACCCCCCTGTCACTGATCACCCCCCCTGTAAGGCTCCATTCAGACATCCGCATGATTTTTTACGGATCCATGGATCGGATCCACAAAACGCATGTGGACGTCTGAATGGAGCCTTACAGGGGGGTTATCAATGACAGGGGGTGATCAGGGTAATCAGGGTGATCACCCCCCTGTCACTGATCACCCCCCCTGTAAGGCTCCATTCAGACATCCGCATGATTTTTTACGGATCCATGGATCGGATCCACAAAACGCATGTGGACGTCTGAATGGAGCCTTACAGGGGGGTTATCAGGGTAATCAGGGTGATCACCCCCCTGTCACTGATCACCCCCCCCCCCCTGTAAGGCTCCATTCAGACATCCGCATGATTTTTTACGGATCCATGGATACATGGATCGGATCCACAAAACGCATGTGGACGTCTGAATGGAGCCTTACAGGGGGGTTATCAATGACAGGGGGTGATCAGGGTAATCACCCCCCTGTCACTGATCACCCCCCCTGTAAGGCTCCATTCAGACATCCGCATGATTTTTTACGGATCCATGGATACATGGATCGGATCCACAAAACGCATGCGGACGTCTGAATGGAGCCTTACAGGGGGGTTATCAATGACAGGGGGGTGATCAGGGAGTGTATATGGGTGATCACCCGCCTGTCATTGATCACCCCCTGTAAGGCTCCATTCAGACGTCCGCATGTGTTTTGCGGATCCGATCCATGTATCCATGGATCCGTAAAAATCATGCGGACGTCTGAACGGAGCCTGACAGGGGAGTGATCAATGACAGGGGGGTGATCAATGACAGGGGGTGATCAGGGAGTGTATATGGGTGATCACCCGCCTGTCATTAATCACCCCCCTGTAAGGCTCCATTCAGACGTCCGTATGCTTTTTGCGGATCCGATCCATGTATCCGTGGATCCGTAAAAATCATACGGACGTCTGAACGGAGCCTGACAGGGGGGTGATCAATGACAGGGCGGTGATCAATGACAGGGGGGTGATCAGGGAGTTTATATGGGGTGATCATGGGTGATCAGGGGTTTATAAGGGGTTAATAAGTGACGGGGGGGTGTAGTGTAGTGTAGTGTGGTGTTTGGTGCGACTGTACTGACCTACCTGAGTCCTCTGGTGGTCGATCCTAACAAAAGGGACCACCAGAGGACCAGGTAGGAGGTATATTAGACGCTGTTGTGAAAACAGCGTCTAATATACCTGTTAGGGGTTAAAAAATTCGGATCTCCAGCCTGCCAGCGAGCAATCGCCGCTGGCAGGCTGGAGATCCACTCGCTTACCTTCCGTTCCTGTGAGCGCACGCGCCTGTGTGCGCGCGTTCACAGGAAATCCCGGCCCTCGCGAGATGACGCGTATATGCGTCGTCGTGCGCAGGGCTGCCACCTCCGGACCGCACATCTGCGTTAGGCGGTCCGGAGGTGGTTAAATACCTGGTCGATTTTTACAAATCTGACATGTGTCACTATATGTGGTAATAACTTTGGAACGCTTTTACTTGTCCAAGGCATTCTGAGAATGATTTCTTGTGACGCATTGTATGTCATGACAGTCATAAATTTGAGTCAATATATTTCACCTTTATTTATGAAGAAATCCCAAATTTAGCAAAAATTATGAAAAATTAGCAATTTTAACAATTTCAATTTCTCTGCCTTTAAAACAGAAAGTGATACCTCATAAAATATTTATTACTTAACATTACCCCTATGTTGGCATAATTTTTTTATATGTCATTTTATTTTTTTAGGACATTAGAAGGCTTAGAAAGTTAGAAGCAATTTTTCTAATTTTCAACAAAATTTCCAAAACCATTGTTTTTTTTTAGCACCAATTCAGAAATAGAGTAATTTTGAGGGGCTTACGTAATGGAAACTACCCATAAATGACCCCCATTTTAGAAACTACATCCCTCAAATGTCACTTTTTTGGTAGATTTTTTATGTTAATCAATTTTTTCTTGCAACACAGCAAGGGTTAACAGCACAATAAACCTCAATATATATTACTCCGATTCTGAACTTTACAGAAATACCCCATATGTGGTGGTAAATTGCTCTATGGGTACATGGCAGCGGTCATAAGGAAAGGCGCGCCATATGGATATTGGAGGCAGATTTTGCTAGAATGGTTTTTAGGCACCATTTTGTATTTGAAGAGACCCTGACGTAACCCTTCAGTGGAAACCCTCAAAAAGTGACCCCATTTTGCAAACTACACCCCTTAAAGAATATATTAAGGGGGTACTGAGCACTTTGACCCCCTAAGCGGTTTACGGAATTTGGAAACACTTGGCTGTAAAAATGAAAAGTTTAGTTTCTTCCAATAAAATGTTGCTTTAGCCCCAAGTTTTTCATTTTCACAAGGGGTAGCACCCCATAATTTGTTACCCATTTTCTTCTGAATACGTGGTGGTAAACTGCTGTTGGGGCACATGGCAGGACTCATAATGGAAGGAGCGCCATATGGCTTTTGCGGTGCAGAGTTTGATGAATACGTTTATGGGTGCGGTTTTTGTTTTTAAGTGATTGTCTTATGTAGGAGCTCATTTTTTGCGGGATGAAGTGACAGTTTAATTGGTACCAATTTGGGGTACATAAGTCTTTTTGATCTCTTGGTATTACACTTTTTGTGATGTAAGGTGACAAAAATGGCTTAATTGGCACAGTTTTTATTTATTATTTTTTAAGGCGTTCACCTAAGGGGTTAGGTCATGCGATATTTTTATAGAGCAGGTCGTTACGGACGTGGCAATACCTAATATGTATACTTTTTTTAATTTAAGTTTTAAACAATAATATAATTTTTAAAACAATAAAAATAATGTTTTAGTGTCTCGATAGTCTGAGAGTCATAGTTTTTTTTATTTTTTGGGCGATTATCTTAGGTAGGGTATCATTTTTGCGGGATGAGATGATGGTTTGATTGGCACTATTTTGGGATGCATATGACTTTTTTTGACCGCTTGCTATTACACTTTTTGTGATGTAAGGTGACAAGAAAATGGCTTTTTTGACAGTTTTTGTTTTTTTACAGTGTTCATCTGAGGGGGTAGGTCATGTGGTATTTCTTAGAGCAGGTTGTTATGGATGAGGCGATACCTAATATGTATACTTTTTTTATTTATGTAAGTTTTACACAATAATATCATTTTTGAAACAAAATTTTAGTGTCTTCATAGTCTGAAAGCCATAGTTTTTCTTATTTTTGGCGATTATGTTAGGTAGGGGCTCATTTTTTGTTAGATGAGGTGACAGTTAGATTGGTATTATTTGGGGGGGCATATGCCTTTTTGATCGCTTGGTGTTGCACTTTTAGTGATGTAAGGTGAAAAAAAAAATGCATTTTTAGCACAGTTTTTATTACATTTTTTTGACGGTGTGCACCTGAGGGGTTACTTTCTTTCCCTAATTAAAAAAAATGATAATGTAACTTTATTTTGGGAAAAAGACGCTTTTTTTTAACTTTAAACGTTCAATTTTTCTTGTAAAACTATTTTTTTAACTTATTTTTTTTGCCACAACTTTTGGGGGTCATATTCCCTTTACAATGCATCACAATACAGCCATTGCATCACAATACAGAAGTAAGAGTATTATTCAATGTAATACACTTCAGCCTGCTTCCTGTGAGATCCAGGGGGCTGGATCTCATAGGCCGTCACGGAAGGCAGCCACGATGCCTAAGGAAGGCATCGGGCTGCCTTCCCTGCCATAGGGTCCCCGTCAGAGCAGCCCGAGGACCCGATGGCCACCCGCACCTGGCAGGGTCCCGCACATGCCGCTGTCAGCACTGACCGCGGCAGTGCAAGGGTTAATGTGCCGCCATCAGTGTTTTCACCGATGCCGGCGCATACAGCTGGGGTCCGGCTATCAGTGACTGCCGGACCCCTGCTGCTGATCGGGCAGGCGCAGCTCCTGCATCCCCCCAATCAAAGTGCCGTAGCTGTACAGCGTTGGGACTTCTGTCCCGGATATCAGCGCCGTATCCTACGGGTTTAAGGCATAGTAATATTAGTGTATGTAAACTTTTGGCATTGCAGAAAGTAGGCCTGCACAATATATCGCCAAAGCAATCGCAATTAATCGCCATATCGCAATCGCAAATTGGCGGACCCAAAAATGCTGCAATTATATTACCATATTTTTCACTTTATAAGACAAACTTTTTTTCCCCCCCAAAAGGGGAAAATGGCAGTGCGCCTTATAAAGCTGTGGTTGACACGGATGTATCGCCGGCCGCTATGCTGCACAGCACGGCCGGCGATACATCAGTTACAGTATGGGGAGGGAGAGAGGCTGGAGGCAAGTCGTTATTTTATTTATCTGTTCTGTGCAGTGCTATTAAGAAAATGGCAAGTTTAGTATTTTGTACTTTTGCAGTAATGCAAATATGTTATTTAATTTAGTAAAAGAGGTTTTATTTAAAAAAAACACTGTGCATTTCAGTTCTTGAGTTAAGCATAACTACATTTCAGCATTATCAGTAATTTGTGTGTGCTTTTGCCTTGAAAATCCAAGCAAATAGACCTCTAGCACAATTCCCTTTAAAATATCGCATCGCATACCGTTAACGCAATTTTTAGGGCCCTAATCGCAATCGCACAAAATTCCCCATATCGTGCAGCCCTAGCAGAAAGTAATAAAAATCCCTTAAAACATTCTCCCTCTCATTATTCTGGTATTTGGCAAATAATAATTATAGTAATCCTAATTGATAAAACAGGAAAGGATTATTCTGATTTAATGTCAGACACTAAATCAGTGAATACCTTGGGGTGTCTACTTTCCGAAATGGGGTCATTTGTGGGGTGTGTTTACAGTTCTGGCATTTTGGGCGGGGCTAAATTGTGAACAACCCTGTAAAGCCTAAAGGTACTCGTTGGACTTTCGGCCCCTTTACGCACCTAGGCTGCAAAAAAGTGTCACACATGTGGTATCGCCGTACTTAGAAGAAGTAGAGAAATGTGTTTTGGGGTGTATGTAGGGCAATGTGTTTTACATATACCCATGCTGGGTGAGAGAAATATCTCTGTAAATTGACAACTTTGTATTAAAAAAATGTAAAAAGTTGTCATTTACAAAGATATTTCTCACACACAGTATGGGTATATGTAGAAATACACCCCAAAACACATTGCCCTATTTCTTCTGAGTACGGCGATACCAGAGTACCTTTAGGATTTTTACGCATTTGGATTCCAAACTACTTGTCACGCTTTAGGGCCCCTATAATGCCAGGGCAGTATAAATACCCCACAAATGACCCCATTTTGGAAAGAAGACACCCCAAGGTATTCCGTGAGGGGCATGGTGAGTTCATAGAAGATTTTTTTTTTGGCATAAGTTAGCGGAAAATGATTTATTTATTTTTTCTTACAAAGTCTCATATTCCACTAACTTGTGACAAAAAATAAAATTTTACATGAACTCGCCATGCCCCTCACGGAATACCTTGGGGTGTCTTCTTTCCAAAATGTGGTTGTGATGAATACCACACCTCGTGCCCACTCGACGTCAACTACGTCGAGCTCACGAGACCTGGTATGGTCACGGGGCCACCAAAAACGTGAAGTTACGCCCTCCAAAGGAGCACGTGAGGTCAGGCTGGTATAGTTTACACACACACCTCCTGTCCACGCGGGCACAGAGAGGCAACAAGCTAAGAGAGCCTTTTCACTGCCGCAGTGAAAACAGCACGCCCTCAGCTCGGGTAACTGCCACCAGTTCTCGTTTGATATAAGCCCGGTCCGCTAACGGGATTATATAGGGTCAGAAACCAACCCGCGGTAGCTTATAACTAGGCCAAAACACGGACGTGGGGATTCATGATCGAGATACAAGATAGCACAAGATTAAATTATAGATTTAATCGCTGTAAGAGCACACTAGATATAACACAATATACACAGACAATATATACAGTGGTCTGAGGTTACAGATACAGGTTATATGGTTACAACGGGGTTAAGTAGTGTAAAAGTCAGTTACCGAGTATGATGAAAGTTCCTTTGAGATGTTCTTTGCTGGAGTCCACATGAAGGGCCGTGAGCTCAGCTATTTCCTGGGTCCCTCTAAACAAATGTGTAGGATGTGACCCCTCTTCAGAGAAAGACCCGCCTACTTGCTGGCACCAGACTTTTAACCTGGAGCCGGCCCCTCCCCTCCCTTCCTCAGGGAGGGGTCCACTCCCCCTCTTCTGGGCTGGCAGCAAATGACCCACAAAACACTTTAGGTTCATAGCTCCAGACCAGAGGGTCACAGGGAGATGGTTCTGGGACTAATGGACCTGCCTGGGTTCCGGCTACAAGTAGAGCCCAAACCTGGTACCGCTATGTCGTTTCTATTGGGAGATATGGGTATCTCCCTACCCCGACCTTGTCCCAATAAACAAAGACCATGGGAACGTACTTCGTGGCCACAGGGACACAAATATGTATCCGGTTTGCGCCTGCGATGGCCAGGCGATTCATAATTCCTTATGAAAGGTAGGTGCCAACATGTCTGGGAGGTCTCCTGATCCTGGGCAAGGGCGGATACCCCATGCTGAGGGTTTTCCTGCAGGATTCAGTTGGCTCCAAACTGGTGCACGGAGGTGTGATCTTCTCCTTGAAGCCTGGACCCCCTGGGGGCTTTGAAGCAGGGCCCTCCTGTGGAGTTCCCTACCCCTGCTATCTGTCAGCAGATGGGGGTGTGAGGACATGGCTGACAGTAAATATTAATCCATATTCCTCACAGTGGTCACTTGTGGGGTATTTATACCTCGCTGGCATTTTAGGGGCCCTAAAGCGTGAGAAGTAGTTTGGAATTCAAATGCGTAAAAATGCCCTGTGAAATCCTAAAAGTAAAAGTAAGAATTTGGGCCCCTTTGCGCACCTAGGCTGCAAAAAAGTGTCACACATGTGGTATCACCGTACTCAGGAGAAGTAGGGCAATGTGTTTTGGGGTGTATTTTTACATATACCCATGCTGGGTGAGAGAAATATCTCTGTAAATGACAAACTTTTTCAATTTTTTTTAATACAAAGTTTTCAATTTACAGAGATATTTCTCTCACCCAGCATGGGTATATGTAAAAATACACCCCAAAACACATTGCCCTACTTCTCCTGAGTACGGCAATACCACATGAGTGACGCATTTTTAGGCATTTGGATTCCAGACTTCTTCTCACGCTTTAGGGCCCCTAAAATGCCAGGGCAGTATAAATACCCCACATGTGACCCCATTTTGGAAAGAAGACACCCCAAGGTATTCCGTGAGGGGCTTGGCGAGTTCATAGAAGATTTTTTATTTTTTTGGGCACAAGTTTTTTATTTTATTTTTTTCTCACAAAGTCTCCCTTTCCGCTAACTTGTGACAAAAAGTTCAATCTTTCAATGGACCTCAGCGAATACCTTGGGGTGTCTTGTTTCCAAAATGGGGTCATTTGTGGAGTGTTTGTACTGCCCTGGCATTTGAGGGTCTCCGCAATCATTACATGTATGGCCAGCATTAGGAGTTTCTGCTATTCTTCTTAGGCCTCATGCACACGACCGTTGTTTGGGTCCGCATCCGAGCCGCTGTTTTGGCGGCTCAGATGCAGACCCATTCATTTCAATGGGGCCGCAAAAGATGCGGACAGCACTCACCGCTAAAAAAAATATAACATGTCCTATTCTTGTCCGCGCTTTGCGGACAAGAATAGGCATTTATATTGCCGACGCCCATTCCGTTCCGCAAATTGTGGAAGGCAACACGGGCGACTTCCTTTTTTTGCGGATCCGCGGTTTGCTGACCGCAAAAAACGGCACGGTCGTGTGCATGAGGCCTTATATTGAGCATACGGGTAATGAGATTTTTTATTTTTTCCGTTCAGCCTCTGGGCTGAAAAAAAAAATGAACGGCACAGATTTCTTCATTCGCATCGATCAATGTGGATGAAAAAAAAAACAGGGGAAAGGACATAGGAGTGCTTGCGCTAATAAAGATCCATTCATTTCTATGGGGACAGACTTTGTCCCGCTTGGATCCGGAATTGCGGATCTGCACTTCCGGGTCCGCACTTCCGTTCCGCAAAAATATAGAACATGTCCTATTCTTGTCCGCAATTGCGGACAAGAAAAGGTATTTTCTATATAGTTCTGGCAATGTGCGGATCCGCAAAATGCGGAAAGCACATTGCCGGTGTCCATGTTGTGCCGCAAAACACATACAGACGTCTGAATGGAGCCTTACAGGGGGGTGATCAATGACAGGGGGGTGATCAGGGAGTATATATGGGGTGATCAGGGGTTAATAAGTGACAGGGGGGGTGTAGTGTAGTGTGGTGCTTGGTGCTACTTTACACAGCTACCTGTGTCCTCTGGTGGTCGATCCAAGCAAAAGGGACCACCAGAGGACCAGGCAGCAGGTATATCAGACGCTGTTAACAAAACAGCGTCTAATATACCTTTTTGATGCGATTTTTTTAAACATCTACAGCCGGCCAGGGAATGATCAGCGCTGGCAGGCTGTAGATCAACTTGTGAACTGCGCGATCCTGTGTGCTCACAGGAGAGCGCGTTCACAGGAAATCTCGGGTCTCTCGAGATGACGCCAATAGGCGTTGCTGAGCCCTGAGAGTGCTGCCGCCCGGATGCCTATCGGCGTTAAGTGTGCGGCAAGCGGTTAATAATAAGAGGTTTGTGGTTTGGATTGTAGGAAAAATCATGCATTATATGGCACAGACTGGCAAACAGGTGTCACTGATTTCAATGGACCACATCAGCCCTTCATACCTTATGGCCAGGGTTGCCATCCAGAATTTTTCTTTTTTCTGGACAATGTATCCAAAAATCATTGACAGCCAACATTTTTATGGACAAATTGGAAAACCATAAAGAATAATAAAAGTTATAAGTAATATAGGTCTATAGCTCTATGTGCAGATAAGAACTTATTACTAGTAGTAACTGGAAACTGAAATAATAATAATTACCACAAAAATAACCCGCAAATGTACCACCGGCCTTAAAAAAAAATAAAAAAAATCAGGGACATCAATTTTTTTCACAGACACAGGAATTTCTGGATGGTTAATAACCCTGCTTATGGCCCTATCAGACTCGTATGCATCGTATTGCAAATACTGCAATCCTGTCATTTTTAATACTTTAAATACACTTGTTTTATGGATATTAGCACAATTATAGGGCTCATTTACACTATCTGAACCACTTTTATCTTACTGCAAATGTTATACTTCCAATGCACTGTACAGTCCATAGATGGCGGTCTTACCTCAGCATAATGATATAATAGAGATCAGTTAATTGTAAGTGAAAGTGAAACCTAATTTCAAACACATTTGTTGCTCCTACATCTGCAAACAAAAGAAGCAGAATTTTTCACCTGATAGAATGTAAACCGGTTCATTAAGGTTTTTAATTCAAGCACTTAAACTGTAACAATGAGAGTAAGTTATCATAGGGTAAAAAATAACATGACCAGAAATAAGACTGTCATAAACTTTATGCTTAGTTACCGTGGGCAATAAGGAACTTCTGTTTGAAAAGCTATAAACACCTTTAGATGCATTTTTTTTATTTAATTATTGCCCTTTTTTAAATTCGAGTTTTATTAAAACTTTTCAATATTCTTCCTCTGCAGACTGCGTGCTTTCAGGTATATTGCGGAGACTCTGATCTCTTCACAGGGGTCTATGTCACAGATGATGTCTGAAGGACTGGCTGCAACCCTTATCTTTGCATTCCAGAGATCTCATAAACACTCCTTAAAGCCACACTTTTATCAATTTCACCTTACCCGTTTTCTGACAGGGAGGTACCTTAGAGTAGCAGAAATATGCAAGCTTTACTCTATGCAACAGAAGCCAGTCAAACTAAGGTTTCATGCACACGACCGTTGTGTTTTGCGGTCCGCAAATTGTGGATCCGCGGAACACGGATGGTGTCCGTGTGCATTCCGCCATTTGCAGAACGGCGCGGACAGCCATTAATATAACTATATATTAGCCATAAATATACTGTGGCTCGGATGCGGACCAAAATAACGGTCGTGTGCATGAGGCCTTTAACTGTCAATGGGGGCTAGGTTCACATCTGTGGCAGAGCTTCAGAAAGGAGCCTCCACTGCAGAATCCAATACTGTTGCACGTCCCTTAAATGCTTCAGATAGGCACATTCCTTTAAAGATAACCAGTCCTTAAAGGGATTCTGTCATCAAGATTTTCGATATGGAGCTATACTAGTTTTACCCCCACCTGTCCTTTCATTTTGGATAAAAATCGGTTTTATTAATATGCTAATTACCTTACTAGCACGTCCAAGGGGCTGTCCCTCCTGCCATTTGTGCCCAGCCGCGCCCCTTGCCGTGGGTGCTGACCAGAGGATTTAGGGCGCATGCGCGAGATTACGGCGCACCATCGGCGATGAGAGGAGTGCATAATTAGTGGGGAGGCGCTGGGCTACGAGATAAGGGGCGCGGCTGGGCACAAACGGCCGGAGGGACAGCCCCTTGGGCATGTTTGTAAGGTAATTAGCATATTAATATATTTTTAATTAGATAATGGAGACTGAGAGGATGATATGAACAGCTCCATATCGAAAATCTTGATGACAGAATCCCTTTAAGATGTCATCAATAACAGATCAGTAGGGGACAATCACAAATCAGCAGCCAGTAGGAGCTGCGGTGACCGGAACCAACGCGGTGAACAGAGCAGATAGGAAACACCCCCATACACTGTTTAATGGCCGTTCACGGGTCACTGCAGGTCAGCCCTCATTCTAGTAAAGTGGGCATTGCATGACACAGAGAATAAAGGCTATGTACATCTTTGGGGAATTTTTTTTATTTTTACATTGTATTCATTTTGAGCTAAAACCATTTTTTTCAATTTTTTAGTTGATCTTTCTCTGTACAACCTTGAGATTCTCTAATACCAGGTTCTGTATTTTTATTGTGTTCCGTCAGGCAGCTCAGTTGACGGCTCCTTATCTCTGATTTTTATAGCTCAATTCTTATTTTACTGATAAAAATGTGTTTAGGACCTTTTAGAAATTTAGAGATAAGTGGGGTCATTTATCAAACTGGTGTAAAGTAGAAATGGCTTAGTTGCCCAAAGAAACCAATCAGATTGCACCTTTCAGTTTCCAAAGGAACTTTCAAAAATTAAGGGTGGAATATGACTACTACGTACTACGGATGCACAATGGACATAAAAGCAGAATCACAGATCCATAAGACACACAAGGTCATCTGCACGAGGCCTAAAACTGGATGACGTGCAGCATATAATACAAGTATGCAGATGCTTACAGGAGCAGGAACAGCTCCAAGACTAAAGGTGTATTTAGACGCACTAATAATCGTCCAAATTATCGGGAAATTATCTGTCGCTCCCGATCATCTGGCAATCTAAATGTGCGAAACGCTTGTTGATCGGGTGATCCTGACACTTGTGCAGGCACCACTGATCATGGCTTCTGGGCAGCAGATCGTGTGGTCTAAACAGCGATCTACTGCTCAGAAGCAATGATTATGTATGAGGACGAGGGATCGCTATATCCTCATACAGTGGAGATCGCTTCATGTAAATGCGCGTCTCCTTCATTGAACGAGCAGCTGACTGTCAGCAAGGAATGCTCAGTCAGCCCATCTAAATCCACCTATAGAGCAACCAAAAATATAGAGCAACCAAAAATCATATGTACCCTAAACTAGTACCAACAATACTGCCACCCTATCCGGTAGTTTCTAAAATGGGGTCACTTTTTTGGAGTTTCTACTCTAGGGGGGCTTCAAATGAGACATGGTGTCAAAAAAACAGTCCAGCAAAATCTGCCTTCCAAAAACCGTATGGCATTACTTTCCTTCTGCGCCCTACCGTGTGCCCGTACAGCAGTTTACGACCACATATGAGGTGTTTCTGTAAACTACAGAATCTGGGCAATGAATATTGAGTTTTGTTTGGCTGTTAACCCTTGCTTGAAATTTTTGGGCAAATTTTCCATTTTAATCCATTTTAGGATTAAAAATGGAAAATTTGCCCAAAAATTAAAATTCGGAAATTTCATCTACATTTGCCAATAACTCTTGTGGAACACCTAAAGGGTTAATGACGTTTGTAAAATCCGTTTTGAATACCTTGAGGGGTGTAGTTTCTTAGATGGGGTCACTTTTATGGAGTTTCTACTCTAGGGTTGCATCAGGGGGGCTTCAAATGGGACATGGTGTAAAAAAAAAAAAACTGTCCAGCAAAATTTGCCTTCCAAAAACCGTATGGCATTTCTTTTCATCTGCACCCTGCCGTGTGCCCGTACAGTAGTTTACGACCACATATGGGGTGTTTCTGTAAACTACAGAATCAGGGCCATAAGTATTGAGTTTTGTTTGGCTGTTAACCCTTGCTTTGTAAAAGTAAAAAAAATATAAAAAATGGAAAAAGTGAAATTTTGAAAATGTATCTCTATTTTCCATTAATTCTTGTAGAACACCTAAAGAGTTAACGACGTTTGTAAAATCAGTTTTGAATACCTTGAGGGGTGTAATTTCTAGAATAATGCAATTTTTGGGTGGTTTCTATTATGTAAGCCTCGCAAAGTGACTTCAGACCTGAACTGGTCCCTAAAAATTGGGTTTTTGAAAATTTTCTGAAAAATTTCAAGATTTGCTTCTAAACTTCTAAGCCTTGTAACATCCCCAAAAAATAAAATATTCCCAAAATGATCTAAACATGAAGTAGACATATGGGGAATGTAAAGTAATAACTATTTTTGGAGGTATTACTATGTATTATAGAAGTAGAGAAATTGAAACTTGAAAATTTGCTATTTTTTTCAATTTTTTTCTAAATTTGGTATTTTTTTTTATAAATAAAAATTTTGTTTTTTGACTTAATTTTACCAGTGTCATGAAGTACAATATGTGACGAAAAAACTATCTCAGAATTGCCTGGATAAGTCAAAGCGTTTTAAAGTTATCACCACTTAGGCTGGGTTGACACCAGCCTAAGTGGAGCGCGATTGTATGCGCGATTGTACGGGCGTTTGCAATCGTGCATACAGAGACAAGCGAACGCCTATTGTCGCGCGTTCCCGCTGAAGTCTATGTACGGGAACGCGCGACAAGACGCCCCAAAGAAGCTCATGTACTTCTTGGGGCATCGGGCGTTTTACAGCACGATCGTACGCGCTGTAAAACGCTCAGGTGAGAACCATCCCCATAGGGAATCATTGGTTCTTGCCTGTTGAGCGTTTTACAGCGCGTAGGAACGCTGTAAAACGCTCAGGTGTGAACCCAGCTTTAAAGTGACACTTTGGCCTGGTCCTTAAGGTGAAATAAGGCTGTGTCCTAAAGGGGTTAAGTTGTAATTAAATATAGTAAATTTAATTCATGGTAGTCAAAAATATGAAATGGGGACAGACAGAAAAACAGTGCATAACCACTGGGACTCATACCCCCACCGATCTGATAATGATGACCTATCTTCAGGATAGACACTACAAGAAAATTTAGACTATAAAGCTAGCATGCAGGAAGCAAACAAAAACAGGTATGGCAGCACAAAATTTCACATACAAACGTTAAAACTGGGAAATAGGGATTATACTAAATTAAAGTGGTATTATACCTACTGTAAATTAAAAAAATAGAAGCTCTTTGCGCACACTTTTGATCAAAAGGGTGTCGGGCCATCTACCAGGCATCAAGGTGGCTTCTGCCAATGGGTTCCTAACACTAACAGAACTGCCTCTCCTGGGCTTGACCTAAGGATAGGTCATCATTATCATTTGCCGGATAACCCCTTAAAGGGTCTTTTATAGACGGCCATTATCACCTAAAAGATTGCTTGTAGGAATGATTGTTCCTGCTAACTGTCCATATACAGTCAGATCCATAAATATTGGGACATCAACACAATTCTAACATTTTTGGCTCTATACACCACTACAATGGATTTGAAATGAAACGAACAAGATGTGTTTTAACTGGAGACTGTCAGCTTCGATTTGAGGGTATTTGCATCCAAATCAGGTGAACGGTGTAGAAATTACAACAGTTTGCATATGTGCCTCCAACTTGTTAAGGGACCAAAGGTAATAGGACAGAATAATAATCATAAACCAAGCTTTCACTTTTTAATACTTGGTTGCAAATCCTTTGCACTCAATTACAGCATACTGCAAAAGCAACCAAAGATTTTTTTTTTTAAGGGAAAGAAGTGGAATGTTACGCAATGGCCAAGTCAATCAAAGTATTAAAAAGTGAAAGCTTGGTTTATGATTATTATTCTGTCCCATTACTTTTGGTCCTTTAACAAGTGGGAGGCACATATGCAAACTGTTGTAATTCCTACACCGTTCACCTGATTTGGATGTTAATACCCTCAAATTAAAGCTGACAGTCTGCAGTTGAAGCACATCTTGTTCATTTCAAATCCATTGTGGTGGTGTATAGAGCCAAACATTTTAGAATTGTGTCAATGTCCAAATATTTATGGACCTGACTATGTGTATACATGTTAAGCAATTTAACAATGAGCAGTAAATTATCACTGACATCACATATTTATAAAAATGCAAAAATCGTTTGTCAGCAGTACATCCCTTGTGAGAGTCGGGGAGGTGTTGTAGCTTGTAATGGAAATGGACAGTAGTTCAAAGGATCACAAGTTTCCCAGTGTAAAAGTAAATGAAACAGCGCCTTTTCGTGCAGTGTATCTATTGTGTCAATAAGTATACAAGATTAGAGTTGAGTGGACACCTGGATGTTGGGGTTCGACTGAACTTCACAAAAAAGTTCGCGTTCGGGACCCGAACTTGACCCCGAACCCCATTGAAGAAGTCAATGGGGACCCGAACTTTGGAGCACTAAAACGTCTCTAAAGTCATGGAAAGAGCTAGAGGGCTGCAAAATGCAGCAAAATGTGGTTAAGAACATGGAAAGTGCTCTGCAAACAAATGTGGATAGGGAAAGGACTTCAAATAACAAAATACGTAAAAATAAATAATAATCTTGATCTAGGAGGAGGAGGTCCATATGGAGTAGGAGCTTGAGAATGCGGTGGATGTGGAAGCGGCGGTGGAGGAGGTAGCCAACACTGGTTTTTGGTTTTGGTTTTATTTTATTTATTTACTTTTGTTTAAATTTGAGTAGACCCCAAAACAATGGGAAACATAAAAAATAAAACAAAGAAGTGCGCTGGAGTAAAATAATGGCTGGGTGAGGCCAGTATACATGTCTATTCTGCACAAGGTACGGACAAGTCCTGTGGGATCCCTGCCTGGTTCATTTGAATGAACGTGAGCTTGTCCACATTGACTGTGGACAGGCGGCTGCGCTTCTCTTTGATAACCTCCTCCTGCCATGCTAAACAAACGTTCAGACAATAAACTGGCTGCAGGGCAGGCCAGCACCTCCAAGGCGTAAAGGGCAATCTCAGGCCATGTGCCCAATTTGGAGACCCAGAAGTTGAAGAGGGCAGACCAATCAGTCAGTACGTGTAGGCGTGTGCACACATACTGCTCAACCATTTCGCACGTCCCCGTGACATCCACGATCCAATTGGATATCTTCTGTATCAACTTTTAATGTTCTTTTATGCGCCTACCATGGTGATCAAGGGTAACAGGGAATCAGGGCTCCATGCCGGAGAGGGAGCCTGAGAAAGGGATACCACATCCAAGGGAGGTCAATGGATGAAATGAAATGTGATCGAGCAGAAATGTGGGACAAATTATTGAAGCAGAAGCAAAGTAAAGGAGGGGGCGCGCGGCAATTACCCACTCCCAACTTGGGGAGGTAGTGACTATAAATAACAATAGAGGACTCTTACGATGCCCTGTTATTGGAATGATTAATAAAAAATTACACAGAATGTCGCTGGGGTAATTTTGGATTTGGAAATGTTAGACAGGAGAGGCCATGCTGCCGCTTTGTTGACTCTAGATAACTTCTGCCTGATCGCACGTCTCCGTGACGTCCATGATCCAATTAGATATCTTCTCTATCAACTTTCAATGTTCTTTTATGCGCCTACCATGGTGATCACGGGTAACGGGGAATCAGGGTTCCATGCCGGAGAGGGAGCCTGAGAAAGGGATACCACATCCAAAGGGAGGTCAATAGCTGAAATGTGATTGAGTGGAAATGTGGGACAAGTTGTTAAAGCGGAAGGATCGAATGAAAGGAGGGGGCGCGTGTCAATTAAAGACGAATTTTTGAAATTTAAGTCCCTGTCACCTATCCACAGCAGGGGATTTTTATTGGCAAAAATGGGTTAATGTCACACACCAATGGAACAGACGATTTTTAAAAAATTCGGTCCCCGTCAACTATGCAGAGCAGGGGTTTAATTTACGGCAAAACTGAGTTCATGTCACCCACCATTTTACAAAAATTAGTTCCCTGTCACCTATGCAGAGCAGGGGTTTATATATAGCAAAAAAGGTAAACTGTCACCTGAGAATGTACCAGACGATTTTTAGAAATTTTGGTCCCTGTCACCTATGCAGAGTAGGGGTTTATTTATGGCAAAAATTGTAAAATGTCACCCAAGAATGTAACAGACGCTTTTGCACCCTGCTCCCTCTTTTGCTGTGCTGGTGCCTCTGTGCGACCACCGCCTCTTCCTCCAAACTGCACACTGCACTCGCATGACCTTGATTCCATGTGGGGTCTAGTACCTCATCATCCTCCACATCACCTTTACCCACTCTTTACCCCTGCCCTCCTTGTCGGTCTACAGACTGCAGAAAGCCGCAGCAGTTGGCATCTGTGTTTCATCATCATCAGAGACATGCTGCGGTGGTCTTCCCATGTCCTCATCCTGAAACATAAGTGTTTGGGCATCAGTGCACTCAATCTCTTCCACTTCTGGTGCAGGTCTATGGGGATGGCCCACGGAAACCCTGCCAGCAGTCATCACAAAGCATAAGAGACTGCTGCATGACTTGGGGCTCAGACTGCTTGCCTGATTTGCAAGGGGGTGAGTTGAAAGACAGATGACCATGGGCTGTAGGTGCCAACTCTGATCTTTCAGCAGGGGACTGGGTGGTAGACAATGTGAAGGAATTGGAGGCACTGTCAGCCACCAAATCTACTATAGTCTGTATTTGTTCTGGCCTCACCATTCGTACTGTCCTAAATGCAGTGTAGGCCGCAAATGTACTTTCTAGCGCAAAAGATGAGCATTTGTCACCCAACAATGTAACAGATGAATTAGTGAAATGTATTTCCTTGTCTATTAAGTAGATAAGGGGTATATCACAGCCAAAAATTGGTGAATATCACTCAACAATGTAACAGACGAATTAGTGAAATGTATTTCCCTGTCCACTAGGTAGAGCAGGGGTATATCACAGCCAAAAATTGGTGAGTGTCACACAACAATGTAACAGACGAATTACTGAAATATATTTCCCTGTCCACAATGTATAGCAGGGTTATATCACAGCCCAAAATTTGGAATGCGTCACCCAACAATGTATCAGACAAATTAGTGAAATGACTTAAAATAACATAAAAATAAAAAATAATAATCTTGATCTAGGAGGTGGAGGTCCATATGGAGTAAGAGTTAGAGGAGGCGGTGGACATAGTGGTGTAGGTGGAAGTGGCGGTGGAGGAGGTAGCCAACACTTTTTTGGTTTTAAATTATTATTTTTTTGTTTAAATTAGGGTACACCCCGAGTACAACAATGGCTGTGTGAGGCCGGTATACATGTCTATTCTGCACAAGGGACAGACAAGTCCTGAGGGATCCATGCCTGGCTCATTTTAATGAACGTGAGCTTGTGCACATTGGCTGTGGACAGGCGGCTGCGCTTGTCTGTGATCACCCACCGCCATAATAAACACACATTCAGACAATACACTGGCTGCAGGGCAGGCCAGCACCTCCAAGGCGTAAAGGGCAAGCTCAGGCCATGTTCCCAATCTGGAGACTCAGAAGTTGAAGGGGGCAGATCCATCAGTCAGTACGTGTTGGCGTGTGCACACATACTGCTCCAACATGTTGCTGAAATGCTGCCTCCTGCCAAGATGTTCCATATAAGCTTGTTGTGGCGTGCTGACAAAGCTTTTCCACATTTCGGCCATGCTAACCCAGCCTTCTGAGGTGCTGGCGGTGCCCCAACTGCATTGGCGACCTCTTCCACTGCCTCGTGCTTCCACTATGCCCCCGCTGTCAGGTTGGAATGCCATCAGCAGCGGGTCTACCAGCGTGCGCTTGTACTCGCGCATCTTACGATCACGCTCCAGTGATGGAATTAAGGACGTTACGTTGTCCTTGTAATGGGGATCCAGCAGCGTGGCCACCCAGTAATCACCACAAGTTAGAATGTGGCCAACACGGCGGTCGTTGTGGAGACACTGCAGCATGTAATCGCTCATGTGTGCCAGGCTGCCCAGAGGCAATGACAAGCTGTCCTCTGTGGGAGGTGTATCGTCTGTGTCCACTGTATCCCCCCCCCCCCGCCATGCACCAGTGATGGCCATGAGCTGGTTTGGGTGCCACCCTGCTGTAAACACAGTTCCTCCTCCTCCACCTCGTCATCTTCCAGAACTGTGCCCTGGCTGGACAACTGTGTACCTGGCGTATGTTGGTGAAGGAACCCACCCTCGGAGCCACTTGTGAATGACTGGCCTGAAACCCTTGTAAATGATCGCTCTTCCTCCTATGCCACATCCTCTTCCATCATCGCGCGAAGCGGTTTTTTCAAGGAGGCATAGAAGTGGGATAGTAACGCTGAGAACGTCGTCATCGGCACTGGCGATGTTGGTGGAGTACTCAAAACAGCGCAACAAGGCACACAGGTCTCGCATGGAGGCCCACTCATTGGTAGTAAAGTGGTGCTGTTCCGCAGAGCGACTCACCCGTGCGTGCTGCAGCTGAAACTCCACTATCGCCTGCTGCTGTTTGCACAGTCTGGCCAGCATGTGCAAGATGGAGTTCCACCTTGTGGGCACGTCGCATATGAGGCGGTGAGCGAGAAGGCCGAAGTTACGCTGCAGCGCTGACAGGCGAGCAGCAGCAGGGTGAGAACGCCGAAAGCATGCACAGATTCTGTGGGGACAAATTTATTTTTTATGCAGCAGCTCTGACATATTGGGGTCATATTGGGGTAATTTTTAAGGAATTTCCGCACCACCAAATTCAGCACATGCGCCAGGCAAGGGATGTGCGTCCAACTGGCTAGGCACAGAGCTGCTACGAGATTTTGCCCATTATCGCACACCACCAGGCCGGGCTTGAGGCTCACTGGCACAAACCACTCATTGGTCTGTTGTTCAAGGCCCGTCCACAGCTCCTGCGCAGTGTGGGGTTTGTCCCCCAAACAGATACGTTTTAAAACTGCCTGCTGTCGTTTACCCCTGGCTGTGCTGAAGTTGGTGGTGAAGGTGTTACACTGACCGGATGAGGAGGCGGTAGAGGATGAGGAAGCAACAGGAGGCAAAGAGAAATGCCCTGCAATCCTCGGTGGTGGAAGGACATGCACCAAACTGCTATCCGCCTCAGGCCCAGTCGCCACTGCATTTACCCAGTGTGCTGAGATATAACATCCCTGACCTCGCTTACTGGTCCACGTATCTGTAGTTAGGTGGACCTTGCCACAGATGGCATTGCGCAGTGCACACCTCATTTTGTACCCCACTTGATTGTGCAGAGAAGGGATGGCTCGTCTGGAAAAGTAGTGGCGGGCTGGGAACGACATACTGTGGGACAGCCACCGCCATAAGGCTTTTAAAATTCTGTCTCCACCAGACGGAATGACAGCATTTCAAAGGCCAGGAATTTTGAAATGCTGGCATTCAGGCTCAGGGATCACGGGTGGGTAGGGGGGTACTTCCTTTTTCGCTCCATGTTTGGGAGATAGACAGCTGAACGTTTCCATGGGACATTGTAGAGATGCTTGGTGACATTACTGGCACATCCTCTGTTTGCGTGGGTGGCAGGTGCCACTGTCATTCCAGAGGGGGATGAGGCCGAGACTGCAGCAGAAGAGGAAGCAGGAGGAGCTTGTGCTTTGCACTTAGATGCCTGGTCATGCAGGTTGTGCTCCGGTTTAGAACATTTATGCCTTGCTTCAGGCTCTGATTGCACAGCGTGCAAACCACTCATGTCTTGTCGTCAGCACATTGTTTGCTGACACACCAGGGAACTCCTTGGAGGTGGCTTTGGTGTGCTTGGTCCCTTGGTGCGGTGGGCAGTAGCAGGCATACTGTCTAGGGGATGGCCGCTCCGCTTTTGCACCCTGCTCCCTCTTCTGCTGTGCTGGTGGCTCTGTGCGACCACCACCTCTTCCTTCGAACTAGACAGGTCACTCACATAACCTTGATTCCATGTAGGGTCTAGTACCTCATCATCCTCCACATCATCTTCCACCCACTCTTTACCCCTGCCCTCCTTGTCGGTCTGCACACTGCAGAAAGTCACAGCAGTTGGCACCTATGTTTCATCATCATCATCCTCAATGTGCTGCGGTGGTCCTCCCATGTACTCATCCTGAAACATAAGTGGTTGGGCATCGGTGGACTCAATCTCTTCCAATTCTGGGGCAGGGCTATGTGGATGGCCCTGGGAAACCCTGTAAGCAGAGTAATCAAAAAGCATAAGAGACTGCTGCATGACTTGGGGGATCAGACTGCTTGGCAAGGGGTTGAGGTGAAAGACTGATGGCCATGAGCTGCAGGTGCCAACTCTGATCTTTCAGCAAGGGAGTGGGTGGGAGATAATGTGAAGGAACTGGAGGCACTCTCAGCCACCCAATCCACTATCGCCTGTACTTGTTCTGGCCTCACCATTCGTAGAGCCGCATTTGGCCCTACCAAATAACGCTGAAGGTTCTGTTGCCTACTCCCACCTGCGGAAGGCGTTTCACTTGTGTGTGTAGCTGGCACAGGTTGACCACATCCTCTCTCTGCAACAGGAGCTTCACCAACACCAGCAGCACCATGACCCGGGCCACGTCCCTTATTTGACGCTCTCCTCATTCTTTGCGTTCACCCACCAAACTAACAGATGGTTTGTCAGGCGACAATGTAACCACCCATAGTCAACAATTAAGTTCATTGATAGTAAGGCAGTGCCAGTGTCATAAAGAGGAAACATTTCTTGGTCACACAACAGCGTGACAGGCGAATTTTATACAATTACTTCATGGTCACATAAAATGTTAATTTGTCAACCAACAATGTAACAGCAGTATTGACCGGTTGTATTGGACTGTCACAAATTCAGCATAGGCCCCAAATGTAGTATCTAGGACAAAATTGGTTTTTTAAAAGCAGAATATAACAGCAGTATTTAACACTTGTATTGGACTGTCTCAAATGCAGCAAAGGTACTTTATGGAAAAAAAAATGATTTTTTTCACCCCCCAATTAAACAGATGGCTTTAACTGATTTTCTTTCACTATAACAAATGCAGTGCAGGGCGCAAATGTACTTTTTAGAAAAAATAAATACATTTGTCCCCACAGAATCTAACAGATGGATTTACTTGGATTGTACTTTACAGAAAAAAAAATATGTGAATGTCACCCCCCTGGGTCCCTGAACGCTCAGACGGATTCCCTATATTATTTTCCCTTCCCCTGGTACATATGCAGTGCAGGTGCACTTAAAGGGAACCTGTCACCTGGTAAAGACAATTTACACTAATCACAGTACCTTAAAGTATCTCTCATAGTGTGCCCAAAGATGTATTCATATCTTCTTTCTGCTGTCTCCTAAAATCGATTTGTAAAACTGTGGCACCTTTTTGAAGTCGTGCTGATGTCACGGGGGCAGCGGCCTCCTTGACTCGACCGTCTGATAAGCCCGCCCCTATGCCGCTCCTCCGCATATTGATGGACATTTTTCCTTGTAGCCGTGACCGCGCTCTTCTCGCGCATGCACCGTGTGCGTCCTGCCGCAGCGTAATCCCGGCTATGGCTCCCTCCCTGGTATATGCATGTTCACTGCGCCTGCGCTGCAGTGCAAGCAGACAGTGATCACGCTCACGCCGCAGGGGAGAAGCGATGGGTGCGAGTGCGCTGTATAGGAACGGCGCAAGCGTAGTGAACAAGAAGATGCTAGGGAGGGAGGGAGCCGTAGCCGGGATTATGCTGTGGCAGGACACGCACGAGGCATGCGCGAGAAGAGCGCGGTCACGGCTACAGGGAAGAATGTCCATCAATATGCGGAGGAGCGGCATAGGGGCGGGCTTATCCGACGGTTGAGTCAAGGAGGCCGCTGCCCCCGTGACTTCAGCACGACTTAAAAAAGGTGCCAAACACAGTTTTATAAGTCGATTTTATGGGACAGCACAAAGCAAAAAGAAGATATGAATACATCTTTGGGCACACTATGAGAGATACTTTAAGGTACTGTGATTAGTGTAAATTGTCTTTTCCAGGTGACAGGTTCCCTTTAATAAATGGGTATATGTTGCCCACTGAACTAAAAGAACAGGGTAAAATTATTGTCCCTGGCACATATGCAGTGCTGGTGCACTGAACTTGCACAAAATAGCCGCTGATGCCCACCTAACTGACTGATAAAACGTATTTTTCTGTGTCACTGAGCTCAGGGCAGGGTACAAAAATGTTGCATTGCACCACAAAAAAATAAAATCGCTGTAGATCGCAGAGATAACAAGTTCTGATAACAGAGATTCTTTCCTAATCTCTCCCTCACAGCAGCAGCATCCTATCCCTACACTAGTAAGAGCAGAGTGACGTGCGGCGCTACGTGACTCCAGCTTATATAGAGGCTGGGTCACATGCGGCACTGGCCAATCACAGCCATTAGTAGGGGGCACACGAGTTAAACACCTGTTGATTGGCTGTCCTTTCAAAAAGCACCATTAAATCGCTGAACACCGAACTCGAACTTTTACTGAAATGTTTGGGTTCGGGGTCCAAAAATCCTAAAGTTCGGGTTTACTCAACCCTATACAAGATATCCTGTTTTTGATTATATATTTCTTGCTACATTTTACGGATTATAAAAGGACTTTTATTACTTTTACTACGATTGTATCCAACATTTGACACATATGCTGTGGAAAAAGGATGCAAAAAACATACATTAACATATGATTTATTTTACAACAGGACCCTAAGATAACCGATGTGACTGTATGGCATCCATCTGAGGCATTTTTTAATGTGTACATCATGTGTAGTGTTGAGCAAAGCAAATCATTCAAAGCCCAATTTGGTCCAAAGTTTAGGAAAACTGATTCGCAACTAATCCGAACTTCCTCGTGCTTCGTGGTAACAAATCAGTTTAAAAAGTGAAAAGCCTGGGAACATGAGATCACCCATAATGCCATGCAGCCAGCCAGTCTGCAAATTGCCATCCCCCTGTGATATCACAGCCCTATAAAACTCTCATCCTGCTCTGTGTCCACCATTGTCCTATGAGCTGAGCATAGGGAGAATAGAAGAATATTGGAGAGCGAGAGTGCAGTGAGACTTATTCTATGTCAATTTTATTTATTCCTACACTTATCATATTTTTTTGCCCCATAAGACGCATTCCCCCCCCCCCCCCAAAAAAAAAAAGTCGGGGGAAATGTCCCTGCGTCTGATGGGAGTGAATACTTCCCATTATGGAAGTACTCATTAGTACCGGAAGACCGGAAAGCGGTGAAGGCTCTATACCGCTTTCTTTCCTCGGCTATGCTGTTCACAGAGTGAGGGTGCTCTGTGACCTCACGCTATGGATGTCTCTTCACAGCACAGCCGGCGGCATGCAGAGCGGTAAGTGTTTATTTTATCTGACTGATATGAGAGGCTGCTGGGGGCTGAAAAGAGGCTGCTGGGGGCTGATGAGAGGCATAGGGCTCTTATCCGAGGTCTGATTGGGGATCTTATTAACATTAGGGGTCTTATTGGTGGTTTAACCTGAAGTCTAATTGTCCTCCTCTAAAACCTAGGTGTATCTTTTGGGCCAGTGCGTCTTATAGGGCAAAAAATACAGTACTTATTCCTACATCAGCTGTAAACTAAGATATGCAACTCAATACCAGTAAGATGGAAGCATTTATTATTCTGGTGCTAGCATGCCAACCAATACCATCAAGTCTGCACCCCTTAGGGAGACAAGGTCTTAATAACGACCATCCTCATCTTTTGCTGGCTTTACTTCTTCCAAATCATCCATCAAAGTCTCTATGTCCTAGAAAAGCCAGCAAGATGCAGAGGGAGGTGGAGCAGGATGTTCATGATGACATTCTTATTGATATTAGATGATATGGAAAAGGAGGAAAAGAAGATGGCAGAAGAAGGGCTCCCACCTGTAGGGCAGGAGAGCGCTGGAGTTGGAGAAGTGGGTATGCCAAAGCTGAATAATATTCTGTGTTTACTGTCAAATAACCTGCAGGAGATTGCAGGCAAGAACAGCAATCATTTGCATATTGTGACCCCACCAGCCAAACAACATACCAGCAGCGGACCCTCTTCATTATTAAATGAAAAGCAGCTGCGGGCTAATTGGCCACGTGGCTCTTCGCCGCAGCATGGCCGCTCCGTGTCGTTGTACCCCAAGGCAGAGTGGCCTGGGTATACCCGAGTTATAGCGGTTCATGATTTATTCATTCGTAACTAATTGAATTTCTTGGCCAACTTCGCCAAATCTAATTTTTCAAAACTTCGCTCATCTTTATCGATGGCTGACGATGGAGAGGAGGAGTCTGAATGGGAGTAGTGGAAAGGGATGATGTAAAAGACACTTCTCGTGGCCTGGCTGACGCAAGAGGGACTGGGAGAAGGAGGGAACTCATTTTGCGATGACTAGCTACCACCTTTGCCCACGGGATGAGGTGATGCTGCTTTATATGGTTCAATGGTTTGTGTTTGCCTGCCCACATCTTAATTTGCTCTTACACAGCTTGCACAAGGTAATGCTTTTGTCGTGGAGACAAAAAAATGCCAGATGGGAGATACTCCCACAGCAGATGTAGAGGCAGCCAAGCTGGGCTTCGCTGTGGCATGTTTTGGACCTAAGTCACCCACAATGTCATCACCAGATCCCAAAGCTGAAGTGGCCCTGGCTGTTCTCTGAAAGGTATGTGGCCTCTTATCTTTATTGCTGCCGCCATCACCACCCTCCTCCTCCTCCTCAGCACCCTGATCCAGTTTCCAGGTCCTGTGCAGCACACAATTGTAATCGGAGTCCTCACCCTCGCTTTCGCTTCTGTCAGACTGTAGGATATCATGGTGGGTTCTTTGGCCCCCTCCCCTTCCCTGACTGTTGCTAGCCCAACTCCCCTGGCTCGACAGCATGGTGTTGGACTCTGAAATCACCTCTGTCATCCTCTTTCTCCAAAACAAAAAATTGCACCTATGCTACTACTTTGAATACCCCCCCCCCCCTTCCCCATATAGGGAAATTGATTTAGGCCTAAACTCTTTATCACTTCCAGATACTTTTGTGTGCTACCTTGTCTATTGGTGTAGTAATCACGTATATATGCTGCCAGTTTGAATATAATCAGTGCCCAATAAAATAATTTTTTTTTATGGTAAACGTGTTTGTGAACAGAGAATTAAAGGGAAACTGATTTAGGCCTGTGTATTGGTGTTGATCACCTATATGCAGCTTAATTCTAATCAACACCCCCCCCCCCCCCCCGAAAAAAAGAAAAAACTACAAATGTAATTGCGACCTATAAGTAAATGGACGATTGAGGCCTAAACGCTCGATTTCTCGTTATCACTCACACGCAGATTGCTGCAGCAAGCATATACTGGTTTTATTATATTTAACAATACCCCCAAAAGTGAAATGGCAACTGTGTGGAAACTGTATATACGTACAATTGAGGCTTGACGCTAAATTTTACCTTAATACACACTGGTAGACTGCTGCCACACCTTGTGTATTGCTGCAGTAATCATGTATATATGCAGCTTAATTAAATTGAACGACCCCCCCCCCCCCCCACACAAAAAAATGTAAATTGCGAACGTGTGAAAACTGAATATATACGTAAACGGATGATTGAGGCTTGATGCTCAATTTCTCATTAATACACACAGGTAGATTGTCGTTATACCCGGTGTCTTGTGGTGATCACATATGTATGCTGGTTTAATTACATTTAACAATCCCCAAAAAATATAAAAATTCCAAGCGTGTGGAAACGGAATATACGGAAACAGATGATTTAGGCTTGAGACTAAATTTCAACTCAATACACACTGGTAGATTGCGGCCACACCAGGGGTTTTACTGCAGCAATCACGTATATATGCAGCTTAATTAAATTAAACTTTAGAAAAAATAAAAAATACAATTTCTGTGAAAATGAGGGGGGGAATGAAAGTATTTGCTTGCAGGTAGCTGCTTTTAAGGTGCACCTGCACTTCTGACAGGCACAGCCACAGTTTCTGTCTCCTCTCTTACTGTCAGCTGCACTGCTTCTCTCTATTGTACACAACACACACAATTCTTTGGAATCCTAGCCTTTCCCTTCACTCTCCCTGGCAATAGGCATGATTCATTTCTGACTGTCCCCGATTGATTTTTTCACTCTCCCCGACTCCCTAAGATCATTTTCCAGGCAGACATGGTCACACCCAACCACCCTCATCCACATCCCAGCACAGAATGGCATTCTGCTAGGACACCTTCCTGCCTGCTGCAGCACTGTTTGGCTCATCCAGGTTGTCTGTAAGCCTCGGAGCCAAATCAAGGCAAGCCCTCTCCACACTTCCTCTCAGGATCATGCGAGACCCCTTCTTCCTCCCTAGTGCTTTTTACCTGCCAACATGTACACTAAAATGACGCTAAGTGCCTAAGTGCAAAATATTCTGGTTCGTCTGCCATCCAAAAAATAGCAAAGTTCAGACCGAACCCGGTTCGCTCATCCTTACCTAGAACTAAAGCAGAAGTATTGATTCAGAACTGTGCCATATGAGTGATAATTCAGAATATATACAACTTTTATATACATAAAGTGAAAACCTATAACATTTAAATTCACAATATTATTAAAAGAAAAGAAAAGTAAAAGTAATCAAAAATACTAATAAATATACATTTATTAAGAAAATACAGCAAATCATTATTTCAGTATGATTTATGTACATAAGTTATAAAGCTTTATAGTGACAAACTCTACACAATGTCAGTATGTGAAAATGTAAGACATTATTATTATAATAATAAAACTTAATACATTACATATATGTTACAAATATGATTTAAAGTGGTCATTGAGCTCATTTATTGTAAAAAGATCACCTATTTTTTTACAGTGCTATAACAGGACTCCAGTTACAGTTATGGCAGTGCATTGAGGCTGTACAGTACTAAGGAGCCATATATGCTCTGCCATCTGCATGGTGCTTAAAGTTAGGGCTCATTCACATGTCCGTATGAATGGGTCTTCATCCGTTCTGCACTTTTGCGGAATCGGTGCGGCTCCATAAGATGCGGACAGCACACCATGTACTGTCCGCATCCATTGTTTCGTTCCGCAGCCCCACAAAAAATATAGAGCATGTCCTATTCGGACAATAGGCATTTTCTATATAGTGCCGGCCCTGAGCGTTCTTCAAAATGCGGAACGCACACGGAGGGTATCAGTGTTTTGCGGATCTGCAATTTGTGGACCACAAAATACAGCACGGTGATCTGATTGAGCCCTTATGGAAGTTATGGGATGAAAGATGCTCGATTATCCTCAAAACATTTCTTGTGCTGCTGATAATCATTACAACTGAATGGGGGAATAATGATTGCAATAGCAGTCGTTCCTCCCACATTCACTTAGCATCAGCCCATGTAAAGCCAGGTTCACACTTCAGTTATTTGTCCAGTTAATTCCATCAGTTATTGTGAGCCAAAACCAGGTGCGGGTCAAAAACACAGAACAGGTGATTAGCTTTTCATTATACTTTATCTCTGTGTAGGCTTCACTACTGATTTTGGCTCACAATAACTGATAGAAATAACTGATCAAGTGTGAAGTCTAATAGGCCGTTGCAAAGGAGTGACGACAATTGAATTTAATCGTCCACTGTGGCTCGTCCTGCACAAATATCAGGTAGTCTAATACGCCCTTAGATGGGTTATAATATTAGCAAGCTATGCTCTTTCCACATTTGTCCCGAATGCCTCTGTCAGGGGTTCTGATGGCCTTTATAACACTGGAATACCTCAATAACACACCTTAGGCTACTTTCACACTAGCGGCAGTCTTCTCTGGCAGGCTTATCTGTGCTGCCACTAGTGCATGCGTGCCGCTGGAAGTCTGCGCCGGCCCCATTGACTATGATGGGGGCAGGCCAGAGTTCTGGCGGCAGCACGGCAAACATGCCGAGAGGCGGCCGGAAAAATCTACGACATACAGCTAGTGTGAAACTAGCCTTAATACAAGTAAATAGTTTAGCATGAAAAGCTGGTAAAAATAAAGACCACAATTGTTACATAAAAGGTCCTAGTTGTTACCATTGTTACACCATTAAATGTGTGATGAATTGCTCAGGTAACTAACTAATCCTGTATTTGGTTGCTGTGTAGCTGATTTCTATATCCAAGAACAACTATGGTATATAGCCCTTACTAACTTCGTGTGCTATCATTTCCCATCCATATAACAGTCCCTCCACACAAGCCATCTTTATACATGCTACATAAGGCCTCATGCACACAACATTTTTTGCGGATTGCACGAAGACGAATTCATTTTTCATGGGGCCGCAAAAAATGGAGACAGGACATGGTCGTGCTGAAAATTATATAACATGTCCTATTCTTGACTGTTTTGCAGACAGCAGACAAGAATAGGCATTTCTACAATGAAGGCCGAGAAAAGTGCAGAATGCACACACCCGGCATCTGTATTTTGTAGTTTCACAAAACGGATACGATCATGTGTAGGAGGCCTAATGAAAATTTTTACTCAAATCTATATTTCTTAGTGCCACACATTAAAACCTACATTAGTCTTTATGTAAAAATTACCTTTTTCTAGCTATATATTTATGTTCATATAATAGTACTGAATGTTAAACCTCTATTTAGATTTTCAACTAACACACTGTACATGGTCTGATACTTGCAACCTCATCTGCGTAGCTAATCTAATTCCCTTCCCAAAAAGTCCAGTAAATGCTCACTTTCTTCCTCAGAGTTCTCTTTCACAAAATCATTATCACAAAATTACTTACACTTTCACTACAACTTTCTTTAAAATCATGACTAATTAAAATATACAAACCTTCGGTTAGAGCTTGTTGATTGAGGTAATCATGCTTTGCCAACACATTTCAAAAAATTCTGTATTGTTAAATACCTCCCTCGAATTAAAAGAAAAGTTACAGACCCTCTACCGAAATGCACCTTCATTAGATTTTCAACCCAGCTCCAAACTATTCTAAAGCAAATCTTAGTCTTGATACTGGTCATCGATATTGGCTTGTATGAAAAAGATTTAAGCGTCCTCGTCTTTTTTGCATTGCTGTGCCCTTACATGTCTATATTTTTACACTACATCTACAATAAAGGAACTAACTTGCATAGATATCCAGTAAAGTAGCTGTGTCAAACATAAGAGAATAGATGTAAAAAGTTATTCAATTAGACATAATATTAAAGTTTATATATAAAGTACAAAAGACAATATCATCTAAAGCATCTGATTGAGCAAAATAAATATTACCAGAGCTGCCTTAAAGCAGACCTGTCACCACTAAATGCAGCACGTTATAGAGAAGGAGGAGCTGAGCATTAAATACATTTATATCTCTGCTATTTCCAACTTCATTGTTCATGTGGGAGGCGTTATCAGTGACGGATACTCTGTGTAGTGCCGCATTCACACCTCACTGATTCACAGACGTGTGCTGTATGTGTTCTCCACAGACAGTACATGTACCCATTCATTTTAATGTGTGTATTCACAGATCCATGTTTTAGCATGGTCCTGGGATTATTGTTTTAGCATGGAAGCATGCTCTATTTTGTCCATGTTCACGGATCCATCACGCCCATTATGGGTCTATGGATCTGTGAAAACCACTATGGATCTGTGAAAATGCCCCCTTGTAAGACACTAGATTAGGATCCCAAGGATCCAACGGAAAGGGGGCGCAGCA
Organism: Bufo gargarizans; assembly: GCF_014858855.1. Classification (NCBI taxonomy): domain Eukaryota; kingdom Metazoa; phylum Chordata; class Amphibia; order Anura; family Bufonidae; genus Bufo; species Bufo gargarizans. Next base: position 75,223,169 of record NC_058087.1, read on the forward strand.
TGTGCCACCCCCTGCAGAAAAGTCTGAACCGCCAAGAGGGAAGCCAAATTCAGCTGAAAAAGAACAAAAACCAGCAGACCTGCAACGCAGGGAGGTCTGCCTCCTACAGACACCAAGCTAAAACTGATTCAGCATAGTCCCTGTAGGAAGGGTATAGCTGAGGGAAGGAGCTTACACTTTGTGTGCTTAGTGTCCGCCTCCTAGCGGCAACAGCTATATCCACGGTCAAGGCCTGTGTCCCCCAATGATACTGATGAGAAATAAATGTATAAATTACACATTTTACTGAATCTTTTTCCCACAAAACTATATGTCAATCTGCTCAGTTCCTCCTGCTCTATAACATGCTGCCTGCAGATTGTACTGCATTTCATAGTGACAAGTCCTCTATAAACATGTAGTATTAATATTAGCCTTATAGAACCCTTATGCTGCACGTACAATCTAGGATTACTGTTCATCAATACTAAATAGGTAAAGAAATCCTGTGAGAAACCAGAGCATCCCATTGGAAAAGGAGCATTATGAGGAGAGTTCGATCAATGAGTTGCCCTCAGCTGCTCAATATTGCACATGTATTCTACCCTTACATAGCAGTCACAGTGAGAATGTCCATCAAAACTAGTTAAGGTTTAGCCCTGGGGAACAAGAAAATATGTAAGTAGTTTATTTTATGCTTCTCTATCAATCTAAGGCCCCATGCACACGGCCGTGTTTCACAGCCGTGTGCGGGCCGTGGAACCGCGGCCTGGATCCCTCCTGAGAGCAGGAGCGCACGGCGTCACTGGTTGCTATGACGCCATGCGCTCCCTGCTGCCGCCGCAATACAGTGATACACTGGTATGATCTATACCAGTGTATTACTGTACTGTGCCGGCAGCAGGGAGCGCACAGCGTCATAGCAACCAGTGACGCCGTGCGCTCCTGCTCTCAGGAGGGATCCAGGCCGCGGTTCCACGGCCCGCACACGGCTGTGAAACACGGCCGTGTGCATGGGGCCTAAAGCAATAAAAAACATCTGTGTTCTTCTGTGAAATCCTATATAAAGTGGTATAAAAGGAAGTATGATATTGACAATTTACAACATTACTCAGTACACAATTTTATAAATTTTATCAAAGCATGGGGTCTTGAAAGAATACCTCCTAGCTCTGAGTTGCTCATGTGAGTTCCACATTACATGAGGCGCTGTAAAGAGTGTGACAAATAGTGATGGCCTTGCGGTTCGCGGTGAACTTTGCTCGTTCGCGATTCGCTGAACATGCGAATATATAGCGATATTTGTGCCCACCATATTCTTTTACATTGTGAAGAACTTTGACCCATGACACGTCCATCAGGTGGTACAGGACAGCCAATCGAAAAGTTTCAGCACATGGACATACCCCCTACCTTATAAATAGACCCGCTCTGACCGCCATTTTACATTCAGTCTTGTCAGTGTAGGGAGCGGTTGCTGTGTGGAGCAGGGACAGGCTATTCGGGACAAAAACGCTATCAAATAGGTCCACAAAAGTCCTTTTAAAGGACTGGTATAGGTGTACTATTGATAGGTGTGCAGTACAGAGGGGTGTAATACATTCCTAATATACTTTCTAACATAGAAAGCATATTATAGTGTATTTGTATTGTACAGCAGTGGGGAGCGGTTCTGCAGCGATACTGCAGCTACACAGAGTGATAAACGCAATTAGAAAAAATAATTATAACTGGTGTGATATACCAGTCGCCTCCCAAAAAAACTGATAGAAGCGGGGTGCTATATACCAATAATATACTTTCTATATAGTGCATTTGGGTACGGCAGCATTTGTCTGCGATTTTGCTGCGTTCCCTCTGCTACACACAGTGACAAACTGTATTGGAAAAAATAATTATAACTGGTGTGTGCATGCGCGTAAGCGAAAATTATATTGCCGATATTTCGCATTGAAAAAAAATAATGAATGGAGATCGCAAATTCGAATAATACATCTGGTATGTCACTGTCCATGTTGTGGTACTATTTGTGCACTTCTAGTAATTATTTCTTGGCTGCAAATAGGAACTGAAGGTTTTTCAGGTTCATCTGCCATTAAAATGATGGGGACCCGCTGCGAACTTGTGGTTCGCGAACATTTTATCGGGTTCGCGAACCGTCCCGGCAGATGTTCGTCCATCACTAGTGACAAATTAGTAGGCGATACTGAAACCAGAGCATTTTAGTCAAGCTGTTAACTATGTATATGATCTTAGATGGCACCTTTTTTTTCAGTCGGGTTGTCAGATCACATCATGAATTACCAATACATTACTGTGCAGAAATGGTCATGGGAATGCTCGATATGTAACAACTACTTTTTTCTTTATATTATTTTATTGACTGCTGAATAAATAAATAAATATTTAAATAAATCAGACCACATATTTCATTTCTTTTGTGGTGATGGCAAATGGGTGATAAACAAGCTATTTTCATGCTGGATACAGAAACAGTTTTTTTGTGAGCGTATGACTCAGCTGCAAAGAGTATCCGGCTTTCTTTGCATAGATGATACGGATGAGCTCTGTGTGAATATCTTGTAAATCCCGATGTTTCCTGTGAAAAAAATAGTAACATTTCTAGTTAGTATCAGGACACAACTGCTACAGTAGGTACTTATCTGCCAACAGTTAATAGAATTTTCCATTTTTACATAAATAAAGTCTTATGACAGGAAACTCAATCCGTAACGAATAAGGAAACCAAATATTCATGAAAAATAATATTTCTTGGTTTAATTCAGTTGTCTACCAGGACAAAAAAAAATAAATTGTAAAAGGGCTCAGAGTAGGTTAAAAAAAAATCCCTAACAATGACTGTTCTTAGCAGGTCCCCCCTGGTCTTTATTTCCTAGTCCCATCTTGACATATTTCGTGGCATTCCCTGTGTGCTGATACAGGACCAGGGAGTAAAGACTAGCAGGGTCAGAACACTAGAGGAGGGAGATGGGACAAGTATTGCTTGTTTTATTTTTTTAACTCACTCTTTGATCCCTTTTACTGTTGAAGTGTTAAAGTATTACTAAATGTTAAATGTAGGAAATAGAAAAACACAGTCAATTATTCCTTAATATTTTATTTTTCTGTCCCCCTATTTTGTCTCATTTAGGTATAAATAATTCTTCTATGTGTCCCAGGATAACAGGCATAGCTCCTCCTCTTTTCATGAACTTATCATTGGCTGTATGGTAACTGATCGTAGCAGAAGCCCGCCCCCATGGCCTGCTTTGTCTGCAATAACAGATCTTCATCCACCTCCCCATTGCTTTGTCTTTACTGAGAGACCAGATACACTAATTTTGCCTAAAGCCTGAAATTGGAAGGGATCAGAGTGACGACCCAAGTTCTACAAGTAAACTGTTTTAGAAGCATGCTGACCTCAGCGATCCCGCGCCATATACCGTTGAGGCCAGTGATTGACTACAGAGATCATGTGCGGTATACGGGCACCGCTGCAGTAAAAACTTTACATCATAGGTGCAGCCTGGTAGAGAACAGCATCGGTGTTAGATGGAGAAGACTCCAGAATGGTTAGTTTAATTTTTCTTTTTTAATTATTTTAACAGACTCCCTGCCGTTTGCCCTGAAAACGGTGAAGCTGGACAATGCCTTTAATCCTTGCCTTCTGTCGTCTTTATTGCAAATTAAAGATGAAACATGTCAGATAGAGTTAAGACATTACCTGTTTTTCTTTTCAGATAACAAATCCCGCAGAGACCTAAGGAATAAAGAAGTAGAGCTCGAAGACCTCTGCAGTTCCAACTCATCCACTTGACACTGACTCCAAAAGAAGTCTGCTTCACCGGGTATTTTTGAATGGTCTTGAATCCAATTGCGACTTGAAGCATCATCTCTAAGACCGTCCACTTCTATAGTACTTCCTTCATGAGCCTCAATATTACTGACAAAATAGTTTTGAATAAAGAAGAGTTTTGGTTTTCCTCTAAGGTTTGGACAAGACTGTCCAGTGAAAAAATTCCTAATTCTATCTAAAGACAGACCAGGCAGATTTCCATCTACACAGAAAAGAGAATCCGCGTTCCCCCGGCTAATAATAACACAGGCAAAAATATCATGGTTTCTGTGCTGTTCCATATTTGCCACATCTTGAAGAATTTCTTCCACTTCATCAACTTTTTTATAGAAATGACATTGAACAACAAAATTTAGAGATCTAAATAAGGCCTGGAGCATCTCTGTAAAAGTAAAGAAACCAAACTGATCAGCATTAAAGTTGACAGTGCACACAGAACAAAAGCAATTAACCCCTTCCCATCAGGACCAAATAAATTAACAGGCTAATAGCACTGCCCTACAGAATTCTGTAGTTTGTGTGCCATCACCAGGTTTCAGCTAACAAGTTCCCTGTCACAAAAAAAGCCTCAACATAGCACCTTCTATTGAGTGCTATTGTTCCCCCTGCCGCTCCCCACAAAACAAAAAAAAAAAAAGCACATTTCTATAAACCCGCACACACTAATTTTAGACATTTTGTGTGACATGAATGTGTTTTACATGTGGGCTAAGTATTTACGCCATAGTACAGGTATACCACGAAGAATGTTACCCCAAACATCAAATCATTACCCGGCTATGTATCATCCACAGAGGCTACAGCTAAGTAACAGAGTGATAAATCTGGATGGAAAATTAGTAACATAGCTAACCATGCCTACTTTTTCACCCATATTTCAAAACTGGGGCAACTGGTATAAAAATGCAAAAGGTGGAAATTTTTGAAGCTAGTCCAAAAAGTCCCATTATGCATCTTTTTGAATCAAGAATTCTCGAGTGAATGCACGATAAATCATTGCAGAAGTTAGAGTGTTGTTGCATTGCGTTTGGTTTTTCTCCTTGTATGCAAACCTTGAAATTGTTAGCAAAAATCAGGACATGCTGTTGATTTCAAAATCCCTAATACGCTATAAAATTGCATATCAAGGCTGGGGCTACATAGTATTTTTAGCTGCAACACCTGTCATGTGACTGAAAATCTGACTTTCACTATGCTACATTCCAATACATTGTATATGTGAATAATACATTAAAACATAGAAAAAAATACTATAGAAAATCATTAACTTGCTAGCACTGAGCTCTATGGCTCAGTGGTTAGAGTCTTTGCCTTTAATGCAGAAGGTTGTGGGTTCAATATCCAGCAGAGACAACTTTAAAATAGATACTTAATAAATGTTAAAATAACACCCAGTGTTAACCCATGCCCACCATGCCAGTATTTTTTGCTGGGAAAGGTGGCAACTTCTTGGCACGTCCGGTCCTACTCCCAAGAATTATAATAAAAAAGATAATTAAGAAGAAACTTACCAGCGTCATTCCCAACACAGTCAATGATAACACAGTAGCCCATTGTTTGCCTTCTGACTGGATATCTGTCATCATGGTCTCCAATCTATGAAGAAACATGTACAGTTTAGATCATTATAACATTATTGTTACAATATTGGCAATCAATCCATTATCACAGGAGCCATGGCGGATATGGCAGAGCTGCTCCGATCTATTTTTTATAACAGATCCTGACTTAACCCTAGATGGATAAAATAGTGATTAAAAAGTGACAACCAATATGGCTGCATTTCCTGTTGTTTCGTTTGCATTAATGGTTGCAGTTAATGAATTGGCAAACTCTGGCTGCTGTTATTCTACTTGTTTTTCTAACATACCACATTTTATCTAACTAGATTCTCCATTTTGATAGCCGCTTTAGGGTACTTTCACACTAGCGGCAATCTGTTCCAGCGGGTGAACAGCCTGTCTGATCCGTGCTGCCGCTAGTGCGCGCGTGCCTCCGGACTACCGCTCTGTCACCATTGACTATATTCCGGCCGCCTTTCGGCATGTTTGCCATGCTGCCACTGGAATTCCGGCCCCCCCCCCCCCCATTATGGTCAATGGGGCCGGAGCGGTAGTCCGGGGGCACGCATGCACTAGCGGAAGCACGGATCCGACAGCCTGTCGGAGTTCCTTGCCACTAGTGTGAAACTAGCCTTAGATATGTCATGGCCGATTAGTTAAATTTGTTTATTTATTTGTAGATTACATTTGAAAAAGACAAAATTTTACCACTGTCAGTTTGCAATTTGGGAATAACAATACAACTGAATTTAGAAGGGCAGGTGCATAAGTGCCTGATGCTCCTACAATAATTAATGCTGAGGGAATCAGAGCTGTATGTGAATATGAACTGGACAACTATAATTTCTGTTTAAGATTGTTATTATCACCCGTACATTTGTGCCTCTAATTTGTGCACCCAAAAGGCCCGGGTTGCACAGTGATCTTAGCTACAACACCAGCCATGTAACCAAGGATCACTGTGTAGCAGTGCAAACATTGAATGGGGTCGGAGAGCAACTTGTGGCAACCACGACCCTAGAATCACAAAAAACAACAACACTGCTTTGAATTTGGGGTCAATCTGGCAATTTTTAAAGTTGCGCTGTGACCTGATTCAGTTCAGCAGTTGCACTGCTACACAGTAATGTTTGGTTGCCTGACAGGTATCCCAGACAAAATCACCATGTAGTCCCAGACTTATAGGGGGCATCCAAGTTAATAATAAGTCTGGTCCATGACACCTAATGCTTAAAAAAAAAATATATATATTCACTTGATTCCCGTGATTCTTGGCACGTCCGGTCCTACTCCCACTGTTTGTATATAAAGCTGCAACAGAGCTGTGCATGTATACAGCACATGACCACTGCAGCCAATTACTGTCCTCAGCAGTATGTGGCAGGAGATCACTGAGGACAGTGACTGGCTGCAGCGGTCCTGTGCTGTACACCTGCATGTCACTGCTGCAGTCTTGCATAAAAAGAGCAGAAGGATGTCTGGAGGTGTGGCACACAGAACGACAGAGAAAAGCGTGGGAGAAAGAGGTTAGTACTATTTTTTTTTAAGCATTAGGCGGCATAGGCAAATTTAAAATTTAATTGGACGACCCCTTTAACCCTTTGTCTTTGATGAATGAGTATAAAAGTATGTTTACTGCTTGACCACATCAACTTTTCTCTCCTGTTTGTTTTTTTGGGACTAAGAAGCCTATTTGGCAAACTGGTCATCATTTCTAATGCAACTATTAACCTGTAAAATTTTGCTCAATGTTGTCCATGGCAACCAATCAGCTTGATTCTATCATAGTTCCAAAGGAGCGATAAAAAATAAATTAAAAAAAATAAATAAATCAAAGATGGAATGTGATTGGTTGCTATGGGCAACTAAGCCAGTTTTCCTTTGCACCAGTTTTGAGAAATTTCACGAACTGATTTAACATTTTTGACCTGGAAAAATAATCATGGTAAAATTGCATGTGTTTTTTAAAAAGCAAAACAAAAGCAATGTGTAAACCAGTCTTAAAACCAGGAAGTTTCAGAGCAGTACTAAACCATAACTTGACCTCATTACTAGGCTGGGTTCCAGCGTCAGGTTTTCTGATGCAGTTTTTGAAGCCAAAACCAGGTGTGGATCATAAAGGGAGAGTAAATATAAAAGGACAGATGTTATTTAGACTTTTTTTTTTATCCACTTCTGGATTTGACTCCAAAAAAAGCATCAGAAAAGCTAAAGATGTAAATCCAGCTTTTAACCCCTTAAGGACCTCCCCCCCCAAATAGTACCAATATAACAGTCACCTCATCCTGCAAAAAATGAGCCCCTACCTAAGACAATCGCCCAAAAAAATAAAAAAAAACGATGGCTCTCAGACTATGCAGACACTAAACCATGATTTTTTTGTTTCAAAAATGCTTTTATTGTGTTAAATATAAAAGAATTAAAAAAGTAGACATATTAGATATCGTCATGTCCGTAACAACCTGCTCTATAAAAATACAATATGACCTAACCCCTCATGTGAACATCGTAAAAAAGCTAAAATAAAAACGGTGTCAAAAATACTATTTTCTCATCCATATCATTGGGGGACACAGGCTTTACCATGGGTATAGCTGTTGCTGCTAGGAGGCGGACACTAAGCACAAAAAAAAGTAAGCTCCTCCCCTCGAGCTATACCCTTCCTACAGGGACTAAGCTAAATCAGTTTTAGCTTAGTGTCTGTAGGAGGCAGACCTCCCTGGACCAGGAGTTGGTCCCTGTCTCGGCGTCGCAAGGGGGTGTCAGTTTCCAACTCCTTTTATGCTTGGAGCATCGGATCTGTAAGGGGCACCGCCGGGGCCACTTACAGGTCCTTCTCAAAAAATTAGCATATTGTGATAAAGTTCATTATTTTCTGTAATGTACTGATAAACATTAGACTTTCATATATTTTAGATTTATTACACACCAACTGAAGTAGTTCAAGCCTTTTATTGTTTTAATATTGATGATTTTGGCATACAGCTCATGAAAACCCCAAATTCCTATCTAAAAAAATTAGCATATCATGAAAAGGTTCTCCAAACGAGCTATTAACCTAATCATCTGAATCAACTAATTAACTCTAAACACCTGAAAAAGATTCCTGAGGCTTTTAAAAACTCCCAGCCTGGTTCATTACTCAAAACCGCAATCATGGGTAAGACTGCCGACCTGACTGCTGTCCAGAAGGCCATCATTGACACCCTCAAGCAAGAGGGTAAGACACAGAAAGAAATTTCTGAATGAATAGGCTGTTCCCAGAGTGCTGTATCAAGGCACCTCAGTGGGAAGTCTGTGGGAAGGAAAAAGTGTGGCAGAAAACGCTGCACAACGAGAAGAGGTGACCGGACCCTGAGGAAGATTGTGGAGAAGGACCGATTCCAGACCTTGGGGGACCTGCGGAAGCAGTGGACTGAGTCTGGAGTAGAAACATCCAGAGCCACCGTGTACAGCCGTGTGCAGGAAATGGGCTACAGGTGCCGCATTCCCCAGGACAAGCCACTTTTGAACCAGAAACAGCGGCAGAAGCACCTGACCTGGGCTACAGAGAAGCAGCACTGGACTGTTGCATGTCATTTGGAAATCAAGGTGCCAGAGTCTGGAGGAAGACTGGGGAGAGGGAAATACCAAAATGCCTGAAGTCCAGTGTCAAGTACCCACAGTCTGTGATGGTCTGGGGTGCCATGTCAGCTGCTGGTGTTGGTCCACTGTGTTTTATCAAGGGCAGGGTCAATGCAGCTAGCTATCAGGAGATTTTGGAGCACTTCATGCTTCCATCTGCTGAAAAGCTTTATGGAGATGAAGATGTCATTTTTCAGCACGACCTGGCACCTGCTCACAGTGCCAAAACCACTGGTAAATGGTTTACTGACCATGGTATTACTGTGTTCAATTGGCCTGCCAACTTTCCTGACCTGAACCCCATAGAGAATCTGTGGGATATTGGGAAGCGGAAGTTGAGAGACGCAAGACCCAACACTCTGGATGAGCTTAAGGCCGCTATCGAAGCATCCTGGGCCTCCATAACACCTCAGCAGTGCCACAGGCTGACTGCTTCCATGCCACGCCGCATTGAAGCAGTAATTTCTGCAAAAGGATTCCCGACCAAGTATTGAGTGCATAACTGAACATAATTATTTGAAGGTTGACTTTTTTTGTATTAAAAACACTTTTCTTTTATTGGTCGGATGAAATATGCTAATTTTTTGAGATAGGAAATTTGGGTTTTCATGAGCTGTATGCCAAAATCATCAATATTAAAACAATAAAAGGCTTGAACTACTTCAGTTGGTGTGTAATGAATCTAAAATATATGAAAGTCTAATGTTTATCAGTACATTACAGAAAATAATGAACTTTATCACAATATGCTAATTTTTTTAGAAGGACCTGTATAATTGAGGCACCGGCTTATTTGCAGCCTTATTGCAGGGTCGCAGAGCAGGAAAAGAGGGGAGGGGACAGAGGGCCGGAGTCATTTTGGGGGCGGGGCTTCAGTTATTCCCGCTCCCACACCGGCAGCCAAGTTAGGATCTGTATGAGGACTGCTGGCTCCACCCACTTCCAATTCTTAAAGGCTCATGCGGCGGGACGCTGATCGGGGAAGGCTGTTTCTCCCTTCTTACAGGGTCTAACCTTCCTCCTCTTCCCTCCTTAAGGACGGCAGGGTTGTCAATATGTCCGAGCCCAGACCCCAAGCCCCGAGGCAGGTGGTCCCTTCTGTGCGTCATTTTGCTTGTTCGTCGTGTCGGGCAAAATTTCCATCCCCTCAGTGAGACTCCCTATACTTTGCATGTGCTGCTCCGCCATCAAGTGGCTCGGCCCCGGACCCAATGGTCCCTGCTTTCCAACCTATGGTAGAACCAGAGTGGGGGCGTTCTCTGTCTAGGGTGGTACAGGATGTCTCCAATACCAACAAAGCCATTGTGGAAATATTGGGGCGTTTGTCAGCAAGGCAGTCCTCTGACCGGTCCGACTCTGGGGATCCAGAACATCCTCCCCCAAAAGGGTGTCTGTGTCTCCCGTTTCCTCGGCCTCTCCTCCTCCTACTAGAGAGTCTCACTCAGACATGTCCTTAGTGGAAGAGGCATGTTCTGAGAAGAAAGGGGCAGATGAGGGTGTTGTCTCGCCTGGGGATCAGTCGTCCAAACTGTCCTCCATGGTGGACAATCTTATTACGGTGGTTATTAAGACGTTTCAGGTTGAGGAACCTGCACCTTCATCTGCCAGCTTGGGCATTTCCTTTAGAAGGTCCCATCGCTCGCACAACCACCAGGAGTTTGATACCTCTATTGCCAAGGAGTGGAATTTTAATTTTCCTGATAGACGTTTTGCTTTGCCACAACACTTAAAACGTCCTTTATTCATTTCCGGATGATTGGTCATCCTCACCTATAGTGGACCCGCTGGTTTACTGCTTGGCTAAGCATACTACCTTGTCAATGGAGGATGGGGCTTCTTTCTCTGATATCAGGGATAAGAAACTGGAAGCGTTTGCAAAGTCTTCCTTTGAGGCAGTGGGCACAGCACTGCAGCCAGTTTATGCCTCCACATGGGTGAGCAAGGAGTGGGTAAATAATTTACGTCAGGGTCTCGACTCGGGAGTCCTCTCGGGGGAACTAGCAGATATGGCCCTGCAGCTCTCTTATGCCAGTGCGTATACTTGTGAAGCATATTTGGACGCGGCCAGGCTTATGGCTCTCTCATCAGCCCTGTTGGTGGCTATCCGCCATACCCTATGGTTCTCCTGCTGAGCGGCAGATAATGCTTCAAAGTGGAAGCAGACAGCGCTCCCCTTTACCGGCAGCAAACTTTTTGGTAAGCGCCTGGATGAGATCATTTTGGACGCTAAAGGTGGTAAGAGCACGCATTTACCACAGAACAGGGGTCCGTCTAATAGGTCGAAAAAACTGAAGCCTTTTTTTTTGCCCCTTTCAGAGTTTTTCCAGCCCCAAGAGGGCATCCAACAAGTCGGCCACGGATCAGAAGCGCAAACCTTCCTTCAAGCCTTGCCCTTCCTGGGGTCCCCGTCAACAAGGCTCCAAGTCCTATAACCCCAAGAACTCTGCATGTTCGGTGGGCGGCCGGCTGCATTTGTTTCGACATGCCTGGATGGCTCATGTCTCGAAAGCGTTGGTGAGGGGGGACATTGTAGATGGCTACAAGCTGGAAGTCTTCCCCTCCGTTTCATTTTTTTCGGTCGTCATCCCTGGCGTCTCCCTCGGCTGCAAATTCCTTTTTTCAGGCAATTTGCATGCTGCTGTGGCAGGGGGTTCCTGCGTAAAACCGTTTTCGGGGTTTTTACTTTAATCTCTTTGTGATTCCCAAAACAAGAAGGGACGGTCCGTCCCGTTCTGGACCTCAAGGCTCTGAGATCGGCCATTGTGTCCATGGAACCAGGGGAGAACCTGTCTTCGATAGACATCAAGGATGCTTATCTTCACATGCCCATATGAGTCAGTCGTCAGATTTCTCCTGTTTGCAGTGGGGCCATGTCACTTCCAGTTTGTAGCCCTCCCGTTCGGTCTGGACACGGCTTCTAGGGTCTTTACGAAGGTTCTGGTGGCAGACACAGCCCTGCTCCATGTCAGGGGAATCGTAGCGTTCCCTTACTTAGATGACATCCTGGTGAAGGGTCCGTCATTCCAGGTGATGGCGGATAGCCTGAGCATAGTTCTGGACAGGTAAAAGTCCTGTCTTTATCCATCGCAGCGGCTGACTTATCTGGGCATGGTGCCCAACACATTTCAGGCCAAGGTGTTTTTGCCTCCGGAGAAGCTATTTGCTCTCAGTCTTCAGATTCTCGCCTTGTTGCGGCCATGTCCTGTTCCCATTCATTGCTGCATGCAGGCTCTGGGTCACATGGTCTCTGCCTTCAAAGCAGCTCCCTATGCTCAGTTCCATACCAGAACGCTTCAGCGAGCCACTGTCCAGCTGGGACAGTTCCCAGAACTAAATCAGATTATTCTCCCTTCATTTCGTCCGGACCCGTCTCATCCTTGGGAGAGGTCGCTCCACACTCTGGATTTGGTACAGGTCGTTCGCGTCTATCTGTCACAGATGGCGTGTTTCTGGTGGACGGATTCCCTGTTTGTGATTCCAGAAGCTCGTCCTGGTCGTCTTTGCACACCTTTTCCAAGTTTTACAGGGTGCACATCTTCGCGTCTGCGGATGAGTCTCTGGAGCAGACGTCATCTTTCTCGAGGACAGATTCCCTGTTTGTGATTCCAGAAGGGCCGAGACGAGGGCTGGCAGCGTTAAAGACTTCCATTTCCCGATGGATTCGTATGGCTATTGTGGAAGCGTACCACGTTAAGAACCGGGCCCCATCCTTCCGGGTGACTGCTCATTCGGCTCGGGCAGTGGGGGCCTCTTGGGCAGTGCATCACGGGGCTTCGGCCCTTCAGGTATGCAAGGCGGTGACCTGGTCATTTTTTCAAGCCTTTTCCAAGTTTTACAGGGTGCACAACTTTGCGTCTGCTGACGCGTCTCAGGGGCGTAGAATTTTGCAGACGGTTCTTTGTTATGCCCACCCTTGGGGACTGCTCTGTAACATCCCATGGTCAAGCCTGTGTCCCCCAATGATACGGATGAGAAAAATAGATTTTTGTACTTACCGTAAAATCTATTTCTTTTCCATTCCATTCACTTTTCCATTCTTTGTTGATGGGCCTTTTCAGGCCTGTGTGGTTCTGGGTTTGTACATAGTTGGTTTTCCTGTTTTTGTTGCGCTTCTCCTACTGCTTTTGCACTAACTGATTTAGCTTAGTCCCTGTAGGAAGGGTATAGCTCAAGGGGAGGAGCTTATACTTTTTTTGTGCTTAGTGTCCGCCTCCTAGCGGCAACAGCTACACCCATGGTCTAGCCCGTGTCCCCCAATGAACGGAAGAGAAATAGATTTTATGGCAAGTACAAAAATCTAGTTTTTGGTCACCTTACATCACAAAAAGTGTAATAGCAAGCGATCAAAAAGTCATATCCACCCCAAAACAGTGCCAATCAAACAGTCATCTCATCCCGCGAAAATGATACCCTACCAAAGACAATCGCCCAAAAAATAAAAAAATAAACTATGGCTCTCAGACTATGGAGACACTAAAACATCTACATTTTCCTTTAATTCTTGTGGAACACCTAAAGGGTTAACAAAGTTTGTAACATCAGTTTTGAATACCTCATTTTTTTTTGGAGTTTCTACTCTAGGGGTGCTTCAAGGGGGCTTCAAATGGGACACGGAATCTAAAAAACCCATCCAGCAAAATCTGCCTTCCAAAAACCATATGGCGTTTCTTTCCTTCTGCGCCCTGCCCTGTGCCCGTACCGTGTGTCTGTAAACTATAGAATCAGGGCAATAAATATTGAGTTTTGTTTGGCTGTTAAACATTGCTTTGTTACTGGAAAAAATGGATTAAAATCCTTTAAATCTTGTGGAACACCTAAAGGGTTAACAAAGTTTGTAAAATCGGTTTTGAATACCTTGAGGGGTGTAGTTTCTAAAATGGGGCTATTTATGTGCAGTTTCTATTATGTAAGCCTCACAAAGTGACTTCAGAACTGAACTGGTCCTTAAAAAGTGGGATTTGCTTCTAAACTAAGCCTTCTAACATCCCCAAAAATAGAAAATGTAATTTACAAAATTATCCAATAGACATATCAGAAATGTAAAGCAATAACTATTTTAGGAAGTATTACTATCTGTTTTAAAAGCAGAGAAATTGAAATTTAGAAAATTGCAAATTGCATATTTTGACTCAAATTTACCACCGTCATGAAATACAATATGTGACGGGAAAACGATCTCAGAATACCTTAGATAAGTAAAAGTGTTTTAAAGTTATCACCACATCAAAAAATGGCCTGGTCCTTAAGGTGAAAAGTGGCAGGGTCCTCAAGGGGTTAAAGAGAAAAGTAAGGAAGGACAAACTACACATCTCACAAAAATGTAATCAATCATTCATACACTGGTATGGAAATCCCCAGCGCATTAATGTGTAATCAAAATAGCCAAACCAAGAACTACTTGTCCTCTACCATTCCATTTAAAAGCAGTCAGAAACGAAACTTGGACTTTGGCCAGCCTGTAATTCCCCTTTTGCACACGACATCCGCCCATGCAGATATGCATTTTTAGTATTGCTAACCACTGAAGCATGACAGTGATCTAGTACAACAGCATAGTAAAGAATACAGAAAACTGGCACTTTACATGCAAGGTGAATGCAGAGTTTCCACCATCATGCAGGCTCTTAACCTGCCATCAACTTACTGACACAGACATCCAATTAGGGCTGCAGTAAACAAATATTTTTGTAATCGAGTATTCTATCGATTATATTTCTCGATTCATCGAGTAATCTAATAAGAAAAAGCTACTTAAAATAACGTACGTAATTAGGTATGTATAAAGTTATTGGTTTGAAGGGGTTAATAACTTTATACATGCCTAATGCCAAGGTGCTTCCATTAACCCCTCCAAACCAATAACTTTATACATGCCCATTGGGTTTGGAGGGGTTAATGGAAGCACCTTGGCATTAGGCATGTATAAAGTTATTGGTTTGAAGAGGTTAATGAAAGCACCTTGGAGGTGCCTTCATTAACCCCTCTCTAAACCAATAACTTTATACATGCCAAGGTGGTGCCTGCAGCCTCCATTAACCACTCTCTCTCCATCTGCCTGCCCCCAGCCTCTGATCTGCCTCCCCCCCCCAGCCTCTGATCTGCCTCCCCCCCCAGCCTCTGATCTGCCTCCCCCCCCCAGCCTCTGATCTGCCTCCCCCCCCCAGCCTCTGATCTGCCTCCCCCCCCCAGCCTCTGATCTGCCTCCCCCCCCCAGCCTCTGATCTGCCTCCCCCCCCCAGCCTCTGATCTGCCTCCCCCCCCCAGCCTCTGATCTGCCTCCCCCCCCCAGCCTCTGATCTGCCCCCCCCCCCAAGCCTCTGATCTTCCTCCCCCCCAGCCTCTGATCTGCCTCCCCCCAGCCTCTGATCTGCCTCCCCCCTCTGGTAACGCAACCCCCCCCCTCCCTCCCCAGTATTAATCATTGGTGGCAGTGGCCACAGGGTCCCCCCCCCCCCATCATTGGTGGCAGTTTGCAGTTCCGATCGGAGCCCCAGCAGTGTAATGCTGGGGCTCCGATCGGTTACCATGGCAGCCAGGAGTCACGCTACTGAAGTCCTGGCTGTCATGGTAGGTTAGTGAGCAGAGAGCAGCGCATTATACTCACGTGCGCTGTGGCCGCCGGTCGCTCCTTCTCATAGGTCTGTGCGGCGCATTGCTAATGCTGTAAGCATTAGCAATCCGCCGCACAGACAGAAGAAGGAGCGACCGGCGGCCACAGCGCACGTGAGTATAATGCGCTGCTCTCTGCTCACTAACATACCATGGCAGCCAGGACTTCAGTAGCGTCCTGGCTGCCATGGTAACCGATCAGAGCCCCAGCATTACACTGCTGGGGCTCCGATCGGAACTGACACTGCCACCAATGATGGGGGGGGGGGGGGGGGGGGACCCTGTGGGATATGGCCGGCACATTCATTGGTGGCGCAGTGGCCACAGTCCCTCCCCTCCTCCTCCTACTCTGTCCTCATTGGTGTTCAGCGGCAGCCGTGCACAGTGGGGAGGGAGAGACTCCCTCCTCCCCCCTCCGCTGTGCCGGCCGCTCAGTCCTGCCTCTCTGACCTCCGGAGGACACGGAAGCGGTGAGTGAGACGCTTAATTTCACTCCCGCTCCGTGATCACGTGATGTAAACGATTCCTCGATGCAGGGAAACTGCATCGATGAATTTTTTGACTCGATTTAATCGAGTTATTCAAATAATCGTTTCAGCCCTACATCCAATAGCTCTAAAACCCATTTCACAAGTGTGTGAGAACAACTATAGACTTTTTTTTTATGAGGATAGGCTGTAACACACAATCCATATTGTTAACCTTGATTGAAGAGGTTTTTCAGGACAATAGTTTTAGTCAAAAATGGAGTGTGTTAAAATAATCAGTACTTACCTTACAGATCCCTGTTGCTGGTGTTCAGCCGCTGCTCCGATCTCTACTCCTTTCCACCTCCTGGTCTCAACATGCAGAAGATGGCTGGGAATGCCTGCTCAGCTAATCACTGGCTGAGGTGGGTAACTGCTGTGCCCAGTAACTGGCCATCTCCTGCAATGCTGAGCCAGAGACCAGAAGCAGGGATCGGAGCAGTGTCGGGGATCTATGAAGTAAGTACTCTGACCCAGTTTGTAATCAAAATTATTCCCTTGGAAAACCTTTTAAAAGCCAAATTGTTAAAGGGCATCTGTCAGATTTGTACCTATGAAACTGGCTGACCCGTTGCATGTGCGCTTGGCAGCTGAAGGCATCTGTGTTGGTCCCATGACTCTTTCACTGACTGTCCATGCCAATCAAAGTGGAGAGAGTGTTGTAGTTGTAGAGAACACAGAGCCTCTAGCAGTAATGGCAATGCCCCCATTGCTTCTAGAGGCTCATTTGCATATATTAAAACCTCATTTTTCTTAGCAATGATGACACATATGAACATGGAACAACACAGATGCCTTCAGCTGCCAAGTGCACATGAAACAGGTTAGCCGGTTTCATAGGTATAAATCTGATGACAGTCACGCGACCTGCAACATACACTGTGGGCAGTGATGAAACTCATTTAAATCAAATAATTATTTTTTAAACTTTTTATTAGGCTAGTTTCACACTAGCGGCAGGGGAGTCCTGCAGGCTGTTCCGGCGGGTGAACAGCCTGTCGGATCCGTCCTGCCGCTAGTTCACATGTGCCCACGGACTGCCGCTCCGTCCCCATTAACTATAATGGGGGCTGAGTTCCTGCGGCAGCACATGCCAAGAGGTGGCCGGACTAAAAGTATATTGATATACATGTTCTTGATACATGTCAAAGTACCAATCTTTACAGTGTTCTTATGAATGTCTGATAACTTCAAATCAAACCGTAAACCTTTACTTTTACAATATACAATTTCCCACTGCACTGACGACGGCTCCATGCACCTGTATATTGCCATACTAGGTCTATATCAGTCTCATGTTCCCATTATACCGATTGAGCTATGAAGCCTCGAGCTGAAAATATAGCCTGTCGCAGTCTCGAGGAGGAGTACTGTGTTTGGGGGGAGTCACACCACAAACCCCAGACTCAAATTTTTGTGGTTTGTTACAGTGCTTAAATACCAGCACTATGTATGTTAGGATTTGATTTATTTGTTGTTTCCACATGGTCAGGTTCGGTGTATTGGGGTTGTACCCTTTTAGAGCAATGCTTTTATGTGCCATGAATAAAAATTAATTTTAAGAACGTTGTCATATAGTGATCCCAAGTATCCTCATTCAATATTCCCAACAGGCATATCTCAGGTGTGCATTCTACCCTAACTGGCACAAGGCTTGATAGAAGAGATGTCACCTCCACCCAGAATGCAGCAATCGGGCCTCACCTCCAAATCATGTGCCAGAAATCTGCCTCCATTTCCCCGCATCTAGGACAGGCCGTGGATGGTGCTCTGCCCATTCTATACAGCCTAGTGGGCGTGAGATATGTTTGATGAATGATGTATAGTTGTATTATTTTGTTATTGGCTGCTGGTGATACATGTAAATGCGATGCTAAAAAAGTTGATATACATTGTTCCATAATTGTGGGTATCAGTCTTTTCTATTTGTCTATAATTGCAAGAGGATACGCGCTAACCTTTGCCTGTACTAGATGTGAATATATCGCTGATAATAGCCCTCTGGGTCCTTGGGTTTTAACAACTCCTATGAGTGGGTATTTAGAAACCGTAGTGTTGGCATTTGGGAATTTACTTTGTGTAGCTGAACGGAGTTGCAGGTATGAGAAAAAATTAGTTCGAGGGATTTGGTATTTCTGGGATAATGTTTCATATGTCATTAACACTCCTCGATCATATACGTCTCCGAGGGTTTTAACCCACATCATCTGCAATCTGTCCATCCCCATTACCCTCTGCAATTGTGGTAGCGATTGGTTGTCCCACAGGAGAATATCTGAAACAACCTATGTAAAACGGGATAATGATTTGGCTTCTCTCAAAGATGTTTGTGCCAGCCTGTGTAGTGGCAACAACTGTTTCTGAAACTTAGGGGGCATTTTCAGGACTGACCAAAGTGTATTGCAGTTGAGATCATTTTTTGGGAAATATTCCGAGGTGGGTAATTCCTCCGAGGAGTACCAGGCGCTAATAAGCCTCAATTTGCCTGCCAAGTAATACAAATTATAGTCAGGCAATGCCATACCTCCCACTGTTTTAGGTCGTTTTAATGTATCCATGCTTAATTTAGGTCGGGATCTGCCCCAGACAAAGACTCTAGTCAGTGCATTTATTTCTTTAAAGAGCGATTTGGGTATACAAGTCTCTCAGTGTTGAAGGATATAGAGGGTTATTGGAAGTATAATAATTTTGATTAGATTGATACGTCCTGCCACAGAAATGGGCAGAGTCTTCCAATTATGAAGTTTATTCCGTATATGGCCAATTTAGGGGTAAATATGAAGTGATAAGGCCTGAGAGTGTTTTTCTCTCCACATGGGATGGGCCAGTCCAATTTGTCTTGCCCAGAGGCATATATACTGATTTCCCCCAGTTAATTTTTAGACCCGAAAACTCTCCAAACTCATTTATCAGCCCTATAGCACTTCTAAGAGATGTTCTGGGTGATGACAAATATAGAATCATGTCGTCTGCATATAATCATATACGGATTTCGCTGTTATATTATTGCTATTTCTCACTTTAATTGCCAGGGTCTCAATTGCTAGTGCGAATAGGAGTGGTGACAGGGGGCATCCCTGTCTCGTACCTCTGTGAAGAGGGAAGGTCTCTGATAGCTCTCCATTTATTACTAGTCTGCTTACCGGGTTACTCAAATAATATTTTTAATAACCGTAAAACATACAAAGCAAAATACCCCTCCTTTACACACCCTGGGATCCATATATGCACCACAGAACTAGATTGAGATATTTAGACAATATACTTAAACTAGTCTCATTGTATGCCGCTTTGATTGATAGGGCCAGGCAGTGGCAAGCAGTGATGGCCAGTTCGCATGCGAACACATGCGGGCTGCCATCTTTTCTCACAAGTCCGGCGAGGCACAGGCCGGGGCCTTCATCGGGCTGTTCTCAGAACTGCCTGCTCCCGCTGACCGCATTTGTTTCAGAACGGCTGCGGCGCAGGCACAGGTAAGGGCTTACCTGTGCCTCGCCGGACTTGTGAGAAAAGATGGCAGCCCACATGTGTTCGTGGGCGAACAATGCGAACTGGCCATCACTGGTGGCAAATCAGTGACAGAGGGGCTGGCCACATAACACTATCCAAACATAATTCACACACCTTTAGTAGAAAAAGAAATATACATATCCTGTCTAATTGGGTAATAGGGGTGATAACTTGGAGACCCCCCTCCTGGGGTCAATGGGGGCTGTACAAGGGACAGATTACAGGCTGAGATCTTACTTCCAGATTACACCTGCAGCATCTACCACCCCCCAGCCCACCTTCCTTATAGTGACACAGAAGTAGGAATTTGAAAATGTTATCTCCTAACCAACATCATGCTTTGGCCCTTATATTTTACTCACAGCAAATGTTCAAAGTCATGACGGATTAGGTATGTTTTTTGGCAGTAAAAGGGTTAAATATTACAGAGAAACAGCAAAGATCTTTTATAACAGCCTCACTCTGTTAATGTACTCCACATTACAACCCATTATAAAAGTCAATGGAGTGAATGTTATTAAGAATAGTGTTTCTTCCACCTGTTGCAAACGACTATGTTTTTTTCAGTATTTTGCGGTCCGCAAAAAACAAATCCGCAAAAAGTACGGAAGACGTCCGTGTGCATTCCGTTTTTTGCAGAACGGAACAGCTGGCCCCTAATAGAACAGTACTATCCTTGTCAGTTATGCGGACAATAATAGGACATGTTCTATCTTTGAACGGAATGGAAAAACGGAAATACGGAAACGGAAGGCATACGGAGTACCTTCCGTTGTTTTTGCGGATCCATTTAAAAGAATGGTTCCGTATACGGAACGCAAAAAAAATAAAAAAATTGAAAGGAAACGTTTGTGTGCAAGAGGCCTTATTAAGAGCTTATAATTCTGGCACATCGTTGGGAGGTCCATGCGCCAGAAAAAGAAATGAGAGCTGGTGTAGGTTTCTGGTCTAATGTACACCAGTTTTCTAGGAGTCCTACCTCCTCCTGCCCACTTTTTGTAAAAGTGGCAAAGGGGTGGAAAACTTTGACACAAAACACCACTAGCACCCAAAAACTGGGACTTCTGTATACCAGAAAACAAAGTTAATGCAATGCCCTCCATGAATTTGGTGATGAAACTGTAGGGAAATTGTTGCCCTATTGTGGCTACACAACAATGCATTAGCACACAGTCATTATATTGTACCCATTTCTATGCGGTACCCAAAGCATAACAAGAAGCTTCGATGATTTCAATGTAAAAATGGATTCTGAGCACAATTACCTGTAACAGGGTTTCTTGTACAGGGGCTGCACCTACATTTGGTATTAAGAAGAAAGGTAATCAGCATTCTAAACATGCAGTAACTTTCAGTATAATATTTATAGTTCCCACACATGCAGAGATTTGTGTCCAACAGATCAAGAAAACCGAGGCAAAACATCACAGAGCCATGACAATCTGCAGTCAACAAGCTGCGTTAGTTTTGCTCTCTCATTTACAAAAAAATTATAGTAAATGTGTTGGGCCATGGGGGGGCCACACTCCGTCGCTGAGCACCGCTCACTGTTATTAATAAAATGTGACGGATACCAAGGGATGTGAATAGATTTTTTATTTTTTTTATTTATTTATATTTTATTGGAATTTCCAACAATAAACAAGGTGGATGTGAATAGATTTTAAGGCAACATACAAATGAAACATAAATGAGACTCTTACCGTTTTTACTGCTTCCTGCAAACTGTGTATTCTAATGAGAAAAAAAGAAAGAAAATTATAAATTGAAATAATTATAAAACAGACTGTTAGCAAATTAAAGATAATCTGTTCCATCAGTACATTTTACACTAATCACGCACCATGTATTCACTTGAGAGCTCCTACTCCCTTGTGAAAACAGAGTTCAAAGTGAACCTCTCACTTTTTATCGTCATGTCTCCTTAAAGGGGTTATCAAA
Organism: Bufo gargarizans; assembly: GCF_014858855.1. Classification (NCBI taxonomy): domain Eukaryota; kingdom Metazoa; phylum Chordata; class Amphibia; order Anura; family Bufonidae; genus Bufo; species Bufo gargarizans. The sequence continues at coordinate 75,244,777 of NC_058087.1, forward strand.
TTTCAAAAACAGCCCCCCCACCATGTGCCGGGCCCCTCACAGGTAATATACATATCCTGCTCCCCTCGCCGCTCCTGGTTCCCGCATCGCCGCTGCTGCTTCTCCCTGTACACGGATTAGGTTTTGAAGGTTTTTTGGGGGGGGACATACTGAAGGCCTGCATCCCTGCCAATCATCTGTTGGAAGGGCCTGAGGTGTCCAGGCTGCACCCTTTTACTCTGCCTGTGACATCACACATCCATCAGTTACATGGCCTTTCTGCCGCTCAGTCCCATTCAAGTGAATGAGAATTAGCAATCCCCTGCAGAGTCATTACACAATGTACAGCACTGTGCCATCAAGAGGTCGACCCAATCGTCTCCATGTGCTGCGTCCCTTTCAAATAGCTGTTTAGTGGGGATGCCAGGAGTCGGCCCCTGCCGACCAGATATTGAGGAGAATAGATTAGGAATACTTAACACTTACAATGCTTCTGTGTGAGATATGAACAGAAAGAAAAAAGAAAAAAAAAAAAAAAAGATCCTGTGCATCAGTTATGCTCATTTGACATCCGTTTGAGCCATTTCTATCTGGGATCTGAATGCAGGACTTTTTTTTCCATCTGGAAAAAGGATTTCGGACGGAAATAGCTCAAACAGATGCCAAATGTTGGTAACTGATGCACAGGATCAGTTTTTTTTTTTTTTTTACAGGATCAGTTTTTGTTTCTCTTCTTCTGACGGATCAGAAGAATGGAAAAATAACGGTGATGTGAGCTCTCCCTAAGCAATATCATGGCTTTCAACAACAAAACAATGTTGATTGTATTTTGCTGACAGACTTACCATAGGGGAACATATGGATCCACTATACGCGGAGGGTGACGCAGCATAGGCATTGATGTAAGGACCGCCACTATTTGCATTACCTGCAACATATTTATAAGCTCATAAACTTTAAAATGAACAGGTCAGGAATGAAGATAATCCTATCATTAGTACAGTAACATCACATAAGCAATTCAAGGGTATAATAATTATTTTAGAATCTACATTGACTTCCACCTCCTTCATCAACTATATCCAATGACTACATAATAATGGAAATATTTGACACATGCACGTTGGAAAGACACATATCTCCTACATCTGCTTGTTCAGACACGAGAGATGACACTGCACTCAGGCTGGTCATACACTTTATGCTTGTTCGGCAAACAGCTATCCTGGACGTCAACGAAAACTGGGGAGGCCGTCATACACATTAGATGGTTGGCAGGTCAGGCCGTCTAATGTGTATGGCCAGCTTAAAGCGGTTTTCTGGGATTTTTATATTGATGACCTATCAGATCAGCAGGGGTCCGACACCTGGCAGGCCTGGCATTCAGCTGGTTGAAGAAAAGGCTGCACTCCGTGCAGCACAGCCTTCCTTTCATTGTTTACCTGCTCGACATTGCAGCAGTGAGCAGCTGTAATTACAAGAAGCCGTCCTATTCACTTCTATGGGGCGGCTCCTTCCTATTCAAGTGTATACTACAGAGCTGTCCCATTGAAGTGAATGGGATGGCTGAGATGTAATTACACCGCTCACCACTGCAATGTTGAATGGGTAAACAATGAAGGGAAGGCAGTGCTTGCATGGAGCGCAGCCTTCTACTCAACCAGCTGATCGGCAGGGTGCTGTGTCGGCTGATATTGATCCCAGAAAACCCTTTTTACTCAAAATAAATAAATAAATGAGACAAAACTTAAAAGGGATACTTTGAGACTTCTATATTGATGGCCTACCCTTAGGATAGGTCATCAATAGACAGGGGTCCCCCGGCGATCATCTGGTTGACCAGTTCCGTCTACTAGAAAACGGATGGAGCCGTTTAGTTCTGGTGCAGGAGCTCCTGCAAAACAGCTGATCCGCCAGGGTGCCAGGAGTCAAAGCCCTGCTAATCTGATACTGATAACCTATCCTAAGGATAGACCATCAGTATAAAAGTATAGCTACCTTAGCAAGACTGTATAACTACTTACTGAATTAGATCAAATAAGAGATTGTATATTCCAGCTTTCTCTTACCTTTCTGCTGGAATTCAAGAATCCTCTTTTTCAAGTCGACTCTGTGAATGGTTTGGAACAGATTTTCTAAGAGTTTTAAGTTACTTGCTGTTACTAATTGATTCTTCTCAAGCTCCACTATGAGAGACAAGAATGTCTATGGAAAAGGGAGTATAAATTAGTTATATTGTGATTTACTTGTTTTGATACCTTCAAAACAATCTCAGGAGACCGAGCTGTAAACGATCTGTTGGCACACTGCATTAGTTACTTTTTAGTACCTCAAGTTACTTTAGTACTTTGCAGAAGCTGGATAATAAGGATGCTTCCATCCTACAGCCCACTAGGTTTATTGAGGGGCCCTGTTTAAATGAAGGAGCAAAAAACATAGAAGGGAATTTATTAATTCATGTGCCAGCCTTAATTAGAAGAGAACTGCAGCATTATGCAGCAAATTTATTAAAAAGGAGTTGTTGATATTAGCAGACCTACAAAGGAAAGTAGATTTACCTGCTTTCTGCCGCAGGGTCACTCCTCTGCCACCTCACTCAGGTTCCCCAGTCAAGATCTGCTTTGACAAAAGGGGGGCGGGCCACCGCTGTGGCCAGTTATTGGCTGCAGTGGTGCTAAAGCAGATGTTGACAGCGGGGGACCTTAGAAAGGCATATGTGCCAGGGGTGCGAAGAAGACCGGACCCAGTGGCGGGGAGCAGGTAAGTATGCTTCCTATTGCAGGAGAAAGGGGTCTGCCCAAACACCCCCAAAAGGTGAACAACTTCTTTAATGGTCACACCCTTATCATAAATTTGTCACATCTTCTGTCAGTCCAAGCTCCAGAAAAGTAAAACTACAGCAGTTATGAGTATTGCACTACAACCTAGGCCACTTTACGACATAAGTTACAGTAAATATGACTAACTGAGAGGCCAACCCCTCCCAATTAGTCCTAGCCACTTTTTGAAAGTTTGCAAGAGCAGTGAAAAAAAATAATTTGATCATTTTTGTGTGAAGCTGGCATGCACCAAAATGTGAAACTGGCACACGTCCCATCATAAATCCTCTTCCAGAATTCTGTAAATTATGACAATTGTACACAAAATAAGTGTATGCATCCATTAGGCTGTATAGGTATACCTTGTTTTTTAGTTTTCCTCCATTTCTCACGTCATTTTTTATTAGGAACACAATGGAATCCAAGTCTTTCTCTTCAATCTGCTCATTGAGCTTTACCATAAAAGACCTGTAAAAACAGCATCATTAGTATAGTTAACATTTATGCATGCATTAGGTTTCATTTTTTTCCAAAAATGATGATAATGATATCAGTAAGCTGGCACCTTTGGTATGCTGTATGTTTTGTACAATGGTATCTGTATTTTTTGCTTTACCGATCCGTTTACAGATGGTCAGTAAAACTTTTCTGACACTGGTTAGGACCCCTCTGCCCCTAATGGCTTGAATTGCTTAAGGGACAAATTCTATCTGGTTTTCAAAACATTTCAGGCCACGTTAATAAGACACAACCCCACAGTTGGGAGTACAATGAGCTCATGTGTAATGCTTGTAGAACCAGTCCTATGTGTATACTGCTATGGTATTACAACTATTACAAGAGGAGTGCTCTGTGGCCATAAAGAGATGTACATTGTCAACAGCAATACTCAGATAGCCTATGGCACGTAAACAACAATCAGTTGCTATTAGTGAATATAAGGTGTGTCAAGAACACAATCACAAGGAAACATAATAAAAAAAACTAGTAAATCAGCAATTTGAGAGGGTCACGCTATCTTGTCAAGCGCCATCTTCTGTCTCAAAGTCAGGCACATGGCATTTCATCCCCACTTCAGTGGTTTTATCCAAACTGAACCTGGACCAAATCTGCAGACTTTTAAAGAGGACCTGTTACCGCATTTTTTTTTCTAAAATCAATACCTTATACCAGGGGTGCACAACGTTTCCTGGTTGGGGGCCACATTGCCATGCTGAACCAATGATGAGGGCCGAAATTAAAATTTAAAGATTTATTAACAACTGAAATATTGTACTTATGGCATATTGAACACACATTATATACCATTAATGTCTAGTTACACTTCCAGGACTCCCATCTAATGGGAGAAATACATGAAAAATACATGTGAGCAGCCACAAGACATAGGCATACATGTCTGTTACCAGATGGTTGGGGGCCGCACAGAATGGTATCAAGGGCCGCATGTGGCCCCCGGGCCGCAGGTTGTACACCCCTGCCTTATACTGTAGTATGCCTTGAGCAGATGCTAATTACTAGCATCAGTACAGGGAGGAGGAGACCTCAGCTCTTCTCAGTGGGCGTCTCCTTCTCCCTGCCTGTGACTGCTGGAAGAGGAGAAGAAGTGTGGCGAGATTTGTCAGCAACGCTGAAAGCAAGAGTGGGCGGGGTTATCTGCTGCTAGTGACGGAGGGGGGGGGGGGGGGCAACAACGGGCCTGGGCACTCGATGGGGGCGTTCCTGGGCCCCTCTGAACAAAACTGACATTTGCATAAGGAAAAAGTGTTGGCAATGACCCAGGTGACAGATTTCCTTTAACCATTTAATAGTCCCACAAGGGGACTAAAATAGGCGATATTTTGATTTTGTCTAAAATACATTGCACTATTAATGCAGTGCAATGTATTTCACTGTCAGAGCTATACTCACATTCATCACTAGGCTGTGCCAGAGAGGCGCAGCCTGCCAGGCCACACTGCAGGCAGGCCTGAATCCATCACTAAGCCCCTGCCTGCCTGCCTGCCTGCACTGACATCGGCACCCCACAATCTCATTCTCTAGCACTGGACACTGCAAATAGGAGTCAAAGGAAGCGCTGTCTAGTGTGCCGATTCTTCTAGCCTGGCCTGCTCATCGGACTGACCTACTGAGCACATGTGACCACCTGCACTGAATAGATTAGGTGGTCGTTCCAAAACAGAACTTAAAGAACATCAGGGGGTGCCATTAAATGATCACTACCTAGGCATTATAGTTTTATTAAGAATGGCGTCTCTTATGTCATTTTGAATGCAAGATTTATTAAAAGACACATCTATGCAAATTTATTAATCGTACTCCAGCATGAGGACAAGGAGACTTAGGCCAAGTTCCCATCTCCATCAAGGAGAGCCAGCAGACTGTTCCGGCACAGAGCAGCCTACCAGATCTAGGAGGGCCAGCTTCCCTACTTCACTGCCGGATCCCCACTGACTGTAATGAGATCTGGCGGTTATCCAGCAGTACCTAGCAGTTAGGGTACTTTCACACTTGCGGCAGGACGGATCCAACAGGCTGTTCACCCTGTCGGATCCGTCCTTCCGCTGTTTTGCCGTGCCGCCGCTCCGTCCCCATTGACTATAATGGGGACGGGGGCGGCGCTCCGGCGCAGTACGGCACTGCGCGGAGGAAGGCCGCCGGACTAAAAGTCCTGCATGTCCGACCTTTTTAGTCTGGCGGCCATACCTGAGGGGTTAATTGTGCGTATCATAGCCCCCTGTAAGAGATCAGGTGCTGCCAGGCAGCAGGGGGCAGCCATGTACACAGTTCTTAGTATATTCTAACTTGAAGCGTCCCCATCACTATGGCAACGCCTCCGTGTTAAAATATACTGTCGGATCTGAGTTTTCACGATATAACTCAAATCCGACAGTATATTCTAACATAGAGGCGTACCCATGGTGATGGGGACGCTTCAAGTTAAAATATACCCTGACTTTACATTAAAAGTCAATGGGGGATGGATCCGTTTGCAATTGCACCATATTGCTCAACGTCAAACGGATCCGTCCCCATTGACTTGCATTGTAAGTCAGGACGGATCCGTTTGGCTCCGCACGGCCAGGCGGACACCAAAACAACATTTTTTTTTACTTTCCTTCATGTCTGGTGATCCCTTAAAAATCACAGAAGACATACGGAAAAAAAAAAAACGGACACAGATCACGGAACAACGGAACCCCGCTTTTTAGACCGTGAAAAAAAAAATGACGTGTGCATGAGGCTTAAATGGCGGAAGTGTAGAGATCACTTTATCTAAAAGTCCCTGGCGCTTTAAAACTTCGACCTCAGGATCAAAGCTGCAAGTTTGAGAAACTCTGGGTGGGGATGCAGAATGGGACCTTAATGAAGAATGTCCTTCCTGAGAGGAAGGATCTAAGGGTTGGAGAAAGTCTTTTGAGTAGGGAGAACCAGCTCCTCTTTGGCCAGAAGAGAGCGATTAGAAAAGCCCGTTTTCAAAGGTGCCCGGGCGACTGTTGCGGAACGCCGGAGGGGGGCCCGTTCTGTCCAAAGGCAGCAGGAGTGGAGATGAGCGGAGAGCTGTGCTACGGTGCCTTAGGTTCCCTATACGCAGCTGCTCTTTGGACACGCTCCCCGCCCATGGCTGAGCGTACACCGCAGAAGTCCACTGTGACAGACATGGCGGCGCTCGGTTCGCGCTGGTGGTGGCCCCGGGGTGTGAGGAGGAGAAGCTCCGTCCTGCTCCCAGTGGGCCCGGGCCACCCATCTGTTCTATAAGCGGAATGCAGAGTCCGGCCTGGCGGTATGTTAAGCGGCTGCTCTGTCTGATGGGCCTGAGGCCTGACCTGCTGTGCGGGGCCATATCGCTGACCTGCGCCCTCCTCGTGGCTCTCAGGTTCACCTGCAGGTAACTACCCGCCCCCAGTGCAAACTACTCTCATCCAAGTGAGGCAGGAGCCTGAGGTGTCTGCACATGTACACTGTATGTCATAGTCCTATATACTGTAAATATATCATGGTCCTGTACACTGCGTATGTAACATAGTATATGGCACATGTACCCTGCATATGTAACATAGTATAGAAAACGGATCTGTCTCCCACTGACTTTCAATGGAGTTCATGACGGATCCGTCTTGGCTATGTTACAGATAATACAAACGGATCCGTTCATGACGGATGCATGCGGTTGTATTATTGTAACGGATCCGTTTTTGCAGATCCATGATGGATCCGCCCAAAACGAGAGTGTGAAAGTAGCCTTAGATTTATTATGGTGCGAAAGGACTTTAATAATAGAGCTGATCTTGTTGGGAAACTGGAACAACCACTCCTACATTTTGCAGGTGGGGGGGGGGGGGACTGAAGAAAATTCTATTTTGTAACCAGCTTTGACCACCTCTAGGGCCCATGGATTGAAGGTTATTTTTTTCCAAGGAGGAAGAAAATTCTTCAGCCTCCCGCCTATCCTGGCATCACTGCTTATCTCCGGATTTATTTGGGGGATTAGGGAGAAAAACTTTTTGTCACGGCTGAGAGCGGGGGAAACCCTCAACCGTGCGATGTCAATAGAATAAGGGTAGCTGCTAGGCCAGGACGACAGGATCAGGGAGCAGGTCACCTCCTAGCGCGTCCCTAATTCTTACCCTGACTCCTAACCGTATGAGCCAACCCAGATGGTAGGAGGGCTCATACTCCGGAACCTAGGGTCCCTACTAGCCCTCAGGAAATCCCTGGACTAGGAGCAGTGTAAGACAACCTGTTACTCCTAGACACGGACGCACAGGAGTCTCACTGGCCAAGGAGCAAGGAGAGGGGAAACATATACAGCATATGGATATGGCAGGTGAGATAAAGCAGTACTACATATACCTGCCACAGACACGCTGACTGGAACCCGTGCACAAGTACTGATGTCCACAGAAACATTAAGGACATAGCACACACACAAATCACACAGGTATCCAGGACATCCATAGCTGCAATAAATATAAAGAGCATAAAAACATCTTCTTAACATCATACATATATTTTTTATGACCACAAGGGTGGCCCTCACTGGATAGATGGCATAAGAGACCAGGAGGATGACCCCAGCATAAAGCATGGCTGGAGTACCCCTCAGCTACAGGCATCCAGCAGGAGCTATATAGCCCAAGCAGCCACACCCCCACACACATACTAGAAAAGGACACCTTTCCAACACCAGACAAGAAAAGTGTCACTTAAAAGGGGAAATGCACACACACAACTAAATCCCGTGCAAACCAAACATGGAAAGTGAACACATACAAACACACGTTGCAAGATGCAACTGCATGCCTTGACAGCGAGCAGCCTGGCAACCAGCTCAGGCTGCTACACTGCCAACAACTTGTTGCCAGCGGCAATAACACGTGAGACAACATACTAACTGCCCTCACCTGCGGTAGACAACAAGCAGACCGTTGACAACTGCATGCGACACAAAGAGTCACGACCAAACCATAGTCGTGACACTTTTCTTCTACCCCCTTTGGGGTAGCTCCAGCGACCTGACTTCCCTTTTACCCTATAAGATTTGTCTTGGCTAGCATAGGGACAAAAGGGTAATTTTTTCCTATATGGCAAGTCTTCCGGAAAACCCTTTTTCTTATTGGCTGCCTTCTCAAGAATCTTGGCTAAAACCGGTCCAAATACATACTCCATACTCCAGAGGCCTCGATGAGCCACATTAGACAAGCCCGCATCTGTTGCTGAAAATATCACAGACTGATAAGTCAGCTAAAAGAGCTATTGCCGATTTAAGTAAGGGGATAGAATTTATTATCTAGTCTCTTGGGGTTTTGTTTCTTAGATGATTGTCTCTTGCGAAAATCCTGGGAGGCGGCCAACATCGTGGCAACCTCGGTCGTAAGATCTATGTACCTTTGGTTAAATGAATTGGACAGTCTGTTTTCTTATACATAGTATCCCTTGGTTGGGAAGCATCCTCAAAGGGTAAGGAAGTCTTTTTATTTACTTTAGCAACTTGTACATCAGTTTTTGTTATATCGTCAAATATTTTTGACCCTGATGGATCAAAAAGCAGATGATTTTGGAACTCTGGAAACCCCTAGTCTTTATTCAGGATCAAGCCACTCCTCCAGGATCACATCTCTGATATTTTCATTAATAGGGAAAATCCAAGCTCGTTTAACCCCAAGACCCCCAACATGTATTCTTGGATGGAATGGGTTTTCTGAACCCACATGGTGGCTCTGACTGCTTTCAAAAGGTCATTCAGGTCCTTCTCAGAGAAGTACTTTATTTTTTTTTATTTCCCACAGATACACAGATATTTCACCGTCTGATAAGGAGTCCTCCTCGACCCACTGTCTGGAGGAGGATGCCTCACCCCCCCAAACATTCTGAATCAGAGGACGAGGGTCCGGGGTTCTCCAGCTACAGCTCTCCCCGCTCCGTTCTCGCACCTATCAGACAATGTGGGCATATCCTAGCGATATTCCCCCATTGTTTGTGATGGGAATACCCCTTTAAGTCAATAGTAACTGCATTACGCTCTGCACTGCACTCCCCCTAGTGGTGGTTGCAGATAACCAGCTTTGTAACATAAGGGAATCACAAGACTTATCAATGTATTTGTCAGTTTTCTGGTGAAAAATACGTTTATAAATATGCTGTTCAGAATGAGTGCCTATTCCGCTTTTTGTGACATAGACGTCAGGTAAAGCAGGTGATACCAGGTGTAACTGAACTAAAAAAAAACTGTAATAAAAAAATAAAAAGTCTTCCCCTTAATAAAAATAAGTAAATTCATTAGAAATGAGGAGCACTGAGCTTTGCGTTTTGGATTGCCTGGGACTAATTGAGGTACATATACTGGGAAACTGGGTGGGGCAAGTGGTCCATAATAACTTTTGCTGTGGGACTCTGAGATCTGTATAAGCCCCTGCTCTATACGAATAAAATTTTTTGTATATGCTATGGATCTTGTTGTGCACTTCCATGGGGCACAAGGTAAGGTAGGTTTGTGTCATGTTTTCAGTCCATGCAGTGTCAAGAAATATACAATAAAATGTACAGAGATATTTAATGCAAAGTCTTACCTGTAATCTGAAATGAAGCTGGGTTGTTTCTTCAACAGCCTCTCTACTTCTGGTTTGGTGATCCTGTAATGCTTTTTGATAAGATCAAACCTTTTCAGTAGACACAACAATTCCAATACTACTGGATGTGAATATCTGTCATTCAGTTCACTTAGCAGCTCCCGTATGTTAGTGGTAGACGTGATGTCCCGACAAGCAAACCTTATTACTTCTTCTTCATCAGATTCAAATTCTTCTACAATCTGTACAAGGGTCCGATCAGATACACGGACACTGCTCATTACAATATCTGCTGCTGCGGCACAGGCCAGGGCGTATTTTTTGTGAGTATAAAATACTACATCTCTAGTTACCTACAGTGGAAAAAAAGAAAAGTTAACTCTCTCTTATCACTCAGATATATGGACTTTGATTAATGAAATACAATGAAGGAATGACATGAGACTATACACAAATACCCTAGGTAGTGTCCCGATTATGAGCTGATCACCAAGGTCTGCATGCTTGTGCCCCCTGTAGTCAACTTTGGTTGGAGGATGCTGACTGCACAGACACATGGGAAATTACACATCACCCTATGGTCTGTGGTTCTCTGGAGCAAAAGTCATCGCTTTCAGTGCTCCTTGCTATGACTAATGATGGGGGATGCCAAGCAAGGGACAACCCCTCTATGATTTCCATATTCCTTGATGAACAACATCTTTTTTTGCTCCAGTATTTTATTTAAAGTCGTTCTCTGCAGGTTGCCTCCTTTTCTACAGCTACTTAGGGGTATGAGGGGGTGGAACTGCGCTGAGGCGCTGCTGTCTATTCACACTGATGAGCTGTGTCTGCTAAGCGTACCATCGCTGCAGTTCTACCTGTTGTGGAGCAGGAACTCTGCTCTACAATAGAGAGCAGCGATATGTTCCTCTGTTATGGCTGAGCAGCCTGACAGGAGCAGTATCGTATCATTACTATCTATCTAAACCACACTGAATGAGTAAATACACGTCCCTTAAATTTTTAAAAATATGATATCCTTTATTCAAAATAATCACAATTTAGACATGATAAGACACATATAACACATTGTACATTTTAGTAATAAATAAGCATTTAGTGAATGTATCCAATACAAAACACCACCTATACTCAATGTAAATATAACTCTGGCTAGGAGTAAAATATCTGTGATAAACACTCTGCCAGACTGTGAGAAGGGTACTGATAACCTGTAAAATGCTGAGCCTAATGTGAGCTAAACGCTCTATATAAGTTGCTCAGCATGGAATCAATATCTACCCTTTTCCACAGGAGGACGCAGACGGCGAAATGTACGTCGAGGAGCCTTAACACACCTGACTCTTACTGGTATGACTTGAGCTTTTCTCTGGCTATCTCTTGGGAATATTTTCATGTACTTTTACTCTGTCATTGTGTACGCCGATTGTGGAAAAGGGTAGATATTGATTCCATGCTGAGCAACTTATATAGAGCGTTTAGCTCACATTAGTCTCAGCATTTTACAGGTTATCAGTACTCTTCTCACCGTCTGGCAGAGTGTTTACCACAGATATTTTACTCCTAGCCAGAGTTATATTTACATTGAGTATAGGTGGTGTTTTGTATTGGATACATTCACTAAATGCTTATTTATTACTAAAATGTACAATGTGTTATATGTGTCTTATGTCTAAATTGTGATTTTATAAAGGATATAATATTTTTAAAAATTTAAGGGACGTGTATTTACTCAGTGTGGTTGAGATCAATATTTTGAGTATCCCAGTAACAGTTGCTGTTACAATTTATGACCTAATTGGTGATTAATCATTACCATCTATTCCAGGGATCAGAAACCTTCAGCACTCCAGCTACTGTGAAACTACAACTCCCAGCATGCACAATTAACTTGGCAGTTCTTGTAAGTCCCACAGAAGTGAAAGTAGGATTCTGGGAGTTGTAGTTTCAGAACAGCTGGAGTGCCGGAGGTGGCTGATCCCTGATCTATTCTGTAAGCCATTTGCACTAGCAGTCAAACTGGTCACTTACCTCAGGGTCAGTTCGCATCTTTAACAGATCCCTTCTTTCTAGTATACGTCAACAACAAAATTAATGATTTCTCTGATCCACTAGTTAATGGGCCACGAACAGTGACAAAAATAATAGTAAGCTTTGATGTCCAGCACTAACACTGCTGTGAAGTCTGTAGTGAATAATGAAAGTAAAAGTTCTCCTGCAGCGTAGTAATATACATACAGTGTAAAACCCTCAGAAATTCCATCTCTTGTGTGGGTTCACGTCACAGCTTCAATCAAGGGACTAATTAATTTTCCACTTATGCATTGGAAAGTCAAAAACTATTGTAGTACTAACCACAGAGCAATGAAATGTTCGGAAAGAACATGACAAAAACACAGGTGGACCTAGACTTTTAACCCCTTAAGGACCGTTCATTCATAACTAATAGCAGAAATAAGAGGAATGGTGCAACAGAAAGTCATAAGAATAGATGCTCCAGGATTGTTATTACATGGGGGGTGCAAGTAGTTACCAAAACAGACAAATCCGGAGAGGTGAGGGGGTCCTCTTTAACGATCGATCTTAGGACAAACCCTTTAAACCTCATAAAATCACTGCAACAGTGACCTCATTGGTGCCGACCCCCTCAGAGCAACAGTGACCTCAGCTAAATAAAAAATTGTCTGTATACCGGGAGCGATGTGGCTGCTATCTCTATATTGTTCCTGTGACAGCCTGTATACAGGGAGCGATGTAGCTGCTATCTCTGTATAGTTCCTGTGCCAGCCTGTATACAGGGAGCGATGTGGCTGCTATCTCTGTATAGTTCCTGTGCCAGCCTGTATACAGGGAGCGATGTGGCTGCTATCTCTGTATAGTTCCTGTGCCAGCCTGTATACAGGGAGCGATGTGGCTGCTATCTCTATATTGTTCCTGTGACAGCCTGTATACAGGGAGCGATGTAGCTGCTATCTCTGTATAGTTCCTGTGCCAGCCTGTATACAGGGAGCGATGTGGCTGCTATATCTGTATAGTTCCTGTGACAGTCTGTATACCGGGAGCGATGTGGCTGCTATCTCTGTATAGTTCCTGTGACAGCCTATATACAGGGAGCGATGTGGCTGCTATATCTGTATAGTTCCTGTGACAGTCTGTATACCGGGAGCGATGTGTCACAAGAAGGCAGATACATGAATTACTGCTAGCATTGAGCCCTCGCTATTGAAAAGGCAGGGAGCCACGTAACAACTGTTCTACACTATTTAGGGACAGCTATATATTATTTTGCGTCTTTTTCAAAATTACTGCAAAGCTGTAACATTTTTGGCTTAATTCAGAAAACCAAAGAAAATAAAATTGTGCCAAAAAAGAAAGATCTCAGAAAAATGTACCTGTGTTACCTACTTATTAGTATTAGGCGCAAATATTGAAATCATGAATATTAATCGCGAATATCGGCACTTCGAGAATTCGCTAATATTTAGAATATAGTGATATATATATTCGTATTATCGAATATTCTAGATTTTTTTTTCATCTGAAGTTCTGAACCCATGATCCCTCCCTGCTTCTTGCTTTTGAGACAATGAGAAGGCTGCAATGTCTTTGTCTGAGCTTAGCAACATCCCTAGCAACCAATAGGAAAGTTGCCTACCCCTTACTATATAAGAACCTCCACAGCAGCCATTTTCTACAGTTTTTTTAAGTTCTGAGAGAGAGCAGTGACATCGCTGTGCTCTGTGCTTTCCACACTACATTAGAAATATATATTACACACACATACAGTACAGACCAAAAGTTTGGACACACCTTCTCATTCAAAGTTTTCTTTATTTTCATGACTATGAAAATTGTAGATTCACACTGAAGGCATTAAAACTAAGAATTAACAGATGTGGAATTATATACATAACAAAAAAGTGTGAAACAACTGAAAATATGTCATATTCCAGGATCTTCAAAGTAGCAACCTTTTGCTTTGATTACTGCTTTGCACACTCTTGGCATTCTCTTGATGAGCTTCAAGAGGTACCTGAAATGGTTTTCACTTCACAGGTGTGCCCTGTCAGGTTTAATAAGTGGGATTTTTTGCCTTATAAATGGGGTTGGGACCATCAGTTGCGTTGAGGAGAAGTCAGGTGGCTACACAGCTGATAGTCCTACTGAATAGACTGTTAGAATTTGTATTATGGCAAGAAAAAAGCAGCTAAGTAAAGAAAAACGAGTGGCCATCATTACTTTAAGAAATGAAGGTCAATCATTTAGCTGAAAAATTGGGAAAACTTTGAAAGTAAGGGCTATTTGATCATGAATGATAGTGAAGGGGTGCTGCGCCAGATGACCTGGCCTCCACAGTCACCGGACCTGAACCCAATAGAGATGGTTTGGGGTGAGCTGGACCACAGAGTGAAGGCAAAAGGGCCAACAAGTGCTAAGCATCTCCTGGAACTCCTTCAAGGCTGTTGGAAGACCATTTCAGGTGACTACCTCTTGAAGCTCATCAAGAGAATGCTAAGAGTGTGCAAAGCAGTAATCAAAGCAATAGGTGGCTACTTTGAAGAACCTAGAATCTGACATATTTTCAGTTGTTTCACACTTGTTTGTTATGTATATAATTCCACATGTGTTAATTCATAGTTTTGATGCCTTCATAGTCATGAAAATAAAGAAAACTCTTTGAATGAGAAGGTGTGTCCAAACTTTTGGTCTGTTCTGTACATATATACACACACACACACACACATACATACACTAATACAGATAGTCAGTGTAGGTTATATCCTGATATAAATAAAAATTAGAGGGGCACTCTCAAAAGCAGTGGGAGCAGTGGATATTCGTAAATAAACTTTATTGGTATAGGCAACGTTGATATTCAATTCGTTCACAGTGTATTATTCTTGTATATAGCAGCATAGATTATAAATAGCATGCTAAAAACCACATTGTGAATAAACAAAAATACGAATATAATGCATATAATATACAATACTAGAATAACAATCCAACATTAAAAAGATGCCAATCCAGCAAAAAAAAAAAAAAAAAATGGATAGAAATTTTGCATCCGATAAAAACTTCAATCTCGATTAAAACTTCAGTCTCAGGTTTCAATTGATAGCACTCCAATAGTAAGTCTCGGTTTAGTTGCTGGCTATACACAGAGTGGCGTCCCACTCACTGGCCAGAAACAGCGGCGCCCCACTGTAATTTACAAAGGCGATCGCTTAATTTTCAAAGACCGTTCGATCTTACCCGGAGGGTTTTTCAACGAAGATCTCCTACCCTCGCCTCGATGCACCTGTTTAATGTATCGGTGTTACGGTCTCGAGGGCTGTTAAATCTTCAATGGAGACCCACGCCAATGCCGGAAGTCCACGTGATCTCGCTGAAGGTGAGCTTCCCTTATCCAGCAAAGGCCTCCTGCAGTCGGCGTTCTCAGGGTCGTTGTAGTATTAAAGTATTCACCTCCAAAAATCGATAGATCGAAAGTCTCAATTTCAAGTGCGGGGGTCCATTTACCAAACACGTTTCGGGGTTAGAGCAATTGACCCCTTCATCAGTGGCTAGTGTCCCCCTGTTTTGGCACCTCCTTTTATAGGGCTACTGATTGAGAAAACCTGGTCCTGGATTGTTCGATTTTTTTGATCCGAAACTCTGTAGACTCTAATCAGAGCAAATGGTTGTCATGCTGGATTGTATTTGTCCGATCATGCATTAAAGAACATCACAAAATATTCTTATGGACATATATTGTCATTATCATTATAGACTTGAGATTTGCCAAATCTGGCATTTAGCAGTCTCAAAAGGTAAAAATCCTTACATACACTTGTTAATGAATCAGTCCCAGATCATATGGTGTAAAAAATGCACCAAACCCATTGCGGTTCCTATGCGGTTTTGATAGATTTCTGTAAAAAACTATTAAAACTGTTAAGATACATAAAATAGGTATTTTAAAATGAAGATTACAACAATGCATACAGTCGAATTATACAAAATCTCTTCCAAGTCCATGTTTCAACAATCAACATATAATAAGGCCTTGCCAATAAATTCTGAGACTTTTAGTGGGGAGTGGATGGGGCCTATCACAGAGGAAAAACTAGACAGATATATAAAACTGCCCAGTTGATCATCTGTGAGGGGCGCCCATCTATAGAAAACCAAACAACTGAAACGCGGCATTTAAGCCCTGTGGTAAAAGAGTATTTAATTCGAAAATACGTTTCTAGTCGGGACATTTTTTCTATATGATCCCCGCCTCTCCAATCTCTATGAACTCGATCTATGGCCATACATTTCAAACATGTGGGATCTTGTTGATGAGCTATCTTAAAATGACTTGACACAGAATGATTCTCGAAGCCCTTTTTTATGTTCACAATATGCTCCGCAATCTGTTTTTTAAGGGGTCTCTTGGTCCTGCCTACATATTGATAGCCGCAGGGACACTCCATCACATAAATACCAACATCTTCCGTACTACATGTAAGAAATTCCCTAAATTTATGGCAGTATTTATTACTAAAGGTAATTCTGTTGTTTTTCTAGGGAAAGAAGTGATCTTACAATTGTTGCACTTTCCACAACGGAAAAAGCCCTGAATGCCTGCCTAACTCTGAATAGATGGTCTTATATCTTTCTTTTGTACGGTAGGTGCTATTTTGATATTTAAATCTGAAGATTTTGTAAATGTGATTTTAGGATTCGGAGATACCAAGTTCCCCAACATTTTGTCCTTCTTCAGAAGGTCCCAGTGCTTTTTAACAATATGTTGTATCGTCCTAAAGTCCAGGGGTGTATCTATCACAAGGCAAACAAGGCATTTGCCTAGGGCGGCACTTGAAAAGGGGGCGGCAAAATGCCTTGTTTGCTTAGTGATAGTTACACAATATGCTAAATATATTTTTTGCCCCTTGTCCGATCCTTCATTATGAGAGCGGCATCGCCGGCGCCGCATAGTGAAGGAGTTGAAAAACGTACTTCCTCCCTCTCCTGACTTTCTCCCGACCTCCCCTGCCTTTTGCGTCCTCACGTTGACATCACACGGAGGTGGAGTCACGGGCCGGCAACGCTAGGGTGAGCCTTATCTCCTCCAAGTGCAGAGCGGATCCTGCACACGGTCACCGTGAACACTGAGGCCAGGCCCCGGCCACCAATGCACTGATCCCTGAGCCTGCTGTCTTCAAAAACTGTAAGTACTTAAATTACAGTAATTCACAAAAAATCAATTACTTGTTTTATGGGGTAAGGGGGTTGGGACCCGTTGGGTGGTTAGAGGGGGGAGAATTAGGGAGGGATTAATACTGTACTAACTCTAGCTGCACATTGTTTTTTTAACAAGGAAGGGGTGGGTCAAATTTATATTAGGGGGGTGCCCGAGTTTAGTCTCGCCTAGGGCAGCAAAAAACCAAGATACACCACTGCTAAAGTCCCCATTAAAAGGTAGAATCAGATATAAATCCATATTTCCCATGTCCTTGGTTCTTGTTTTATTTTCAATAAAAAATTCCTCCCTGTTCATATTTCTAACTTTTGTTAGAGCGGTGTTTAGAATCTCGGCTAACAAATTCCACTCATTGGAATTGATGGATTCTAAAAATCGATCCAATTTGTCTTTTCCCGCCTTCCAGATAAAAAAAAGACATCGTCGATATATCTTTGCCAGAGCACAAGGTCCGTCCCCAGCCTTGACAAGAACATATCCAGTCAAGGCTGGGGACGGACCTGGTGCTCTGGCAAAGATATATCGACGATGTCTTTTTTTTATCTGGAAGGCGGGAAAAGACAAATTGGATCGATTTTTAGAATCCATCAATTCCAATGAGTGGAATTTGTTTATTACAGGCACTACCAGTCAGGAAGTAGTGGAGTTTTTAGACATATGTATTTCAAATAAAAATGGTAAATTACATTGCAATACATTCATTAAACCCACAGCATGCAATAGTTATATTCAATTTAATAGCTGTCATCTTCCGAGCTGGTTAATCAATATCCCGCAGGGACAGCTGCGGAGAATAAAACGGAATTCGAAAAAGAAGCAGGTAAAATGACCCAACAGTTTCTCAAAAAAGAATATCCCGCCGAGATTCTAAACACAGCTCTAACAAAAGTAAGAAATATGAACAGGGAGGAATTTTTTATTGAAAATAAAACAAGAGCCAAGGACATGGGAAATATGGATTTAAATCTGATTCTACCTTTTAATGGGGACTTTAGGAAGATACAACATATTGTTAAAAAGCACTGGGACCTTCTGAAGAAGGACAAAATGTTGGGGACCTTGGTATCTCCGAATCCTAAAATCACATTTACAAAATCTTCAGATTTAAATATCAAAATAGCACCTACCGTACAAAAGAAAGATATAAGACCATCTATTCAGAGTTGGGCAGGCATTCAGGGCTTTTTCCGTTGTGGAAAGTGCAACAATTGTAAGATCACTTCTTTCCCTAGAAAAACAACAGAATTAGTGTCCTTTAGTAATAAATACTGCCATAAAATTAGGGAATTTCTTACATGTAGTACGGAAGATGTTGGTATTTATGTGATGGAGTGTCCCTGCGGCTATCAATATGTAGGCAGGACCAAGAGACCCCTTAAAAAACTGATTGCGGAGCATATTGTGAACATAAAAAAGGGCTTCGAGAATCATTCTGTGTCAAGTCATTTTAAGATAGCTCATCAACAAGATCCCACATGTTTGAAATGTATGGCCATAGATCGAGTTCATAGAGATTGGAGAGGCGGGGATCATATAGAAAAAATGTCCCGACTAGAAACCAAACGTATTTTCGAATTAAATACTCTTTTACCACAGGGCTTAAATGCCGAGTTTCAGTTGTTTGGTTTTCTATAGATGGGCGCCCCTCACAGATGATCAACTGAGCAGTTTTATATATCTGTCCAGTTTTTCCTCTGTGATAGGCCCCATCCACTCCCCACTAAAAGTCTCAGAATTTATTGGGAAGGCCTTATTATATGTTGATTGTTGAAACATGGACTTGGAAGAGATTTTGTATAATTCGACTGTATGCCTTGTTGTAATCTTCATTTTAAAATGCCTATTTTATGTATCTTAACAAATCCTCCGGGTAAGATCGAACTGTCTTTGAAAATTAAGCGATCACTTTTGTAAATTACTGTGGGACGCCGCTGTTTCAGGCCAATGACTTACTATTGGAGTGCTATCAATTGAAACCTGAGACTGAAGTTTTAATACTAGAGATTGAAGTTTTTATCGGATCCAAAATTTCTATCGATTTTTGGGATTGATTTTTATTGCTGGATTGGCATCTTTTAATGTTGCATTGTTATTCTATTATTGTATATTATATACGTTATATTCGTACTTTTTGTTTATTCACAATGTGGTTTTTAGCATGCTATTTATAATCTATGCTGCAAAATACAAGAATACTACACTGTGAACGAATTGAATATCAACGTTGCCTATACCAATAAAGTTTATTTACGAATATCCACTGCTCCCACTGCTTTTGAGAGTGCCCCTCTAATTTTTATTAACCCCCTTTTTCAGACTTGGTGATCTGCAAGTGGGTGCACCTCACGTGGTTCGCTGACCACTCTAGTGCGACATAATTCCTTACATTTATATCCTGATATACTGTAGTTGTTGCAGTGCAGGGTGTTAGGTAGTGCGATAGGTTCTGCTGTCCATACATACATGCAGACCTGCTAAAATGTGAATTTTCACGTATTGCGCCAAAATATTCGCATCATTAGTGCCGATTAGAGCAATCGCGAATATATTGGACCACTAACTACATATAAAGCCATTTTTAATGTTCTGCTGTGCCAACCATTTATTCCAGTCTTGGGAACTTCTAGCAGATTGGAAAATGTAGCAAAAGTGACACACGCCTGTATTTCGTGTGCATTATGCGAATACTACATTGCCGATTTTTGCAATCAAGAAAATAATCGCGAATTCTTGAATATATGACGAATATTCTACAAAATAATCGCAAAATATCACTAATTCAAATATTGCCCCTCCCGCTCGTCACTACTGCTTATTCATATTTATTACATGGAACATTATCTGTCAATGCCAGTAAATAGGGTCGCACGGCTCATAGCATCGTGTTGTTTTTTTTTTATCATTTACTACATTTATATGAGCTATGCTTTTTTTTTTTTTTTATAAAAAAATTTATATATATATATATATATATATATATATAGAGATTTCTTATTATAACCTGGCTATAAAAAAGGCAGGGCTGTTATTAATAGGAAAATTGTAGCGCTGAAGAAATTCTATGAGCTGTGCTACAGAAGTTACTGACTATTACACAATAGTATGTTATGTGACTGAGCACTGCAATCAATAGCTAGGGATTTGCTCATTCATAACAGCTATTTCTTCCAGCCCTCTAGCACAGGAATACACAACCTGTAGCCCTCCAGCTGTTGCAAAACTACAACTCCCATTATGCCTGAACAGTCTACAGCTATTAGGGGGTGCTGGGAATTTGTAGTTTTGCAACAGCTGGAGGGCTGCAGGTTGAGAATCCCTGCTTTAGCACATGGGATCTTGGCTCTGTTATCTAAGTTCAATAAGTAAATGAGACTAAGCTGCTGCCGGAGTGCGAGCGGAGTTCTTTACTAGAGTGGCATCCTACCTGGGCACCACCAGTATGCAGGGGTGTATCTATCACAAGGCAAACAAGGCATTTGCCTAGGGCGGCACTTGAAAAGGGGGCGGCAAAATGCCTTGTTTACTTAGTGATAGTTACACAATATGCTAAATATATTTTTTGCCCCTTGTCCAATCCTTCATTATGCAAGCGGCATTGCCGGCGCCACATAGTGAAGGAGTTGAAAAACGTACTTCCTCCCCCTCCTGACTTTCTCTCGACCTCCCCTGCCTTTTGCGTTCTCACGTTGCCGTCGTGACGTCACACGGAGGTGAACACTGAGGCCAGGCCCCGGCCACCAATGCACTGATCCCTGAGCCTGCTGTCTTCAAAAACTGTAAGTACTTAAATTACAGTAATTCACAAAAAATCAATTACTAAGGCTACTTTCACACTAGCGTTCGTCGGTCCGCTCGTGAGCTCCGTTTGAAGGGGCTCACGAGCGGACCCGAACGCAGCCGTCCAGCGCTGATGCAGTCTGAATGGAGCGGATCCGCTCAGACTGCATCAGTCTGGCGGCATTCAGCCTCCGCTCCGCTCGCCTCCGCACGGACAGGCGGACAGCTGAACGCTGCTTGCAGCGTTGGGGTGTCCGCCTGGCCGTGCGGAGGCGTGCGGATCCGTCCAGACTTACAATGTAAGTCAATGGGGACGGATCCGTTTGAAGATGCCACAATATGGCTCAATCTTCAGGCGGATCCGTCCCCCATTGACTTTACATTGAAAGTCTGGACGGATCCGTACGAGGCTATTTTCACACTTAGCTGTTATATGCTAAAATAATGCAGACGGATCCGTTCTGAACGGAGCCTCCGTCTGCATTATTATGATCGGATCCGTTCAGAACGGATCCGATCGAACGCTAGTGTGAAAGTAGCCTTAGTTGTTTTATGGGGTAAGGGGGTTGGGACCCGTTGGGTGGTTAGAGGGGGGAGAATTAGGGAGGGATTAATACTGTACTAACTCTAGCTGCACATTGTTTTTTAACAAGGAAGGGGTGGGTCAAATTTATATTAGGGGGGTGCCCGAGTTTAGTCTCGCCTAGGGCAGCACAAAACCAAGATACACCACTGCCAGTATGGGGTGCTGTGTATCCTTTCCATTAAGCCACTACCAGACATATCTGGTGGCTGCGTATTTCTCCTGAGTACAAGTCATGTCTAAATCCTATATATATATATATATATATATATATATATACATACACACAGAGGACCTGGCTTCGCACGGGTACATTTCATCTACTTAATGTTTGTGTGTTGTTAAAAGATATCAAGAGTATCCCTGGCCTATAAAAGTGACATCTACACTACCCCGCCCCCTTAACAGTGACCTCCCACAGTGCCCTGTCTCCTACCAGCGCCGTACATGTACAGCGCTGGTGCGATGTGTAAACATGACGCCCACTCGCAGGTGCAGCGGGCGTCATGGCCGGCAGATCTCTGCTGTTTCATACAGCAGAGACCTGCGGCTAATTACCGTGACTGGCAATAACGCTGATCGTGGTAATTAAATGCTTTAGATGCCGTGATCAAGCGAGATCACGGCACCTAAATGTGCAAAAACCCAGAAGCTCGCGCTTCCGGGCTTCCTACCTATGCCCCGTGTGTCCAATCCGGGCATAGATAGTTGCGCTGAATACTGGTAGCTTTACTGAGTAAGCTAAGGGCTCTTTCACATCTGGGTTCTTTTCTTCCGGCATAGAGTTCTGTCGTCGGGGCTCTATGCCGGAAGAATCCTGATCAGTTTTATCCTAATGCATTCTGAATGGAGTGAAATCCGGACCGGAACGTTTTTTGGCCGGAGAAAATACCGCAGCATGCTGCGCTTTTTGCTCCAGCCAAAACTTGCCGCAAGGCCGGATCCGGAATTAATGCCCATTGAAAGGCATTGATCCGGATCCGGCCTTAAGCTAAACGTCGTTTCGGCGCATTGCTGGATCCAACGTTTAGCTTTTTTAGAGTGGTTACCATGGCTGCCGGGACGCTAAAGTCCTGGCAGCCATGGTAAAGTGTAGTGGGGAGCAGCATACTTACCGTCCGTGCGGCTCCCGGGGCGCTCCAGAGTGACGTCAGGGCGCCCCAAGCGCATGGATCACGTGGTCGCATGGCACGTCATCCATGCACATGGGGCGCTCTGACGTCATTCAGGAGCACCCCGGGAGCCGCACGGACTGTAAGTATACCGCTCCCCCGCTCCCCGCTCCTACTATGGCAACCAGGACTTTAATAGCGTCCTGGCTGCCATAGTAACACTGAACGCATTTTGAAGACGGATCCGTCTTCAAATGCTTTCAGTACACTTGCGTTTTTCCGGATCCGGCGTGTAATTCCGGCAAGTGGAGTACACGCCGGATCCGGACAACGCAAGTGTGAAAGAGGCCTAACAGTATTCAAACTGCAATTCTTATTTTGGCAGGCCAGCATAAGAAATTGGCAAAAGTGAGAAAAATAAGCTAATAAAATAAAAAATTAAAAAGTAATACGCTCATATATGAGGCACATAATGATCACAATTTTTTTTTAAAAATATGAAAAATTAAAAATATTTTAAAAGTTTAAAATCACCCCCCTTTCTGAATAATTAAAAAATAACTAAACAATAAATATAAACATCATGGGTATCACCGCGATCAAAAATGCCCATACTATTAAAATGAAAAAAAAAATAATCCAATATGGTGAATGGCGTAACGGAAAAAAGGGTGAAAATCGCCAATTTGCAATTTTTTTTCATTGCTTCTCTTACCCAATTTTTTTTTTAATCAAATGCGATAAAAAAAGTAATGCACACTCCAAAATGGTATCAATTAAAAGTACACATTGTTCTGCAAAAAATTTGCCCCTAAACAGCTCAGTAGACAGAAGTATAAAAAAGTAATGAGGGCCAGAATATGGTGGTATAAAAAAAATAAACTAAGAAAATTTCTCACCGTTTACATTTATTTTTACACTATTTAGACATAAAGAACCTATACATATGGGGTATCGTTTAGGGATCGACCGATTATCGGATTTACCGATATTATCGGCCGATATTCAGGATTTTGAACGTTATCGGTATCGGCATTTATTTTGCCGATATTCCGATAACGTCCTGGGAACACAGATCGCGCTGCTGTCAGCGCTCTCCATGCTCCCTCAGCAGCAGCACAGGGGAGAAGGAGTAGTGTCTCCTCCCCCTGTGCTGCTGCTGCTGCTCCAGCCAATGGGAGGACAGGGGACAAGAGGAGGGGAGGAGCTATGGCCACTGCGCCACCAATGAAGCTTAATCTATCATTCATTCATATACAGGAGGCGGGAGCTGCAGGATCACATTGCCGGCTCCCGGCCTCTATGAGCTGTAGCTGCGATCTGCGGTAGTTAACTCCTCAGGTGCCGCGGATCGCAGCTACAGCTCATAGAGGTCGGGAGCCGGCTATGTGATCCTGCAGCCAGCTCCCCCCTCCTGTATATGAATGAATTAGAGATTAAGCTTCATTGGTGGCGCAGTGCGCCCCCCCAAGCCCCCCAGTATCACACATTGGTGGCGCAGTGCGCCCCCCCTCCCCCCCCCAATATTAGGCATTGGTGGCGCAGTGCGCCTCCCCCCAAGCCCCCCCAGTATTAAGCATTGGTGGCGCAGTGCGCCCCCCCTCCCCCCCAGTATTAAGCAGTGGTGCGCTCCCACCCCAGTCGCAGTGCGCCCCTCCACAGGATCCCCTCTCCCCTGCTCCTCCGATCGGAGTCCCAGCAGTGTAATGCTGGGGCTCTGATCGGTTACCATGGCAGCCAGGACGCTATTGAAGCCCTGGCTGTCATGGTAAGCTCCATGCTGCTGTGTGCACAAAGCACAAAGCACACAGCAGCAGGGACAGTGTGAGCTCCTATTCACCCTGATAGAGCTCTATCAGGGTGAATAGGACAAGGGTTCTAGTCCCTAAGGGGGCTAAAAGTTAGTTTAAAAAAAAATAAAAAAAAAAGAAGTAATAAAAATAAAAACACCAAAATATTAAATATAAATGAAAAAGAAAGATGAAAAAAAAAAAAAAAAAAAAAAAATACACATTAACGATAAACATTAATTTTCAGCAGATTTGTGGGAATTTAAATTTTTTTTCAAAAATGAAAATTCCCAGAATATCGGTATAAATTATCGGCTATCGGCCTGAAAGTTCACAAATTATCGGTATCGGCCCTAAAAAATCAATATCGGTCGATCCCTAGTATCGTTGTAATCGTACTGATGCAGAGAATGAAGTGTATCGGTCAGTTTTTGCCCGTGAAACGGTGCAGGGATTGCGTTTTTTTTTTCAATTTCACCCCATTTGAAATTTTCTACAGCTTCCCACAACATTTTATGCCATAAGAGCTTTAGAAAGTACAACTTGTCCCGCTAAAAATAAGCTTATGGCTCACGGAAAATAGGAAAGAAAAATGAAAAAACAAAAACAAACAAACCTCTGGTATCCAAAGGGTTAAAATGGGACCTCCACCGCAGCCCACCACCTTAAAGGGAACCTGTCATCTGGATTTTGGGTATAGCGCTGAGGACGTGGGTTGCTAGATGGCCGCTAGCACATCCGCTATACCCAGTCCCCATAGCTCTGTGTGCTTTTATTATGTAATAAAACCGATTTGATACATATGCAAATTAGCCTGATATGAGTCCTGTCCCTGACTCATCTCAGGGACAGGACTCATCTCAGGCTAATTTGCATATGTATCAAATCGTTTTTTTTTTACACAATAAAAGCACACAGAGCTATGGGGACTGGGTATTGCGGATGTGCTAGCGGCCATCTAGCGACCCATGTCCTCAGCTCTATACCCAAAATCCAGATGACAGGTTCCCTTCAACTTTGACTTTCACAGCAGCCTACCTTTACCAGCGAGTTCCACAGCAACCCAGCCCCTTGACAGTGACCTCCACAGGGGCCAGCCCCCTTAACAATGATCATAAGTTACAGTCTCCTTAACTGACCTCCACTATTCCCAGCCCCCTTAACAGAGACCTCCACAGCGAATGCCCCTTTAACAGTGACTGCCACAGTACCCCACTCCCTTAACAGTGACCTCCACAGTGCTCTCCCCTTTAACAGTGGCCTCCACAGTGGCCGCCCCTTTATTAGTGACCTACACAGTACCGCATCTCGTTAACAGTGATTTCCACAATAACCCGCCCCCTTAACAGTGACCTCCAGAGAGCTCTGTTCCCTTAAAATTTTACCTCCACAAAACCCCCTCCCTTAACAGTGACCTCTACAGCACCCCGCCCCTTAATACTGACCTCCATAGCGGACCATCCCCTTAACTGTGACCTGCACAGCAGCCTGCCCCTAGGGTGGACATAGGTCCAGTTTTAGGTCGGACAGTCCGGTTTTCAGACTCCCTGTCCTCTGTCCGTAGCTTAGCGGGACTGGGGGAGGGGTTATTAAAGCTGTCTTTTGAGGGTGGCCTGAATGGCCACCTTACCTGCCCCCTTAACTGTGACCTCTACAGCACTCCGCTCCCTTAACAGTGTTATCCACAGTGCCCTGCCCCTTTAAAGCTGACCTACAGCAGTGAAGAAAATGGCTGAGTTATGGAAACCTGGTAAAAAAAATGTATGTGGAGACTAAGGCCTATTTCAGACGGGCGTTGCGGGAAATTGTGGGGGTGCGTTGCGGGAACACCCGTGATTTTTCCGCGCGAGTGCAAAACATTGTAATGCGTTTTGCACTCGCGTGAGAAAAATCGCACGTGTTTGGTACGCAAACCCGAACTTCTTCACAGAAGTTCGGGCTTGGGATCAGTGTTCTGTAGATTGTATTATTTTCCCTTATAAAATGGTTATAAGGGAAAATAATAGCATTCTGAATACAGAATGCATAGTAAAATAGCGCTGGAGGGGTTAAAAAAATAATAATAATAATTTAACTCACCTTAGTCCACTTGCTCGCGTGGCCGGCATCTCCTTCTGTCTTCATCTTAGCTTTGTGTAGCAACAGGACCTGTGGTGACGTCACTCCGGTCATCACATGATCCATCACCATGGTAAAAGATCATGTGATGGATCATGTGATGACCGGAGTGACATCACCAAAGGTCCTTGTTGCTACACAGAGCTAAGATCAATGCCGGGCTGCGCGAGCAAGTGTATTAAGGTGAGTTAAATTAATTATTAACCCCTCCAGTGCTATTTTACTATGCATTCTGTATTCAGAATGCTATTATTTTCCCTTACAACCATGTTATAAGAGAAAATAATAATGATCGGGTCTCCATCCCGATCGTCTCCTAGCAATCGTGCGTGAAAACGTGCGATTTTCACGCAGCCCCATTCACTTCTATTGGGCCTGCGTTACGTGAAAAACGCACAAAGAGGAGCACGCTGCGATTTTCACGCAACACACAAGTGATGCGTGAAAATCACCGGTCATGTGCACAGCCCCATAGAAATTAATGGGTCAGGATTCAGTGCGGGTGCAATGCGTTCACTTCATGCATTGCACCCGCGCGGAATACTCGCCCGTGTGAAAGGGGCCTAAGGGTCAGGTGACCGTGTGTAGGGCAGTTGGGATATGAGAAAGACCTGCAGGCTTCTATTGGCTAATGTAGGTCATGTGATGGTGCCATATTTGCATTTGTTGGGAATATCTCAGGAACGTTACGCGCTAGAGAGCTGAGACCCGGTCTAAAACTTTTCCATACACCTGATGTACCCGTGTACCAAATTTCGTGATTGCAAATGCGACCCATTTACAATCATGCGACCTATTTACATGTCGTAGTTTTATTCTGGCCGCCTCTTTGCTGTGCTGTCACCGGAACTCCAGCCAGCCCCATTATAGTAAATGGGGCCGAAGCGTAGTCCGGGGCCACAAGTGCACTAGCGACAGCACGGATTTTGTTTCTGCATTGTATGGGGTCGCAGAGCGATGGTCGGTGTGCGATGTGCGTGGCCGACAGGAGCGATGGTCCGTGTGCGATGTGCGTGGCCGACAGGAGCGATGGTCCGTGTGCGATGTGCGTGGCCGACAGGAGCGATGGTCCGTGTGCGATGTGCGTGGCCGACAGGAGCGATGGTCCGTGTGCGATGTGCGTGGCCGACAGGAGCGATGGTCCGTGTGCGATGTGCGTGGCCGACAGGAGCGATGGTCCGTGTGCGATGTGCGTGGCCGACAGGAGCGATGGTCCGTGTGCGATGTGCGTGGCCGACAGGAGCGATGGTCCGTGTGCGATGTGCGTGGCCGACAGGAGCGATGGTCCGTGTGCGATGTGCGTGGCCGACAGGAGCGATGGTCCGTGTGCGATGTGCGTGGCCGACAGGAGCGATGGTCCGTGTGCGATGTGCGTGGCCGACAGGAGCGATGGTCCGTGTGCGATGTGCGTGGCCGACAGGAGCGATGGTCCGTGTGCGATGTGCGTGGCCGACAGGAGCGATGGTCCGTGTGCGATGTGCGTGGCCGACAGGAGCGATGGTCCGTGTGCGATGTGCGTGGCCGACAGGAGCGATGGTCCGTGTGCGATGTGCGTGGCCGACAGGAGCGATGGTCCGTGTGCGATGTGCGTGGCCGACAGGAGCGATGGTCCGTGTGCGATGTGCGTGGCCGACAGGAGCGATGGTCCGTGTGCGATGTGCGTGGCCGACAGGAGCGATGGTCCGTGTGCGATGTGCGTGGCCGACAGGAGCGATGGTCCGTGTGCGATGTGCGTGGCCGACAGGAGCGATGGTCCGTGTGCGATGTGCGTGGCCGACAGGAGCGATGGTCCGTGTGCGATGTGCGTGGCCGACAGGAGCGATGGTCCGTGTGCGATGTGCGTGGCCGACAGGAGCGATGGTCCGTGTGCGATGTGCGTGGCCGACAGGAGCGATGGTCCGTGTGCGATGTGCGTGGCCGACAGGAGCGATGGTCCGTGTGCGATGTGCGTGGCCGACAGGAGCGATGGTCCGTGTGCGATGTGCGTGGCCGACAGGAGCGATGGTCCGTGTGCGATGTGCGTGGCCGACAGGAGCGATGGTCCGTGTGCGATGTGCGTGGCCGACAGGAGCGATGGTCCGTGTGCGATGTGCGTGGCCGACAGGAGCGATGGTCCGTGTGCGATGTGCGTGGCCGACAGGAGCGATGGTCCGTGTGCGATGTGCGTGGCCGACAGGAGCGATGGTCCGTGTGCGATGTGCGTGGCCGACAGGAGCGATGGTCCGTGTGCGATGTGCGTGGCCGACAGGAGCGATGGTCCGTGTGCGATGTGCGTGGCCGACAGGAGCGATGGTCCGTGTGCGATGTGCGTGGCCGACAGGAGCGATGGTCCGTGTGCGATGTGCGTGGCCGACAGGAGCGATGGTCCGTGTGCGATGTGCGTGGCCGACAGGAGCGATGGTCCGTGTGCGATGTGCGTGGCCGACAGGAGCGATGGTCCGTGTGCGATGTGCGTGGCCGACAGGAGCGATGGTCCGTGTGCGATGTGCGTGGCCGACAGGAGCGATGGTCCGTGTGCGATGTGCGTGGCCGACAGGAGCGATGGTCCGTGTGCGATGTGCGTGGCCGACAGGAGCGATGGTCCGTGTGCGATGTGCGTGGCCGACAGGAGCGATGGTCCGTGTGCGATGTGCGTGGCCGACAGGAGCGATGGTCCGTGTGCGATGTGCGTGGCCGACAGGAGCGATGGTCCGTGTGCGATGTGCGTGGCCGACAGGAGCGATGGTCCGTGTGCGATGTGCGTGGCCGACAGGAGCGATGGTCCGTGTGCGATGTGCGTGGCCGACAGGAGCGATGGTCCGTGTGCGATGTGCGTGGCCGACAGGAGCGATGGTCCGTGTGCGATGTGCGTGGCCGACAGGAGCGATGGTCCGTGTGCGATGTGCGTGGCCGACAGGAGCGATGGTCCGTGTGCGATGTGCGTGGCCGACAGGAGCGATGGTCCGTGTGCGATGTGCGTGGCCGACAGGAGCGATGGTCCGTGTGCGATGTGCGTGGCCGACAGGAGCGATGGTCCGTGTGCGATGTGCGTGGCCGACAGGAGCGATGGTCCGTGTGCGATGTGCGTGGCCGACAGGAGCGATGGTCCGTGTGCGATGTGCGTGGCCGACAGGAGCGATGGTCCGTGTGCGATGTGCGTGGCCGACAGGAGCGATGGTCCGTGTGCGATGTGCGTGGCCGACAGGAGCGATGGTCCGTGTGCGATGTGCGTGGCCGACAGGAGCGATGGTCCGTGTGCGATGTGCGTGGCCGACAGGAGCGATGGTCCGTGTGCGATGTGCGTGGCCGACAGGAGCGATGGTCCGTGTGCGATGTGCGTGGCCGACAGGAGCGATGGTCCGTGTGCGATGTGCGTGGCCGACAGGAGCGATGGTCCGTGTGCGATGTGCGTGGCCGACAGGAGCGATGGTCCGTGTGCGATGTGCGTGGCCGACAGGAGCGATGGTCCGTGTGCGATGTGCGTGGCCGACAGGAGCGATGGTCCGTGTGCGATGTGCGTGGCCGACAGGAGCGATGGTCCGTGTGCGATGTGCGTGGCCGACAGGAGCGATGGTCCGTGTGCGATGTGCGTGGCCGACAGGAGCGATGGTCCGTGTGCGATGTGCGTGGCCGACAGGAGCGATGGTCCGTGTGCGATGTGCGTGGCCGACAGGAGCGATGGTCCGTGTGCGATGTGCGTGGCCGACAGGAGCGATGGTCCGTGTGCGATGTGCGTGGCCGACAGGAGCGATGGTCCGTGTGCGATGTGCGTGGCCGACAGGAGCGATGGTCCGTGTGCGATGTGCGTGGCCGACAGGAGCGATGGTCCGTGTGCGATGTGCGTGGCCGACAGGAGCGATGGTCCGTGTGCGATGTGCGTGGCCGACAGGAGCGATGGTCCGTGTGCGATGTGCGTGGCCGACAGGAGCGATGGTCCGTGTGCGATGTGCGTGGCCGACAGGCGCGATGGTCGGTGTGCGATGTGCGTGGCCGACAGGCGCGATGGTCGGTGTGCGATGTGTGTATGTGGAGGGCAGGAGCGATGATCTTTGTGTTCAATGTGTGTGTCAGGCAGGAGCGATGGTCAGTGTGCGATGTGTGTGTCGCGGCGGACAGGAGAGTGGTCAGTGTGCAACGTCTGTGTGGTGGACAGGAGCGACGGTCATTGTGCGATGTGTGTATGTGGAGGGCAGGAGCGATGATCTTTGTGTTCAATGTGTGTGTGTTAGGCAGGAGCGATGGTCTGTGTGCAATGTGCGTGTGGCGGTGTGTGGTGGACAGGAGAGTGGTCAGTGTGTGATGCGAGTGTGGCGAACAGGAGAGTGGTCAGTGTGTGATGTGTGTGTGGCGGACAGGAGCGACGGTCAGTTTGCGATGTGAGTGTGGTGGACAGGAGAGTTGTCTGTGTGCGATGTGTGTGTGGCGGGCAGGAGCGATGGTCTGTGTGCAATGTGCATGTGGCGGGCAGGAGTGATGGTGTGCAACGTGCTCGTGGCAGACAGGAGTGATGGTCAGTGTATGATGTACAGGAGGGATGGTCAATGTGCAATGTGTGTATGGTGGACAGGAAAGATAGTTAGTGTGCGATGCATGTGTGGCGGACAGGAGCGACGGTCAGTTTGCGATGTGTGTGTGGTGGACAGGAGAGTGGTCTGTGTGTGGCGGGCAGGAACAATGGTTTGTGTGCAATGTGCGTGTGGCGGGCAGGAGTGATGGTGTGTGAAGTGCACGTGGCGGACAGGAGTGATGGTCAGTGTATGATTGACAGGAACGATGGTTGATGTGCGTGTGGCAGACAGGAGCAATGGTCAGTTTGCGATGTGTGGTGGACAGGAGAGTGGTCGTTGTGTGATGTGCGTGTGGCGGACAGAAGCAATGGTCTGTGTGCGATGTGTGTGGCAGGCAGGAGCGATGGTCAATGTGCAATGTGTGCATGGCGGACAGGAGCGATGGTCAGGGTGCGGTGTGTGTGTGGTAAACAGGAGAGTGGTCAGTGTGCAATGCGTGTGTGGCGGACAGGAGAGGGGGAGGGTTGCAAAATGTCCTTTTATTTATTTCAGCAGAGGGGAGGGATACAAAACATGATACAATCGCAGGTTACATGGCGATGGCAGTTTCGCGTTGTCCACGCTTCATCTGGCCACGTTTGACTGACCCGCAAGGAGTGACTGCATTTTTATGCGCCCAGTAGTACCACAGGTGCTGACTAAGGGCACTAATTGTGGTGTCTGCATCATAGAGTGGGCGTAACTGCACCCTGGTGTGTCAGCCAAACAGAAACATAGTAACACTTATAATTAAAAGCAATAATCAGAGCAGTCGTATTTATGGATGTCACAGAAAAACACTCATGTCCAGTTTCTCATTTAAACCTAAGGGACCAGTGGCTGCGGTGCATATGATCCAGCGTCCTTCTCTTTTCAATGGAATCTGATTTATAAAAGTTACCACGTCATATTAGATCTGTACATAATGGTGATGTATCTGTCCTCAGGTTTGCTGGACTTGAAATGGTACCTCTTGCTCCCAGAGGGGGCGACAGGGGACGCAATTTATTGAAAAGAGAAGGACGCTGGATCATATGCACCGCAGCCACTGGTCCCTTAGGTTTAAATGAGAAACTGGACATGAGTGTTTTTCTGTGACATCCATAAATACGACTGCTCCGATTATTGCTTTTAATTATATGTGTTACTATATTTCTGTTTGGCGGACACTCTATGATGCAGACACCACAATTAGTGCACTTAGTCAGCACCTGTGGTACTACTGGGTGCATACAAATGCAGTCACTCCTTGCAAGTCAGTCAAACGTGGCCAGATAAAGCGTGGACAACGCAAAACGGCCGTCGCCATGTAACCTGCGATTGTATCATGTATTGTATCCCTCCTCTCTACTGAAATAAAGGGACATTTTGCAACGTTAGGCGAGTGCCGCCATTCATCTATATTCACTGGATAATAATAAGGAAAGCCAGGAATAGGTACGGGACCAGAGTGCACTCACCTTCAGGGTACTTATCTGGGTTGAGGCATTAGTAAGGGACAATGTACGGACATGACTCCCGATGCCGGACCCCTCTATTCCTTCAGTATCTGACAAGCATCAAGTGCTGCTCAGTGGGTCTGCATTCATTTTTGTGAGTCTTTTTGTTTTGGTGTATATTAGGAATGAATTAAAGGGAGTCTGTCACCAACCTGACCGGCTTTAAACGGATCCCATAGTTCAGTGGGACACAAAGACATGACACAGATGGTACCTTTGTTTTGTTTTTCAGATCATCCAAAAAGTTGTTTTTATGATATGCTAATGAGCTGTCGCAAGTGCCCAGGGGCGGAGAGTTTGCTGAAAGTGCCCAAGTTCCCCCGCCTCACTCGCGCCAAACTCCGCCCCTCAGTAAACTCTGGCCAGCCCTGTGGCTCTGTGACTTTATATATCCCTATAGGCCGTTCACGCATCGCTGCCGGGCCCGGGCATGCGCAGTGTTCTGCCCATAGTGGGAAGAGGCACAGAGATATGCAGTGCGCATGCACCAGTTACTGGCGTAAAATCGGCGCATGTGCACTGCATATCTCTGTGCCTCTGCGATGCACAAACGGCCTATAGGGAAATATGATGTCACAGAGCCACAGGGCTGGCCTGAGTTTACTGAGGGGCGGAGTTTGGTGCGAGTGAGGCGGGGGAACTTAGGCACTTTCAGCAGACTCTCCGCCCCTGGGCACTTGCAACAGCTCATCGTAAAAACTACTTATTGGGCAATTTGGATGATCTGAAAAACAAAACAAAGGTACCATCTGTGTCATGTCTTTGTGTCCCACTGAACTATGGGATCGGTTTAAAACTGGTCAGGTTGGTGACAGACTCCCTTTAAAGCTCCTATAGCGGAGCATATTAGGCTACTTTCACACTCGCGTTTTGGCTTTCCGTTTGTGAGATCCGTTCAGGGCTCTCACAAGTGGTCCAAAACGGATCAGTTTTGCCCTAATGCATTCTGAATGGAAAAGGATCCGCTCAGAATGCATCAGTTTGCCTCCGATCAGTCTCCATTCCGCTTTGGAGGCGGACACCAAAACACTGCTTACAGCATTTTGCTGTCCGTCTGACGAAATTTAGCCAAACGGATCCGTCCTGGCACACAATGCAAGTCAATGGGAACGGTTCAGTTTTCTTTACACAATCTGTCACAAATGAAAACGGATCCGTCTCCCATTGACTTTCAATGGAGTTCATGACGGATCCGTCTTGGCTGTTACAGATAATACAAACGGATCCATTCATGACGGATGCATGCAGTTGTATTATTGTAACAGATCCATTTTTTCAGATCCATGACGGATCCGCCCAAAACGCAAGTGTGAAAATAGCCTTAATTAATATTTAATAAAAGATTACTTTTAAACATTCATGCCTTTGGCACCACTAGATTGAATATTGCCTGAATTGAAACACATCTAGGAGACAGTTTTAGGGTACTTTCACACTAGCGTTATTCTTTTCCGGCGCTGAGTTCCGTCCTAGAGGCTCTATACCGGATAAGAACTGATCAGTTTTATCCTAATGCATTCTGAATGGAGAGTAATCCGGTCAGGATGCATCAGTTCAGTCCCTTTTACGTTTTTTGGCCGGAGAAAATACCGCAGCATGCAACATTTTTGCCTTTTTTTCCATCCATCTGGGGCCATTGTCAGCATATGTGAAACAGTAACATTTTATCATTTATTTATATTGATGAAAAAAAAAAATTATATTGATGAAAAAAAAATCTCCACATATTTAAGTCACTTAAAAAAATAACATTCTGGTAAAAAAAAAAAAAAAAAGTGTTAAAAATATGAAAAACTAGTCTGCAGAGAGGAAGGGGAGGAGAAGGAAACGAAACTTAAGCCTCCACACTTACGCTCAGTTCTACGTTTAAAGGGACCGATCAACAAAAAAGTATTTAAATTATTTTATCTTTTTAATGTTTTCTGTGCAAACTTACTAGAGTTTCCCAGCGTACACCACAAAGTGCACCCTGCACCCGTCTGTGCACCGAGACAGTGACACATATCTCCTCACAGCGGAGGAGAGCAAGAAAGCTTCCTGTCAGCAGCACAGACTGAACACTGTCTAAGAAGCCGTGCGGCTGTAGTTGCGTCTTTATCCCTGCCCTGACTGGACTATAATCGGCGCAGTAACCGGGCATGCAGCTCACCATTACTGGCTCCAGGCATTGGGGTCTTCTCCTCACACCAGCGCACTGATAGGCGGCGACTTCTCTCCCTAGAGCAGAGGGAGCGGTGACTGACCGGATCTACTTCCTGTGTTTATCAGTCCTGCATCTGTGGTGCGTAGGCCGCAGCGCACATTCCACACAGCGGGTTTTATTTTGTTTTGTAATTCACTAGCCATGCTGCCGCCTGCTGGAAACCGTCTCTCTGTGTGAACACACTAATACCCCCACTGTGCCCCCCAGAATGAATAATACCCCCATTAGCATCCCCAGAATGAATAATACCCCCAATAATATTAATTCCCCAGTTAGAGCCCCCAGAATTAATAATGCTCCCATCAGTGCTCCTCAAAAATATGAATGTAATGCCCCCTTTAGTGCCTTCAATAACATTAATGCCCCCCAGAATTAAGTGCCCCCATTAGTGCCTTCAATAATATTATTAAATGCCCCAATTAGTGCCCCCCCCCGAATTAATAATGCCCCCCATTATAACCCCCCAGAATTAATAGTGCCCCCCAATAATATTAATGCCTCACTTAATGCCCCCTTTAGAACCCCCCAATAATCTTAATGCCCCCATTAGTGCCACAAGTAATAGTACCCTCCAGAGTTACTAATGCCACCATTAGTGTCCCGACCGCCGACAGTAAATGTAGGTTGTCAGCTGGGCATTTAAAAATGGCGCCCGCTGGCATGCGCAGCGGGAACCTAGCCGCCCGGTGCCTGCTGTTTTTAAGAGCAGACACCCGGCACTAATGTCCTTTTAACCCTCCAGATGCCATGGTTATCTGGATGTGCTTTTGCCCCCCGTGGAGATCTGGGGACCCGGAGCGTGTATGCAGCAGCAACAAAGCATTGAGGCAGCAAAACCTTCCTCAAAGCAATACAATTGAGGGATCCACAACAGGGATGACCATAATCCCATGTGGATCTCTCTATAAGGTACGGGATCCCTCCCTACTATAAAACTAGTGGTATTTTGCTTTTAAAATTATTAGAGTTAAAACAAGATGTCAGAACATGAAGGATGGATCAAACATGGCCGATGGATTATTGCAGCAACACTGTCCCTAGCGCATGAGCGCTTGTCACACCTCTCCCTAAGCTCAGCTCACAGGACAATGGTGGAGACCGCGCAG
Organism: Bufo gargarizans; assembly: GCF_014858855.1. Classification (NCBI taxonomy): domain Eukaryota; kingdom Metazoa; phylum Chordata; class Amphibia; order Anura; family Bufonidae; genus Bufo; species Bufo gargarizans. Next base: position 75,280,596 of record NC_058087.1, read on the forward strand.
GATGAGACTTTTATATGGCTGTGATATCACAGGGAATGGCTACCTGCAGACTGGCTGGCTGCACGGCGATATTGGTGACCTCGCATTCCTGGGCTTCTCATTTTTTAACACGTGCAGCCACCATTTTAGGAAACCTGATTCACTACCACGAAGCGCTAGGAAATTCGGCTTCTTTTCAAATCAAAGTTTTCCAAAATTTCGGACTGAATTCCGCTTTTCTCAGGACAGGTCCTCAGTATCTGATCGGTGGGGGTCTGACACTTGGGACCCTGCCAATCAGCTGTTTGACATGGCACCGACACTCACTTCTATGGGCCTAAACTGCTCCTTGGCCACGTGACCGATAAACATATCAAAAGCAGCAAGAAGGCCACAGCTCTACTGCGAGCGCTGGTACCTTCTCAAACAGCGGATCGGCGGGGGTCCCAGGTAACCGATCACATACTGATGACCAGGGCTGGCCTTAGGTGTTCAGGCCTTCTGTGTGAGCTAATCTTGTGGCGCCCCAACCCGGTTCACCTAAACATACACGAAGAGGAAAACCAATCTTTGTAACAAACAGTTTTTTTTATTACAGATAATTTAAGTACAAGTGCAAACAAGTACAATCATACCCAGTGTCACCCATAGCCAGTTTTCTGCCCCCCTTAAGGACACAGGGCGTACAGGTACGCCCTTGTGCCCTGGTACTTAAGGACACAGGGCGTACATGTACGCCCTGTGTATTTCCGATCACTGCCGTGCGGCTGGCAGTGGTCGGAACCAGGTGCCTGCTCAAATCATTGAGCAGGCACCTAGGCTAAATGCGCGGGGGGGTCCCGTGACCCCCCCATGTTGGCGATCGCGGCAAACCGCAGGTCAATTCAGACCTGCGGTTTGCTGCGATTTCTGCAGTTTCTGATCCCCGCGGTCCATGACCGCGGGGATCAGAAACTTTAGGATTCAAAAAATGTTCCAGTAACCCTCCCCCCTGCACCCCTGAGTTATTTGAGCCTGGTGGGAGGTGCAGGGGGAGGGTTGCGGGCGGTGCGGCAGGCAGGATCGCGATCCCCCGCCCGCCTCCCATTGCATAATCGTTGGCGTCTAGTGGGTATACCAGGGTGCCAGCACATTGCTGGCACCCTGGTATAAACGGCTGACATCGGTGATGCGATGTCAGCCGTTTAACCCTTTCCATACAGAGGTCCGTACGGACCGCTGTATGGAAAAGGTTAACAGCTCAGGGAGCTCCCTCCCTCTCCCATCGGGGGGCTGCTGTGCCTTTGCAGCCCCCCGAATGGAGAGGGAGAGAGCTCCCAGGAAGCCCCCCGAAGTCCCGTCCTTCCCCTTCCCCGTCTGCGCAGTTCTGGCCACTACTGAGCAGACGGGGAAGGTTCCCATGGCAACAGGACGCCTTCTCAGGCGTCCTGCTGTCCATGGTTCTGAACAGATCTGTGCTTCAGACAAAGTGTAAGTAAAATACAGTACAGTACAATATATATTGTATTGTACTGTACTGTATTATGCAGACATCAGACCCACTGGATCTTCAAGAACCAAGTGGGTCTGGGTAAAAAAAAAAAGTTAAAATAAAGTAAAAATCAAAAAACACATTTATCACTGATTAAAAATGAAAAAAATAAAATTCCCTACACATGTTTGGTATCGCCGCGTCCGTAACGACCTGATCTGTAAAACGGTCATGTTACTTTACCCGAACGGTGAACGGCATAAAAATAAAAAATAAAAAACTATGATGAAATTGAAATTTTGCCCACCTTACTTCCCAAAAAAGGTAATAAAAGTGATCAAAAAAGTCGTATGTAGCCAAAATAGCGCCAATCAAATCGTTATCTCATCCCGCAAAAATCATACCCTACCCAAGGTAATCGCCCAAAAACTGAAAAAACTATGGCTCTTAGACTATGGAAACACTAAAACATGATTTTTTTTGTTTCAAAAATGAAATCATTGTGTAAAACTTACATAAATAAATAAAAAGTATACATATTAGGTATCGCCGCATCCGTATCGACCAGTTCTATAAAAATATCACATGACCTAACCTCTCAGATAAACACCGTAAAAAATAAAAACTGTGCTAAATAAACAATTTTTTGTCACCTTACATCACAAAAAGTGTAATAGCAAGCGATCAAAAAGTCACAATCACCCCAAAATAGTGCCTATAAAACCGTCATCTCATCCCGCAAAAATCATACCCTACCCAAGGTAATCACCCATCACCCAAAAACTGAAAAAATTATGGCTCTCAGACTATGGAAACACTAAAACATGATTTTTTTTTTGCTTCAAAAATGAAATCATTGTGTAAAACTTACATGAATAAAAAAAGTATACATATTAGGTATCGCTGCATCCGTGACAACCTGGTCTATAAAAATATCACATGATCTAACTTGTCAGATGAATGTTGTAAATAGCAAAAAATAAAAACGGTACCAAAACAGCTGTTTCTTGTTATCTTGCCTCACAAAAAGTGTAATATAGAGCAACAATACTGCCACCCTATCCCGTAGTTTCTAAAATGGGGCCACTTTTTTTGAGTTTCTACTCTAGGGGTGCATCAGGGGGGCTTCAAATGGGACATGGTGTCAAAAAAAAAACAGTCCAGCAAAATCTGCCTTCCAAAAACCGTATGGCATTCCTTTCCTTCTGCGCCCTGCCGTGTGCCCGTACAGCGGTTTACGACCACATATGGGGTGTTTCTGTAAACTACAGAATCAGGGCCATAAATATTGAGTTTGGTTTGGCTGTTAACCCTTGCTTTGTAACCGGAATTTTTTTTTTTAGATGTAAAAGTGAAATTTTGAAATTGTATCTCTATTTTCCATTAATTCTTGTGGAACACCTAAAGGGTTAACAGCGTTTGTAAACTCAGTTTTGAATACCTTGAGGGATGTAGTTTCTTAGATGGGGTAATTTTTGGGTGGTTTCTATTATGTAAGCCTCGCAAAGTGACTTCAGACCTGAACTGGCCCCTAAAAATTGGGTTTTTGAAAATTTCAGAAAAATTTCAAGATATGATTCTAAACTTCTAAGCCTTGTAACATCCCCAAAATGATCCTAACATGTAGACATATGGGGAATGTAAAGTAATAACTATTTTTGGAGGTATTACTATGTATTATAGAAGTAGAGAAATTGAAACTTGGAAATTTGCTATTTTACAAATTTTTGGTAAATTTGGTATTTTCTTTATAAATAAATAAATTTAAAAAAATTACTTCATTTTACCAGTGTCTTGAAGTACAATATGTGAAGAAAAAACTATCTCAGAATGGCCTGGATAAGTCAAAGCGTTTTAAAGTTATCAGCACTTAAAGTGACACTGGTCAGATTTGCAAAAAATGGCCTGGTCCTTAAGGTGAAATAGGGCTGAGTCCTTAAGGGTTTAATCATACCCTGTCGCCTTTACCCAGTCCCCTGCCCTTCTTAATCATACCCAGTGCCACCCTTACCCAGTCCCCTACCCCTGGATAAGGGTGACACTGGGTATGATTAAGGGGCAGGGGACTGGCTTTGGTTGACATTGGGTATGATTAAGGGGCAGGGGACTGGGTAAAGGTGACAGGGTATGATTAAGGGGGCAGGGGACTGGCTATGGATGACACGGTATGATTAAGGGGGGAAGGGTCTAATTGAGGGGGCAGGGGACTGGGTAAGGGTGACACTGGGTATGATTAAGAAGGGCAAGGGACTGGGTAAGGGTGACACTGGGTATGATTAAGAAGGGCAGGATACTGGGTAAAGGTGACAGGGTATGATTAAGGGGGGCAGGGGACTGGCTCTGGGTGACACTGGGTATGATTAAGGGCCTTATAATGTGCCAGTAAAAAGGGACCCCCATAATGCCCCCCAATAATGTGCCAGTAAGTGTCCCCATAGATGCTCCCCCCATCATGTCCCAGTATCATAGTGCCATCTCGCCCCCCCCCCCAAAGTGCCAGTATCAAGTGCCTCTCTCCTTCCCACCCCCCATGTGCCAGTATCAGGTGCCAACCCTCCAAACCTCATGTGCCAGTATCAAGTGCCTCCCACTCCCCCCATGTGGCAGTAACAGTCAGGTATTTAAAAAAAACACTTATACTTACCTCCATGTCAGTGATGCGATGCAGCCTCTTCCGGCCTGTGTCCCGCGCTATATGTCCATATATGGAGTCAGTGCTTGTGTATTTCAGAAAAGTTTCTGCTGGGACTCGAACCCCACGACCTTCTGTATCAGAGGCAAGGCTATAAGAGCTGCATAGCCCAAAAATATGAGACTTCTACTGTAGACTCATTTATAGTTTTGATAGCTAGTGTAAATTCATACACATGACAGCTGCCCCAGTGCACTCAGCTCTGCTATATCTCTATATATGATAGCTGCCCCAACACACCCAGCTCTGCTACATCTATACACATGACAGCTGCACCAGCACACCCAGCTCTGCTACATCTATACACATGACAGCTGCCCCAGCATACTCATCATTGCTATATATCTCTATATACAGTTGCAAGAAAAAGTATGTGAACCCTTTGGAATGATATGGATTTCTGCACAAATTAGTCATAAAATGTGATCTGATCTTCAGCTAAGTCACAACAATAGACAATCACAGTCTGCTTAATCTAATAACACACAAAGAATTACATGTTACCATGTTTTTATTGAACACACCATGTAAACATTCACAGTGCAGGTGGAAAAAGTATGTGAACCCTTGGATTTAATAACTGGTTGAACCTCCTTTGGCAGCAATAACTTCAACCAAACGTTTCCTGTAGTTGCAGATCAGACGTGCACACTGATGAACAGCAAGGCTTTTGGAGATACTTTTAAAACCCTTTCCAGCTTTATGCAAGTCAAGAATTCTTAATCGTAGGTCTTCTGAGAGCTCTTTTGTGTGAGGCATCATTCACATCAGGCAATGCTTCTTGTGAAAAGCAAACCCAGAACTGGTGTGTGTTTTTTTATAGGGCAGGGCAGCTGTAACCAACACCTCCAATCTCATCTCATTGATTGGACTCCAGTTGGCTGACACCTAACTCCAATTAGCTCTTGGAGATGTCATTAGTCTAGGGGTTCACATACTTTTTCCACCTGCACTGTGAATGTTTACATGGTGTGTTCAATAAAAACATGGTAGCATTTAATTCTTTGTGTGTTATTAGTTTAAGCAGACTGTGATTGTCTATTGTTGTGACTTAGATGAAGATCAGATCACATTTTATGACCAGTTTGTGCAAAAATCCATATCTTTCCAAAGGGTTCACATACTTTTTCTTGCAACTGTATCTATCTACTGTATAATGCTATGTTGGTCTGTGGGACCAAAAAAATCCCTTTAGGGATCTCTCTTTAACAGTTAAAAAACTTAACTTTATTATTTATAATATGTACTCACAAACATAGATTAGAGAAAATATAAAGAAAAATTAAAACTCTCAGTTGTAAGGAGTTAGGAGACAAAAATAACTGAACCTGGTTGCCTAGTTTTTGCAACCTTTGTTGGCAATGTCTTTATATATGGCTAGATACAGTTATTGTCTATTATCGCATAGCGTGGTGACTGTTGGTGTGTGGCAGCCTAACCTTTATTTAAGATTCACTTAGAATTCTCATTATGGGTTTAGCACTGGAACTATATGCTTTATTTTATTAGGAGTGCAATTAGAGAACCTTTATTTGAGGCCTCCTGTGTTATCTACTGTATAGTAATACTTAGAGATATATAGATATAGCAGAGCTGAGTGTGAAGGGGCAGCTATTATATGTTTAGCTGTAGAAGAGCTGGGTGTGCTGGGGCAGCTGTCATGTGTATTAGATATAGCAGTGCTGGGTGTGCTGGGGAAGCTATCATATATAGAGATATAGCAGAGCTGAGTGTGCTGGGGCAGCTGTCATATAAAGATATAGCAGTGTTGGGGCAGCTGTCATGTGTATAGATGTACACTGGCTATAACAGCGTCTACAGTAGAAGTCTCATATTTTTTTCATTTAGTGGCTATGCAGCTCTTATAGCTGTGTGGGTAAGTGCTTTGCCTCTGATACAGAAGGTTGTGTGGGTTCAAATCCCAGCAGACACATCTCTCCCTCTCCTGAGGACGGCAATACAGATGACTATGCCTGGGATTCGTTGGATTCGTATCTCGTAAATAAGAAGTGTGCAAGTTGTGACACAGGCAGGGCATCTATAAAGTAGTAAGGGCGCTGCCGGGAGATGAGAGAAGGCCGCCGCCGTCCTGCATGTTGTTACAGTGTGTGGTGTTTGTGGCAGTTGCTACACCGGCCAAGGAGCCTCCTCGCTGTCGGCACAGCCCGGCCAGTCCGGGTGCCCCTGTTGCCATGGCTGGCCCTGCTGATGACCTATCCTGTACATCTCTGAAAACTCCTTTAAATTATAAAATTACCATATTTTTTTTCCCCCATACAGTGAACACTGTAATGGAGACAAAATAATCAAAATGCATGAATCAAAGATTTTTGGTAGCTTCATCTCCCTACAAAAGTTCAATAAAAAGGTAATCAAAAATTCACACTTACACCAAAATGGTATGAGTAAAAGCCAAGCTAGCCCGCAAAGAAAGAGCCCATATACAACTCTGTAAGCGGCAAAATAAAAAAGTAATGGGTGTGAGATAGTCAATCAGTATAAAAATCCTGGAGGCCCCTTTAAGGGGCAAAAAATAATGTACAGAAAATTAATCATGGGCATCATTTCAGTGATTACAGTCTGATTGTTTTCAGCTATCACACAGTGAAAGGGTTAAGTGTGAGATGTTCCCAGTTTAGTCAGACAATCTGTAATTACATAGCTGGTATTTCCACTCTGTCACAACGGGAAGGCACTGTGACTAAGGGCTCATGCACATGAACGTTTTTTGCGTTCAGTATACGGGCCGTATTTTGATTCCGTTTGCGGAACCATTTATTTCAATAGGTCCGCAAAAGATGCGGACAGCATTCTGTGTGCTGTCCGCATCCGTTGCTTCTTTCCGTGGCCCCGCAAACATTTCCTGTCCTATTCTTGTCCGTTTTGCAGACAAGAATAGGCATTTCTATAATGGGCCTCCTGTTCCGTTCCGCAAATTGCGGAAGGCACACGGACGGCATCCGTTTTTTGCAATTTGTGGACTGCAAAAAACGCCACGGTCGTGTGCATGAGCCCTAACTGGTAGCCCGACTGCTTTTCTTACATGGTGTTCCCTTATCTATTCCTTCCCAGGGAAATGCTATATTCCGGCTACATTTACACAGCAGGTTCAGTGCCTGTGGACCGGGTCATATGGGGCACGATTGCAAAATATTTCATCTTCTTTGTAGTTCAGAGATCAGTGTCCTCAAGGTGGTATTAATCTTTTTTAGTTCAGCATCTTATCTATGTCATCATATACGTCATGAGCTGTCATTATAGATCAAGTGTTAATATTTCTGACATTTAACATAATCACAGAAGTATTAATAAATGCTATACCCTTTAATATGTAGTATTAGGTCTCCTGGACACGACTGTATCTGTTTTTGAGTCTGCAAAACGCGGATTTGCTAAATACGGATAACGTCCATTTTTCTAAGTCCCATTTATAAAAATGGCTATTCTTGAATGCAAAAAGGACAATAATAGGACATGTTATTTAATTTGCAGAATGGTCACGCGGATCCACAAAAAAATTGCGGATGTGTGCATGGCCCCATAGGATGGAATAGGTCACTGACCGCAAAAAAAAATGTGAATAGCACACTGAAGAAAAATCTGGTCGTGTGCATGAGGCCTTATAATGCAATATGTGGCTATCCAAAGTTGCATGAGAAATAATGTGTCTGCAAATGGGGAGACGGACTGTCAATGACACCTGTCCTGTCAAAGAGAAGGCACATTAGCTTTAGCTGATGGTGTCAAACTACTTTTCCTCTGTACTTGTGATTCCTACACTGTACAAGGTATATTCTATTATTTTTGGGGTATACACAACTAGGGGCAGACTGGAAACTTAAAGTGGCCCTTTAAAAATCCTAAAAGTGGCCCCCATATTGTAGGTGAGTCCAAATTTATAGAAGGTCTGGCAAAACAACTAGGTAAGTGCCAACACAAGTAGATAGGGGGACATAAGAAGGCGGAGTCAGCAATACCATAGTGCAACACAAAATTCCGCCCAGCAGAACTAAATACCGCAGTGCAGCACTAATACTGCCCCACAAGCTGTCCCTCTGTGGCGGCCATCAATAGCTGCCACATTCTGTCCTCCTCCAGTTGTCTCTAGTTAAGATATGGACATGCAAGGCTGTAGTATTCAACTTTTATAAAGCTGAATCCAGGAGGGCATCTGCAGCCGCCAGGCAGGTACTTGAGTATCAGATCATTATGTACTTGGCTGGCGGCAGTGAGGTGGGCTTGGCCACTCCGCCCCTGTACACAATAGAAGCCTGATGGCCTCAATGCCGAATGTAGATGGGAACTGTATGGATGAGGGATACGTGTAGTGCTCATTAACGTGGGGGTTCTCGACCATTCTGTCTGGTGTGAGGGATGCATAACAGTGCTCGCTTTTTTGAGAACATAACTACTGTATATTGATACTTTATCTTCATTTATTTTAGAAGATTCTGACAAGCTTGATGAACCTTTTTCTATGTATTGGATGGAGCCACCCTAGGAATTTGAATATGGATATGACAGTGAACAACGTGTGGAGACATGCGGGACGGCGATTGAATGCCTGGGATGGTTACATAGTGCACACTATGTATAACATTGTTTTATAGCGGTCGAGAATGGAATAATGGTGTACGATATTTAACTGGCTACACACCCTGGAGTTGGTGACTTGATATATATACGATACCAGATTATGTGTAGGTAGATGGGAGGGTTGTGTCCCATTATAACCACACATCATGAGGGGGAGTGGTGATGGCCACGGGGGACGATATAATCACTTATGCTAATGGCAAAGTTTGATTTTCTTCCCCCATGGCCCTTTCCAAATACCCTGGGTGTGCTGCTACTTTGACTATGTGCACTTGTACACGTTCTGGCTGCGGTATGTTCGTCCGCCTGTCTAAACACATTCACATCCCCATGGTTACTGAATATGCCCCGCCTGTGATGCGACTGGTGCCGAGTCACATGATCTGGCCTCCCTCCCCTCGCTGCCGCGGCTCGTACGGTGCGCTCCAGTGGATGACGCTGCGGTCCATTGGGGTTTCACGTGGGGGCGCGGCGGCGTCGGGGGTGTGGCCAGAGACGTCTGGCTCGGCGCATGCGCACCGCCGACGAGGGGACGCTAACCGTGGTGGAGTGAGACTGTCCATATGTGGTGAGCTCCCTCTTGCTTTTAATATATAATAAGGTACAGCTGTAAGGACAGCTGAGGATTTTTAACCCTAGATGCACTGAGCACTTTTTTATAATGTTCACTAAATGTAACGGACACTGATCCTTTATATATTATAGATGCACACATATATTTATGTACACTGCCATCTTCTGTGATGTTATTATGAACACATTTGTACGCTCTAATATGAGTATATTCTAATGTTTATTATACACTAATGTCATGTGATGATGTGGTCAGAGATCATGTGACTAGATTGAAAACATGTGTAACCACTGATTGTAATCCACTTGTATTGGAGTGTGGGTATATATACCCTGTTATTTGCACTGTTATGTAGCTTGATAAAGGCCTCATTGAGCAGGCCGAAACATCGCTTGGATTAAAGTTTGGGGTCTTCACCCGTTCACTAAAGCTGGAAGTGCTGCCTCGTTATTTATTTTTATATATATATATATATATACACACTGTATATTTATACATATATTGTAAATATATATATATATGTACAGTACAGACCAAAAGTTTGGACACACATTCTCATTCAAAGAGTTTTCTTTATTTTCATGACTATGAAAATTGTAGATTCACACTGAAGGCATCAAAACTATTAATGAACACATGTGGCATTATATACATAACAAAAAAGTGTGAAACAACTGAAAATATGTCATATTCTAGGTTCTTCAAAGTAGCCACCTTTTGCTTTGATTACTGCTTTGCACACTCTTGCCATTCTCTTGATGAGCTTCAAGAGGTAGTCACCTGAAATGGTTTTCACTTCACAGGTGTGCCCTGTCAGGTTTAATAAGTGGGATTTCTTGCCTTATAAATGGGGTTGGGACCATCAGTTGCGTTGTGGAGAAGTCAGGTGGATACACAGCTGATAGTCCTACTGAATAGACTGTTAGAATTTGTATTATGGCAAGAAAAAAGCAGCTAAGTAAAGAAAAATGAGTGGCCATCATTACTTTAAGAAATGAAGGTCAGTCAGTCCGAAAAATTGGGAAAACTTTGAAAGTGTCCCCAAGTGCAGTCACAAAAACCATCAAGCGCTACAAAGAAACTGGTATATAATTCCACATGTGTTAATTCATAGTTTTGATGCCTTCAGTGTGAATCTACAATTTTCATAGTCATGAAAATAAAGAAAACTCTTTGAATGAGAAGGTGTGTCCAAACTTTTGGTCTGTACTATCTATATATATATATATATATATATATATATATATATATATATATATATATAAAATCTAAAATGCCAATAATATGCATAGTCTAAGTTCCCAACTAAACTTTGTAACTTTGTATAATATACATCATGATAAAAATAAAAAAGACAATGGTCAACCCTAAGAAAACTATACAGTGTAAAAAAGATACTAAACAATGTCATACAGATACAAAAATGAATGGAGAATCCCCCTTAGGGCTGCGTAATTACCGGCATTGCGGTTGTCAGTGCCAGCGGGGTACATTGATGTGTCCCCTTCTGACATAGGCGACCTATTGGGTTGGGTTCCATCTCGGCAGATTTGGAGCTCTCCCTACATGCTGGACAACGTAGGATTTACCTACGGCGGCTCTGTAAATTGTTGAGGATGCACATCGCACATTGAATATTCCTATAACAAATACTTATAGAACAATGGGGCAGTTTGCCTTCAAACAACATGGTGGTTTCAGCATAATTGCCAAGAGCGCACGCGCTCTATCGATGTGCTACGCCACACATGATGATGTTAGTCTGGACATGCGCAATGAGGTATCTGAGACGCTCAATGGAGCGCGATGGTCTCTGTGGGCACCATGACATATAGGAGGTAGGATCTTTATGATCTTCATCCGGCATATCAAGTCTCTTTGTCTACTACAGTCTTATAAAAGATGTTTTTTATATATACCTGATGTATTTTATATCATATGGTTATTTGATTTATACACAAGGATATATATGGCACATGTCACTTTACGCACATGCACTTTGTTTACTTTTTTGCACATGTATCAGATGTATTTAATCTAACAATGATTTGAACCACATTGTGATTGGTTGGTCACTTATGATATGCCTTTATATACTCTCAGTTTCACTGTTTCTATGCTTGAGGAAGGCTCATGTGAGCCGAACGTCGCAAATTTGCCACAAAATGGGTGAATAAAAGTTTTTATTGTTTTCACTATAATTCAGGAGTGCAGTCCCACTTTTTCTCCTTTTTGTAATATTGGGTATTGCCGTAACCCATTGCTGGACATTGCACCCGTTCTCTGGATGGTGCTCCCGTTGGATTTTTCTTTAATATATATATATATACTGTATATTTATATATGCAAACGCAAATATATATATTTATACATATATTGTAAATATATATATATATATATATATATAAAATCTAAAATGCCAATAATATGCATAGTCTAAGTTCCCAACTAAACTTTGTATCTTTGTATAATATACATCAAGATAAAAATAAAAAAGACAATGGTTAACCCTACATTTAAGAAAACTATACAATGTAAAAAATATACTAAACAATGTCATACAGATACAAAAATGAATGGGATAGCCTAGCTTAGAATAATGATAAAGCCAATAAATCAGTTCATACCCCAACTCAGTAAGCCGTCCACTACCAGTACCCCGGCTATGAAGCAGTTAATAGCAGGTGTTGTGCCTGTGGGGAATGTTAGTTCGCTCAGCCATTGTCAAGTACACAGTTATTGGCTGCGTGATATACAGAACGTTTTTCAGATCTGAGTACATACCTTCACTGGGCCCAAGAGGGAAGTCATGTTGCTGACTTTCTTTAGAATAAGAGAGCAGACAGGAACTGATCTGAGCACTAAATGATTTCAGCATTGTCATGTGATACAGGGAAACGTGACTAGCTGACACAACTCTTTTATTTGCTTAGACCAACAAGATAAACTGGATTTACCATGTCCTCTGCAAAAAATATTTACACCAACTAAAGTCTTCAATAAAGCCTAAATAGAGATCATTAAATGGGTTATCCATTGAATAATGTAAAACATAAAAATTCACACATAATCTTGTACATGACAAACTCTTTCTAACAAAGCTAGAACCAGCCCTGTACCTCACATAAATCCAGAGATCTCCCCTTTTATTGCTCTCATTGTTCTGCTAGATTTATTTCAAGCTGTCAGTTTAGGGGATGTGTCCTCTCACTGGAGTGGGGGGGGGGTCCCTTCTGCTGGAGGATGAAACTGAGCATGTGCTTCCATCTCAGTGAGCAGGACAGAGAGATTAGGAAAAGGGCAAACAGCAGGTGGCGCTATACAGATAGATTTCATTGAATAATTCAGTAGCTATATTACATTTTTAATTACAAGCAATTACAAAAATATTCAGATCCAGATACTGGTTTGAAAACTGTAGAATATTGTTAGTGGAACAACCACTTTAACCACAGGTTTATACCCCCCTAGTGACCAGGCCCTTTTTTACAAATCGGCACTCCACAACTTTAGCAGTTTATTGCTCAGTCATGCAACTTACCACCCAAATGAATTTTACCTCCTTTTCTTCTCACTAATAGAGCTTTCATTTGGTGGTATTTCATTGCTGCTGACATTTTTACTTTTTTTGTTATTAATTGAAATTTAACGATTTTTTTGCCAAAAAATGACATTTTTCACTTTCAGTTGTAAAATTTTGCAAAAAAAACGACATCCATATATAAATTTTTCGCTAAATTTATTGTTCTACATGTCTTTGATAAAAAAAAATGTTTGGGTAAAAAAAAAAATGGTTTGGGTAAAAGTTATAGCGTTTACAAACTATGGTACAAAAATGTGAATTTCCGCTTTTTGAAACAGCTCTGACTTTCTGAGCACCTGTCATGTTTCCTGAGGTTTTACAATGCCCAGACAGTAGAAAAACCCCACAAATGACCCCATTTCGGAAAGTAGACACCCTAAGGTATTCGCTGATGGGCATAGTGAGCTCATAGAAGTTTTTATTTTTTGTCACAAGTTAGCGGAAAATGATGATTTATTTTTTATTTAATTTTTTTCTTACAAAGTCTCATATTCCACTAACTTGTGATAAAAAATTCTAGGAACTCGCCATGCCCCTCACGAAATACCTTGGGGTGTCTTCTTTCCAAAATGGGGTCACTTGTGGGGTAGTTATACTGCCCTGGCAATTTAGGGGACCATATGCGTGAGAAGTAGTGTGAAATCAAAATCTGTAAAAAATGGCCTGCGAAATCCGAAAGGTGCTCTTTGGAATGTGTGCCCCTATGCCCACCTAGGCTGCAAAAAAGTGTCACACATCTGGTATCGCCGTACTCGGGAGAAGTTGGGGAATGTGTTTTGGGGTGTCATTTTACATATACCCATGCTGGGTGAGATAAATATCTTGGTCAAATGCCAACTTTGTATAAAAAAATGGGAAATGTTGTCTTTTGCCAAGATATTTCTCTCACCCAGCATGGGTATATGTAAAATGACACCCCAAAACACATTCCCCAACTTCTCCTCAGTACGGCGATACCAGATGTGTGACACTTTTTGGCAGCCTAGGTGGGCAAAGGGGCACACATTCCAAAGAGCACCTTTAGGATTTCACCAGCCATTTTTTACAGATTTTGATTTCAAACTACTTCTCACGCATATGGGCCCCTAAATTGCCAGGGCAGTATAACTACCCCACAAGTGACCCCATTTTGGAAAGAAGACACCCCAAGGTATTCCATGAGGGGCATGGCGAGTTCCTAGAATTTTTTATTTTTTGTCGCAAGTTAGTGGAATATGAGACTTTGTAAGGAAAAAAATCAAAATAAAAAAAAGGAGATTTTTGTGAAACTCACCTGTAAAATCTTTTTCTCGTCTTTTCCATTGGGGGACACAGACCATGGGTATAGCTTAGAGGTATTAGTAGGAGGGACACTATGCAAATGAAAGAGCTCCTCCTCCTCGGGCTATACCCCCCGACTCCACCAGGAGGAACTCAGGCGTTGCACAAGCAGTAGGAGAAGGAGCAAGAAAAAATCCTGGAAACCATCGGACCAAGCCATAAGGTCCAACCAGAAACAGAAAACTGAACTAAAGACCCCTCCTGCAACAGGAATAATGGGTGGGAGCTGTGTCCCCCAATGGAAAAGACGAGAAAAAGATTTTACAGGTGAGTTTCACAAAAATCTCCTTTTCTCGTACTTTTTTCCATTGGGGGACACAGACCATGAGACGTCCAAAAGCAGTCCATGGGGTGGGAAAAAATATCAGCACCGCCAGGAGGAACGCCCAACGGTCAAACAGGAACCACAGCCTGCAAAACCCTGCGGCCAAAGCCGCATCAGCCGAAGCCAGTGAATGCAACTGACAAAAATTTGCAAAGGTATGCAAGGACGACCAGGTGGCCGCCGTACACAGCTGAGACGCAGAGGCACGATTGCGTCTTGCCCAGGAAGCCCCCACCGCCCTAGTGGAGTGAGCGGCAATCCTAGCAGGGGGAACTCCACCACAAGCGCGACAAGCCGCGGAAATAGCCAAGCAGATCCAGAGCGCCATGAACGGCGGACGGAAGCAGTAGCCGCGAGATACACCTTCAGGACCCGTACAACATCCAGGGAATGCTGAGTGCGTTCCTTGGGGTTAGCCGGAGAAGGACAAAAGGAAGGCAGGACAAGATCAAGGTGGAAGGGAGAGACCACCCTGGGCAAAAAGAAGGGGACTGGACGGAGCACAACTTAAACCTGGTGGAAAACCAGAAAGGCTCCTGACAGGAAAGAGCGGCCAGCTTCGACACCAGTCTGACTTAAAAGCTTGTGATGGGATGTGAACTCACAGCCACTGCATAATAGCCCAGAACTTTAATCACTACGCCATGTAGCTGTATCAGAAGCTATGGTCACAAGGAAGACCACTTTCCAGATGAGAACAGTCAGAGAGACCCTCCTCAAAGGCTCGAAGGGGGCCGACTGCAGAGCGCGCAGAACCAAATTGAGATCCCAAGGAGACAAAGGGGGAACATAAGGGGAACCGAATGCGCCACCCCCTGAAGAAAGGTCACCACCGGACCCTTAAGAGCAAGGGACCCCTGACGGCCCGCGCCGAAACCTGACCTTACAGGGAACTAAGCGACAGTCCCTGCACAAGCCCAGACTGAAGAAAAGACAGTACCATCAAGATGGAAAAACGAAGGGGAGGGAACCCCGAACCCTCACAAAAGGACAGGAAGGCCATCCAGGTACGATAGTAAATCCGGGAGGAAGAAGACTTCCCCGGACTGATCATGGTCCTAACCACTGAATCCGAGAACCCCATCTTCATCAGGATGGCGGTTTCAACAGTCACGCCGGTAAACGAAGAGACCGTAAATTCTGGTGGAAGAACGGGCCCTGAGACAGTAGGTCCTGTCTGTCGGGAAGAGGCCATAGGGCGTCCGCCAGCAACCGAGCCACGTCCGAAAAACCACGCGTGGCGAGGCCACTCTGGGGCGATGAGAACGGTCGGATTCCCTCCCACCTCGAACTGGCGTAGACCCTTTGGTAGGAGAGGAAAACAGAGGAGGCTGAAGTCCTGCCACGGAGACACCTGCGCATCCATCCGTACGCCTTCGGATCTCGGGCGCGAGCCAGGACCACTGGGATCTTGTTGTTGAACCCGGACGCCATTAAGTCCACATCCGGACGGTCCCATCTGTGGCAGATTTCTTCGAACACTTCTGGATGCAGAGACCACTCGCTTGGATCCACCTTGTTGTGGCTTAGAAAGTCCGCTGTCCAGTTGTCCACTCCTGGAATGTAAACTGCTGACAACACCGGAACGTGCGTCTCCGCCCACGTCAGAATTCTCTTCACCATCCGGCTGCGGGTCCCGCCCTGATGGTCGATATAGGCCACGGCCGCGGCATTGCCCGTTTGAACCCGCACTGGGAGGCCCGCAAGGAGAGAGGTCCAATAGGAGAGAGAGAGCGGAAAAAAATCACCCTCAGTTCCAGAAAGTTGATTGGAAGGCGAGACTCTGCCGCCGACCAAATCCCTTGAACCGTGCGAGACTGGAAAACGCCCCCCCAACCCAGGATGCTGGCATCGGTGGTGGCGATCGTCCAGGAGAATGCGAGAAAGGAACTCCCCGACCTCAGGTTCATCGGGAACAGCCACCAAGGGAGAGCTGCCCGAACCCGCTGAAACTGGGCATATGGAAGGCCTCGAAAGAGGCTACCATAAGACCCAGGACCTGCAAGTATTCCCGAATGGAGAGGCACGGGGAGCGCAGCAGATGCGACACTGCCCCCTGGATCTGGGAGGACTTGAAGGCTGGCAGAATACTTTGGCAGCCGAGGTGTCCAAAATCATCCTCCGGAAGGAGAGCCTCTGGGACGGGAAGAGGCAGGAGTTTGGGAAAGTTACCAGCCAGCCGAACCGTTCCAGAGTCTGAACAGTGATCCGGACGCTGTCCTTGGTCTGCGGTAGAGAGGGGGGCCTCCATCCGGATATCGTCCCGATAGGGCAGCAAAGGAATGCCCCTGGTACGAAGAAGCGCCATGAGTGGTCCAGGACCGTGGCAAGGACCCGCAGGGTGGTCGCCAACCCGAAGGAAGGGCGACAAACTGACAGTGTCGACCCGTAATGGCGAAGCGCAGGAATCGATGGTGGGATTCCGCAATCGGGACATGTGATAGGCCGAGGAGCAGCAGGGCGGGCTGACTGGGCCCTCTAGTGCCGGGAAGGCTGGTGTAAAGGAAGGCCTCTTTGCGGGCGACCTGAGACCCCCGGCGGAGGAAGCAGGCGACGGCCTACCAGATGAGAAACGGCAAAAAGGCATGCAGAGATGAACTCGTCCAGCTGATCCCCATAAGGTCTGGAAACCCCAAAGGGGAGATTAGCAAGGGAACGCTTGGTGGAGGCGTCAGCGTCCCACACCTTCAATCAGATCTCTTCGCGCTGAGTGACAGAGATGGCCAACCTGCGGGCAAAGAGGGAAACAATGTCCCTAGAAGCTTCGCAAAGAATCTTAGAAGCCTGAGACATCTGGAGAACCAACTCCAGTGTGTCAGTAGCCGCATCTCGTACCGCCAGTTCCTGGTGGTGGTGCTGTAACCACACAGAGAGAGCACTGGCTACCCCTGCTGAGTGAAAGGTAGGTCACAGGGACGCGCTGCCAGCGAAAAAAGGACCTGGAAGAGAGTCTATGCGTCTGTCTACAGCATCCTGGAAAGAGGAACTGACTAAGACAGGAAGGGCTATATAATTGGCTAATCCGGCCACCGGAGGACCAACCTTAGGGGGAGGAGACACCTCTCCTCGCGGTCAGCAGGGAAAGGAAAGTATATTCATGCGCTGGGTGGTCGAGAACCTTATTAAGACTACCCCAGGCCCTGGACATGACCGCGGAAAAATCCCTCATGGACCGGGAACATGGTAGTCTCCGACTGCCTGGACGGAAAAAGGGGGAACTCCTGACAAGTGGAAGGAGGAGAATCCCCTTGGAGAATAAAGGTGTCTCGGACAGTCGCCACTAAGTCAGCCACCCTGGTGGTGAGCTTAGGCGAGGGGTCCCGCTCCATGACCTAATCAGAGCCGGAAATTCCCCTTCAGACTTGCGCTCCCTAAGGGAGGGGAGAGTCGCCCGAACGCGCCTCTAGACGAGGGGGGGGGGGAAGAGCCGGAGCCATCCGAGGAGGGATGCTGCTGCTCACGCTCCCTGTTAGTAGTCGGGCGTCTTCTGTGGAAAACCACTTAGAGAGGTGGTTGGCGTCACAGGATTTGAAAATGCCCTATAGTCCAAAAAGGACCTGGCTCGTCCGAGCCGGATAATTCCCCTTCGGATTACTCTCCCTAGGGAGGGGGAAGAGCAGTCCGAAAGCGCCACAGGCGAGGTGAGGGGGGTGGAGAGACGGAGACATCCGAGGTGGGATGCTGCCGCTCACGCTGCCTCTTCGTAGTCAGGCACCCACTGTGGGGACCACTGAGAGAGATGGAGTCGTTAGCGCCACAGGATTAAAGGACATGGTTGCCTTGGCGACTAAGACCAATTTAGCGGCCGCGCTGGACATGGCAGATGCCCAAGCGGGGACCGCAGGCTCCCAGGGACGTGGAGGAGGGGTGGAGGAGGGGGGTAAGGCAGGGATGCAGGTAATACTTATCTGCTCCTGCAGATCTTCTCCCTCGACTCCAGGACCAGCAGGGATGCACCTCTTCAGGCTTCTGACTCCTTGTCCAGGAGTGCAGTGTTCTGGTGGAAGGTGGCAGCAGGAGACCCAGTAGCTGGTGGGATACCGGAGCTGCAGGTCGAGCCCGGATCCACTTGTCTTCTTTGGGGGGCAATGGAGGCAGCCAGGCAGCGTCCAAGGACGGCGGCGGGCACTCCACGGGGGACCAGGAAGGCGCCATGCCGACCTGTGTCCCCATCTAGAAAGAAAATAACAAAACGGAGTAGAGTGATGAGGAGCTGCACGGCCGTGAGCAAACAGAGTCTCCGGTGTAAGGAGAGCCAGAGCGGCATGCCGAGGCTCCGCCCCCCCGAACGCGTCATTATGGCGCGAAAAAAGCGCGCGAAAATAAGCGCATGCGCGAAAATAAGCACGCGCGAAAATATGCGCGGAAATAAGCGCACGCGCGAAAATATGCACGAAAATAAGCGCGCGCGCGCGATTTAAACAAACACCACGACTCCCCTCACGTGGTGCAGCAGGGGTTAACGAGGCCATGGAGGAGCGGCCTGCCGGCGCGCGCTGAGAGAGCGCAGCAGCCAAGGCCCGACGAGAGAAGCGCTGAAGCCCACAGTTTAAGGGGGAAGAGATGCCAGTACTCCAGTGCCAAAATGAAGAAAGTGCCCCATCAGGATCCTTCTTCAAGCTCACCCAGGTAGCCACAGACAAACAGACACAGAGGGAGGGGGAGGGACTGGGCAATACTTATCTGCTCAGCATGCTCCCTCGATGTCCAGACCAGCAGGGATGCGCCTCTTCAGACTTCTGACTCCAATCCAGGAGAACAGTGCTCTGGAGGAGGGTAGGCAGCAGGCGTCCCAGCAGCTGGTGGGATGCCAGAGCTGACATGTAGAGCCTGGATCCACTTTTCTTCTGTGGGGGGATGGGAGGTAGCCAGGACACGTCGAAAGACGGTGGCAGACACTCCACGGGGGCCAGGAAAGCGCAATGCTGACCTACGTCCCCATCTGAAAACAGAAAAAAATAACAAACACCTCCTTGGACAGACACTAAGCAAAGACTGAGTTCCTCCTGTTGGAGTCGGGGGGTATAGCCCGAGGAGGAGGAGCTCTTTCATTTGCATAGTGTCCCTCCTACTAATACCTCTAAGCTATACCCATGGTCTGTGTCCCCCAATGGAAAAAAGTACGAGAAAATCATCATTTTCCGCTAACTTGTGACAAAAAATAAAAAATTCTAGGAACTCGCCATGCCCCTCACGGAATACCTTGGGGTGTCTTCTTTCCAAAATGGGGTCACTTGTGGCGTAGTTATACTGTCCTGGCAATTTAGGGGCCCAAATGCGTGAGAAGTAGTTTGAAATCAAAATCTGTAAAAAATGGCTGGTGAAATCCTAAAGGTGCTCTTTGGAATGTGTGCCCCTTTGCCCACCTAGGCTGCAAAAAAGTGTCACACATCTGGTATCGCCGTACTCAGGAGAAGTTGGGGAATGTGTTTTGGGGTGTCATTTTACATATACCCATGCTGGGTGAGATAAATATCTTGGTCAAATGCCAACTTTGTATAAAAAAATGGGAAATGTTGTCTTTTGCCAAGATATTTCTCTCACCCAGCATGGGTATATGTAAAATGACACCCCAAAACACATTCCCCAACTTCTCCTGAGTATGGCGATACCACATGTGTGACACTTCTTTGCAGCCTAGATGCGCAAAGGTGCCCAAATTCCTTTTAGGAGGGCATTTTTAGACATTTGGATCCCAGACTTCTTCTCACGCTTTAGGGCCCCTAAAAAGCCAGGGCAGTATAAATACCCCACATGTGACCCCATTTTGCAAAGAAGACACCCCAAGGTATTCAATGAGGGGCATGGCGAGTTCATAGAAAAAAACATTTTTGGCATAAGTTAGCGGAAATTGATTTTTTTTTTAGTTTTTTCTCACAAAGTCTCAATTTCCGCTAACTTGGGTCAAAAATTTAAAACTTTCATGGACTCAATATGCCCCTCACCGAATACCTTGGGGTGTCTTCTTTCCAAAATGGGGTCAGTTGTGGGGTGTTTGTACTGCCCTGGCATTTGAGGGTCTCCGCAATCATTACATGTATGGCCAGCATTAGGAGTTTCTGCTATTCTCCTTATTTGAGCATACAGGTGATGAGATTTTTTTTCCCGTTCAGCCTCTGGGCTGAAAGAAAAAAATGAACGGCACAGATTTCTTCATTCGCATCGATCAATGTGGATGAAAAAATCTCTGCCCAAAAAAAAAAGGAGGGGAAAGGCGTCTGCCAGGACATAGGAGCTCCGCCCAACATCCATACCCACTTAGCTCGTATGCCCTGGCAAACCCGATTTCTCCATTCACATCAATCGATGTGGATGAATAAATCATTGCCGGGATTTTTTTTTTTTATATACAAAGTGTTTGCCAAAGCATAGGAACGACGCCTCCTCCTCAGCTCGTATGCCTTGGCAAACGTATCTGTTACTGCAGAGGAGAAATCTCGTCTTGCAGCACCGCATACACTGACTTTTGTGTAATCTGACAGCAGCGCAATGCTTCTGTCAGAATGCACATCAGTGCTGCAGCTGCTTGATCGCTTGGTCCACCTAGAAGGTAAATAAAAATAAAAAAAACCAGGCCGCAACGCAATAAATTTATTAACATTAACTTTTATAAACTTTTGAAACAGAACAATAACTTTTTTGCTTACCGGTGATTTTTTTTTTAGTTTTTTTTTTTTTACCTTTATTGAACAAACCTCTCCTTCCCCATGGGACAATGTGCAAAGCGCAAATCGCCCAGAGATGCAGCGAAGTACATTATGCACTTTGCCCCAGGTGAAAGGAGAGGTTTGTGGCAGCTCTGTGTGAAAGGGCCCTAAGACCCCTGTGTGCCTGTCCTGTGTACGCAATCCCTATGCTAATAGTGTACCTGAGTGTGGAACTTGCGGAAACACTCCCCTATGCATAGGGCAGGCTGGTCAGGACAGTCAGGACAAAAAAAGGTGGTGTCACGCCTTATTCCACCCCTGCTACAGACACGACATCTTTTTCTTGTGGAACGTTGAGTTGGGGTACCAGGATAGACAGACGGGAAGTGTCTGCCATGTAGCCGGCTCACTACATTAGGGCCTTGGGGCACGGACCCTCCTGGATACAGGATTTCCGAAATGATCTCTTCCTGGAATATTAGGAAGGATCCTGTTCTCCCAGCCTTACTGTAGAGAACAAAACTATTGTACATCGCCAATTGGATCAAATAAACAGACACCTTCTTATACCAGCGTCTGGTTCTGCGGGAAACTAAATAGGGAGCCAACATCTGGTCATTGAAGTCCACCCCTCCCATGTGAAGGTTATAGTCGTGGACAGAGAGGGGTTTCACAATGACTCCAGTTGCCCGTTCAATTTGGACAGTCGTGTCTGCGTGAATGGTGGACAGAAGGTAAACGTCCCTCTTGTCCCTCCACTTCACCGCGAGCAGTTCTTGGTCACACAAGGCAGCCCTCTCCCCCCGTGCAAGTCGGGTACTAACGAGCCGTTGGGGGAAGCCCCGGCTACTAGGTCGCGCGGTGCCACAGCATTGAATTCCGACTAGATGTAAGTGCCGAAAGAGGGCCACGCTTGAGTAAAAATTGTCCACGTATAAGTGGTACCCCTTGTGGAGTAAGGGTGACACCAAGTCCCAGACAATCTTGCCACTGCTCCCCAGGTAGTCAGGACATCCGACCGGCTCCAGTTTTGAGTCTTTTCCCTCATAGACCCTAAAACGATATGTATAGCCTGTGGCCCTTTCACAGAGCTTATACAGTTTGACCCCATACCGGGCGCGCTTGCTGGGGATGTACTGTTTTATGCCAAGGCGCCCGGTAAAATGTACTAGGGACTCGTCTATGCAGATGTTTTGATTAGGGGTATACGCATCTGCAAATCTGGATGACAAATGGTCTATGAGGGGCCGAATTTTATGGAGCCGGTCAAAAGCAGGGTGGCCTCTTGGATGACAGGTGCTATTGTCCGTAAAATGCATAAAGCACATGATGGCCTCAAAATGTGCCCTAGACATTGCAGCAGAGAACATGGGCATGAAATGTATTGGGTCTTTAGACCAATATGACCGCAATACATTTTTTTTAGTTAGACCCATGCTGAGGAGAAGGCCCAAAAAAAATTTAAACTCGGAAACGGTGACTGGTTTCCACCGGAAAGGCTGGGCATAGAAGCTTTCCGGATTGGCGGTAATAAACTGTGTGGCGTAGCGGTTGGTTTCTGCCACAACTAGGTCATAGAGATCCGCGGTGAAGAACAGCTAAAAAAACTGAAGGGCCGATCCTAAATGAGCCGTCTCCACGCGAACTCCAGACTGGGCGGTGAAAGGGGGCAATACGGGTGCGGCGGAATCAGGGGATTGCCAATTAGGATTTGCCAGCACCTCTGGGAGACTAAGGGTTCTGCGGGCCTGTGAACGCGGTGGCTGCGACAGGGGAGTTATTGCACGTGCCACCGTACCAGCTGGAACTGCCCTTCTGGTGCTCGCCACTTCACCAGGGAATACGGCAGTGCTGGTAGAAGGTCCAGGCTGTGCTGCGCTGCTGGTGTATGCCGCACCATAAACAAGATCAGCGCTAGCACCACTCTGCTGCAAATGAGGATCATCATGCAGGGTAGGCAGAACTCTTACATGGGATCGGGTACGTCTGGCCGTAGCAGGGACCTCTACCTCGTCATCCTCACTAGCCGTTAGAGTGCCACTGCTGTCTACAGGTTCATATTCTGAACCACTGGATTCAGCGGATGAGGCGTCCCCATCGCTTTCATCCATCACGGCCAGAATCCTGTAGGCCTCTTCAGCGGAATACCCCTTGTTTGACATTTTGGGTTCACTAAATTTAGGGGGTATTCCTCTGAGACTACCCGGGTAAAAAGATCAAACCTGCTTAGTAAAAGGGAGTGCTTGCGAAGTAAAGCTGTGATCGCTAATAAAGATCCAAAAAGCTCAGAAGTGATCTTTATAGCGCCGCAGCGATTTTACGGTGTTTTTGCAGTGATCAGAAAAAAAAAATTCTGTCACTGCGGCGGGGCGGACTGAACGCAAGTGTGCGCACAAGATCAGGCCTGATTGGGCGAACACTGCGTTTTTTGTAGAACCTAAGGTGACCCTAATGTACTTATATAGATCTGATTGCGATCAGTATTGATCACTTACAGATACTATATAGTACTAGTGCTGATTAGCGACAGCGATGACGCTAATCAGCGACTAATCGGTGACTGCGGTGCGGTGGGCGCTAAACTACCTAGCAAGTAGCTAACTACCTGGCAGGGATGAGGGACCCTTACAGGGGGGGGTGATCAATGACAGGGGGGTGGACAAGGGGGTGATCAGGGAGTCTAATATGGGTGATCAGGTGCTAAATAAGGGGTTAATAAATGACAGGGTAATATCTAATGTGTAGTGTGGTGTTTGGTGCTACTTACTGAGCTGCCTGTGTCCTCTGGTGGTCGATCCAAGCGAAAGGGACCACCAGAGGACCAGGCAGCAGTTATATCAGACGCTATTTTCAAAATAGCGTCTGACATAACCATTTCATTGGACGATTCAAAAATCTACAGCCTGCCAGCCAATGATCGCGGCCGGCAGGCTGCAGATGAACTTGTGCACTATGCGTTTCCTGTGAACGCGCGCTCCTGTGTGCGCGCGTTCACAGGAAATCTCGGCTCACGCGAGATGACGCCAATCGGCGTTAGCGTAGCCTGGGAGCGCCGCAGAGATGACGCCTTTCGGCGTTAGCGTAGCGGTAAGTGGTTAAGGTTTTTTTATGCAATGTTTTTGCCTTGTACAAAATGCCACGAATGTCATACATTTTTACAAGCTTTTTGGTGACATTTTTGAAAAACCTTTTCAGACATTCCCCCCCCCCCCCAAACTGTCTATAAAAAAAACAAAAAACAAAACACTGACTTTGCTCAGTGCATGCTGGATTTAAAACAACACGGCATGGACCTATAAAAAAAAGTGAGTGAAATACACAACAAACAATGCACTGTTTGTAGTGTGTATTGTAATTCTCAACTGCTTTTTGGCAACCATCTAGAAGAAGTGTGGACAGCAGAGGCGTACACTGGCAACTGCCCAATGCAACGGCAAGTGTTCCCTCCAAACTCCATGAAAAATTTGCCAGCATCCAAATAAACATATTTATTGATACAGATACCTATAAATACCATGTATGAACCCGCATAGGGGTCTTTCTTATGTATAAATGATTTCACGCACCTCAATGGAACAGTCAAAGAATATTGTCCAAGAGTAGACTGTTGATGTCACAGATTTTACTATTATGTACTTTTACATTTAGCGTAATATATCTTATCACTATTCGGAGGAGGTTGCCCTTGTGTATATATTTAATAAAATAGCATCATGGTGCTACCAGAAAACACTGACACAGGTAAAGTGAATAACATCGATTATCTTGTGACAATGGTAAGATGTGTTTGGCTACTGCGCCATGCAGCGGCGGACTGGGAACTTAACGTGGGCCTGGAAAAAATACCAAACGTGGCCCCATTATGTACAGTAGTCAGATCTAAATTGATGGAAGGCAATGCCAACACAAGTAGGCGAGGCCAGCAATACCATATTGTGGCACATTGTACCACCCCAACAGAGCCAAATACCACAGTCCATCACAAAATACTGCCCCAAAAACTTCCACTGGCTGGCAGTGAGGAGGGCTCAGGCAGCCCCTGAGCATCGGCCCACCAGGAGATTTCCCTGTAAGGTCTATGGCCAATCGGCCCGTGGCGGCATGGATTATGGCAGGCTGTTCAAGTGGAGAACAGGCTGCCAGATGCAAATGGAATGCTCACTGCCCCCAAAAATCGGCCACATACAAAATGCTGCCCCCCTGTGGTTTTTATCCAGCCGATTCCCAGCATTCTCTGGATTAGGCATCCCGATATCCGTGCCACAGATGTGAAAGAAGCCTGTACTTGAAGTTGATGTCTTTCACGTTCATTTTCCTATTTCTCCTTTTTTCTTGTCTTAAATTATGTTTCACCAGTTTTGGGGGAAATAGAGCAAAAAACGCGATAAATAATATGATAATGTTATTGCTAGGGTTGTTATGGATGTGGCAATATAAATTATGTATACATTTTGTTTAAATGTTTTAAAATTTTTTGATGGCTTTGAAAGAAAAAAGTGTGATTGGGAGGGGGGTGAAATTACTTTCCTCTTTTTGCATTCCTCTAATCACTTATATGTTACATACACTGTAATACATCTTAATAGGTGTGCAAAGATACTAGCCAACCCACTGACTCGCCATGATAGCGTTTCGTAGGGCTGATGGGGCGTCTGTCTAAGGCCCCTTTCACACGGGCGAGTATTCCGCGCAGATGTGATGCATGAGTTGAACGCATTACACCCGCACTGAATACCGACCCATTCATTTCTATGGAGCTGTTCACATGAGCGGTGATTTTCACGCATCACTTATGCGTTGCGTGAAAATCGCAGCATGCTCCTCTTTGTGCGTTGCGGTGCGATAATCCACGCAATGCAGGCCCCATAGAAATGAATGGGGTTGCGTGAAAATCGCAAGCATCCGCAAGCAAGTGCGGATGCGGTGCGATTTTCACACACGGTTGCTAGGAGACGATCGGGATGGAGACCCGATCATTATTATTTTCCCTTATAACATGGTTATAAGGGAAAATAATAGCATTCTGAATACAGAATGCATAGTCAAATTGCGCTGGAAGGTTTTTTTTAACTCACATTAATCCACTTGCTTGCATAGCCCGGCATCTCCTTCTGTCTTCATCTGAGCTTTGTGCAGTAACAAGGACCTTTGGTGACGTCACAGTCATCACATGATCTTTTACCATGGTGATGGATCATGTGATGACTGTGACGTCACCAAAGGTCCTTGTTACTGCACAAAGCTCAGGTGAAGACAGAAGAGGATGCTGGGCTACGCGAGCAAGTGGATTAAGGTGGATTAAATTTTTTTTTTATTTTTTTTTAACCCCTAACCCCTCCAGCGCAATTTGACCATGCATTCTGTATTCAGAATGCTATTATTTTCCCTTATAACCATGTTATAAGGGAAAATAATACAATCTACACAACATCGATCCCAAGCCCGAACTTCTGTGAAGAAGTTCGGGTTTGGGTACAAAACGCGCAATTTTTCTCACGCTAGTGCAAAACGCATTACAATGTTTTGCACTCGCGCTGAAAAATTGCGGGTGTTCCCGCAACGCACCCGCATGTTTTCCTGCAACGCCCGTGTGAAAGAGGCCTAACTGCAGGGATCAGAGTTTTATCCAATCCTGGTAGTTGTTAAAGGAGGGGGTCTGTTTGGGGCACCAGCTGAGTTCCTGGGCTCGCACATTTACTGCACCTATAGTACGGACTCTTACCATCATTATTGCCCTAAGCTTCACAGCAACACAAACTGTGACATCTGTGACAAAAATGATGTTTGTCATAACGAAACTTTCAATCTCACCATACAGATTTTGCAGTAATAAAACATGAGGAATACAAATTTGAGTTTTTTTTCAGATGTTATTACTTAGACATGCTGAAATTCCATCATCTCAGTCACATGGGGTTCAGCTTCATTTGCCTGTCTGTTTATATGACCAAAGATCAGAAAGAAAACTTTAAAATATGTATTAATGAGAAGTGAAAATGAGTGGGGAAAATCATATGATGCAGATGACGTAATATTGGCTTGACATATTCTGGAAGAAGAGTGTTTCTCGGACCTCTGTAAATGCAGGTTTCCAAAGCTGTGTTCTCCAGAATTCCCCTTTATAGCCCAGACTTTTATCCTCTTCACGTTATGACGTAATTAGTTTTGTGCCATGCAATTTGAAAGCACACAAACATTTCCACATCAGAATCACAGTTCTGTAATTTCCCACCTACATGTATTGGAATGAAAGGTGGCAGGTGTGTAACTGGGGGTGGTGGAGGTAGGGCAGTGCCCAAGATGCTGGGGGCATCATCAACAAACCATTCTGTCTTGGCCAGGGTAACAAACTGTAGCTTTGCCCTGGGCTAGGGTACATTCACACAACCGTATAATTTTATCCGCATCCGATCTGCATTCGTTCCGCATTTTGCGTAATAGATGCGGATTTATTCCTTCCTATGGGTGAATAAAATGTGCGGACAGTGTTTGCGCATTTAGGGCTCGTTAACACGAAAGTGTGATGCCTGTTGCCGTATTGCGGACCGCATTTGCGGATCCGCAATACACAGGCACCTTTCTGTGGCCATTCCGCATCACGGATGCGGACCCGTTCATTTCAATGGGTCCGCAAATCCGAAGATGCGGAACTAAAGAACGGAATACTACAGAAGCACTACAGAGTACTTTCTGGGGTTCCGTTCCATGCTTCCGCACCGAAAAAAGAACGTGTGAAGCCCGTGCTGTGGACCGCAAATTGCGGTCTGCAATGCACGGGCACCGTCCGTTAGGCAGGCGCATGGAGATCAAGTAAATGGGTCAGCGATCCTTCCATTCCGCAAAAAGATAGGCGCAATACCGTAAAATATGGAAGACATACGGAACGAAAACTGAAGTCAATCGTCCGCAAAATGCGGACACATGATTCTGTTATTTGCGGGCGCAAAACGGAAAGGATTACACACTGTCGTGTGAATGTATCCTTAGGGTCCATTCACACATCCGTAGTGCATTGCGGATCTGCAATACTCCCGGCCGGCACCCCCATAGAAATGCCTATTCTTGTCCGTAATTGCGGAAAAGAATAGAACATGTTCTATTTTTTTCGGGAGCCGCGGCCCGGAAGATCGGTGGCGCGCTCCGGAAATGTGGATGCGGAGAAAAAACATAGTGTGCTCTCCGCATCCATTCCGTCCCCATAGAGAATTCCGCAATTCGCGGAACGTATGTGGACCCATTATTACGGATGTGTGAATGGAGCCTAAATGAAAGCCTAAAATATTTCCCCCTAAATTAAAAGGGGATTATCTGGATCCATGCATCCTGTAACTTTGCAGAATTGCAAGCGTTTCGTATATAAGCCTGCCTCTGTAAGGCCAGTTTCAGGCATACATTGTACAAGACTATTTATGTGCCTGAATTATAGTGTCCCTGCCTGACCACGGGACTTTCTGACCCATATTCACAGCATCATAGATCACTTTGATGCTGTGAGTAAGGGCGCATTCACACAATTGTAGTGTTTTGTGGTCCACAAATTGCGGATCCGCAGTTTGTGGACAAGAATAGGACATGCTCTATCTTTTTGTTAGGGCCGTGGATGCAGACTTTTTTGGGCTAGTTTTGGGTGTTTTCATTTTGTCTGTCTATTATTTAGTTGCATTTACTAGCACCTGGTTTTTCGTCTCTTTTTCCAGGTGCGACTGTTTTAGTTTTTTGACTGACTTTGGGGGCGTGGTTTATTTGGCGTGTCCAAATTAGTGTGATTTATGTACTTGAGCCTTTGTCATCTGTTTTAGCCGCAAATTTTGTATAATTTATACGCCTCTGCATGGGTGGTGTATTTACGCCATAAGATGCGACTTTCTACGGCACATTAGCGACTTTTTCATACATAGATGTACTAAATTGGACAGAAACCACTAGGTGCAACTAAAAACTGACGAATAAAAGAACACCACGACTAATTCATCACCTGTCCTGCGCTTCATCATAAATACTTGGCAGGACACACAAAGGCCAATCAAGTATGCCAGAGAAAAAAATAATCTAAAAAACAGATGCAATTTATAAATGACCCCCATTATTTTTAAATGCGCCATTTTCACGACTTCAGCCTTAAAGCCTGCGTTCTGATCTCAATGCAAATACTCAGCCTCTTTTTGCTTCTCCCTTCTCTTGAATTTCCTTGCCTGTCACTTCTTTTCTAGGTGGGGACCCACCTCTGGGACCCCCATCTATTTGAATTAAAGGGGTCCCCTGACACCTTTTTGTAAATTGAGGCAAATGAATACATCATGTGCTTATCTCTCTCCAGTGTAGGCAAAGCAGGGAAAGCTCACGTGGCTGTTTATGTCATATAGATAAAGCAACCTACACACCTGAACGGGACAGCACCAGCTGAGGAGAAATAGATCTCAGGTGCAATGGGCGAACAGTCCAGCTTCCCATCAATTCCACTAAGAAGAGGTTTGCCAGCATCTTCAATTCATGTCTCCCAACCTTCTTTAACCCTTTCTGGACCCTGCCATATTTCACCTTAAGGACCAGGCTGTTTTTTATGTGGTAATATCTTTGGAACGTTTTTGCTTATCCAAGCCATTCTGAGATTTTTTTTTCTCATGACACATTTTACTTCATGATAGTGTCATGAGAAAAAAATTTGGAAAAATTCACAACTTTCCAAATTTCAATTTCCCTACTTTTAAAACAGATAGTGATACGTCATAAAATAGTTATTGTAAAATATAAGAGTGAAACTGGATCACACATCCTCAATACTATGCTTTTTCTAGTAACTGCTTTTCAGCATAATTAACATCACTTCTCAGCGCAATTTATAGTATACCTACCCCTATGTTGCATACTGTAAGGATTCGGCACACAGCGGCGTTTGCGTTCCAGGCTGGAACGCAACGTGCGCGATGACGTCAGGGGCTCCTCCCACGGGGCGGAGCAACCCGATATAAGCGCCGAGGGAGCTATGCACGGCGTTCCACTAATTTGGAGTGTGCGCCGTGCATGCTCCCACGGAAGCCTTTCCCCATAGGCATTGGAGCCGAACCCCAAACCTCCTGGGACCCTTACTCCTGACACCACTAAGATCCCTGGCAATCCGGGACACTTCTCAGGATTCCACCAAATCGCAAGTATTAGTCATTCCTGTGACTGAATGTAACCTGGACTATCATTACCTTCCAACTAAGCAATAATATCGAATGCTTCTGTTCTCTGTTTAAGTTATTGCAAGGGAGGTGTGTATCATGCTATACAAAGTTCATGGACTATAACTGTATGCCTACACCCTATGGATTGCTGCATCCACCTGTAGGGGGTATAGCATCCCTATGTTAATAATAGATTCAGAGTAGGGAACAGGTGTATGATGTTAGGATCCCTAACTCTCCGCTCCATTGATTGAGAGAGCCGCCTGGGAATCCACCACTGAACCTGATCTATAACCCCACTTGTCTTTTGGGTCTTGTGCACTGGTTAATGCAAAGCGCTTCCGCAGTTGAGATCCTCACAAAACAGCTCGGCGCATTACATATTAGTGGAACCTCAATGGATCCAGCGGAATTAGCAGGACACATCGTCATCCTCTCACAGAAGGTTGAGAACCTCTCAGAGACCTTGTCGCACAGAACACAAACCCCCCAAGGGATGGACCTGAGCCAAAGGTCAGTCCTCCGGAACTATTCACAGGGGATCGCAAACAGTTCCGAGATTTCATAAATGCTTCCAAATTAATGTTTGAGCTTCGTCCTAGGACTTACCGTACAGATCGGATAAAAGTCCTCACAATGATCTCCTTTCTTAGGGGGGAGCCCAGAGCCTGGGCAAATACCTATTTGGAGAGGGAGGACCCCGTCCTAGACAACTACCACCAATTCCTTGCAATCATGGCCCTCTTGTATGAAGACCACAGCAAGCAGCTGACGGCAGAATCCGCCATCAGGAGCATAAAACAAGGCAGACGGCCTGTTGAGGATTTTATTGCTGAGTATACGTGGTGGGCTCGTGAGACTGAGTGGAACGACCTCAGTCTCAGAAACCAGTTTCGTCTCGGCCTTTCCGAAACACTGAAGGATGAGTTGGCAAGAGGAGACATGCCCCTCACCCTTGAAGATCTAATGCAACGTGTCACCATCCTCGACAGGCGTCTCCGTGAACGCAGAGCAGAGCGGTGCTATGGGTATGTACCTCCCAGTAGACAAACCGAGATGCACCGTGCTGCCGAGATGCACCCCTCTGAAGACAAGATGGAGATAGGTGCCCTCAGGGGCCCCCTAACAGAGAGAGAGAAAACCAGAAGACGCAACCTGAATCTCTGCCTGTACTGCTCTTCCGAAGGCCATGGGGTAGAAGATTGCCCGGTAATACGGAAAAAGTCCGAAGGTAAGCGATGCGCTCTAGGTAAAAATGTAGTTCCCCAGTTCAGAACCCCGGGTTACTTATACACCTCTCTTACTCTACAGTGGGACCAAAATCGACTTACCGTTGACGCAATGGTGGACACAGGATCCTGCGGGAATTTTATCGATACGCTGTTGATTAAGCGAAATAAAATTCCTTTGATCAAAAAGAAT
The DNA here is from genome assembly GCF_014858855.1 of Bufo gargarizans. Taxonomy (NCBI): domain Eukaryota; kingdom Metazoa; phylum Chordata; class Amphibia; order Anura; family Bufonidae; genus Bufo; species Bufo gargarizans. The sequence goes on from NC_058087.1 coordinate 75,312,372, forward strand.
TCCCCGTTGTCCGTGAGTTTTTTTTTTTTTCAAAGATGTTTATTTGTATTGCATCATGATCTTGATAAAAGACAATACAGCATCATCCAAAATACAATAAAGATCATATAACCATAAGCAACCGTTGAATACAAAGTAGTTGACACAGCCTTGTTCAGATCCATCAACATAATGCAATACCTTTTTTCCAATTTTTACCCTCCCCCCCACAACACTTTTCCCTCCCCCCACCCCCCACATAAAGAATACAATTCAAATACGATTACCAAGGGTATACAAACATTTCTCTCTGGGCCCCCCCTGTTTTGCCACCAACATCAACCAAATCTCCTGACTCCACTATACGCCCTCCTGCACCTCCCGTCCCGTACCATCAAAGACTCAAACCTTAAGCCTCCCCAATCGTCCCCTGAGGTCCTCCTGCAAATACCAAGCAGTCAGGGTGAACGGCTTCATGATCCTCACTGTTTCAGCCCTCTCCATAAAATTAATCATGAACTTTTTCCATGTTTTGTACAGCTTTTTGCCGGCCGTTTCCTTTTTACCTGCTGCTTCCAGCCACTCCAAGTGTAGCATGTGACACAGGCGTCTAAGAAGTTCATCCTTAGATGGGACTTTGGAATCCAACCAGTTGGACAACAGACATCTTTTAGCCTCAAGCACTATCCTATGTCCCATTGCTGAGAAACCTCCATCCTGCCTATCTCCCCCCTCATTCGACTCCTCCTGTTGTCTCGCATGCAGTATTGCCCTTTGTACATCCAGTTCCCCTTGAAAATTACTGCCCTCTCTAAGAAATAATCCCACCATCTTCCAATACTCCACTAATTTTGTGCAGCTCCACAGTCCATGCAGAAGATCAGTTTTGGGCGTTGAACACCTGGGACACGTTACCATCCTATTGGGTTTCGCACTCGTCACTGGCAAATCAAATCCATACAGGGCATGATGGACAATTTTAAAGTGGGTTTCTCTCATCGTCTCATTCCCCACTGCCTTGTGTAAGGCCGCTATACCAACTCTTGCAATTGGACCAACTTCCGTCAAATCCAATTTGTTCCCCCATTTTCCAAACAATCCCTGAGAGGTTGAGTCCTCCCAAAGGCACCTCAAACTGCCATATAGGTGCGATATGGATTGTCTGTTACCAGAAATAATGAACGAATCAAATTTATTCTGATTCCACTCACCAGTCATATTGATAGCCAGACTAGCGCAATAGTGCCTAACCTGTAAATATGGGAACAAATTGGATCCTGTCAGTCCCCACCTATCTTCCAATTCACGTAAAGTCGCCCATCTATTCTCCTGAGTATGGAACAGATCTCTTACCGTCCTAATGCCCTTGATCCTCCATTCCCTAAACGACCGCTCCATCCGCCCCCGTGCAAAGGCTGGGTTGTCATGCAAAGGGAGGTGTTTCGAAATCTGATACGGAAGTTTGTATGATTTTCTAAGGTTTTTCCACGTTATAATGGAGTCTCGCAAGATTATCGAGCACCTAGCTAAGCGGGGCAAATGAGACAACTTGGTATGCACCAAGGCCTTTAAATCCCAGGGTGCCGCTAGCTGCCTTTCCAACCTCAGATTCGAGTAGTGGGAAGTCCCATTAAACCAATCCAGGAGATGTCTACTCAGACACGCCAAATTGTAACCCCTGACATCGGGCACATTTAACCCTCCAATCTCCCTCCGTAGTTTCAACTTCCTCAGTGAGACTCTCGATTTCTTGCCATTCCAAATGAATTTCGTGAAACATCTCTCCACATTCCTCACATCCACATGCCTTAAGAGCACCGGTATGGTCTGGAGTGGATACATCAGCTTGGACATTGCTAACATCTTAATTACATGGCACCTGCCCATTAAGGATAACGGTAGCGGTTGCCATCTGGCTAGATCCTCTTTAATTTTGTGAAATAAAGGTGGATAGTTAAGCTGATAGATAGAATGCGGTGTCCGCCCAATCTTTATGCCCAAATACCTAATTTGGGATTTTATCAAGGATCCCATAACACCCCTATTTCCGCCCCCCCTCAAACTTAGTCCTCTGGCTGATCGGCAGTAGTTCACACTTTGACATATTCACTCTATACCCGGAATACTTCCCGAAACTCTCCAATGCCCTAAAAACGGTATTGATCTGCCCCTGCGGTTTGGACATGAATAATATAATGTCATCGGCGAATAAAGCCGCCTTCACTTGCGACTTCCCTACCCTTATCCCCTCAAATAGGTTAGACTTGCATAGCTCTCTAGCCAGCGGCTCCAGTGCCAGATTAAATAGCAAAGGGGATAGGGGGCATCCCTGACGAGTCCCTTTTTGTAAATTAAATGGTTTTGATAAGTGCCCCTGCGTAAAGACCCTCGCCTGTGGCCTATGGTACATCTGCGACAAGACAGTCCTAAAGGCACCTGTGATCTCCATTTTATCTAGGACCGCCTCCAGCCATGCCCACCTGACATTATCAAACGCTTTTTTGGCGTCCAATGTGAGCATGGCTGGTGACTCACCCTCCTCCGGATCATGTTGCACCCTATCCAAGACAGCCAGTACTGTTCTAATATTCGTCACCGCGGCGCGACCCCGGACGAAACCCACCTGCTCCTGTCCCACCAAAAATGGCATCACTTTGGCCAATCGGTCCGCAATGAGTTTTGACAGTATTTTTGCATCTACATTTATCAGGGAAATAGGCCTGTATGAACCCGGTAACAATGGATCCTTTTCCGGCTTGGGTAACAGTTTAATATAGGAGAGGCTAGTTCCGTCCAGGGTCGGTCCACCCGCAAACATGCTGTTATAAACCTTCACTAACACTGGCGAGACCTGGGTACATAATGCCTTATAGTATTCTCCAGTATAACCGTCCGGTCCTGGAGCCTTAGAGTTACCCAACCCCTTTATCACTCCCTGCAACTCCGTCTCCGTAATTTCTGCATTTAATGCATTCCGCTGTTCCTCGGTCATCTTAGGTAGGCCAACTTTGTCAAGGAGGGTGTCACTCAAATCCACTTTCCCCCCGTCTTTGTATAAATGCTCATAATATTCCCCTAAAATGGAGTTAATCCGAGCCGGATCATGCACGATTTTCCCCGCAGAGTTTTTCAAGCTGTTAATATACTGCGGCTGTCTCTGACCCTTCGCTAAATTGGCTAGAAGCCTCCCAGACTTATTTCCAAACTTGAATAGCTTAGCCTCAAACTCAGAGCTCCGCAATAATTCTCTCTCTTTAGCACAGTGTTCAAAGACCTGGCGTTCCTCTATCCACTTTTTCCTATTAGCCTCTGTGGGGTCCTGCTTAAACGCTAAATAGGTCAACCTAACCTTTTGGCTCGCCTGATCAAACTGCAAATGGACCTTCTTTTTAAGACCTGCCAGATACCCCATGATTCTGCCTCTCAGCACTGCCTTGGAAGCACTCCAGAAAAGGTTTGGTGTTTCCAGGTGATCCGCATTATCTGATTTATATTCCTCCCACCAAATAATCAGCTTTTCTATGAACTCCTCCCTAGCGCAGAGCTGAGAGGGGAAACGCCATATGAAATCAGGTCCCCTAGGGAAGTCATCCCTAACCAGTAGTGTCACCGGCGCGTGGTCCGAGATCACAATGTCCCCTATGTCCGATAGTAGCACCCTGTGCAATAGATTGTGAGTCACCAGCAGGTAATCTATTCGCGACCAGGAATTTTGGGAGTGTGAATAGAAGGTATAACTGCTATCGTCAGGATGAGTTCGTCGCCAGTCATCTACTAGTCCCCCACCGACCAACAACTGCTGCAATGCTTTGTCTTGGGAGGTCCCCCCCCCCCCCCACCGTTCCGTCTACCCTCTTCCGATCTGCTGCACCATGCAGAACCGCGTTGAAATCCCCTCCTACAATTTTATTCACACACGCATCCCCTAGCAGCCTCAATTCCAGATCCTTTAGAAAGGACGAGTTCCCCGTATTGGGACAATATACGTTGTGTATGCTATACTGCATGTTCTGCACCTGTAGTAAAATATGAGCCCACCTTCCCTGGGAGTCACTGGACTGTGCTAAAACCTGGCAATTCAACTGTTTACTAATAAGTGTCAGTACCCCTGCCTTTCGGTTGAATGACGGGGACCAAAACACTTTGCCCACCCATAGCTTTTTCATTCTATCAAAATCCTGCTCTTCAAGATGGGTCTCTTGCAGAAGGACCACATCCGGTTTGAGTTTTTTAAGATGTCGCAAAATCATCCACCTTTTATGAGGTGACTTCAAACCCTTAACGTTCCACGTTATTACCTTCATTTCGGTGGCGTCTTCCCTTTTACCCTTTTTTTGTTTGTCTTTGATTTTATACTTTTCTTTTCCTTTTTCCCACCCTTGATTTCTGTTTTAATGTATCCCAATCTACCTACCGAGTCAGGGGTCCACGTCACTCACCGAGAAGGCCCAGAGAAATCCCTTGTAGACAAACGACAAACAAACAAATAAACACCCGTTAGGTAACCCACAATTCTTCGTTCCTTAGCAACGCCCTCTTGACGTCACTACCTCCCCACACTGTTACACTCCCCCTGTAACCACCACTAAACAACTGCAGTAACTTCCCTTTTTTTCTGGGTTGCAGCTCCCTCCCACCATGTTAACTAAGCAAGCAATTCCAATTTCCCCGCTAGAGGCCACCCTCCCAAAAATGCCGAACCTTCGCCCATGGCTAATTATGCTATAACTAGTATCATCTACTTCAAATATAGCAATCCACCTGTACTACTCCAACATAGACAAAATACCCGAACGATACTACCAACACGACTCAGCAGACGGAACAGTCCCACCATAGCCGAGTAGTAACTCATACGTCCTCTAACAACAAGACGGGTAACAGAAGTCATCTCCTAGGGTACGAGTCCGCTCTTCTACCCGAAAGTCTTCGCCCCCTTGCTCCGGGCTCAACACTCTCCCTTTCCCCCCCTCTTCTCCGCTCCAAGTCACTTGGATTCTCTGCACCGTAAGGACCTCTTCCTCTCCTCTGGTCTTCATCCATGGACTCCCCTGGGTTCTGTATGGAGTTAATCCACTCTTCCGCTGCAGTCGGGTCATGGTAGACTGTGCTGGAACCATTAGAGTGTAGTACCCTCAGCTTGGCGGGATATTGTAATTGAAACCTGCGGCCCTTCTGATGTAGTAGAGTGCATACGCGGCTAAATTCTCTCCTCTTTTTGGCGACAGCCGCAGAGTAGTCTCCAAACAGTAGTACAGCATGGCCCAGCAACTTTAATGGGCCTTTCTTAGCCCTATACGCTCTCAACAGGGCCTCCTTGTCACAATAGTCCAGATACTTCATAATGACCTGGCGCGGTTTAGGACCCAGGCCTCTTGCCGCACCAGCCCGCTCCTGCTGCTCCTCCAATACCGGGCCTATTCTGTGTGCCCTTTCCACCTTGCAGCGCCCCTCTACTCCCAGCGCCTTCGGCAGGTCAAACTCACAAATGTCCATCAAGGCCTGCGGCTTATACTTCTCAGGTAGTCCCACCAGACGCAAGTTACTTCTTCTGGACCGGTTTTCCAGGTCCTCTACCCGGTCATATAGAACCATATTCTGTTTAGAGAGCTCGTTCAGTTTCTGGCTGCACGTTGCCGCTTCGTTTTCAGCCCTCACTACCCTCTGTTCCAGCTCCTCCAGCCTCATGTCATGCTGGGAGACCGCCTCATGAAGCTGCTGCAGGGACGCTGACAGAGTCGCGGTAAGCGTGTCCCTGATATCCGGGGCCAGATGTCGGGCCACCTCTATGGCCAGCCGCTTATAGTCAATGTCCACGGAGGAAGTCTGTTGGACAACCTGCTCCTCCATCGCACCGTCTTCTAGCAGCACTTGTTTCAGCGGAGAGGGGGTGGCAGGGCGCGAGTCCGCCATCTTGCCGAGCGCGCCGTCTATCGCACTGCCCCGTCCTCTGGAGATCCTCCTTTTGCCGCTCCGTAGTAGGTAACGGTCCATATACTCATGGACTCTAGATGTTCAGGGACCGGGACGTACCTGTCGCAGCCCCCTAATGCCGGTATAGTATGAGCAGGGTGTAGTATGGTGAGAGGTCACCGGAGCTCCTTCACGCTGCCTCCTGCATCCCCAGCGCCGGAACCGGAAGTTGTCCGTGAGTTTTATTGACGGCACTACTTCGGCCTCAGGCCCAGTTCAAAACCAAACCCTACCTATAATGGTGACGTGTGAAAACAACCACACCGAATTTATGTCCTTTGACATTATACCCTCCCCTTTATTCCCTATCATACTAGGACTACCATGGTTAAAACTACATAGACCAACACTACTATGGGACCAAGGGAGGGTAGGGTTAGATTCGGGGTATTGCCAGGAAACCTGCTATCCTACAAACTCCATATTACTGGTTGGCGCCACCCACATACCAGACCACTACCAGGACTTCGCCGACGTGTTCAGCTCAAAGAATGCGGAGATGCTTCCGCCTCACAGGACATACGACTGTCCCATAGACCTACTTCCAGGAAGTGAAATACCCACGGAGAGAATCTACCCATTGGCGAAACCTGAGCTAGACCACCTCAAACAATATCTAGAGGAAAACCTGAAAAAGGGATTCATTAGGGCCTCTACTTCACCCGCAGGATCGGGAATGTTCTTTGTTCGGAACAAGGATTCCAGTCTCCGTCCTATCATCGACTATAGAGCCCTAAATAAAGTGACGGTAAAGAACAGGTACCCACTGCCTCTCATTAACGAACTGATTGAACGCCTCAGCACTGCCACTGTCTATACCAAACTGGACCTTAGAGGAGCTTATAACTTGATAAGGATCAGAAAAGGAGACGAGTGGAAGACCGCCTTTCGCACCCGCTACGGACTCTTTGAGTACCAAGTGATGCCGTTCGGACTGTGCAATGCACCTGCAACATTCCAAAATTTTATAAATGATATCTTCCGAGATCTACTGGATGTTTGTGTCATTGTCTACCTCGATGACATATTGGTCTATTCTGACAACATCCAAGACCATAGAAGACATGTGCGCTGGGTATTAGCACGTTTGAGAGCCCATTGCCTGTACGCTAAATTTGAGAAATCTCCCCCGAGGGGATTCAGATGGACCAGACAAAGATTGAATGTATACAAAATTGGCCCACTCCAAAATCCAGGAAGGCACTTCAAAGGTTTTTGGGGTTCGCTAATTTCTATAGGAAATTCATCAAGAATTATTCTGCGACTACAAAACCACTTACCAAACTTACAAGCATCAACACGAGGTTCATATGGAATGGAGAAGCTCAGGAAGCATTCCAACTACTGAAGGACAGGTTCACATCTGCTCCCATTCTCACCATACCTGACCCTAACAACTTGTACGTCCTCGAAGTGGATGCATCCCAAAATGCTGTAGGAGCTGTCTTATCTCAACGTTCATCTTTAATGACGCCCCTACACCCGGTAGGGTTTTTCTCCCGGACACTCAATCCGGCCGAGGTTAACTACCCCATAGGGGAAAAGGAACTTCTGGCAATAAAAAACGCGTTGGAAAATTGGAGACATATATTGGAAGGCTCGACACACCCAATCACCATATACTCAGACCACCGCAACCTCCAATATCTAAAGACCGGTAAGACATTATCCTCTCGCCAAGTAAGGTGGAGTTTTTTCTTCGACCGCTTCGATTTTCAAATCACATACAGACCCGGCTCAAAAAACGGAAAAGCAGACGCCCTATCTTGTTTGAATGAACCCCATCCAGGGGCAGAATTCCCTTCGTGGGTAATTCCACCCGAAAAAATTATCGCCACTGTAGCTCTACGACAAAGACTCAAGGACTGTTTAACCCTAAATGAAAGGGATCGACCTCCAGGACTCCGTATGGATGATGAAGGGTTCTATTATAAGGGAGATCAGCTATACATACCACCAAACGTTACAACACAAGTAATTCAACTATGCCATGATACTCCCATGTCGGGTCATCCGGGCACCTCCAAAACCGTGGATTTAGTCCGCAGATATTACTGGTGGCCCAACATGATACAGGAAATTCAGGACTACGTCGCCTCCTGCGAAATTTGTGCCACCTGCAAACATGACCGTAAGCGACCTTACGGCCTACTAATGAATCTGCCGATCCCCTCCAGACCCTGGGAGTGGGTATCACTCGATTTTATAGTTGATCTTCCTCCCTCACATGGTCATAATACAGTACTTGTTGTTGTGGATCTATTAACAAAAATGGCACATTTTGTGGCCCTGAAAAAATTACCATCTTCAAAGGAGACTGCTGAGGTTTTTGTGACAAACATTCTCCGTCTACATGGAGTGCCTACTAAACTGATATCGGACAGAGGCTCACAATTTACCTCCAAGTTCTGGAAGGCTCTATGTGGGAAACTCCAGATAGACCATCGGATGTCCAGTGCATACCACCCGCAGACAAACGGACAAACCGAGAGAGTAAACCAATGCCTCGAGCAGTATCTTCGCTGTCACTGCTCATATCTCCAGGACGACTGGGAGCGCCTGCTTCCTCTCGCGGAATTCTCCTATAACAATTCCAAAAGTGCCTCTACTCTTCATTCTCCATTCTTTTCGAACTACGGATTTCACCCTTCTCCTCTCACTCCGATGAGTATCCCTACTAACGTGCCAGCTACTGAAGATTACATCTCCACATTACAGAAGACCCTCAAGGAGCTTAAAGAAAACCTTATCCGAGCTAGAGATCGACAAAAATTTTATTATGATCGACGCAGAAGGCCGAATCCCCCATATCAAGCAGGGGACTCCGTCTGGCTGTCCACCAAAAACCTCCGCTTGGGTACTCCCTCTAAAAAATTGGGGAAACAGTTCCTGGGACCATTCCGAATCGAGAAGGTCGTCAACCCCAACACGATGAAACTCATTCTACCTCCTCGATTTCAGATACACCCCACCTTTCACGTATCCCTGCTGAAGCCTTTTTGTCCTAACCCTTTCCCGGGCAGAAACCCTGCTCCGTCACCTCCGGTCATTGTCCAAGGTGATGAAGAATTCGAGGTTGAGGAGCTGTTGGATTCAAGAAGGAGAAGGGGGAGACTCCAGTACCTCATACGATGGAAGGGTTACGGTCCCCAAGATGATTCCTGGGAGGAGGCCGATGTTGTCCACGCTCCAAAATTGCAAAGGGAGTTTCACCGCAGGTTCCCCGACCGGCCCTCCCCTTCTAGGGTACCCCGGAGGGGTTCCCTTGGGAGGGGGGTGCTGTAAGGATTCGGCACACAGCAGCGTTTGCGTTCCAGGCTGGAACGCAACGTGCGCGATGACGTCAGGGGCTCCTCCCACGGGGCGGAGCAACCCGATATAAGCGCCGAGGGAGCTATGCACGGCGTTCCACTAATTTGGAGTGTGCGCCGTGCATGCTCCCACGGAAGCCTTTCCCCATAGGCATTGGAGCCGAACCCCAAACCTCCTGGGATCCTTACTCCTGACACCACTAAGATCCCTGGCAATCCGGGACACTTCTCAGGATTCCACCAAATCGCAAGTATTAGTCATTCCTGTGACTGAATGTAACCTGGACTATCATTACCTTCCAACTAAGCAATAATATCGAATGCTTCTGTTCTCTGTTTAAGTTATTGCAAGGGAGGTGTGTATCATGCTATACAAAGTTCATGGACTATAACTGTATGCCTACACCCTATGGATTGCTGCATCCACCTGTAGGGGGTATAGCATCCCTCTGTTAATAATAGATTCAGAGTAGGGAACAGGTGTATGATGTTAGGATCCCTAACTCTCCGCTCCATTGATTGAGAGAGCCACCTGGGAATCCACCACTGAACCTGATCTATAACCCCACTTGTCTTTTGGGTCTTGTGCACTGGTTAATGCAAAGCGCTTCCGCAGTTGAGATCCTCACAAAACAGCTTGGCGCATTACACATACTATACATGAGGCATTGGTATACAATTTAAAGGGAACCTGTCACCAGGATTTTGTGCATAGAGCTGGGGACATGGGCTGCTAGATGGCCACTAGCACATCTGCAGTACCCAGGTCCCATAGCTCTGTGTGCTTTTATTGTGTTAAAAAACGTTTTGATTGATATGCGAATGACCTGATATGAGTCCTGTATCCGGAGATGAGTCAAGCGGAAAGGAGCCCAGCACCGCCCCCTGTCCTCCGAATCTCCTCCTTGCTGGCTGACGTCAATCTCGCAATGCGCGAGCTAGTGCATGCGCAGTGTCGGCATCATGTTCATTCCCTGTACTGGCATCAGCACAGGGAACGAACTACGCATGCGCTAGCTCGCGCATCGCGAGATTTCGGCGCTCCAGCTCTGTGACGTTAGCCAGCAAGGAGGAGATTCGGAGGACGCGGGGCGGTCCTGGGCTCCTTTCCGCTTGACTCATCTCCGGTAATTTGCATATCAATCAAAACTGTTTTTTAACACAATAAAAGCGCAGAGAGCTATGAGACCTGGGTACTGCAGATGTGCTAGCGGCCATCTAGCAGCCCATGTACCCAGCTCTATGCGCAAAATCCTGGTGACAGGTTTCCTTTAAACCAAAAAGCATAAAAGCATAAGCTTGCCTCCTTGAGTGGGAAACTACTCTAAATTTGGCACGGCGCTGTGCGGCGACCACCAGCGCCCCAGCACTGCACCAATAGTCAGCGAGGCCCAGCGGGACCAGCACAGCACCAAAGCAACAATGGCCGCCGCACAGCACCAGTTGGAGTTCCTGAGAGCATGTGATAAGGTGAACTCTGAGAACTGTTTACATGTTGCGGTGCTGTGCTGGTGGGTTGGTGGTCCCAGTTCCAGGGTGGCTTTGCCAGACAGCAGGGGCGTTGTTTGGCTGCTGGGTCCCGCTGCCTATTGGTGCAGTGCTGCTGCGCCGGTGGTCGCTGCACAGCACCGCACCAAAGTTAGAGTAGGTTCCCACTCGAGGAGACAACCTGGTCGTGGTGAGTGGGCCTATGCTTTTTGATCAAATTGTATACCAATGCCTCATGTACAGTATGCAACATAGGGGTAGGTATTCAATATATTTTGCGCTGAGAAGCAGTTATTAGATAAAAGCATAGTATTGAGGATGTGCGATCCAGTTTCACTCTTATATTTTACTTAAAATATATAGTTATTACTTTACATTTCACATATGTCTACTCTATGTTGGCATCATTTTGTAAATGCCATTTGATTTTTGGGGATGTTAGAAGGCTTAGAATTTTTTAAGCAAATATTAAAGTTTTTAAGAAAATGTCCAAAAAATACTTTTTTCGGGACTAGTTCAGTTACGAAGTTACTGTTGGGCTTACATAATAGAAACCACCCATAAATGGCCCAATTTTAGAAACAACACCCCTCAAGTTATTCAAAACTAATTTTACAAACTTTGTTAACCCTTTAGGTGTTCCACAAGAATTAAAGTAAAATGTAGATGAAATTTCAGAATTTCACTTTATTGACAGATTTTCCATTTTAATACATTTTTTCCTGTGATACAGCAAGGGTTAAGAGCCAAACAAAATTCAATATCTATTACCCTGATTCTGTAGTTTACAGAACACCCCATATGTGATCATAAACTGATGTATGGCCACATGGCAGGGTGTAGAAGAGTAGGAGCAATATATGGTTTTTGGAGGGCAGATTTCACTGGGATAATTTTAGGTTGCCATGTCACATTTGAAGACCCCCTGATGCACCCCTACGGTAGAAACTCCCAAAAAGTGACCCTATTTTGGAAACTGTTTGTTTTGGCACAGTTTGTATTTTATTATTTTACGCCATTCACCTTACGGGTAGATCATGTGATCATTTTATAGAGCAGGTAATTACAGATGCAGCAATGCCTAATATGTCTATGTAGTTTTATTTATTTAAGTTTTACACAATAAAAGCATTTATGAAAAAAGAAAAATCATGTTTTAGTGTCTCCGTATTCTGAAAGCCACATTTATTTTTTATTTTTCCGGCGATTGATTTATGTAGGAGCTCAATTTTTGCAGGGTAAGGTTTGATTGGTACTATTTTGGGGTACATATGACTATTTGATCACTTGGTATTACACTTTTTGTGATGTAAGATGACAAAAAATGGTTGTTTTAGCAAAGTTTTTATTTTATCATGACGTTCAGGTGAGGGGGTGAATCATGTGCTATTTTTATAGAGCCAGTTGTTATAGACGTGGTGGTACCTAATATGTCTTCTTTTTTTTTTCGGTTTTACACAAAAGCATTTTTTGAAAAAAAAACATGTTTTTATGTCTCCATATTCTGAAAGCCATGTTTTTTTATTTTTTGGGCAATTGTCTTATGTAGGGGCTCGTTTTTTGTGGCATGAGGTGATCGTTTTGATTAGTTGGTATTACACATTTTGTGATGTAAGGTGACAACAAAAAATGGTTGTTTTGGCACAGTTTAAAAAAAAGTTTTTACAGCATTTAGATGAGGGGGTGAATCGTGCTATTTTTATGGAGCCGGTCGTTACGGACGCAGCAATACCCAATTTGTCTGTTTTTTTATTTTTTTATTATGGAACAGGGGCTTTTTTTCACAATACATCTGTATTGTAATGCATTGCCTGTCAGCTTTTACACTGACAGAGAGCCTATGAGACCCAGCCTAAGGGGCTGGATCTCACAGGCTTCAGTAGAAGACAAGCCCCTATGCCTATGGAAGGCATCGGGCTGCCTTCTCAGCCATCGAGTCGCCATCACTGCAGCGCGAGGACCCTATAGGGAAGAGGAAGGATCCTGTACCCTCTGTAAACTCCCTGCATGCCGCAGTCAGCTTTGACCGTGGCATACAAGAGGTTCAATGGGTTATGCAAGACTATAAAATTCTCCCCCATACGCTGGGCCCCTCACAATGAATATACTTACCTGGTTCCTCGCGCTTCTCCTGGTCCCCGCACCGCTTCTGCTTTTTCCCCGTGCGCAGATGAAAACATCCAGTGTCGGGGAGGGGAGCAGCCGATGGCAGGTGGGGACGAGCTTCCCTAGCAACACCTGCGATGCTAGGGAGGCTCATCACTGTCTGCCATTGGCTACTCCCCTCCCCCTCGACATTGTATGTTTTCATCCGTGCACGGGAAGAAGCAGCAGCGGCGGTGCGGGAAGCCAGGTAAGTATATTCATTGTGAGGGGCCCGGCATATGGGGGAGCATTTTATAGTCTTGGATAACCCCTTTAATACGCTGGCATCTGTGTTTTCATTGTGTCAGTGCTCCTGATCGGGTGGGTGCAGCTCCTGCACCCGCCCAATCAGCGAGCCGTATCAGTACGGCACTGGCACTTAAGTCACGGCTCCCAGCGCCGTACATGTACGGCAGAGGTCCTCTACGGGTTAGTATAGTTGGCCATTCCAAAGTTTTGGCCTCTATCCCTGTCACAGGACAGCTGCTACATGTCCCAACTTCAACTATATGTGTATCCTCAGGACAGTTGAACACAATGGTGAAGCATGGAGCCATCAGCTTCCTGTTCCACCATTCTGCTGCTACTGGCCGCAACTGTGTTATTGTCCCTCCTTAGGGCCCGTTCACACAGTGGATTTTGATGCTGTCAAAATCCACTGACTGCTCCATGCCAGAAAACAGTGTGGTTTCACTTTGAATGCTGGAGACCCGCTCATGGCTTAGCTTTATTGAATGTGGAGCTAAACTGTCAGCAGACTTGTTGTTGCTTCAAGCTCCATCCGTCCGTAGTAGCGCCTTCCCACCTCTTAGAATTTTTTTTTTATTTTAAATAATAATAATAATAAAATTCACATTACTGTCTCCAATTAATAACCAAATTTTTGAGTTTCTGGTAGATAATGTCAGGTTCTTGGAAGATAGATAATCTCGGACAGGAGATGCTGTTCCTACTTAGGCCGAATGCACACGGCCGTGTTCCGCAGCCGAAAGCGGTCCGTGGTATGCCGGGGCTGGATTCCTGTTCAGAGCAGGAGCACACGGCGTCATTGGTTGCTATGACGCTGTGCGCTTCATGCCGCCGCTGCACTACAGTAATACACTATACGAGTGTATTACTGTACAGCAGCGGCGGCATGAAGTGCGCGGCGTCATAGCAACCAATGACGCTGTGCGCTCCTGCTCTGAACAGGAATCCAGCCCGGCATACCACGGACGGCTCTTGGCCGTGTGCATTCGGCCTTAATTAGATGTTGTCAAGAAATAACCACTCCCTCCAGCAATGTTAGCTAAAGACACTCGCTGAGGTTTGTAAGATGGCTGAGGGCAAGACCTCTTGCACACAAACTTTTTTTTGTGTACCGTATACGGAACCATTTATTTCAATGGATCCACAAAAAAAAAAAAAAAAAACTGAAGGTACTCCGTATGCTTTCTGTTTCCGTATTTCTGTTCAAAGACAGAACATGTCCTATTATTGTCCGCATAACAGACAAGGATAGGACTGATCTATCAGGGGCCAGCTGTTCTGTTCCGCAAAAACGGAATGTACACGGACGTCATCCGTTTTCTGCGGACTGCAAAATACTGAAAAAGCCATACGGTCGTGTGCTAGAGGCCTAAGACTGTCAACATCAATATTAATCCAGGTATGCCTTTGGTATCACTCATTATTATGGTCTAATCTGGTGAAGCAGAGATTTTGTTTGATCCATGGGTAAGCCCATCAATAATGAATGCGGAGTGTATGAAAATTTATTTGATGCCCTGATGCTGCCTGAGGAGGTAAAGGCTAAACTATTACCTGAAATCTACGCTAAATGGAAGTCTGTGTGATATGGGATAGAATATTTTCGTATGAACCAGGCACCCTCCCCTCTTCAGAGCAGGGGGTGCCTGGTTTAATGCTCAGGTTCTTCCATTGATTTCCATTATACTTGGGTGCTTTGTCGAGCACCCGAACATCCTGATGTGTTCAGCTTGATCAACACTATCCACAGCCTTACCAGACACTGTGGATGCAAGTTAGGTAGGGATTGATCCACTGGCAGTCAGTTAGTACTTAGGGCATACACTGACACCCAATAGTACAGACACTGTTGTGCGGCTAGCACTGCTGTATATACTAGTCAGAGCTCTGGCTGACTGCTGTAATAGGACCCACAATGGCTGGCTTTGATTGTTGAGCCTTCAGCAGCAGCTGTGGTACCCATTTCTGTGGATTCAGCTTGGCTGTGTGTTTGTTACCCCAAACAAACGTTTTAGTGGAGAGCAACTGGACTGAGGGGGAGATTTGTGGACACAACACTCACACGTGTTTGCACCCACAGCCTGTTTTTTTTTTTTTGGCATAACTTGTGGGACTTATGCCCCGGTTTTATTTGTAATCATTAGTGTATCAATATATACAGTTTTAAGTTTTAACATTCATTATCAGGCTGAGTTTCTAGTATTACGTTTGAATGTCTCTTTCACATCTGCGTTATTGTCTTCCGGCATAGAGTTCCGTCGTCCGGGCTCTATGCCGGAAGAATACTGATCAGGATTATCCTAATGCATTCTGAATGGACAGTCCGTCCTTCAGGATGCATCAGGATGTCTTCCGTTCCGGAATGGAACGTTTTTTGGCCGCAGCAAATAGCGCAGCATGCTGCACTTTTTGCTCCGGCCAAAAATCCGGAACACTTGCCGCAAGGCCGGATCCGGAATGAATGCCCATTGAAAGGCATTGATCCGGATCCGGCCTTAAGCAACGTCGTTTCGGCGCATTGCCGGATGCGACGTTTAGCTTTTTCTCAATGGTTACCATGGCTGCCGGGACGCTAAAGTCCTGGCAGCCATGGTAAAGTGTAGTGGGGAGCGGGGAGCAGCATACTTACCATCCGTGCGGCTCCCGGGGCGCTCCAGAGTGATGTCAGGGCGCCCCAAGCGCATGGATCACATGATCCATGCGCATGGGGCGCTCTGACGTCACTCTGGAGCGCCCCGGGAGCCGCACAGACTGTAAGTATGCCGCTTCCCCGCTCCCTGCTCCTACTATGGCAACCAGGACTTTAATAGCGTCCTGGGTGCCATAGTAACACTGAAAGCATTTTGAAGACGGATCCGTCTTCAAATGCTTTCAGTACACTTGCGTTTTTCCGGATCCGGCGTGTAATTCCGGCAAGTGGAGTACACGCCGGATCCGGACAACGCAAGTGTGAAAGAGGCCTAAGTCTTATACCGAGTCAGTTTGTTAGCAAATTGATTTTATACGCAGTCACAATTGTTTGTTTTGTGAAAACATGTATTAAGTTTTTAATTTGGAGGAAATAAAAAATTTAAAAAAAGATGTGAAACCAGTCTTCGTGAAATTAGCCTTCGTGTTGTGGTTGACTTTTGTTAGAACACGTGGTTTTGTCATGTTCACTGTTATTTCTTTGGGTTATTTCAGTGAATTGCAAAATGTGCAGTTTAAACGGAATGCACTATTTATCGCATACTGCATCCTCGTCTTTGTTCTAATAACTTTGCATTTTATGATTATTAAAAATCATATACTACATCAAGCTTTCTAGATAGATCACCATGCATAGTATTATCGGTATAAAGAGTAGTCCGAGATTCAACAGCACTCACCACTTGTGCTTCGATTTGTGAGGTCTTTTTCAATGAGTTCACATAACTATGGAGGAATTTAACCACTTGCCATCTGGGCCATTTGCCCCCTTCCTGACCAGGCCTAATTTTGCAAAACTGACATATCTCACTTTATGTGGTAATAACTTTGGAACGCCTTTATTTATCCAAGTCATTCAGAGATTGTTTTCTCGTGCCACATTGTACTTCATAAATTTTAGTCAAAATATTTCACCTTTATTTATGAAAAAATCCCAAATTTACCCCAAAATTTGAAAAATTCGCAATTTTCTAAATTTCAATTTCTCTGCTTTTAAAACAGAAAGTGATACCTCATAAAATATTTATTACTTAACATTCCCCATATGTCTACTTTATGTTGGCATCATTTTGGAAATGTCATTTTATTTTTTTAGGACGTTAGAAGGCTTAGAAGTTTAGAAGCAATTCTTCAAATTTTTAAGAAAATTGCTAAAACCCACTTTTTAACCACCTCCGGACCGCCTAACGCGCCGATGCGTCCGGAAGGTGGTTGCTTTTCTCCTCCTGGACGCATCGGCGCGTCATCTCGCGAGACGCGAGATTTCGCCGCAGCCGGCCCGCACATGCGCATCGCGGGCCGGCATTTCTTCGAGAAGCATTTCGTCAGGACCTGCCAGCCAGCGATCATTGGCTGGCAGGTTGCTGATTTTCAAAAAAGCCAATCACAGAGCAGTATAGCAGATCATATTAGTAAATATGATCTGTTATATGGCTGCCTGCTCCTCTGCTGGTTCTTTTCGTCGGTTGGATCCAGCAGAGGAGCAGGCTTCACAGTGAGTACACCAACAGTACATACTTAGCCCCAGATCACCCCCCTGAACCCCTATTAACCCTTTGATCACCCCTTCTAGCCCCTGTCAATCACTAGTGAAAGGAAAAAAAGTGATCAGTGCAAACTGTCACTTTTTTTTTTCACTGGTATTGACCGTTAGGTTTTAGGTATAGTTTAGGTCCCTTGGTTAGGTAGTTAGGGATCAGTTAGCGCCCAGCCCACCGCACCGCAGTCCGTTATTCGCTGATTAGCGTATCGCTAATCAGCATTTGTACTTTTATAGTATCTGGAAGTGATCAAAACTGATCACGGTCAGATCTATAACTGTATTAGTGTCACTTTAGGTTCGCCCTCCACCCAAAACGCAGTGTTTGCCCGATCAGGCCTGATCGGTCGCCCACACGTGCGTTCGCCCACACCCGCCCCACCGCAGTGACAAAAAAAATTTTTTTTTTGATCGCTGCACATCCACTTTACACGCACTGCGGCGATAAAAAAATCACTTTTGATATTTTTTATCAACCGCAGCGGCCTCCGGTACTTCGCTAGCCTCCCCTTTGTAAGACAGGCTTGCTTTTTTTACCTGGGTAGTCTCAGGGAATACCCCTAAATTTAGTTGCCCACATGTCAAACAGGGGGTATTCCTCTGAAGAGGCCTACAGGCTTCTGACCCAGTCGGATGAGGAGTGGGAACCCTCATCTGATGAATCCAGCGGGTCAGAATACGAACCTGTAGAAAGCAGCGGCTCTCTGACCCAAAGTTCGGACGAGGAGGCTGAGGTCCCTGATAGAACCAGGCGTACCCGGCCCCGTGTTGCTAGACCGCAGGTTGCGCAGGATCCGCTTCAAGAGC
The DNA here is from genome assembly GCF_014858855.1 of Bufo gargarizans. Lineage (NCBI taxonomy): Eukaryota > Metazoa > Chordata > Amphibia > Anura > Bufonidae > Bufo > Bufo gargarizans. Next base: position 75,330,552 of record NC_058087.1, read on the forward strand.
ATCAGAGTGGGGCTGGTGCTGCCGGATTACGTGGTGAGGCATACACCAGCAGCCCAGCCCATCCTGGACCTAGTACCAGCACTGCCGTACAACCTGGTGAAGTAGCGAGCACCAGAAGGGCAGTTGAAGCTGGTACGGTGGCACGAGCAGTAGTGACCCCGTCGCAGCCACCGCAAAGACGTGCCCGTAGAGCCCCTAGAATCCCAGAGGTGCTGGCAAACCCTGATTGGCAGCCCCCAACTTCAGCCGCACCTGTAGTTCCCCCTTTCACCGCCCAGTCTGGAGTTCGGGTTGAGACGGCTCAGATCGGTTCGGCCCTGGGATTTTTTGAGCTGTTCTTGACTGCGGAGCTTTTAGACTTAGTCGTGGCAGAGACAAACCGGTATGCCACACAATTTATAACCGCTAACCCGGGAAGCTTTTATGCCCAGCCTTTCCGGTGGAAACCAGTCCAAGTTTCCGAATTTAAAACTTTTCTGGGCCTCCTCCTCAACATGGGCCTGACAAAAAAACATGAATTGCGGTCATATTGGTCCACGAACCCAATTCATCACATGCCCATGTTCTCTGGTGCAATGTCCAGGACACGATTTGAGACCATCCTGCGTTTCTTGCACTTTAGTGACAACACCGCCTCCCGTCCCAGAGGCCACCCTGCTTTTGACCGGCTCCACAAAATTCGGCCCCTCATAGACCATTTCAACCAGAAATTTGCAGATTTGTATACCCCTGAGCAAAACATCTGCGTAGACGAGTCCCTAATACATTTTACCGGGCGCCTTGGCTTCAAGCAATACATCCCAAGCAAGCGCGCCCGGTATGGGGTCAAATTGTATAAGCTCTGTGAAAGGGCCACAGGCTATACCCACAAATTTCGTGTCTATGAGGGAAAAGTTTAGACCCTGGAGCCGGTCGGTTGCCCTGACTACCTGGGGAGCAGTGGGAAGATAGTTTGGGACTTGGTGTCACCCTTATTCGGCAAGGGGTACCATCTTTATGTGGACAATTTTTACACAAGTGTGGCCCTCTTTAGGCATTTGTTTCTAGAACGGATTGGCGCCTGTGGTACCGCGCGAACTAGTCGCGCGGGCTTCCCCCAACGGCTCGTTAGCACCCGTCTTGCAAGGGGGCAGAGGGCCGCACTGTGTAACGAAGAACTGCTCGCGGTGAAATGGAGAGACAAGCGTGACGTTTACATGCTCTCCTCCATTCACGCAGACACGACAATACAAATTGAGCGAGCAACCCGTGTCATTGAAAAGCCCCTCTCAGTCCACGACTATAACCTCCACATGGGAGGGGTCGACTTCAATGACCAGATGTTGTCTCCGTATTTAGTTTCCCGCAGAACCAGACGCTGGTATAAGAAGGTGTCTGTATATTTGATTCAATTGGCGCTGTATAATAGTTTTGTTCTCTACAGTAAGGCTGGGAGAACTGGATCCTTCCTCAAATTTCAGGAAGAGATCATTGAGAACCTCCTGTATCCAGAAGGTTCCGTGCCCCCATCCACCAGTGTAGTTAGCCGTCTACACGAGCGACATTTCCCCAATGTCGTTGCTGGTACCTCAACCCAACCGTCACCCCGAAAAAGATGTCGTGTCTGTAGCAGGAGTGGAATAAGGCGTGACACCCGGTATTTCTGTCCTGACTGTCCCGACCACCCTGCCCTATGCTTAGGGGATTGTTTCCGAAAGTACCACACACAGGTACACCTAGCATAGGGATCATCTCACCAGGATAGGCACACAGGGCTATTAGGGCCCATTCACTCACACAGCTGCTGCAAACGTCTCCTTTCACATGGGACAAAGTGCATAACGCACTTCGCCACATCTTTGGGCGATTTGCGCTTTGCACATTGACCCATGGGGGAGGAGAGGTTTGTTCTATAAAGGTAAAAAAACAAAAAAACAAAAAAACAAAAAAACAGGTAAGCAAACAGGTTAATGTTTAGTTCCAAAAGTTAAAGTTAAATGTTCTGTTCCAAAGTTAATAAAATTATTGCGTTGTGGCCTGGTTTTTTCTTTTTTTTTTTTTTTGTCTTTTTACCTTCCAGGTGGACCAACCGATGAACTAGCTGCAGCACCGATGTGCATTCTGACAGAAGCATTGCGCTGCTGTCAGATTACACGCAAGTCGGTGTATGCGGCGCTGCAAGACGGGATTTTCTCCTCTGCAGTGACAGATACGTTTGCCGAAGCATACGAGCTGAGGAGGAGGCGGCGTTCCTATGCTTTGGCAAGCACTTTGTATGTATATATATATATATATATATAAAAAAAAAAAATCCCGGCAATGATTTATTCATCCACATCGATTGATGCGAATGGAGAAATCTGGTTTGCCAGGGCATACGAGCTAAGTGGGTATGGATGTAGGGCGGAGCTCCTATGTCCTGGCAGACGCCTTTCCCCTCCATTTTTTTTTTTTGGCAGAGATTTTTTCATCCACATTGATCAATGCGAATGAAGAAATCTGTGCCGTTCATTTTTTTCTTTCAGCCCAGAGGCTGAACGGAAAAAAAAATCTCATTACCTGTATGCTCAATATAAGGAGAATAGCAGAAACTCCTAATGCTGGCCATACATGTAATGATTGCGGAGACCCTCAAATGCCAGGGCAGTACAAACACCCCACAACTGACCCCATTTTGGAAAGAAGACACCCCAAGGTATTTGCTGAGGGGCATATTGAGTCCATGAAAGATTGAAATTTTTGTCCTAAGTTAGCGGAAAGTGAGACTTTGTGAGAAAAAACAAAAAAAAATCAATTTCCGCTAACTTATGCGAAAAAAAAAATTCTATGAACTTGCCAGGCCCCTCATTGGATACCTTGGGGTGTCTTCTTTCCAAAGTGGGGTCACATGTGGGGTATTTATACTGCCCTGGCTTTTTAGGGGCCCTAAAGCGTGAGAAGAAGTCTGGGATCCAAATGTCTAAAAATGCCCTCCTAAAAGGAATTTGGGCCCCTTTGCGCATCTAGGCAGCAAAAAAGTGTGACACATCTGGTATCGCCGTACTCAGGAGAAGTTGGGGAATGTGTTTTGGGGTGTCATTTTACATATACCCATGCTGGGTGAGAAAAATATCTTGGTCAAATGCCAACTTTGTATAAAAAAATGGGAAAAGTTGTCGTTTGCCAAGATATTTTTCTCACCCAGCATGGGTATATGTAAAATGACACCCCAAAACACATTCCCCAACTTCTCCTGAGTACGGCGATACCAGATGTGTCACACTTTTTTGCTGCCAAGGTGGGCAAAGGGGCACATATTCCAAAGTGCACCTTTCGGATTTTGCAGGGCATTTTTTACACATTTTGATTGCAAGGTACTTCTCACACATTTGGGCCCCTAAATTGCCAGGGCAGTATAACTACGCCACAAGTGACCCCATTTTGGAAAGAAGACACCCCAAGGTATTCCGTGAGGGGCACGGCGAGTTCCTAGAATTTTTTATTTTTTGTCACAAGTTAGCGGAAAATGATGATTTTTTTTTTTTTCTCTTTTTTCATTACAAAGTCTCATATTCCACTAACTTGCGGCAAAAAATAAAAAATTCTAGGAACTCGCCATGCCCCTCACGGAATACCTTGGGGTGTCTTCTTTCCAAAATGGGGTCACTTGTGGCGTAGTTATACTGCCCTGGCAATTTAGGGGCCCAAATGTGTGAGAAGTACCTTGCAATCAAAATGTGTAAAAAATGCCCTGCAAAATCCGAAAGGTGCACTTTGGAATATGTGCCCCTTTGCCCACCTTGGCAGCAAAAAAGTGTGACACATCTGGTATCGCCGTACTCAGGAGAAGTTGGGGAATGTGTTTTGGGGTGTCATTTTACATATACCCATGCTGGGTGAGAAAAATATCTTGGTCAAATGCCAACTTTGTATAAAAAAATGGGAAAAGTTGTCGTTTGCCAAGATATTTCTCTCACCCAGCATGGGTATATGTAAAATGACACCCCAAAACACATTCCCCAACTTCTCCTGAGTACGGCGATACCAGATGTGTGACACTTTTTTGATGCCAAGGTGGGCAAAGGGGCGCATATTCCAAAGTGCACCTTTTGGATTTCACCGGTCATTTTTTACACATTTTGATTGCAAGGTACTTCTCACACATTTGGGCCCCTAAATTGCCAGGGCAGTATAACTACGCCACAAGTGACCCCATTTTGGAAAGAAGACACCCCAAGGTATTCCGTGAGGGGCATGGCGAGTTCCTAGAATTTTTTATTTTTTGTCGCAAGTTAGTGGAATATGAGACTTTGTAAGGAAAAAAGAGAAAAAAAAAAAAATCATCATTTTCCGCTAACTTGTGACAAAAAATAAAAAATTCTAGGAACTCGCCGTGCCCCTCACGGAATACCTTGGGGTGTCTTCTTTCCAAAATGGGGTCACTTGTGGCGTAGTTATACTGCCCTGGCAATTTAGGGGCCCAAATGTGTGAGAAGTACCTTGCAATCAAAATGTGTAAAAAATGACCGGTGAAATCCAAAAGGTGCACTTTGGAATATGCGCCCCTTTGCCCACCTTGGCATCAAAAAAGTGTCACACATCTGGTATCGCCGTACTCAGGAGAAGTTGGGGAATGTGTTTTGGGGTGTCATTTTACATATACCCATGCTGGGTGAGAAAAATATCTTGGTCAAATGCCAACTTTGTATAAAAAAATGGGAAAAGTTGTCTTTTGCCAAGATATTTCTCTCACCCAGCATGGGTATATGTAAAATGACACCCCAAAACACATTCCCCAACTTCTCCTGAGTACGGCGATACCACATGTGTGACACTTTTTTGCTGCCAAGGTGGGCAAAGGGGCGCATATTCCAAAGTGCACCTTTCGGATTTCACCGGTCATTTTTTACACATTTTGATTGCAAAGTTCTTCTCACACATTTGGGCCCCTAAATTGCCAGGGCAGTATAACTACCCCACAAGTGACCCCATTTTGGAAAGAAGACACCCCAAGGTATTCTGTGAGGGGCATGGCGAGTTCCTAGAATTTTTTATTTTTTGTCGCAAGTTAGTGGAAAATGAGACTTTGTAAGAAAAAAAAAAAAAAAAAAAAACATCATCATTTTCCGCTAACTTGTGACAAAAAATAAAAAGTTCTATGAACTCACTATGCCCATCAGCGAATACCTTAGGGTGTCTACTTTCCGAAATGGGGTCATTTGTGGGGGTTTTCTACTGTCTGGGCATTGTAGAACCTCAGGAAACATGACAGGTGCTCAGAAAATCAGAGCCGTTTCAAAAAGCGGAAATTCACATTTTTGTACCATAGTTTGTAAATGCTATAACTTTTACCCAAACCATTTTTTTTTTTTGCCCAAACATTTTTTTTTTATCAAAGACATGTAGAACTATAAATTTAGCGAAAAATTTATATATGGATGTCGTTTTTTTTGCAAAATTTCACAGCTGAAAGTGAAAAATGTCATTTTTTTGCAAAAAAATCGTTATATTTTGATTAATAACAAAAAAAGTAAAAATGTCAGCAGCAATAAAATACCACCAAATGAAAGCTCCATTAGTGAGAAGAAAAGGAGGTAAAATTCATTTGGGTGGTAAGTTGCATGACCGAGCGATAAACGGTGAAAGGAGTGTAGTGCCGAAGTGTAAAAAGTGGCCTGGTCATGAAGGGGGTTTCACCTAGCGGGGCTGAAGTGGTTAAGGACCAGTTCAGGTCTGAAGTCACTTTGTGGGGCCTACATAGTGGATGCCCCCATAAATGACCCCATTGTAGAAACTACACCCCTCAAGGTATTCAAAACCGATTTTATAAACTTTGTTAACCCTTTAGGCGTTCCACAAGAATTAAAGGAAAATGGAGATCAAATTTTTAAATTTCACTTTTTGGGCAGATTTTCCATTTTAATCAATTTTTTTCTTTAACACATCGATGGTTAACAGCCAAACAAAACTAAATATTTATTACCCAGATTCTGCGGTTTACAGAAACACCCCACATGTGGTCATAAACTGCTGTATGGGCACACGGCAGGGCGCAGAAGAAAAGGAACTCCACATGGTTTTTAGATGCCATGTCCCATTTGAAGCCCCCTGATGCACCCTTACAGTAGAAACTCCCAAGAAGTGACCCCATTTTGGAAACTAGGGGATAAGGTTCCAGTTTTATTAGTACTATTTTTGGGTACATATGATTTTTTTGATCATTCATTATAACACTTTATGGGGCAAGGTGTTTTAGCACAGTTTCTATTTATTTATTTTTACAGCGTTCACCTGAGGGGTTCAGTCAAGTGACATTTTTTATAGAGCAGATTGTTATGGACGTGGCGATACCTAATATGTATACTTTTTCTGATTTATTAAAGTTTTACACAATAATAGCATTTTTGAAACAAAAAAAAAATGATGTTTTAGTGTCTCCATGTTCTAAGAGCTATAGTTTTTTTTATTTTTTGAAAGATTTTCTTATGTAGGGGCTCATTTTTTTGCGGGATGAGGTGACGGTTTTAATGGTACCATTTTGTGGGACATACGCGTTTTTGATCACTTTGTGTTGCACCTTTTGTGATGTAAGGTGACAAAAATTGCTTGTTTTGACACATTTTTTTTTTTTTTTTTTTTACGGTGTTCACCCGAGGGGTTAGGTCATGTGATATTTTTATAGAGCTGGTTTTTACCGATGCGGCAATACCAAATATGTCTATTTTATTTTTTCTATTTTTAACATTTTTTTTATTCCTTACTTGGGGACTTTTTTTTTTTTACATGTGAAACTTTTTTATTTTATTTTTTCAACCCTTTAATTATTTTTTATTTTACACTTTTCGTCCCCCATAAAGTCATACAAGACCTCTGGGGGACATTTACTTCACTTTTTCTTTTTTTTTTCGCTGTTGATTTCTCCTGTAACTGGGGCTGACATAGTAGCCCCAGTTACAGTGGAAATACACCCCCCAGAGAGGCTGTACAGCGCAATACTGCGCTGTACAGCCTCAGAGCAGGGCTGATTGAGGTCTCTGAAAGACCTCACACAGCTCCTGCACTCTCCGGTCCCGGCGGTCAGCGCTGTGTCTGCAGCGATCCGGAAGGCAGGGACACCTGGGAACTGTCCCTGCCTTATCTCTGGGTTGCCCTGCTGTCACTGACAGCGGGCAACCCGATCAGCAGCTGCACGATTAGCGTGCAGCTGCGATCTCTGAAAGGACGTTTTAAAACGTCCATTAGGAGATAGAGATCCACCTCCCGGACGTTTATAGTCTATGGGCGGTCGGGAGGTGGTTAAATAAGACATTTTTATACTAATTGTCCTTCATTGGTACAGGAAATCAGTTATGAGTGGTCAAGACTGCAGCACTTCTACATAACTTCATTTGGATATAAACACTTAAAATATTTAAATTATCTTCCAAGTGAAACATTCGTTTGACATTTACTGTATTTTAGGGATCTATACCAGTGTATTACTGTACTGTGGCGGCAGCAGGGAGCGCACGGCGTCATAGCAACCAACGACGCCGTGCGCTCCTGCACTCAGCAGGAATCCAGGCTGCGGTTCCACGGCCGTGTGCATTCGACCTTAGACTGTTCAGAGCAGCCGCTGAAAACAAACAGAGCCGGAAGCAGAAGGCACAATCCACTGTGTAGTGGCCCGTCCTGGGGCACTGCAGCTCAGTTCCTATTCTGCTTCCGCCTCTGCCACTGTATACAGTAATTTATTGTGCCAGCGGCTGCCATAAACAGATCAGCTGATGTGCCAAGCATCGGACCCCTACAGGCAGGTGTGCACCACCAATGAGGCCAGGTCAGGCGAAAAGGCAGCAGAGGGTTAGGTTAATAAATTGGCTTGGGGGGGGGGGGGGGCGCGTTTCAGTTTTCACCTCAGGCAGCAGAAAGGCTAGGTGTACCCCTGCCTAATGGTCTAATATTGAAGACCTACATTGAGGATAGATCATCAATATCAAAATCCCAGAAAACACCCATAAAAGAGTTGTCCTAGTTATTTAATTTTTTATATTTATATTGTGATAGAGCAGAAAATAAATAAATAAATAAATTGTACTTACCTTCCCAAACTGTCTTTGTTCCTGCAGTGCCACTCCATCCTGCATACCAGGCTCTACTGTCCTGACTGCAGTGGTGATCTGCCCATATGATGCATGTTACTGCTGCAGCCAATCACTGGCATCTGTAGTCTTGTGCTGTATACTGTGCCACTGAGGCTAGTGATTGGCTGAAGCAGTTATGTGCAGTAGATGAGCACATCATCGCTACGGCCAAAGCATTACATCGTGGCTGCAGCAATAGGGGGGGGGGGGCAGAAGGGGAGGAGAGTATAATCTTTTTGTATTATTTCAAAGTGTCCCTGTTGCTTTTTTTTTTTTTTTTTAACAATTCTGAAAACCCCTTTTCTGCCTGAAAGGAAAACTTTATGCTTTAGAAAGCTGCATTCTAAAGTTTAGGTTTAAAAAAATATCTTAGGGGACGTTTATGCCGCTTATCTGTGGTCAGATGTGTGATGCTCTAAATGAGTCACTAAAGGGAGGCTCTCTGGTCACAGTGATGGACAGGAAGTAGCATGAACAGGACTTACAATACATGCAGTGGCTTAAAAAATGATATCCAGAAAACCTTCCACCAGTTTTTTTTTTGTTAATTAAAAAAAATATTACATAAAATATGCAAATATAATTTTTTTAATGGAAAACTGCTGCATTCTCTCCACTCTGACTGACAGGGCCAGGCATGATGACGCCCTGTCTATCAAAAGTGGAGCGGGAGCGGCCGTTGCAGAAAAAGTAGAGCCTCTCACTGTAATGGCAACATCCATGTTGCTCCTAGAGGCTCATTTGCATATATTAAAACATAATTGTTCTCAGCAATGTGGGCGCCTTCAGCTGCCAAAAGCACATGTAACAGGTCAGTCAGTTTCATAGGTACAAATCTGCTGACAGATGCCCTTTAACTCTATCAACTATTAGTTCAGACAGAATTTAACGCCAAAATTATGGCAATATTTTGGTGCAAACAGCTGCATCTTAGGCCACGCCCTTTCCAAAGGCATTTTAACAATGTAGTGTGTGAACATCACAATGATTATATGTGACATCAAACTAATTTTGTCCCAAAAATATTTCACCTGGCTACACACATTAGTCTTTTGTTTGCCGAACAAATCACTGACGAGCTGGTGTTGGGTATACGTTCCACCATCAAAATTATATCACTGTAGTAAGGAACACTATGGAAATTAGATAAAACTAATACTTTATTAATTCACAGAAAATCAAGGAAAGCAAACCTACAAACTATATATAAAATTCTAGGTGACCAATTCTAACCACAATTCCTGAAAGCGGGTCAAGTGGACACATGAAAACCGCGAAGGACGGTACCGCTCAGGTGTGGATAGGGTCACTAGAAGGTCTACTTCTGGTGCGCTACTAGTGGCTGCACCACTAAGCCGGCTGGCCGTAGTGAGCTAACACAGCCAAAAGTGGGCACCGTGGCACGGACAAAGTGCTCTGCTCACAAAACCCAGCTTGGTAGGCCCTGGACTAAATTTAACAAGCTAATCCATTGATAAACATCTACCCATAGGGTCCAACCTCGTCAAGAACCACCTGTTCAGTTGTGAACCAGATGTCTGAGTGCTAGCCCTACGAGCACGAATCAAGGGACACTAAACTGGCTGGGTATGAGCAAAAAGGAGCTTGAGTGCAGCTGCTCACATGCTACAGAGGGCTGGATTGACGCAGACCACTACTGTAGTGTAAGCTCAATTCAAGCTAAGTGCAAAAAGCATAAGTTTGCCCCTCAGTGCTGACAGCTGCAGCCTCTGTAACAAGGGTCAGCAGCTTACTTTGCCGTTTGTCTCTTTACCCACATTTTATGCTCCTGACAAGCCACACATGGCGAAACGCGTCGAGCGATCAGTGGGGGCAAACTTATGCTTTTTACACTTAGCTTGAATTGCGCTTACACTACAGTAGTGGTCTGCGTCAATCCAGCCCTCTGTAGCATGTGAGCAGCTGCACTACAGTGATATACTTTTGTTTGCCGAACCTGCAAAGACGTGTTTAGCCAACACTGTAATGTGTGGGGAACTGCTGACTCTCCTCAAAATATTTTAGGGGTGAAAAATATTTTTGCCCGATACTTTTATTATTTCGGGTGATAAGCTGGCTTTCTCCACCCTCCCCTTAGAATACACATACTTAGCCAAACATGTACGTGTGTAGGGAAGCCAGGAGGGAGTCGAGAGAGATAGCTGTTGGCTGAACAATCATCAGCTGAAGGCAGAGTGCTTTTCTGCCTCTTCATTTCACTGATAAATGATGGGTTTCTCATCTCTTGGACCATTAACAGACAACACTTCTGACAAGGCACACGTTTTAGAAAATTAAGATTACTCTTACTGGTAATTGGATTTTCCTGAACCCACGACGGCACCACGAGAGTGAGAGAGAGGCTCCGCCCCCACAGACAGGAAACCTGAAGCCTAAAAATGCGGAGGCTCTCCTCCCACCTCAGTATGTTTTCCCAAAGATTAGAGGAAACTCTGCCTGCAATTATCATTTAATTCTCTTTTTTTTTTTTTTTGCAACACCAGATACGTGCACCAACCACCAATCTAGTAGGGAAGGGAAATAAGGGTGTTGGATTTTCCTGAACCCATGACAATTACCGGTAAGGGTAATTATTAAAGGGGTTCTGCACTTTAATTTCGGCGGGGGTCCGACACCCGGGACCCCCGCCGATCAGCTGTTTGAGAAGGCAGCGGCCCTCCAGCAGCGCCGCGGCCTTCTCACTGTTTACCGCCGGGCCGCCCGCCCACTGACGTCACGACTTGTATCAACTAGAGTGGGCGCGGCTAAGCTCCATTCAAGTGAACAGAGCTTAGCCGCGCCCACTCTAGTTGATACAAGTCGTGACGTCAGTGGGCGGACGGCCCGGCGGTAAACAACGAGAAGGCCGCGGCGCTGCTGGAGGGCCGCTGCCTTCTCAAACAGCTGATCGGCGGGGGTCCCGGGTGTCAGACCCCCGCCGATCAGAAGCTGATGATCTATCCAGAGGATAGATCATCAGTTAAATGAAAGTGCAGAACCCCTTTCATTTTTTCCCCCTCACCCACGACAGCACCACGAGAGTGAGAACCAAGGAGACAATCGGGGTGGGTTGACAGCTGAAAGCACCTTAGAAGCGAAGGAAAGATCCGAATAGTAAAGTCTGACTGTAAGCAGTAGTGTCTGAAGAAGGTAGTTGGAGAAGACCAAACAGCCGCCTTACAGATATCCTCTATAGATACAGCAGCTCTCTCAGCCCAAGAAGTAGAGATAGCTCTAGTAGAGTGAGCCCTAAGACCCTCTGGAGGAGACTTTTCTGAGGAAGAGTAAGCCAATGAAATTGCTGAAGTAATCCATCTAGCCAAGGTATTCTTAGATGCTGCATGTCCCTTTCTTTTCCCCTGGACGACCTCCTCCAGTCTTTAGTATTGGACAAATAATGTATTAAACACTTTCTAACATCAAGAGAATGATAAGCCTTTTCCTCCTCTGTAGATGGTGACTGATAGAAGGTTGGGAGCACAATACCCTGAGATCTGTGAAACTTGGAGGCCACCTTGGGAAGGAATGCTGGATCAGGTTGAATGACTACCCTATCTTCCAGTATAGTAGTATAAGGAGGATTAATGGAAATACTCTGGAATTCACTAATCCTGTGGGCCGAAGTTAGAGATACTATAAGGACTAGTTTGAATGATAGATATATTTATATATATTTTATGGAAACCTCCTCCATAGGCTCAAAGGGATGCTTTATTAAGGCGTTTAGAACCAAATTCAAATCCCAAGGCGCACCCCTGGGTGAAAGATTAAGAGGAGAACAGGAGACTGATCTAAAGAACCTATCCAAGGATCTGACGCTACATTATCATTAAAGGGTTTCTACCACCACATTTTGACCTAATTAGCTGTCCGACACTAGCGATCTGCTAGTGTCTGCTGTACCTAACCATGCTATTGTAATACTTTTCTCTGCAGCGGTTACCCTAAAAAACGAACTTTTATTGCTATGCAAATGAGCCTCTAGGTGCTATGGGGGCGTCTTTTCAGCACCTAGAGGCTCCGTCTACTCACCATGTCTGCTGACCAGCTCGTCCCTCCAGCCCGCCCATCTCCTCTAGATTGACAGCCTCCATCACGGCCGAATTCTCGCACCTGCGCCGTGTGCGTCTGTATTTGGCGCAGGCACAGTGACCGTCAGACCGCTCCCTGCACCGGCATCTCCACTGCGCCTGTGCATCTCCACTGCTTGAGGCTGGGCGTCGTCTGTTCCTGGAAGCACTCTGACGTCATTGGGGCAGGCGCAGTGGAGATGCCGGCGCAGGGAGCGGTACGACAGTCACGGCGCCTGCGCCGAATCGCAGATCGCTAGCGTCAGACAGCTAATTAGGTCAAAATGTGGTGGTAGAAACCCTTTAAACAAAGCAGAGAGCCATAATCTGGACCTTTAAGGTGCTAGATAACCCTAACAGCAACCCCTTCTGAGGGAATTCTAACACCTGGAAAATCGGGACTTTGGAAGGGGGATTTCCCTAAAATCAATATCAGCAAAGGTCAGAAATTTCTTCCAGACTGGAATAAATGGAAATTGTTACTTTCTTTCTACATTTCAAGAGAGTATTTACTAAGTTGGACGAAAAACCCCTCTTGGCTAGCAGGAACCTTTTTCAAATTCCATGTTGTCAAATGGAGGCCCCTGCAGATCTGCAGATTAAAAATTAGCCCCCGAGACAGAAGGTTGTGGATTTCTGTAAGGACCCACGGGTCTGACACCGACCTCTCTCGGGTAGGTAAACCACGCTCTCCTGGGCCAAAAGGGAGCTATTAAAAATCACCAGAGCATGATCTTCCCTTATCTTTTGTAACACCCTGGGAATCAAGGGAAAGGGAGGGAAGGCATACCCCAGGGGAAAATTCCAACTGTGAAGGAAGGCATCCAGATCACAGGGTAATCCCTCTAAGATAAAGAAAATAATTCTTTAACTTTCCTGTTCTGACTGGTAGCAAACAGATCTACCGAAGGAACCCCCCAATTGTCAGAAATTTTATTAAAAAGTTTCTTGGTTTAGACTCCACTCCCCTTGGGAAATAACACGACGACTCAAAAAATCCACCTGAATATTCTCTGGGCCCTGGATGTGAACGGCTGAGATGGAACTACTGAGATGGAACTACAACTACTTTCTGACAACTGAAGAATGTCACTGGTCATCAACATTAAGGCTTTGCTCCTTGTACCCCCTTGTTTGTTTAAATAGTAAACTACAGTGCTGTTATCCAAGATAATTCTGAGATGTCTATTTGAAATTAATGGAAGAACATCTAACAGCTAATTTTAATGCCATAAGTTCCTTCATATTTGAAGAGGCTGAGCTCTGCCCATCTTGCCATAAGCCTTGGATTGAGTGTCCTAGGATATGAGCTCCCCAACCACAAGGACTTGCATCTGTAGTCAAACATAAAAGATTCTTCCTAACCCAGGGAGCCCCTTGGTTTAGAATGTTTCTTAGCAACCACCACCTTAATGCCTCTAAGGTTTGGTCTGGTATAACTAGGCAAGACTCTAAGGCCTCTTTCACATGGGCGTCGCGTGCGACGGCCGGATAGGATGCGGGTGCGTCGTGGGAAAATGTGCGATTTTTAATTTTTTTGCACGAGTGCAAAGCGTTGTAAAGCGTTTTGCGTTTTGCACAGAAGTTCAGGTTAAGTATATAACATGGTTAGAAGGGAAAATAATAGCATTCTTAATACAGAATGCTTAGTAAAATAGGGATGGAGGGGTTAAAAAAAATTATAATAAAAAAATTATTAAACTCACCTCATCCACTTGTTCGTGCTGCCGTCTCGTCTTCTTTCTTCTTTTTTGATGGCCTGGGAGGAAAAGGACCTTTGGTGACGTCACTGCGCTCATCACATGGTCCATCACCATGGTGATGGATTATGTGATGGACCATGTGATGAGCGCAGTGACGTCACCAAAGGTCCTTTCCCTCCCAGGTTAATTGCCGGATGCGACGTTTAGATTTTTCTCAATGGTTACCATGGCTGCCGGGACGCTAAAGTCCTGGCAGCCATGGTAAAGTGTAGTGGGGAGCGGGGGAGCAGCATACTTACCATCCGTGCAGCTCCCGGGGCGCTCCAGAGTGACGTCAGGGCGCCCCAAGCGCATGGATCACGTGATCGCATGGCACGTCATCCATGTGCATGGGGCGCTCTGACGTCATTCTGGAGCGCCCCGGGAGCCGCGCGGACTGTAATTATGCCGCTCCCGCTTCTACTATGGCAACCAGGACTTTAATAGCGTCCTGGCTGCCATAGTAACACTGAAAGCATTTTGAAGACGGATCAGTCTTCAAATGCTTTCAGTACACTTGCGTTTTTCCGGATCCGGCGTGTAATTCCGGCAAGTGGAGTACACGCCGGATCCGGACAACGCAAGTGTGAAAGAGGCCTTAATAATAAAAGATGGACGTTTTGTTATCTAACCTACTGTATTAAAACTATCTCCTGGACACCCATGTGTGTACTTCTATTATTGGTTTGTTCCCTTTTTTTTAGCACTATTAATGCAGCAGTAGTATATAGGTTGCAGTCATTCACTAGTAGCTGGCCATTGTTGGTTCTTGCTATTGGCTGTATAGATACTTGATTTATAACCTTTTTCTGTGAACTATAGTCATTTGAGGCTAGTGTTTGATTACTGGAGCAGTTTAGTTACTTATAAAACTAACTGCTTTCTACTGATTGTCTGGCCCTTATTGCTGTGGCCATGTGTTGCAACACTCACTTCCTTATGACTTGATAGTTTCACAGATAATATATATTCCGTTACTTGTCTTGTAATACTGCTACTTATTCAGCTGCTGCCTGCTAAGGATTTATTGATATTACTGTTGATATAGAATTGTTGCCATTGTTCCTGACTATTAATTGCGGCGATTCTCCTACACTATCTGTCTATGATCGAGCTGCTTGCAGCTTCTTCTACTGGTTTGTGATATATATTGTGGCGGCAGAGTTGCTTTCTAGGCTGCCTATTAGCTCGCCAGGAACTTTCACACTAATAGCTACGTGCCCTAAAGTCTAAAAACAAATTACTGCCCCCCGACATGTTTCGCCATATCCACGGCGTCTTCAGTGGATCGGGCAGTCTGCACGGAGTTCGTGTGTGGCTGTGTTATTTATTACCTCCTATTTCATGATGTGTCGTTAGACTGACCAATCACTAGGCTTGTTAGAATTCGCATTCCTAATACCTTAGATCTGTATGGCTGTTTAGTTCGGTTTGTGCTGACGTCTGTCTTCCTGTGATATTTCGTCAGGTTACGCGCATGTCTTTGAACTTAGATCGTGGAGCTATTTTCGATTTATGACCTAACTTGTTGCGGTTCTACAATGCTTGCGATTTTACTACTGTTGCGTTATTTGTTTATATTAGACTTTCGCTCTATATATTTGTATCTACTGATTAAAGGATTTGTCTTGACACCAAGCCCGCTATTTTGTTTGATTATTATTATTTTTATATATATATTTCTTTTAAACATGATTATGAGTTCTACATATGTCTCTTATGCTTATGGATTTTTAGATAACAAAACATCCATCATTGTGTGAAAGAGGCCTAAGGGTTCCTTGCCCCCTTCCCAAGCTGACAATAAAACCCATTGTAGGCCTTTTTGAGTGGAACTGGGCCCATACAACAGCTGGAATACATGATGCCAAACTTCCCAGAATAGACATACCTTTTCTCAGAGATATTCTTGGGTTCCTGGGTAGATCTTGTATTTTTTCTCTTAATTATCTTTTCTTCCGTTAAGAAACACCTCTGTACCCTTGAATCCAGTAGCAATCCTAGAAAAAGTTGACGCTCATGAACTCGCCGGCAACTACACTTCGGGTTACGCGCTCTTTAAGTGCCTCCCATGACGTCATACTCTCGAGCTGCCACTTCCGGCGCCTTTGCGTTCCACCGACATCTTCCGCTTCTTGTTAAGCCACTCAGGCATCCGGAAGCGTCCGCTCCTTACCTGGGTCTTACTCCTCGCTGCCTAAGGTGTGCCACTACGCCACCAAGCAGCCATATGCCACAGCGCTTCAAAGCCCCCTGTAACGGCCAACGCTCCTCTGCAGGTCCCTCAGCGGAAAAATATGCCACCATATATTATAGAAGACTGCAGGTAAACCAGGGATACCCGGGGAAGAAGCCACCTATAGAACGTTAGGCCCGGGAAACCATACTGAGGTGGGAGAAGAGCCTCCACCTTTTCTCTCTCACTCTCGTGGTAAAGTTGTGGGTGAGGGGAAAAAAGGGCAATTACTGTTTTAAAAAATTTGCACAAGATTTCAGGCTACAGTCTACATCTCTTCATTCATTCTGAGACCCCATGATATTCAGTTTTCAACTCGCTTCTAGATTTAGACCGCGCCCAGGAGAAATACAAGTCCACGCCTAGTATAACAGAGTCGCCTCATTAACATATGAGGTGCCAAAAGATACGGGGATTAACTGATCCTCCGCAGCAGAGGTGACTCTTGGTCTTCCTTTCCTGGGGCGGGCCGCATGTGAGCCAGTTTCTTTGTAGCGCTTGATGGTTTTTGTGACTGCACTTGGGGACACTTTCCTAATTCTTCAGACTGACTGACCTTCATTTCTTAAAGTAATGATGGCCACTCGTTTTTCTTAGCTGCTTTTTTCTTGCCATAATACAAATTCTAACAGTCTATTCAGTAGGACTATCAGCTGTGTATCCACCTGACTTCTCCACAACGCAACTAATGGTCCGAACACCATTTATAAGCCAAGAAATCCCACTTATTAAACCTGACAGGGCACACCTGTGAAGTGAAAACTATTTCAGGTGACTACCTCTTGAAGCTCATCAAGAGAATGCCAAGAGTGTGCAAAGCAGTAATCAAAGCAAAAGGTGGCTACTTTGAAGAACCTAGAATGACATATTTTCAGTTGTTTCACACTTTTTTGTTATGTATATAATTCCACATGTGTTAATTCATAGTTTTGATGCCTTCAGTGTGAATCTACAATTTTCATAGTCATGAGAATAAAGAAAACTCTTTGAATGAGAAGGGGTGTCCAAACTTTTGGTCTGTACTGTATATTAGGAGCCTTGATTGCTCAATTTCAATTGACATTTTCCTGGGAATGCTGCATCCTTGACATCACCTGCATGTTTTACTTCTTCAAAAAGATGCAGAATTGCTGTGTGCTTATTTTTTATTTATTTTTTTACATTGTAGGCTGGTCGGAATTTTATTTTAGAGAAGTTGGACAATCCCTTTAAGGGGTTAAAGGGATTTCCAAGATCACCATTATGGTCTACTGCAGATAAGGAACCAGCCATAGACGTTATTGGAGGGAGAATACACATACACTTCTCCACTGAGAACAAGGAGTTGGACAACCCTGTCCTCAGGAATGGTTGGGAAACCTGATATTTATGGCACATGGAGCTGCCAAGATGGTTTTAGCTGCATTTTCAGACTGTTATAAATGTTACACTGTGTTAAATCATTCAACGAACCATGCAATAGCATGAAAAAAAGATTTGTCATTTAGAATAACAGAAGTTTCATAAATTTTATTTGCAAATTACAGATTTATCAACAGTCAGTGTGTGATCCCTCGTTCAATGGTGGCCACCGTTTTTCTTGGGAGGAAAGAAAGCATATTCTACGCCAAGTGCAACAACAAACGCAGCAAAGCCCCATTTGAATCCTTTGAAGACAACCTGGCTTATGGTAATTGGTTTAGAAAATTCTCCCATGTATCTCCAAGCTTCATTCCTAGAAAAAACAAAAAGCAAAACATATAGCTATAGAGTCAAATATATTTTACTTGTTTTTGCAGGGGCAAGCAGTTAGCGAGCAATTCCTCTCTTAGGCTGTGTGATGGACACATTTCCTGTACTGACCTAGAACACTATGATGCAGTGAATTTTGCTCATGCGAGCTGTGGTCGCTGTGGGAACTGTGTCTCTGCATTTTTCTTGGTCCCATCAATGACTATTCTTGTCAAAGAACCTAAATCAGACTGATAGAAGTTTGTGTGTGTGTGTGTGTGTGTGTGTGTATGTCAAGCTTCTTTTGACAAATGTATCCTCTGTCACAAAAATCAGGAGAGAGGGATATAAAACTGACGACACCAGGAAAACAGAGGACTCAAATTTTTTTACCATTTAGACGGCAAATAAACAGCAGCTTGTAGTCCTACTGGCTTATGAATCTACAGGAGTCAGTGAGAATTCCTGACAGCCTATATGCACACCAGCACAAAATTCACTATTTTTACAAGACTGATCTGCAAACTAAGGCTCCATTCACACGTCCACAATTTAGTTCTGCATTTTGCGGAACAGAATTGCGGACCCATTTATTCCTAAGGGGATTCGCACTTCCGGGTCTGCACCTCTGTTCCGCAAAACAATAGAACATGTCCTAATCTATTTGTGCCAGCAATGTGCGGTCGGCAAAATGCGGAACGCACATTGCCACTTTCCGTGTTTCGCGGATCTGCAGCTCCGTGGATCCGCAAAACACGTTGCGGACGTTTGAATGGAGCCTTAGCCCCAAAAAGGGATGGGCTTATCCATTTTTGCAACCGGCATTTCCATTATGGAGTGGAGGCCTGACAGGATAGAAGCAGGGTAAAATAACTGATCTGGGAGATATTTTCAATCACAATGCAATTTGTGTAGAAAAACTGGCATAGTTAGGGTCGGAAAGGTTTTTTTGCCTCGTCTAACAAGGGGGCACAGCTTAGTTGGAAACCGGGATTGTTTAAGATGCAACATAATAAATCTTCTAATTGCACCAACCAGCTTTTCAAGGACCTAGCTACCGAAGTGTCATTTTAGGTTTGAAAAGTGATGCAGCTGCGTCCCAAGTTTTTTTTTAGGTCTGCATCCACTTTTTTATCCATGGGATAGCGTAGAGATCCTGTATCCTCAAATGGTAATGACGTACCTTTTGCCAATTTAGAAAGGGAAACATCAATTTTGGGACAATTTTTAAGACTATATTTAAATCCTCATCGTCAAAGGGCAGTCTCTTTTTAATGGTTCTAGCCAAGAAGACCTTCCTATCCAGGTTTTACCATTCTCTTAAAATTAAAGAATAAAGGTTTTTATGTACCAGGAATCCCCTTTTTATCTTTTCCTTTAAACCTGAAAACATTTTGTCCAGAGCAGACCTCTGAACTTTTTCTTCTTTCATTTCCATTGCGACTGACAGCTTTTAACAATTCATTAATGTCTTCAGAGGAAAATAGATACTTTTTAAAATCGCAATCGCTTTCAGAATCACTCGTTTTTTCATCCTGTTCAGGAAAATCTTCAGAGGATGAGGCTGAAAAAGAGGGTGATCTTTACCTAGACCTATGCTCAGACGTAGATGGGTGACTGTAAGCTGGTGAATAATCCGCCAAGGCGGAACTTAGTTCCTGCCTTATCATGCCCTTCATGTCATCTCTTAAAGAAGGTACTTTCTCTCTTTACTATGTCATCAGTACATTTTTTACATAGCTTTTTGGAGTATTTATCTGGAAGCCTGGGTTCGCACACACACACCACATCGAAGGGGCTTAGATTATTTTACTATTTTGGATTTCACAGACATATCCTTGACACTCTTATCGTACAAGGGAAAGGGAGAAAAGGCATATTAACACCTTCACGCATTTTGACGTACAGGTACGTCGTTGCGTGCCAGGGGATATATGGAGCGGGCCTCTGCAGTGAGCCCACTCCATACACGCGATCTGCCGGCTGTATGATACAGCCAGCATCCGGCCTCTGCCATTTCACCCTTCAGGTGCCACAATCAAGGCTGATCGCGGCTCCTGTGAAGTCATGCGGCTCCATCTTCCTTACGATCAGAGCCCCCGCAGTGAATTCGCTGCTGAAGCGATCCAGGCCTGCCATGGCTTTCTCCATACTGAGCTATGCTATGCACGATGCATAGCGCAGAATGAAGTGTGTAAAGATCCTATTCACCGTAATAGATCTCTATTATGGTGAATAAGAGAGGGGATCAAAAGATCACCTGTACGAGGCCCCTATGGGTGCTAATTGTAAAGGGGAAAAAAAGCACCATTAAAAGTTTCAATCACCCCTTTTCCCAATTTTATATATAAAAATAAACAAAACAAAAAAAAAATAACATATTGGGTATCGCCGCATTCGAAAATGTCTGAACTATTAAAATATTTGTAAAAAATTCCTGTGCATTGAACGCAGTAACAAAAGAAAAAAAAAAAAATGGGTGGGGCGTGGCCTGATCGCTGATGGCGCCGGTCGCATAGCGCTTCTGCTCCGGACGAATACATCATAAAGCGGCCCACAGCACTTGCTCCTGACCCTAAATCTCGTCAGACAGGATCCGGTTAGAGATATAAGCATGGGGAAAGTTCGGAGGCGTCCTGCTCCGACGAAGCTGACGGAATTCTTCGGCAAATCAACCCCGCCAGAGCCCGGCGTGAGAGGGACTCCCCCTCCCGCATGCAAGCTAACTCCAACGGCGGGAACGCCATCGTCACCTGCGCACAGCTCGGCTACCAGGAGCGGGCTCGAAGGGGAACCCCTAGCACACACGCAGCTCACTGCGGACGTCATGAGAGCTATGCTGGACTCCCTGCGCACTTCTATGAAGGAAGACATGCTTGGGCTCATGAAAGATCTTAAGAGGGAGATTCAGAGCATAGGCGAACGCACTTCCCATCTTGAAGGGAAGATGGCTGAGTTTGCGGCCTCCCATAACACCCTCATTGATTCCCATGAAGCCATGGAAGAAGATATCGCCAAGCTAACGGCTAAATTGCAAGATCTGGAGGACAGGCATAGGCGGAACAACATCAGAATCCGCGGGGTCCCAGAGTCGGTAGAAGCGCACGAGCTGGAGCACTTCCTGCAGCAGCTACTAAAAGCGGCCCTACCTGAATCCACGGAGAGGGACATGATTATAGACCGCATTCACAGGGTGCCTAAGCCTAAAGGTCTGGATCCCTCGCTTCCTCGTGATGTTATCGCTAGGGTCCACTTCTACACCATAAAGGAAGCGTTCCTGAAGGTTCTGAGGCAGAATCCATTCCCGTCGGATGACTTCAAAGGGATTGCGGTGTACCCGGATCTGTCTGCAGCCACACTGGCGAAACGGAGAGAGTTTGCCCCAATTACCGCCGTGCTGAGGCAACATCAAGTTAAATACCGCTGGGGCTTTCCAGTTAAGCTGCTGGTCACATATAATGGGGGTCTACAAGCCTTCAACTCACCTCAAGTGGCGAATAAACACTTGACCGAATGGGGCCTTATCAACGGAGGCTCTACCAGGGCGAATGAAAGTGTCCCCAGATCCGAGAAGATGGTACCGGAGTGGGACGTGGCCTGACATGTGAGTTACTCACGGCAGGGAGCAGCCGGATGACTGTTCTATTTTTTGATGTTCTCGGTCCGTAGCGGAGAGCTATAGTTCTCTGCCCCCGACTGAACTTGTTCTTTTTTCCTCTCTGGTCCTAGACCAGTTTTTGTTCTGGCCCTTGGCCAGTGCTTTTTTGGTCAGGCTTGACACGCTTTGATGACCGTCTTGTTACTGTTTTGTTTTCCTTTTTATATGTATTTTAATTTATTTTTTAGGTTGGTTCCTATACTAAAAATGCATGCGACATGTGCTACTAGACTACTAGTTATGGCGGGATTATATGTGGAGATATGGTGTGGTGCATCACAGCGAGCGTTCTCAAACCAGCAATGGGGCTAAAAATTATGTCATTAAATGTGCGCGGGCTAAACTCCCCGTACAGGCGTACGCAGCTATGGTCGGAAGCCCTTAAATCTAAATGTGACGTGCTTCTAGTACAGGAGTCGCACTTAATAGCAAAAGATGCGTTTAGATGTCAGCATCGTGGCTTTCCTGTGATACACCATTCGCATACCTGCAAAAAGAGGAAAGCAGGGGTTTTTATTGGAGTAAAGGCTGGCATCGCTTTTTCTTTGCAGGAATGCATAACTGATTCTGCTGGGAGATATGTCATTTTACTGTGCACTCTGGAGGGTAAAATGTTCACTTTGGTGTCTGTTTACGCCCCTAATGTCGGACAGGTGGCCTTCTGCAGGAGGTTGTTCAGCAAAGTAGAGAAGGTGGCAGTGGGAGAAGTAGTGATTGGAGGAGACTTCAATATCCCAATTAATTCAGCATTAGACAGTAAGTCTGTGCAGGTGAGCAGTAGAGTGGACCTGCAGAAGACCTTACATGAATCTGTATATCATGATATCTGGAGATATCAACATAGTGAGGAGCGCGACTATACGTTTATATCAACCGCGCATTTATCCCAGTCTCGCATAGATTATATCCTGGTTTCTAGGGGCCTCCTGCATAGGGTCACTCGGTCTGACATTGGAGGAGCGACTTGGTCGGATCACGCCCCAGTCAGTATCATAATTGAAGATGGACTCCCCAATCTTCCCCGTCCGCAATGGAGATTGAACACGTACCTATTGAAATGCCCAGATAGAGTTAAAAGGTTCACAGAATCTTTACATGAATTTCTGGTGTTCAATGATCTCCCTGATACCAGTGTGCATAATCTCTGGCTTTCCCATAAAGCTTATATGAGAGGGGTGCTTTTACAGAGTGCGGCCAGATTAAACAAAAGCAGGAATAAAGCTATTCAAGATGCCTTGCAAAGTCTAAAGGGTGCAGAAAGTAGTCATAAGTCCAATAATAACCCCTCCACATTGGCCTATCTTCAGAAGTGTAGAGCTGATCTTAGAACTATTCTTTTATATCGTCAGGAATTAGGAATGAAACGCTTGCAGACAAACTTCTATCACACCGGTGATAGAGCAGGAGCATTATTAGCACGCAGATTAAGGAGCAGAGCAGCGGCTGCTAGGATAACTAGATTAAAATACAACAGTAAAGAGTATTCGCATCCTCAGGAAATAGCTGATGCCTTTGCAGCTTATTATTCCTCCCTGTATAATCTGCAAGCAGATAACCATACGGTTCAGCCCTCTAAAGAGGGAATCTCAGCCTACTTAGAATCTCTCAAACTTCCCAAGGTATCCGAGGACGAACTTTGCATTCTGAATAGGCCGATTATCCCGTCGGAGGTCCTTACCACAATCAGAAAAACCCCGTCTAATAAGGCACCAGGTCCGGACGGTTTCCCAGCGGAATACTATAAAACATTCCAGGCAGCGCTGGTACCTTACCTGGTTAAGCTGTACAATACGTTTATGACTTCAGAAGATATTCCTGCTGAGATGCTGCAGGCTACTGTGGTCACTCTCCCTAAACCGGGGAAGACCCCTGATGCCCCGAGAACTTTAGACCAATTTCTTTGCTGAACGCTGACCTTAAGCTTTTT